>NC_057865.1:256401916-257030041 GCF_019393635.1 Dromiciops gliroides
CATCATGTTTATAATAATTGAAAGAACAATGGTTTAGGAAGTCAGACCTGGATTTTTCAATTGTGTAATTAATCATTTCACTCTCTCAATAAATATCAGCACACACTTAGGTATTAGGCAAAAGATAGTATAGTGGGGGCAGCTAGGTGGAGCAGTGGATAGAGCACTGGTCCTGGATTCAGGAGGACCTGAGTTCAAATCTGGCTTCAGATACTTGACACTTACTAGCTGTGTGATCCTGGGCAAGTCACTTAACCCCAACTGCCTCACCAAAAAAAAAAAAATTAGGAAAAGATAGTATAGCATAGTAGATAGATTCCTAGGAAAACTGGATTCGATCACCACTTCCAACACATATTTGGCTGTGGTGGTTGGCAAATCATTTAATCTCCCAAGGCCACCAAGAAAATCTCTACAGCTGTGGTATAGAGCAGATGCTGATCTGATTCAGCATAAGGGATTTCCTCACTACAGGATTAGAAGGTCAGGACAAACCAATTAATTTTTAAAAAAAGGTTCTACAGAAGAGAAAGAAAATTATTAAAACCAGGTCCCTTCCCTCAAGGAGCTTAAAATCTAATAAGGAAGACAAATGATGCAAACAAATTATAACATATGGCAGGATCTCAAACGTGAATTCTTACTTTATATTCTTTATCATAGCATTGAAAAGACATTGGATCCCTGAAGACATGACCTCTGTTTTTAAAGGAGCAAGTACGCTGGGTGATTTAGCTCCAGGGGCAGATCTAAAAGGAGAATTCTAGAGTCCTGGTAGGGTCCAAACTGTCAAAGGCCCACGAGCATAAGGACGCAACAATGACTAGATGAATACCATTCCCTAGCAGCATTCTGTCTCATCTTTCAGGACATTATCAATGTCCATATATGGCATGGAAGGTATGCTAGTCAAGTCATTGCCCTTGGTTTTTTTCTCAATGTAAAACAGCTGAGCTAGTTTTGCCTCCAACAAAGAGGCAGTCAATTTTACCAATCCAACAGAGGTCAAGGTTGAGGAGACTTGACAATAGCTAATCTGGGGCATCTGAGAAAGTGAGTATCCAGAAGAATTAAGTGACATTTCTGCTCTAGTAAACCCTCCTCTTGTTAATCAACTAGGTTCAATTTGGAGGCTGCTTTTTAGGAAGGACCTTGCTGAATTTGAAAATATCCAAAAAGGGAAGACTAAGACGGTAAAGAGATTGAAAATGACAGTAAATATTAAATGAGGAAACTAGGGACATTGAGCCAGGAAAAAGTAAACTTCTTGAACCATAATGGTTATCTTCAGGTGTTTGAAGGGATATGATATGAAAGAGGATTACACTTGTTCTACATGGCCTCGAAGAGCAGAATGAGGAATGGGTGGAAATTAAATGGACTTGTTTTGTCTCTATTCAAGGCAATTTTATCATTCAGTCCTTTTAAACTATGTCCAACTCTCCATGATCCCATTTGGTATTTTCTTGGCAAAGATACTGGAGTGGTTTGCCATTTCCCCTTCTTCAGCTCATTTTACAGATAAGGAAACTGAGGCAAACAGGGTTTAGTGACTTGCCCAAGGTCACAAAGGCAGGAAGTGTCTGAGGCCAGATTTAAATTTAGGTGTCTTCTTGACTCCAGGCATAGTGTTCTATTCATTTCACCAACTAGCCACGAGTCAATATTTCCTAGCGATTACATACAGACAGCCCCAAAGTGGAATGGGTTACCATGAGAAATAAGGATTTTCCATTATTTAGCTCTTAAACTGGAGGCTGGATGATCACTTGTGGATGTAACAGAGGAGATTACTGTTTAGGTTGGAATTAGATTAGTTGTCTGCTGAGGTTCCTTGATTCACCATAGTTCAGATAAAAAAAATTAAAACTGTTTAATCCTCAACCCTCCCTAGAATTCTTCAGTAAAGATTATGAATCAACATTCATATTTCATTAAAAGTTTAATTATAATAACATACTTTATGTCATATTTTAAGGTTTAATAATTAAATTATTTTAATTAATTATTTTAAATAATTTCTTCACGACAAAACTAGTCAGATAAATAATATAAAGATTCATCACATCCATTTTTGCTTGAGGTAACTGAAGCTCACAAATTGGATGATCAGATAAATTGTGTCCTGTTTCTGGATCAGCTTTATCAATTTATTCCCCCTACAGTTCATCCCATTAAACCTATAACCTTTTGGATCAAAATGCCCCTTTCCAGCTCACACTCCCTGATTAGAATCTTGAGGGTGCAAATTGTCTCTCTTTTCAGATTTGCATCCCCTAAGAACAGTGCTGGAACTTAAGTGATCAACAAATGTCGATTCCTGTATTCATTCATTCATTCATTCATTCATTCATTCATTCATTCATGGAAGTTAAGTGAGCTCATGTTCTCACAGCTAACTATGAAAATAGATTTAATTTTCATGATTACAGTTCAGGAAGATGTTCCCACATTTCAGTCCCCTATTCTGGATTTTTTTTTAACATTTACATTTTTCTTCTACAGATTAAACTTTTTTACAAATGGGTCCCAGCAATTCAATGAAGGGTGGCCTAGGAGAGCAGCGGTTATTTCATTGATTTCTTCTCCCAAGACTTCACGTAGGCAGTAACTACTCTGTCAGTATTTGCTTGAGAGAGTAGCACATTTGCCAGTCTCCGAGATCCTCCTTTTCCCTACTTGCCTGTGTTCCTTTCTGACAATTAAGATTAGCTGGTACACCTGTGCACACAATTCCCCAATGTAAACAGCAGGTCACTGCCGCGAAGCCTTTTTCATGTAGGACTAGTATTTCTGGAACACTCTGCCACCCTTGATCAAACAGAACCCTTTATCTTCAGGGCAGAGTGCAAGATTTAAAAAAAAAAAATCCCTGTAGCCCACCTTGAGGGAGTTTAATTCTCTTACTATCTGAAGTTGCTCTATGTTTTATATTTTTATTGTTTTACATTTTTTTCCAATTGTGCATGGAGTGATTTTGTGTCAGGCACATTTTTTATAAACTGAGGGTGGGGAGGAGCCATGAATAAAATTACATTTCCCAGAAATATCTTACCTTCACCTCCAAGAGGCAGAAAAAAAATTGCAGAAAAAGGCACTTTATGCAGAAAATCCAATCGTTTTCTAATTTCAAAGCATATTTTCCCACCATTAAGGTTTTAATGAGATATGTGCCATCACTTTGAGTCTATCATTAAAGGGGGGGGTGAGTCTGACTAAATGAAGGGATGAGTGATGAGAAATGGATTTAGGATTTATCGGTAAGGCTGGTACACAAGTTACAGGAAGGCAGGCTTAAACGAGCCGTAAACAAGGACCCTCAGAAGCATACCATTTATGAAAGCCCATGGCCATTAATTTACCACCACCCCCTTGATCTTAGTCTATCTCATAGCTTCTTATTTTCAAAAGAGAAAATTATTTTTATCACAATGTCGCACACTGTAATCAGCACAAATACGATTCCTACATATGACTGAGCTGAATGTGTATAAACAGAAGTGCTAATCTAATTCTTAATGGAGGTCACATTTACATAGAATTTTAATATATTTTAATAAGTTTAATATCCCTTTACCTCATTAATTTTAATAACTATAGCAATAGCATTTAACATTAATCCAGCTCCCTGGATCTTGTGGTTTTAGTCTGTAATAACCAAGGATTTGTTTTCACTATATAAGGCAACTGAAAATGAAGGAAAACAGCCTGAATTTTGAGTCTGAGAATCTGAGTTCTAATCTCAAATCAACTACCTACCTTGGACAAGTCACTTCCCCTATAAGCCCTCTATTACTTTATATGTGTACACGGATGGCATTAGACTGAGTGATTTTCAAGGTTCCTTCTAGTCAAGTCAACAAACATATATTAAGCACCAACTATCTACCAGACACCAATGCCAAGAGACTTGAGACACAAAGAAAATCAAAAGATGGTTCTTGTTCTCAGTGGGTTCTAGTGAGGAAAACAACATGGGTACAATTCAAATAATATATATGAAGGATAAATGGGAGATAATCCTAGAAGGAAGGCATTTACATTAAGGAGTCCTGGGAAAGGCTTCTTGGAGAAGGTAGGATGTTTTCTGAGACTTAAAGGAAGGCAGAGAAGTCCTATGAAGAGAGCGAATCAAAATGTACAATCCCATGAAATTGAATAATGTGGACATACACAATGTTCTATAGGGGTTATAATGGATTTGAGCAAAATATGCAAAAGGTAAATTCTACTGATCCATTTATCCAGATTTTTTTTTTTTGGTGTTGTTACCACTGTGAATAACAATAATTGATTAGAGGCAAACTCTTCATTGATGAATCAGTGAGGTATTATGGTATGGCTGAGGAGCACTTACTCTAGCAAAGGACCCAAGCTCCAAGGCTCACTGTTGTTCAGTCATTTTTTAGTCACATCTGACTCTTCATGACCCCATCCTTGGCAGAGATACTGGAGTGGTTTGCCATTTTCCTTCTTCAGCTCATTTTACAGATGAGGAACCTGAGGGAACTAGGGTAAAGCGACTTACCCAGAGTCACACACCTGAGATTGAATTATAAATCAGGAAAATGAGTCTTGCTAATGTCACTATGCCACCTATCTGTCCACCTGAGCTTTACTAGTTGTGTGATATTATGATACTTACCTTCTCAGGTTATCAGTTTCTTCATCTGGAAACTGAAGGGGTCAAACTATCCTTTGAACGCTGGACTCTTCCAGCTCTAACTTTAATATTATGAGCTGACGAACTGACCTATAAAGGGATCCACATGGTCATAAACTTCAACTCATGATTCACCCACTCAACAACCCATTTTAATATATCAAAATATATCATTAAAAACGTACTCTGTGAGGGGCAGCTAGGTGGCACAGTGGATAGAGCACCGGCCCTGGAGTCAGGAGTACCTGAGTTCAAATCCGGCCTCAGACACTTAACACTTACTAGCTGTGTGACCCTGGGCAAGTCACTTAACCCCAATTGCCTCACTTAAAATAAAAAAAAAAATCAAATTTAAAACATACTCTGTGGAAAAACTCTGCCATGTCTGTCCTCTGGGAATTTTCTCTGGCTGTCTCCCATATCTAGAATGTCCTCCCTCCTCTGTTCCTCCTATTCACCTTCCTAGTTTATTTTAAATTCTATTTAAAATCCCCTAATTTTACTGGAGGTCTTCCCCAAGCTGTCTTAATTCTAATGTCTTCCCCCTGTTAATTATTTCCTATATAGACTTGTTCACATATCCTTTCCTGCATTAGATTGTAAGCTCCCTTAGGGCAGGGACTGTCTTTTGACTATTTATTTGTATCCCCAGTCCTTAGCATAGAATCTGGTATATAGTAGGTCTTTCTAAATATTTATTTATTAATTAAAGGGCTAAACATGTACCCTTTAAACTAATATGCTTCAATGTCATCACTCATTCTTTGAATAATTTACATTATGTCCTAAGAACTGGCTTCTTAAGGATAACTCTTTTGTTGTTGTTCTTTAATGGCCATGAAAGAGCCTCTAAAACTCTCCATTTGAAGAGATCTACATGAACCAGCCATATTTTTTAACATTTCTTTGTTAACTTATTAAGAGTTCATGCAGCTCCCACCCCAAGAGGTCCTTTTGATCCCACTCTTGAATCTTTATCATTTCCTAGGCCCCTTCAAAGGTAATGTACACCTATTATCAGTCCATAATATTGCTTGGTGAAATTATATCTGCTCATTTTAAAGTATTTTTTCAGGATTTTTATTTTCTTTCAAATAAAATAATAAGCATAAAATGTTTTGCAAACCTTAAAGCACTATGTTCATGTAGCTATTATTTAATTCTTACCATATCTTAAATTCCATTGAATTTAATTAAGTATGTCCTTTGCTGGATCATAAAAGGTAAAGATTGTCGAGAGATCATGACATACAGGGAGGAATGCAGACCCACAAAATTCCTTGAACCTGTGGTAGTAATATTATGAAATAAGATTCCTAAGTTCCATACTGCTCACAGACACCACACTAAGCCACCTGATTTCTTTATCATTTCATCAACTCTGGTTAAAATACAAAGACATCAAGATCAGGATGCAATAACTTTTTTTGTTCAGCTTTTTCAAATTGATATCAATGGTGTGAATGAATTAAGGTAATTATATATATATATATATATATATATATATATATATATATGTAAACCATATTATCCCCATATCTTAATCACCCTTTCCATTTTCCATTTGGTGGCATACAGTCACCAGTGAAATAAAGATTTTTAAATTCAAAGTAATAAATCAGAAAAAATTAAACAGTTACCATCTTTATCTTGAAAACATCAACATATAAGTATAACTGAATGTATAATATTCAAAATCCTGTTTCAGGCAGATGTTTGAAAAAGGCCCCAAGGACAAAATGATTGGTTTTTTTTATAAAGTTCTTTTTTTTTTTTGGCTAATGCATCCTTCTGAAATATTTTTATACCATTAGAAAGCCTCTTTTATTTTGCAATGATTGGGAAGGAACAGAGATTCTTTAAGATAAATTTCTGTTATGGTCAAATTTATTTTAAACAAGGTAGTTTTGATGAATTATTATGTCATATTTGGGAATTCACAGAATATAACCAAAGCCCCATAGCAAGATGATACAACTACAGGGTTTATTGATGGTATATAAAACAGGAAGACATGAAGAATATAAGAAGCACACCTGCTTCATAAAAACCTACAGCGTTCTTTTTCTGTTCCAGGGAATGAAACTGTATTCATAAGTGCTCTTGAGAGGGTAGTTTTATTCAGACAATAGCCCAAGCTCAGATGGCCCACAACTGTTCTAGACAATTCAGTGTTATACTTATACAGACAAAAGGAGATCCCTCCTTCTACAGGAAACCTTTCCCAATTTCCTTTCATTCTAATGCCATCTCACTGTTGATCATCTCCAATTTGGTCTGCGGTTTGTACATGGTTGTTTACATTTTGTCCCTCTGCCCCCCAATAGACTGTGAGCTCAAGAGCAAAGGCTGTCTTTTGCCTTTCTTTGTATCACCAACACTTAGCATAATGCCTGGCATATTTTAGAAGCTCAATAAATGTTTATTGATTCACTGATTGCCTCTGGTCTATGGTGAGCAAACCTTAAATTGTATACAGGATTTGGGGAGAGATGTTTTGAAGTTAGGAAGTGAATGTATGGTATTGATTCATCATTCTAGATCTCTCTTTGCATATTTCCTACCCCCACCCCTTTGACGGAGCCTGATTCAACCAGCCAGAATCAATTTTATTTTAAGATACTTGGATTACTGTATTTTAACCATTCATCTTCTAAATAAAGAAAACCAAGTACAGGCTGAAAATGCTTTTAGTAGTAAGTCTCCTGCCATGTTTTACATAAGATACCTGTTTAATAACTGTTCACTGTATTGAATTGTTGTCTTAAAGCAAGAAGTACTATTGTATTATCTATCCTTAATACATAAGTAAGTACATTGATGGCTTGGAAATCTGAAAATCAATGGTAATTAAATGTCTTCTGTCAGTCTTTCCTTTAAGTCAGGTCAGACTGTATCATTGTGAAATAATCTATGATGTAATAGGTAAAGAAATGTGTTCAAAACATGCCAGAACAGTAAATCCAAAGTCTTATAATTTCAAATAAATCTAGACTCCTAATTTTCCCTATTTTCCTCCACATAAATGGCCATTCCCAATAGTTATCATGGTTCTGATATGGTCCAGTTAATAGGAGCTCCCAAATATGGTGAAGAGAGATATTACAGGAAAAGGTACTGGACACAAATCAATCAAAAAAGTGGAGAAGTGTATATGCTTCCATTATGCATGCATGTGCGTGCTTTCTTAAACTGAATGATGTTATAAGCTGGCATGACCTTATAATTAGTGCTGAACAAGTGAAGATTGCTCAGGGAATAATATTGCATTTTTTCATCTGACTAAATCTTAAAAATTAATGAAAGTTATGATGAATAAAGAATATTTATTGAGCACTTATTACGTTTCAACCATGGGGCTGGGGATATAGAAAAAAAAACAGTTCTTGCCCTGGAGAAGCTAAGGAAATGATGGCTAAGAAAAGCTGCCTCACCTCGCCTCGCCTCACCTCTCTCTAAACTCTCTTCCTTGGTAACCTCATCACCTCCCCTGAACTGAATAATTCTCTCAGGGCAGCTGATTCACAGATAGATCTAGATCTGTAGCATAACTGTCTATAGAAAGATAGCTCCACAAAGAAATGCAAAATAAAACAATTCTGAGGTACCACACCTATCAGATTGGCTAATATGACAAAAAAGGAAAATAATAAATGTTGGAGAAGCTGTGGAAAAATTGGAACTCTAATACATTGTTGGTGGAGCTGTGAACTGATCCAACCATTCTGGAGAGCAGTTTGGAACTATGCCCAAAGAGCTAAAAAGCTGTGCATACCCTTTGACCCAGTGGTACCACTCTAGGTCTGTATCCCAAAGAGACCATAGAAAAGGGAAAAGGACCAAAATGTACAAAAATATTTATAGCAGATCTCTTTGTGGTAGCAAAGAATTGGAAATCAAGGGAATGCCCATCAATAGGGGAATGGCTAAATAAGCTGTGGTATATGAATGTAATGGAATACTCTTGTGTTGTAAGAAATGATGAGCAGGAGGAGTTCAGAGAAAACTGGAAGGACTTACATGAACTGATGCTGACTGAGAGGAGCAGAACCAGGAGAACATTGTACACAGTAACAGCAACTTTGTGTGATGAATAATGGTGATAGACTTGGCTCTTCTCAGCAGTGCAATGATCCAAAACAGTTTCAAAGAACTCACGGTAGAAAATGTTCTCAACATCCAGAATAAAAGAACTGTTAATTATGAATGCAGATTGGACCATACTGTTTCTACTTTTGGACTGTTTTTCCCTTCTTTTTTGAGATTTTTCCCTTGTTCTTCGATTCTTCTTTCACAAGATGACTAATATAGAAATATGTTTAACGTGATTATACATATACAACCTATATCAGACTGCTTTCTGTCTTGGGGAGGAGGGAGGGAAGGGAAGGTGAGAGAAAAGATTTGGAACTAAAAGTCCTGTGAAAACAAATATTGAAGACTATCCTTATATGTAACTGGAAAATAATAAAATACTTTAAAAAAGAAAAAGAAAAGAAAAGAAAAAGAAAAATAGATCTACCTAGCCCTAGTCTCTTCCGGAAGCTTCGATCCTATATCACCAATTACTCATTGGATATTTCAAAGTGGATGTCTTAGATACATCTTAAACTCAACATGTCCAAAGCAAAACTACTTACCTTTCCCCCCTAAACTCTCCCTTCTTTCAAACTGCTATTTCAAATGGGGGACCACCATCCTTCCAGTAGCCCAGGCTTATAACAGTGGCGTCATCTAGTACTCTTTACTCATCGTGGACTCAGTGATCTAATAAGCTGCCAAATCTTGCCACTTGTAACTGCACAAGAGTGCTCACATCTATTCTTCTCTTCTCTCCAATCTTATAGCTCCCACCTGTGCAGGCCCTTATTGTCTTTAGCATAGATAATTTCAAAAGCCTAAACTGGTCTCCCTGCCTCCTGTCTCCAGTCCACGTTACACAGTGCTGACAAAATTATTTTCTATATGAGTGCAAATCTAATCCTTCAACTCCTTACTCAATCAAGCCCACTTGCATCCTATAATCTCCAGGATAAAATATAACCTCTACTTTTTAGCTATTAAAGCGCAATACAAATATGACCCCAAGCTATCTTTTCTGGCTCATTGAACATTACTCATGCTTCTGCATTCTGCCATCCAACTAAACTGTTCTTCTCTCTGGTGCTCAGAGAGGGCACTTTATCTATTCATTCTATCCATCCAGTAAACATTTTGTTAATCACTGCCTATGTGCCAGGCACTATGCTAAAGGTTAGAGACACAGTCTCCTGCCCACAAGGAACTTAAGATCTAATGTACAGGAAACAACATGCAAAAGGAGGCAGGAAAATGAAAGAAAAGAGGAAGTAAACTAGGGGATACCTGGCCTGGGGGCAACTTGTGCAGAGTTGAAATCAGGCAGAACAGCATCTGCAGAGTGGAGCATATCTCCATGTCTGTGCCTTTTTAGTAGCTATCCTAAATGCCTGGAATGCATTCACTCCTCACCTGGACCCCTAATAATCCTTATTTTCCTTTAAGATCTAACATGAGTATCGTGTTCTACATCAGGCATTTTTAACCCGGGGTCCTTGAATATGTATATGTCTTTCCATTCATCTCAATCTAACTGATTTTATTTGTGACCTTATGCATTTTACTTTATGTATTTAAAACATTCTGAGAATATGCTTCATATGTCTGCCTGTCAGATAATAAAAATGATCACAAAAAGTTTAAGAACCCCTATTCTACAAGAAGCCTGTCTTGATCCCCAGACCCCTGCTAGTACCTCCCTCGAAAACTACCTTCTCTCTGCCTGCTCGACATACATTTGTATTTATTTACTTTATATTTAAGCTCTCCGTGTGTAAGGGGGTATAAAAGTAATTTGTTTTCTCTCCATTACAATCTAAGCTCCATGAAAGTTAAGATTGTTTCATTCTTGGTATTTATATATCCAGTACCCACCACATGGCCTGCTGGCTGGCATACAGCAGGTGATTAATAAATACTTATTAATTGTTTTTATACATAAATATACATATCATATGTATGTGTGTGTGTGTATGTGTATATATATGTACACGTGTGGACAGACAGACAGAAAGACAGTTTTGTGCACCAACAAAGTGTAGAATTTAAGGGTCCTCAAAACCAAGAACTAACTTTCTACTTTGCCATTTTATCCCTGTGGCATAGCACTGTAGGGACTGAATTAATAATTATTCACTGAAATGAACTGAATTACTTAAGTAGAAAAACCCCGTGAAAGCTAGCCCAACTTATCACCGATTTTTTAGTTCACTGTTGCATGTATTGGATACTTTCTAATAGAGATTTATGTTTCAACCCCTCGTTTGCCCATGTCCAAATAGATCAAGTTAACAGAGTAAGCTGAACCAGGACATGGAATATGCCATCAGGATTTCACTCTAGAGCAAGGGTTTCCTTTTTTTGTGCTGTGGATTTCTTTGTCAGTTTAGTTGCACATATGCAACTTCTCAAAATAACATTTTGAATGCAAAACCTCAAAGTCACAGGCTTACAAAGTCAATTATATCAAAATGCCTATTGAAATATTTAAACAAGAAAAAAAAGTTCAATCAGCTTTAAGATGCTGTTTCTTCTAACACATTGAGTTTTTACATGCCATTGAAAAAGGTACCTGTACTGTCTCTAAAAATATTTTAATTAGTCGACAACCCAAAGGTAAGATTATCTATAAAACTGCAAACCACACCATGAGAACAGCAATATAAATGAAAAAGATCACCACAAGGAAATATCTTGATTCGATGAAAAACCATTGAAGGCCCTAAAGTAAAGATAATAAAAAATACACCACCACCATCTGCCCCCATGCCCCAGCACCAAAGGTAAGATAAGCACATCGAGTACATGATCACTACATGTAATCACTCCATCAAATGTTATTCCTTATTTTCACTCTGTCACAGACCAGGAGATAAGGTAGGGAAGGGGGAAGCTAAGGGGCACAGTGGATACAATTCTGGGCCTGGAGTCAGGAAGACTCCTTCCCAAGCTCAAATTTGGCCTCAGACACTTACTAAATGAATGACCCTGGACAAGTCACTTAACCCTGTTTGCCTCACTTTCCTCATCTGTAAAAATGAACTGGAGAGGGGGCAGCTAGGTGGTGCAGTGGATTAAAGCACCAGCCCTGGATTCAGGAGATCCTGAGTTCAAGTTCAGCCCTCAGACACTTGACAATTACTGGCTGTGTGACCTTGGGCAAGTCATTTAACCCTCATTGCCCTGCAAAAAAGTGAACTGGAGAATGAAATGGCAAACCACTCCAGTATCTCTTCCAAGAACACCCCAAATAGTGTCACAAAGAGTTGGACATGACTGAAAATGACTGAACAACAAAGAGCAAAATAGTCTTTGCCAGATATGGCCTTTATTTAATAAAGAAATGCAGAAATACTGTGAATTAAAAATAAAATTACAACCTTGTCAAATGGTGACCCTATCTTATTCATGTATTCTACGTGGTCAAAATATATCATCAACTACATTCATAGAAAATCATTACTTTTTTGTAGAAAATTCTCTAGACACACTTAAAAGGCTTCCACTTAAGGTCTTGCGAAAGCATTGTAATACAAACCATGGCATCAAAGGAAGTATGATATCCTATATGCAAAATAATCTCAGGGAACAATGACAACATAGCAGCATGGCTCAAATCCCCCATGGGGGAAAGGGATGTGTGTGTATGGATTTTATGCCTTTTTTTAATCTTTTCCAAAAGCAGATATTAGATGAGGAGAAAGAACACTGAATAACTCTTCTCTTCAAAATCAAGACTGAATTAAATTGCAGATTATGATATTTTCTGTGAATTTCTTCAGAATGAATTGTCAGATAAAAACTCTGGGAGGGAAACAAATATTTCAGTATTTCTAGCTCCCATTATCACATTGTCTACTTTAAGTAATATGGCTGTCCAAAAAAATATGAACTGGGGGAAGAATGCTCATGTTTCCCACTACTCTCACTGTCAACTTTTGGCTGTGAGCTAAATATTACTAAACTTGGGCAAGTTATAAAAATAAAGCTTAAGAATGTTAATTGAATATTCTGAAGTTAAAATGTTTTTATCTACTATAGTGAATAAAGTGATCTCTTTCTAAGTTTTAAATGTCTATTTTTAAGGCTTGGCAGAGCACTTGTTTTAGTTAGCATTCATTTAAAATATGGGACTGGAAAGTAATTGCACCTATGATTTCATTGGTAAAGGGAACTTTCAGGTGAGTAAAAGCCCTAAGGCCATTCTCTACAATTTATATACTTTTGCTTGGGCCTCTAAGTCAGTATGGATCAGGGGTAAGGCTTGAAACTAGGGCTTCCTGTCCTCAATATTTACTCTCAATCCACTACACCACACGACCTTTCCTTTGTTGAATAATAAAACACAATAACTATAATTCACTATAATAACTGGACACAGGGCACTCAGTCACTAGACCTGTAGTTTCCTCGATTATGGTGTTCTCTCCAGTGATGGAGATGGTAATCCATCCATGCCAGCCCATCCTATAGGGCTCTTGCCCTTCCTCAAATTCTTTTGATATTTGTACATACATCTATCACGTGAAACGTAAGAGCTGTCCTTTGGTCATCCCTAGCTCTTGGTACAAACATCACTCATCTTCTTTTCCAGAGACACAGAGAGAAAGGTAGAGATAGAGATAGCTATAGATACATAAGTATATGCATATAACTAAATATATGTTTATTGCTGATGACCTTTAAGCCACTTCTCTCACATAATACACAGTTTGTTGCAGCTTCCTCACAACCCAATTCCTCTACTATTCACTGTCCTGTAGGTGTTCTTCAACCTGACATCTTCAGAAATGGAAATAGGCCATGATTTCCAGTCACATGAAAACACCAGAACATTGGTACTAACAGTAATAAACCAAATATTCCACTTACCTAAATTTAACAGAAATCATTTAAACCATTAAGGTTAAAACAAAAATTTTCACTAAATCAGAGTTGATATTGCAACTTTTTCATAATGTGTAGCTGATTAGGGTACTACATGTGATGTGAGGGCTTGCACAGAAACATCAGTGGGACAGGGGGAGAATCGCCAGAGAATAAACTTGGAAACCAGAGTCCTAATTCTAATTTGGGATTACTTAATAACTATGGACAGGTGACAGTGGGCCTTAATGTCTTTGTCTATAAAATATGGAGAATTTATTGAAAAATAATACTATGAAAAAAAAAGGAAAAAAAAAGAGGGGGAAGCTAGGTGGCGCAGTGGATAAAGCACTGGCCCTGGATTCAGGAGTACCTGAGTTTGAATCCAGCCTCAGACATTTCACACTTACTGGCTGTGTGACCCCGGGCAAGTCACTTAACCCCCATTGCCCCACCAAAAAAAAAAAAGGAAAAAAAAAAGAAAATAATACTATGGGGGCAGCTAGGTTGCACAGTGGATAAAGCACCAACCCTGGATTCAGGAGGACCTGAGTTCAAATCCGGCCTCAGACACTTGACACTTACTAGCTGTGTGACCTTGGGCAAGTAACTTAACCCCAATTGTGTCACCAAAAAAAAGTAGTACTATGGAGATAGCTAATATTCACATAGCACTTTAAAATTTACAAAGAATTTCACAGATGCTATAAGAGGTAGGCCTCCCCAAAGCCCTGTAAGGTATGAGTATGATTGTGATTTTTCCCATTTTAAGATGTGGTAACTGAGAAACCAAGAGGAGGAGTGACTTGCTTACGGTGGCATAGCAGTAAGTGTATGGAGCCAGGTCTTTTTGATTCCAACTGCATAAATTTATCCACTGTGCTACTTAGCTGCTCTAAGTGTCTGTCAGAAGCCTAACATTGGGACTGACACTGAAGGAGAGAAAGAACTAAGTAGCAGTAATTACAATGATTTTTCTGAAATAGTAGGGGGCATACTGTATGTGACATATAGGCAACTCTAACAAATTAGGTATGATAGAGAGAGACAGAGACAAATACACAGATAAATGATAGACAGACAGGAAAGTGAAGAAAGAGAAAAGCACTAGACAAGCTCAGTAGAACTGAAATTGGGACAATTCACTTCTCCAAGCTAGTTTCTCCATCTTTCAAAGGAGGCAATTAGATCTGATAATTTCCTAGGTCCTTTTTTGGTCTAATGGTATATTGGAAAACATAATGACTCTGGAATCTGTCTTAGGGTTCATATTGGGCTTCTGACACTACCTATGTGTGCAAGTAATTTAGCCTTTGGGTCTCAATTTTCTAATCTGTATAATGAGCACTTTCTATGAAATAACTGTCTTCCAGCTTTAGATCGATGATCCAAGAAGCCCTCAAATTTTAGAAAGGGCATATGAAAGGAGAAGTAGTACACATTTTCTTAGGCTCTGTTATCCAAAAATATTGTGAAACTGTATGTAAAGAAGATAAAGCATTGTAAGAATTTAGAGGATCACTTTCAGATTGGAATAAAAGGAGCTTTCATAGAAGAATGCTATTTAATCTTGGCTTGAAAGGATAAGCAGTATTTTAATTGGAAGAGAAAACAAGGAAAGTATGGAGGTTGGGAAATATGTTTAAATACGTTCAATATGCAGTGACTAATACAGTGATGATGCGTTCCCTGGCTCTATCATTTAGAGCAGGGACAAAATAATGCAAAAAATTATTTTCATTATCAATAAAACATCTTTTTTCTGTCTCATATGTATTCCCTCCTCCATGTAAAGGGGCAACATCCATGGTTATAGCTGTGAATATTAGCTTGGGACTAGAAAATGTGCAATATTGTTATACCAAAGGGTTTCACTTGTTATGTCTACAGAGGTCTGGGCCTTATTTTCCACCACACATCTTTCCATTCTTGATCTGCATATCTTGATAATGATTTATACTAGCCAAACATTTTCTGAAGAAAATGGACACCGTGGTTTCTTTTCCAAACCATAATAATTGCAGAACCATCCTCCTTACAAAGTGATAGCCAATCAGAATTGGAATGGAAAAACCTAGGCCATCCATTCATGGGAAAATGTAGGAGCACCATTGTCATGACTTCTAGATGGGCCATGTGAATCCAGAACATGCAATTAAGGGGATTGACTCTGAGCAATTAGAGAGAGAAGTACTGATTAAAGAACCTGCATGAGTTCATTAAGGACTCTCTTGACTAGCCTAATTTGCATTTTTGACATTTATTAAATAAAAAGAACATAAAATATATCTGGATGTCAGTAAGAC
This sequence comes from Dromiciops gliroides, assembly GCF_019393635.1. Lineage (NCBI taxonomy): Eukaryota > Metazoa > Chordata > Mammalia > Microbiotheria > Microbiotheriidae > Dromiciops > Dromiciops gliroides. Next base: position 256,417,829 of record NC_057865.1, read on the forward strand.
ATCTGATAACATCTGTCATGATATCTTTGTGAACAAGAACAAGATGGAATAACATCAGCTGAATAATGCATTTAAGTGAATGTAAATAGGAGGAATGGTGAGACTACAAATTGGTTAATAATATGTCAGTGTCTACCTTCTGTCTGGAAGAAGGTCTCTACTGGCAAGACGAGCAGTTCTGTTATTTTTTTCACACTTTTAATAAATGTTATGATGAGAGACACAGTTTGAGCACATTTATCAAATCTTTGCAGCACAGAAAGAAGTAGATATATGGGATGAAAAAAATCAGAATTCAAAAAAAGCTAGAGCAACAGGCTAAACACAACGACAATGAATATATAAACATCAATGTTAAGTCCTATACTTGGGATAAATAAATCAACTGTATATTTGTAGTTTGGGAGAATTTGGTTTATATAATACTTGTTACATTTGACTTTTTTGAAGTGTGTTCATTTAGGGTTAATTTAGAAAACAATTTGTTATAACAACCCCATAAAATTGAAAAGGAGACACTATAAAAAGGAATATCAGCTGAAGATAATTGAATTCCATTTAATCAATCTTATGTATATTTCACATTTTTCTTGAACTAAACAATCCAAACTCCACTAGGAAAAGTGACCTAACTTTCAAACATCCTGCAATGTCCAGCAACAATCTGCAGTCATGGCGGATATAAGAGAACAGAGAAGGAGCAGGCCTACTGTGACTTGAGCAATTATTACCTATCACACAGCTGGCTAAAATACATTTAGTGACTAGAGCTTTATTGAGTTCTGAGCCAAGTACTACGATATTACAATCTAATGAAATTGACTGTGTTATGGAATTATTTCCATCTAAATAGAAAGGTAGACCCTACAGATTAAATACATGTGCACACACTGAAAGATCTTAGTGTAATCCTCTGTTCTTATTGGAATATAGGTTCATAGTTGCATGACACAAAGCTTCGATTTAAAAAAAAAATGTGAATGTGGTGCTTTACGATTTATTGACCAACTATAATCCATTCATTCTTCCTTTCATTCAAAGATTAACTGATTTTGTCTTATATACATGGCATTTGGTCCCTGTGACAACATGGAAAGAGCCCTGCCTCTAGAGGCCAAAGAACTGAGTTTGGGTCCTGCATTTATAAATTTAGTACTTGTGCAATGAGAAGGAAGTCAAAACTACTTTGGTCCTTAGATTCCTCATCAATAAAATGAAGTGTTTGAACTAGATGATTTCTGGGGTCCTGTCCAACTGTGAGGTTATCATCCTATAACCCACTATGCTAGGTCATCAGGGGATATTAAGACATTTAAAATATTATCCTTGCTTTCAAGAAACATGTTCTAAAGAGGTGGGAGCTTGGGGGGAGGGAGAAAGGAACAAGTCAACCTGCACTCTGACAGCTTCTACAATCAAACTTCTATAATTTTTAAAAGTATGTTACTGAAAGCTTATAGGTGGTGCAAGAATTCTGATACTGCAAGATATTTCAGTGTATAGACTAGCAAAACAAGTTTTAGAAACAAAGCAATTTATCTTTGACTTAAAAATGCTACTCATTAACCACTACACAAAATTTACAACTTAACATAAGATGACATACTCATAATACAAAATTTACAAAAAACTATATTAAGGACAATCAAAACAGCATTTCCCCATCTATGTTCTCATAATTTTTAAGAGTATCTCTATTTGGGGCAGCTAGATGGCGCAGTGGATAGAGCACTGGCCCTGGATTCAGGAGGACCTGAGTTACTAGCTGTGTGACCCTGGGCAAGTCACTTAACCCCAATTGTCCCAGCAAAAAAAAAAAAAAAAAGTATCTCTATTGAAGTTGTGGAAAAATTGGAACACTAATGCATTGTTGGTGGATCTGTGAACTTATCCAACCATTCTGAAGAGCCGTTTGGAACTATGTCCAAAGGGCTATAAAGCTGGGCATACCCTTTGACCCAGCAATACCACTATTCGTTCTTTTTTCCAGGGAGATCATGGAAAAGGGAAAAGGACCCACATGTACAAAAATATTTATAGCAGCTGTTTTTGTGGTGGCAAAGAATTGGAAATTGAGGGGTTGCCTATCGACTGGGGAATGGCTGAACAAGTTGTGGTATATGAATGTAATGGAATACTATTGTGCCATAAGAAATAATGAGCAGGCAGATTTCAGAGAAACCTGGAAGGACTTGCATGAACTGATGATGAGTGAGATGAGCATAACCAGGAGAACATTGTTCACAGAATCAACAAAATTATGTGTTGATCAACTATGATAGACTTGATTCTTCTCAGCAATACAATGGTCAAAGATAGTTCCAAACAACTCATGATGGAAAATGCTCTCCAAATCCAGAAAAAAAGAACTGTGGAATCTAGATGTAGATTGAACCATATTATTTCTATTGCATTTTTTGGTTGTTTTTCTTTTTTGAGGTTTTTCCTTTTTGCTCTGATTCTTCTCTCATAACATGACTAATTCAGAAATATGTTTAATGTGACTGTACATATATAAGCTATATCAGAGATTATTTGATGTCTTGGGGAGGAGGTAGGGAGGAGATGGAGGGACAAAAATTTGAAACTAGAAATATTATAAAAACAAATATTCAAAACTAACTCTAAATGTAACTGGAAAATAATAAAATATTTATATGGAAAAAAGAGTATCTCTATCAATAGACCCAAATATGTAGAAAGTTAATTAGCAATTTTAAAAAGAAATGATGTATTTGTAGACTCAGAAGCTCCCCAAATATATGGACTGGCCAGGGTTTTCTAGTTTTATATAAAAAAGACATAAAATGTCAAGATTATGCTGATATGTTTAATAATAGCAGAGATGCTATGTCACAGTTGGCATGCTACATTTTAAAAGTCTATTAATACTTACCTCAAAGAACTGTTATGAGAAAAGCATTTTTCAAACTGCAAGAAATTATTACACTACTTGCAACTATATGTATTGATCTTGTATATTTAAGTAGATCACTGCCTCACAGGACATTAAAAGACCTTACAGACCAATTAAGCCAATCTCTTCATTTTATGAATGAGGGAAACTGAGGAAACTGTAGTCATGACTCAGCATCCCAAAACTTGCCAATTGGTATATTTGAGACTAGGGTCCCATTTTTTCTATTTTTATTGCTGGGCATTTTCTACCACATTCATGACATACTTCATATCTATAAGTAGGGACAAAATAACTTCAATAGCAACTTTAGAAAACACTTTTAAGGATTATAAAGAACTTTATCATGCCAAGTGAAATGAGCAAAACCAAGAGAACATCGTACATAGTATCAACAGCATTTTGTGATGATCTACTGTGAAGGACTTGGCTCTTCTCAGCAATGCAACAATCCAAGACAATGCCAAAAGACTTATGGTACAAAATGATCTCCACATTCTGGAGAAGAACTATAGCATCTGAATGCAGACCAATGGATTCTATTTTCACTTTTGTTGTTGCTTTTTTTGTTATTGTTCTTTTTTTGTCTTGCATTTTTTTCTTTTGTTCTGATTAGTGTGGAAATATGTTTAACATGATTGTAATGTACAACCTATATCAAATTGCTTACTGGCTTTGGGAGGAGGGAGGGAAGGGGAGGGCGGCAGAAAAATTTAGAACTCAAAAAATACATTTCCATGCAATTGAAATTAAAAAAAAACAGAGATCTTGTAATGAAGTATTTTATTACATATTTCATTATTCTTTTGTGCGAAGTGCTATACTAAGTTCTGGGGAAACTGAGAGAATACAAAGACAAGCCCTGCTCTCCAGGAGCTCATATTCTTTAATTGGATCCTCACAGCAGTCCTGTGTGGAGACAGTCCCATTGTCCTTTGATCTACTTAAAACATGTCCAATGTATTGTGTTCATTTGCTGGTACCATATTTTATGAAGGAATCCAAAAACCATTTAGAAGAGGGCAACCAGGGTAGTAAAAGACCTTGGATCATGTCATATGAATACTGGTTGAAAGGAATGTGGATACTGTACACAAAATAAGGTCAAAATGGGTGTCATTAACACATAAAGTGCAATACAAGCAAATTAAAAGTATTTAGAAATATTTGCCTGTCAGATCAATGGATAAGGCTTTCTGACCAAATAAGAGATAGATGGGATAATGTGAAGTAAAATGAATAATTTTGATTACATCAACTTTAAAAAAAAAGGTTTTGCATCAAAAAATGAGTGAAGTCAAAATTAGAAGGAAAGCAAGACACTGGGTTGGGGTGGGATTTACAGAAAGCCTCTCTGATAAAGTTATCATTTCTCAAATATAGAGAAATATACCAAATTTACAAAAATAAAGCCATTCCCCAATTGAGAAATGGTCAAAGGATATGAACAGGCAATTTTCAAAAGAAGAAATTTTAACTATCAAATCACATGAAAAAATATTCTAAATCACTAATGATTAGAGAAATGCAAATTAAAATAACACTGAGCTACCACCTCATATCTATCAGATTAGATATGACAGAAAAGGAAAGTGATAATTGCTAGAGTGGTTGTGGGAAAATAGAGACACTAATGCACTATTGGTGAAGTTGTGAAATGGTCCAACAATTCTGGAGAACAATTTTGAATTACCCAAAGGATTATAAAACTGTGCATACCTTTTGGCCCTGCAATACTACTACTAGGTCTATATCCCAAAGAGATAAATGAGCCTATATGTACAAAAATATTTATAGCAGCTCACTTTGTTGTGGGAAAGAACCAAAATTAAGGGGATGCCCATGCATTGGGAAATGATTGAACAAGTTGTGGTATACGATTGTGATGGAGTACTTTTGTGCTTTAAGAAATAATGAGCAGGGGGGCAGAGCCAAGATGGTGGAAGAAAGGCAGTAAGCTCTCAGAGCTCCTGATACATTCACTCCAAAAAAACTCCAAATAATGCCATAAGATAATTCCCAGAGCAGCAGAACCTGCAAAAGGATAGATTGAGATAATTTTCCAGCCAAAGACTGCTTAGAAGGTTGGCAAGAGGGCTCTGCTGTACCTGGGTGGGAATGGAGCCCAACCCTGCAGTCCCTCCAACACAGATCCAGCTCCAGGCAGGCCATGCCAGAGAAATTTACCCCCAAAGCCTCTGAATCAGCTGCAGTGCAGGTGTCTTCTGGAATTAAGCTCATTGTCTGGTGAGCGGGCTGAGCAATTGGCCTTGGGGAGAATTACAGGGGTCTCTGCTGTAGGTGAGGGGAAATTACGTTATTCTACCGCAGCTACAGGGAACCAGGAATCAATCTTGAGTGGTGGGCCTAGGTTGTGGAGGGGCACAGGCTCACCAGAGCTTTTAAATCACCTAAACAAAATTTTATTGACTAGTTGAATAGCAAGTAGGCTTGGGGTTATTTATTGACCAGAACACAGGACAGATGAGTGAAGAACCTGACCCTCCATAAATCATACCACCTTGGACTCCTTGAAGCTTGGGACAGTGCATCCTGGAAACAGTGCCCCACTTTAAGAAGGAGTTAAAAGTCAAGAAACAGGTGGACAAAACGAGCAGATAGAGAAAGGTGAGGATCATAGAAAGTTTCTTTAGTGACAAGGAAAATTGAGGTGCACCCTCAGAAGAGGATAGCAACATCAGGCTCCTAAATCCAAAGCTTCCAAGAAAAATATGAATTGGTTTCTGGCCATAGAAGGGCTCAAAGAGGACTCTGAAGACAAAGTCAGAGAGTTAGAGGAAAAAATGAGAGTGATGCAGGAAAGTCATGAAAAAAAAAGTCAACAGGTTGAAAAGCCAAATGGAAAAACTCTGAAGAAAATAATTGCCTAAGAATTAGGACTGAACAAATGGAAACTAGTGACTTTATGAGAAACCAAGACACAATAAAGCAAATCCAAATTAATTAAAAAAACAGAGGAAAATGTGAAATATCTTCAGATGTCCTAGAAAATAGATCCTGGAGAGATAATTTTAAAATTACTGGACTACCTGAAAACCATGATCAAAATAAGATCTTAGACATCATCTTCCAAGAGATCATCAGGGGAAAATGCCCTGATATTCTAGAAGCAGAAGGTAAAATAGTAATTGAAAGAATCCATCAATAACCCCCTGAAAGAGATTCCAAAATGAAAACTTCCAGGAATATTATAGCCAAATTCTAGAGCTCTCAAGTCAAGGAGAAAATATTTCAAGCAGCCAGAAAGAGAGGTGTGAAGGAAGGGAAGGCAGATCGGGGGAGGGAAAGTCAGAAGCAAAACACTTTTGAGGGGGGATAGGGTAAAAGAAGATAGAAAATGGAGTGGATATCATAGTGAGTAAACAGGATGGAGGAAAACACAATTAATAATAGTAACATGGAAAAATTTTGTAGCAGAGGCAAGAAGAATGGAAGATGAGGATGCTATCAGAAAGAACTTGGAAAGACTTACATGACCTGAAGCAAAGTGAAATGTACCATATAAAAAATAACAGCAACATTATAGGATGATCTGCTTCAAATGACTTAGTCATTTTCAGTGGTGCAGTGACCCAAGACAACTCTGAAGGACTTATGAAAAAATGCAATTCATCTACAGATATCTGAATACCGGTATCTGAATACAGATGGAAGTATATTTTGTTGTTGTTGTTAGTTCCTATTTCTAAAGGGTTTTTTTGCATGATATGTTTTGCACAACTGCACATGTATAGCTTATGTTGAATTGTGTGAGCTCTTAAGGGGGAAGGGAGGGAGGGAGGAAGAGAATTTGGAACACAAAGTTATAAAAATTGATGTTGCAACTTGTTTTTACGTGTAAGGTGGGGAAAATCTTAAATAAATAAATTTTAAAAAGAAATAAGAAATAATGAGCAAGATGGTTTGAGAAAAACCTGAGATTTATATGAACTGATGCAGAATGAAGTAAGAAGAACCAGAACATTAAATAGTAACAATATTGTTGATGATCAGCTGTGAACAACTTAGCTATTCTGATAAAGACAATCATGCAAGACAAATCCAAAGGATCCATGAAGAAAGATATTATCTACCTTCCAGAAGAGAACTTATGAACTCTGAATGCAGATTGAACTTTTTTTGCTTTTGATTCTGCAACATAGCTAATATGAAATTATATTTTGTATTATTTTGCATGTATAATTGATAACGTATTGTTTGCCTCAACAATGAATAGAGACTGGGCAGGAGGGAGAGAATTTGGAACTCAACACTTTAAAAAATTAATGTTAAAATATTTTTTTAAAAAGAAAAAGAAATAGGAATATTTTGCTAGGGGACTTGAAGATTTAAGAATATTGGAATATATATCTTTATCTGAAGAATATTTTCATGGATTAATAAAAAAATACTAGATTTCTTTTTTGCTTAGATCTTAAGGACAGACTTAAGACAAATAGGTAAAAGTTACAAATAGGCAAATTTAAGCTTAATGTACAAAAAAGATTACATAAGAGTTGGGGCTATCCCAAAGTGAAATAAACAGATTCCAGAATTAGTGGGCTGTCACCTACTGAAAGTCTTCAAGCAAAGGCTGGATGACAATTTGTCAGACATATCATGAAAGTGTTTTTTGTTCAGATATGGGTTGGACCACACAGACACCTTCTGAGGGCCATTCCAACTTTGAAATACTGCTTTTCCAACACCAATGTAATGCTTATGCATACCTGAATATTCACTATTCTCCAATGATGGTGGCTAAATGGAGATATACTAATATGATTTGTCCACATTGGGATCATGAACTGATACTAAAGTATTATAAAAATATAACTGAGGCAAGCATTGAAACAGGGAGGTCCAGTCCCATTGTTTTAAGTCACATCTTATACCTGTTTCCCAGAGTTATCTGAAAGCATAGCCTGTTATGTAGACAAAATGAAGCAAATGTATATGATTTTTGTACTTTCATTGGTGTAGGGAGTTAGCAACAAACTGAGGAAATGGCCTCTTCCACCCCAGATGTGCAGGTGTTCTGCAACTTAAAAGGTGTAGAGAGTTGTCTGGGGTACCAGGAGGTTAAGTTACTTGTCTTGACTTGCATAGTTGGTTCTCTCTCCACTAGGATATGCTGCCTCTCAACTTCTTACGTGTTACTATATAATTATGTGAAAATTGAGCCGCATATACACTTAATCATGCACATATTTAAAATATATATCAATGGCATATATTTGTAGAAAACACATCTTTGATGCTCTATTCAGAAAGATCTCTGAGTTATAATAATAGGTATTTAGCAATAAGAATACTGATAGCTACTCTTTTGTAAGGAGTATATAAATTTAGTTTACCATAAAAGGCAGTTTAGCGTATTCCTAAGCGGTATGACTACTTAGATATTTATCTGGTAGAATGTGAATATCATGTTATAAATTATAAATATCCATCTGGCCCCACTGTTTTCTTGGCTACAGAATCTTTAATAGGCATTTCCATTTCTGAAATATCATCTCATTTTAAAACACACTGTCTCCATTCAATATTTAAGCACACTGGGAAATTTCCTCATTTTACTTAAATGAGTTTCATATCCTAGGACATAAAAAAACCCAGAAGTCATGTTTTAGAAATCTGCCAGTTCAAAAGTTTTTCCATTTAAGCACAATAATGCCTATAAACTACTGTTCTATGTCTAGGAAATAACTAGACCTGGCCCCATTTTTTTTCTTTTGCAAAATAGAAGCATCTGAGTGTTTACCATTGCACAGAAATAGCTTTAATTATGAAGTATAATACTAAATCACAATATTATATTACTGTGCAATGTTCTTTTTTCATTGTTTTCATGGGACCAACAATAACATAAGTGATGTTTATCAATAAATATACTTCATGTTCTGTTTTTTTAAACAATCAATATTTTTCCTACATTGCAGATTCAGAATGGTGTACATGTATATATTGAGCACCAAATGGGATCTGAAACAATCAAACTGTATTTATTTCAATGGACATATTATCTCATCAGCATGAATGTTTTCTCCATCAGTAAAAATGATGACTCATCCATGGCTTATCATCATCTGAGGCTCCTACCTATGCCCTTTCACAAACTTTTCATCAAGGATCTATCCAACATTCTAGATGTCTCCTGAAGTGTCTTTGGGCATTTATACAATGCAACACTTGGGCTGTTCATTTATTTTTACTGAATATCCAATTCAGCTTCCTTTCTAATAAAAATGGTATTAAGAACAGTATGCAAATACAGGAAAAATCTTTTATTTCATCAGCATGTGGAACTCTCACTGTGGAAAATGCCTAACGTGGATTACAATTTTTCTGAGATAAGAAATAAGTCACATGGAATTGTTCAAAGTACATAGAGTTTGAATGACTTCCCTAGGATCACACAACTTATGTAAGAGGTGGGTAGAAAATCTCAGGATGAGAAGTCCTAAATTCAGTCCACTCATAGATATTGCCTCCATTAATTTCAAGAAAAGATATAATTGCATCTTATTTTACATTTATGCCATAGGATCTTAAGTCTCAGGCATAATCCAATGGATTATAGAAGTATTTATGTATTATAAAAATAGATTTCTAAATTATTTCAACTACATTGGATTCTCTTGTGACATTACATACTTGATGGATCATGATTTCAAGATTTAAGTGGCTGTCTACACATCCCATATTCTCTCATTCTGCATACTTCCTAAATACATTTCTATAATTCCTACATAAAGGACCTAGTCAACTTTTTGATTTTTCAGTGTTCTTTTTTTTTTTTTTTTTTGCGGGGCAACGGGGGTCAAGTGACTTGCCCAGGGTCACACAGCTAGTAAGTGTCAAGTGTCTGAGGCCGGATTTGAACTCAGGTACTCCCGAATCCAGGGCCGGTGCTTTATCCACTGTGCTATCTAGCCGCCCCCTATTTCAGTGTTCTTTTGAAACATTAATTCGTTCATATATAGATATATATGTGTATATGTATATGCATATGTATATGCATATATGAGAGAGACAGAGAGACCAAGAGAGAAAGAAAATAAGAGAAGGTAGCCCTAAGGTGCCACAGGGACTATCCATCTGTTTTTTTTTTTTCTCTCATTTTCACTATACAATGGATCTCCCTTATTTCTCTGGCATATATCTTTCATGTTACCCCCTTTGTAAGTGTCATCATTGATAACATGTTGCAGCCTATTTATACATACCAGAGGTTTTTATGTTTCCTTATAGTCCCTTGTGACTTTGATTCTTCTATAATCATCATGTCTCTAAGGTAAGATTCATTATTCTATATTCTAAGATAAGGTGGGTTACACTTCAGATTTAGATATGATGATTCAATCCCCAAAGTACCAAGAATTCATCGTGAATTGGCCATCAGAACACAGTCTTAGAGAAACTTTTCAGTTTATTTTACTGGAACAATTCTAAATTACTATTTTTATAGAATCATAGCATATCAGAAACTGCTTCATCTCAATAAAGACAAAATTAAAGTTTCAAGAAGTGACTTTCCTACTGGGACCATAGTTACATCATCCATTTTCATCAACAAATATTCTTGAAATTCCTTGAGTGAAATAACTGGATCATTGAAAAGGTATATGAGGACACTGGCATTAGAACAACAAATAGGAAATAGAAGGGTTTTTATAATGTTTTTACTTTAATTTGTTACTACAGAAATAGAAATGAATCTTACACAAAACTAAGAAAAAATTAATAAAGAAACTTAAAAAAAGCAGGACTATGCCAGAGGCAAAACAATTTTTCAGGTATTAAAGTTTCCTTCTCAAAATATCTTAAGGCAAAAAAGGAGGTAGTGAGATATGAAATACTTAAAAATATAGAACTTATTGTTAGCATGAGAAAAAGGAATATCAATAATGATTGACTAATGTATTTATTTTTAGATGTCTAAAAATATTTTTAAAATAATCTATACACAAAATCCATGGCTTCTTTGAAGAAGGTATAATAAGGGAACATGCACACTTTTCAAAAAAATTTCAAAGTGTGGTAAGTTGTTGTTTTTTAATAATAATTAAGGAAGCAAAGTTTGAGCAATGGAACTTTTCAGCAAAGCATGCAGTTGCAAAACAAATCTGGTCCAGGGTCCCCTCAGTAGGCACAAGGACCCTGAAAGATTTATAAAAGTTTTTAATAGTAAATTACAGTTCCTACTTTTAGCATTACTATTTTTCAATATACATACTTTACAAAGTTCAGGAACTCTAATTTGTTGCATCCACTTGCATCCTGCAAAATACTTAGGAATATAATGATAAATGACATCCCCAAAATTCTGTGACTTACAGGAAAACTAAACGTAACTCAGGAAAATAAGACTTAACTCTACCAGACGTACAAAATGCCAGTAAGGATATAAAAAATGGAGTCAGTTTGGTTCTCTCAAATGTGGGATCTTATCTGTACAGTTATAAATTATACTACCATAGAATCATAGATTTAGAGTTGAAAGGAAAGATGGAAGCCATTGAGTCCAAAATCTTCATTTTACAGATTAGGAGGAAAGTGAAGTATATAGAGATTAAGTAATTTGCAAGGTTCATCTAGACAGTGAGAGTCTGAGGCAATACTGCAACTCACTTTTTCCTGATTACAAGGTCAGCAGTTTGTTCAAAATTGAAAAGTGAAGAGAATAAATTATTCCATTATGGTGTTGGCTGGCTATTAAATACATTTGATTCAATAGTTTAAAACATGGATTTCCTTTAATATTACATTTCCCATGCATACGTCAGAATCACACAAGATTCCTTCAAGATATAAAAGAGATGATTTTGTTCAATGACCTGTGAACAATATCAATTAACCAACAAACAGGGAGATATATGCTTGCCAAAGGTGTTTGTTACTCTCACAGAACAATTCTACTCAAAGTAGAAAGAGATTTCCTGTAGATCCTCTTATTTGCAGATGACATTACATGGGTTTGTCATACACAGAATACTGCAGGGCCTCCTAAATGAAATGAAATCTTGTGTTCTTTTTTTTTTTAATTTTTTTTTTTATTTTTTGCGGGGCAATTGGAGTTAAGTGACTTGCCCAGGGTCACACAGCCAGTATGTGTCTGAGGCCGGATTTGAACTCACGTCCTCCTGAATACAGGACCGGTGCTCCATCCACTGCACCACCTAGCTGCCCCGAAATCTTGTGTTCTTAATGAAAGACATAAAAATCACAATTTGATATAGAATGACCATATAATATATGCAGTTGGATAAATGACCCATATATGTGGTCTACTGGTATACATAGATGTGAACCTATCAGACAATATGCATAGATAAAGAGTTGATCCCCAAATTAAACAGGAGGTGGAAGACAAGTTTATATCTCCTCTGAAAAATGCTTTCATATCTACATCTCTATCTATATCTATACACACACATACACACAATTTTTAAGCTACATATGAGCAAGCATACAAAACATTTCTACATTATCCGGGTTGTGAAAGAATACAGACAAAACCAAAACTTCAGATAAAGGAACTAACAAAAAATGCTGGAATCTGTATTCAGATACCATCAGTTCTCTCTTTGTAGATGGGACTGCATTTTTCATAAGATCTTCAGAATAATATTGGATCATTGTATGAGAAAAGATTTCAAAGAATCCAAGCTGATCGCTAAAAGACAGACCCACATCAATAATGATTCTAGGGAAATCATGGAACATTGCAGTTACAAGGAAATGTAGTGGAGAGACATATGGTGGATGTAATAAGTACTGTTAAGAAGAACAAACTGTTGTTCAGAAGAAACAGAATAAATGTCTGATTGTAAAAGGAGATGAGTTAGGAAATTAGCCAAAGTATGGGATCCCCAAACGATGTTCCACTGGCAATATCAGAATATATACAGGAAGGTTCAGAAACCTTAGGAAGATACCTCCCTTACCTTAAGAGAAGATAAATTACCCAGGGCAAGAAAGTATGCATGGGTCTTTATTTTGGGCCTTCATCACCCCTTACCTAGATTATTGCACAATAGTCTCCAATTTGGCATACCCACATCAAACCTCTCACCACTGCAATCTATCTACTACATTGCTGCCAAATTGATTTTCCTAAACTGTAGGTCTGACCACATCAACTCATTGCTTAATTCCACTGATTCACTTTTGTCTTGAGAATAAAATATGTACTTTTCTGCCTTTTCAATACTTAGAAAAACTCCTTTATTTACCACCCAGATCTACTCCTCTGGACCTCTTCATGAAGTAACTAGGAACCTCCACATTCCACAAGATCAAATTAAGTTTGGTACTTATGCCTCATCAGTATCCCCTGTACCTCTGACTGGAGGCTTATGAGCTTTTCCTACCATTATTTTAAAAGAGGAGACCCTGGCTACTCCATTGTTCAATTATCACCTGGCTATATTCCTTTGGATGTCTCCATTTTATGGTCCTATACCAGTTATCTTCTCTTTCTCCTACCCTCCTCTTCAGCCTCCTTTTGAGTGTCATTATCCTCCATTAAACTGTAAGCTCCCTGAAGGTAGGGACTTTATTTTTCTTCTTTGTATTTACACGATTAGGACAGTGACTGGCACATGATAGGTATTTAATTAAAGCTTATCAACTGACTCACCTCAATCTATCTTTTCAGCCTCATTGTATATTACATGTCCTCTTGCATTGCAGTACAGGCAAACTGTCTTCCCTCTGTTTCTCATAAATGACGCAGTGTCTGTACTTTCATGGTGGCTGTCCCTCATAACTAAAAATCATTCCCTCCTCACTGCCACTTCATGAAATTCCCATTTTCTTTCAAGGTACAGCAAAAACACCACCTTTTATATGACTACTTTCCTGCCTTCACCAGCACAACTTCTAGCTTTTTTTCATATCCCCAAACTACCTTCAATCTTTTCTCTTTCTATTTTACGTATATACTATAATGACACCTACACACAAAAAAACCCCACATATAGGTTCTAAATAAACTTCATAAATATATGTATGTTCTCTCTATATATATTACATATAACATATATATACAAATTTATCCTGTATAAACTATATAAATACATACATACATTCTGTGTAGACTCTATAAACATGGATTTGTGCTATATATACTATACAAATATGATTATACTTTATATATTCAATGTATACATAAACACATATCTATATATGCATGTGCATACATATATAATATATACACATAGTAGTATAGTATATACACACATATATACATATACATATACACACATACATACATACATACACACATACTAGTTTACCCTTTAAAACAGAAGCTTCTTCTGAGTAGAGATTGTTTTGTTTCATTCTTCAAATTATTATGATCAATGCCTGGCACGGAAATGCTGAATAAAATCTTGTTGATTGAGTATCACATTAATTACACCACAGTTTCACTTACGTTTACACTATCCTTTCATATGTCTACCTATGTACTGACGTCAAATCTCAATGTAGACAGCATTTTAATCAAGTTCTCCAAAGAATGTCTCTAGTAATTCATGCTATGCAAAAAATATTGGTGTATAAGATAAAATTATCTTCATAGTGTTCTGTTTACTTATGGTAATTCTGCACACAATAAAACGAGCTCACCAGCTGTCCCAAGAAATAAAGTTTCTGATTGCATTTCGAAGGAATTCCAATAATTCCTACATTTACCTCTTTCAGAAGGAGCTAAGAGTTTTTCAACTTAGCTACAACTTTTTGATGGCTTCTAATTTAATATCTAGTGAGGATGGACATTTCAGCTCTTCCATAGCCTATCAAGGACTCAGCTGGTCCTTGAATGGATATTGAATAATCAAGATACCAAAGATATAAACTTATATGTGTAGATGGTAAAAATGTGATTTTCCACTCCTTTCTACTACCAATAATTCAGAAGCAACAGGAAGTCACACGTTATGTGACTGCTGATTGGCCTTTTATCTGTTTCATGGGTCTCCAAGAAAACAAACAAACAAAAAAAGAATACCTAGTGGTCACTATGAGGTCATCACTTCACCACTACCAAGTGGTAATGAAGTTTCTGGACTAGATCAGGGTAGTCCTTAGATAGCTGATGATCTGCTAACAAATCTATAGTCTATTATATCTATTTTCTAATCTTCTCCAATTTAACAAGGAGATGGCCCTAATGGGGCTTTTGTTGGTATTGCCTTTAATAACCTGGGTACCCCCAATGCTAGGATAAGGCAAAGGGGCAAGATTTCTGGGCTGGTCTGAGTCTATACGAATGCAAACGTGCTGGTTAATTTTTTTTTTAAATAACTCAACTTTAAAGCATCACACATTAATTCCAATTCTGCAAAAGTAAAAAAAATACCAAGCTTGATTCAAATGTCTTGACAAAAATATTTTGAAAACATTGGGTAAGAATTGGGGAAATACAATTTGTCATGTGGCCAATCAAAAACAAAACACATGGGGAAAATAAGGCACTTCTAATCTATCTTCAAACCAACACAGAAAGAAAAGAAAAAATTCAACTCGACTGAAGAAACATTTGCTAAGTACTTTAAGTACTGTCAGTGCTATAACTGTGTTCAGAACACAGTTGTAGGTGCCAAGACAGAAAATTGTTTAGCTAAGAAGCGATTCCCTTCCCTCATGAAACTTAAAATCTTATAAATAGATAAGATTGAAAAAAACACATTACACAAAAAGTGCAAAATATTGCATACTGCATACATCAGAGAATTGTTTATAAGTACTAAACTGGATGGTTGATGTTACTCCTGCCAGAAATTATGAAATCTGAGGGAAGATTTGTGAAGGGAAAGATCTGATAATTTTGCGCTTGCTGTCGCCAAGCTATCTTTGACCTATGCAAATGGAAATGTCCTAAGAGAATGAAAGGGAGGAACTGAGGCAGGGAGGGAACAATAGAAATAATGACAAACAAAAAGAGATGAACTAAGATTAGGAAGCTGAGTGTGTGTGTGTGTGTGTGTGTGTGTGTGTGTGTGTGTGTGTGTAAAAGAAGTGGTATGACATGGTGGAAAAAGAAGCCTTAAACTAAGAAAGACTGAATAGCTTTGTTTTTCTTTTTTTGACCAAATAGCTTTGTAACCCCATGTAAGTGATTTAACTTCTCAGTGTCCTAGGAAACACTCTTACTCACTCCCTCACACACACTCACTCTCTCTCTCTCTCTGTCCATCTATCTACCTATCTTCCTGTCTATCTATTCATTTATTGGTATAAGCATATATGTATACACACATACATATACAATACATATATGTGTACATGCATGTCTATACGATGTGTACATACATATATACACATGCATGAGATGGTTAATTTTGCCTGTCCCCTTAGGTTCAGGAAATGAGAGCCAGAAAAATGAACAACTTGGGGTGCTTGATAGTTATAAATGTCTTGTTATATTTGTATCAAATATCCCTACCAATAACATGAAGTAAAGAGAAAAAAATAGATTACGACCAGAAAAAACTGGTTGCTAAAACAGAAAAGAGCAGAACATTGCTGGGAACTGATCATTGTACCTCAATATTTGCAAAAAATAGGGCAAAAAAAATCTAAGAATGGTGTAAGAATGCCTTGGATCTCAGAGTACTAGCAAAGGCTATATGATATTGCATGAGGCAAATCCAGGCCAAAATGAATGGGATTCTGATAGGAATGAAATTCTGAAAACATGAATATAAAAATATTCTAATGAGGAAGAAAAAGAGGATCTTTTCAAAGCAGGGGTTCTTGAATTTTCTGTGCACCCTTTTGGTTGTTAGAAGCCTAGGAATCCCTTTTAAGAATAATGTCTTATTTAATGTATATAAAGATGTAATGTATTACAACGGTTAATTGCTAATATTGAATTCATTTTATATATAGGTAAAGTTACACATATGACCATAATCATATGCATAAATATGTATATATGCATATACATATATTCATTGTACATATATACACAAACTTAAATACAGATAAAATTTTATGGACTCCACGTTAAGAATGATAAGTGTAAAGAAAATAAATTCCAAACAATAAGTGTTGTCTTGGGGCAGCTAGGTGACGCAGTGGATAAAGCACCAGCCCCAGATTCAGGAGGATCTGAGTTCAAATCCATCCTCAGACACTTGACACTTACTAGCCATATGACCCAGGGCAAGTCACTTTATCTTCATTGCCCCGCAAAAACCAAAAACCAAACCAAAACAAACCCAAAAAAAGTGAAGAGTGATACAGGGAATAAGATTAGCAAAAAATGTAACATACAAATGTTAAGTTGTGGATGGCTCAGCTCAATTCTCACTTTGTACCTGAGACCTGTGTGTCCTTTTACCTTCAATCATTACCACTTCTGTCCCTTGAAATAATTTTGCATGTATTTTAAATTTATTTAAATGTGTCTATGTTATTTCCCCTTCTCCTTAGAAAAATGGAAACCCCTTGCAGGCAGAGGCAGGTTTTCTTTTTGTTTTGCATCTCAAGTGCATAGCAGAGTTTCTGGACTATACTGAGCCTTCCTCAAAAGATGCTTATTGAATTAAAACAAGAACGATCTACTACAAGTGAATGGACAAAGGTGGGAAGATATGGGTTTACAAACAAGATGCTAGAGAACTAAAGATTCTGCATCCAAAGATTCATAAATATCAATTTAAAGTTTACAACCATGTGCTTACTTCTTGTGAAAGGTGAACACTTAATCCTCCTAAATTTGATGCAATTCAACATTTATAACTGTCAAGCACCCCAAGTTGTTCATTTTTCTGGCTCTCATTTCCTGAACCTAAGGGGACAGGCAAAATTAACCATCTCATGCATGTGTATATATGTATGTACACATCGTATAGACATGCATGTACACATATATGTATTGTATATGTATGTGTGTATACATATATGCTTATACCAATAAATGAATAGATAGACAGGAAGATAGGTAGATAGATGGACAGAGAGAGAGAGAGAGTGAGTGTGTGTGAGGGAGTGAGTAAGAGTGTTTCCTAGGACACTGAGAAGTTAATGCCCGTCCTGCTTTGGGCTTAGTGTAAGACGCTTGGAATACAAAACCCCAAATCAAGCAGTTCTCACTTATGAGGAGCTTCCATTCCAATGGATTTTTTCAAGTGTGTGAGACAGAAAATAGGGAGATATTCACACATTTAGGCCTGCAATGAAAAGCACTCCCACTTGGCGTATCCAACAAAGAGTCATGCATCAGAAATATATTGTTGTCTCTCTTTTCAACTAGTTTGTGATTCCACTGAAATATGGACTCTCCATTGAGAAAATTCACTTACCAATACATATAAAAAGTTACTAGTGGGGCACCTAGGTGGCGCAGTGGATAAAGCACCAGCCCTGGATTCAGGAGGACCTGAGTTCAAATCTGGCCTCAGACACTTGACACTTACTAGCTGTGTGACCCTGGGCAAGTCGTTTAATCCCCCTTGCCCCGCAAAAACAAACAACAAAAAACAAAACAAAAAAGTTACTAGTGATCTCTTTCTTGACAAATCCAGTGGTCTTTTGTCACTCCTCACTTCTTGTCCTCTATGAAGATTTTGACACTGTCCATCACCCTCTTTTCCTTGAAACTCTCTTTCCTCTAGGTTTTTGGAACACTGCTCTCTCATAGGTCACATGACTGCTCCTTCTCAGTCTTTACTGAGGTCTTGTCTATTAACCATAACTATCCCCTGGATCTTCATTTCTTCTCCCTCCATACTATTTCACTTGGTGAACTCATCAGCTCACATATATTTAATTATTATCTCTATACTGACGAGGATTCTCAGATCTATTTATCCAGTTCTAACCCCTGTGCTGACCTCCTGTTTCATCTCCAAGTGCCTAAAGGACATCTTGAACTGGATGTATTTCCTGTAGACATGTCCAAAACTGAACTCATTAGTTTTCCCCAACCCTTTCTCTTCCCAAACTTTCCTATTATTATTGTTATTGTATTATTATTATTATTATTATTATTATTATTATTATTATTAGGCAATGAGGATTAAGTGACTTGCCCAAAGTCACACAGCTATAAAGTGTCAAGAGTCTGAGGCTGGATTTGAACTCAAATCCTCCTGAATCCAGGGCTGGTGCTTTATGCACTGTACCACCTAGCTGTATCCCTTTCCTATTATTTTTAAGGGAACCAGCATTCTTTCACAGTCCTTCAGGCTCACAAGCTAGGTGACATCCTCCAGTCCTCACTCTCACACTCCCCATATCCAATCTCTTGCCAAGACCTGACATGCTACTTTTGCAATATCTCTCAAATAAAGCCTTTAGCTCCTCTGATATTATGATCACACTAACGTAGGTCCTCACCACCTTATGCCTGAAATATTGCAACTTCGTGAGGGTAGGTTTGCCTACCTTGAGTCTCTCCCCACTAAAGTCCAGCCTCCATTCAACTGCCCAAGTGATTTTTTCTAAAGTACAAATCTGATCATTGTCACCTAATTATTCAATAAAGATTGGGGCAGCTAGGTGGCACAGTGGATAGAGCACTGGCCCTGGAGTCAGGAGTACCTGAGTTCAAATCGCCTCAGACACTTAACACTTACAAGCTGTGTGACCCTGGGCAAGTCACTTAACCCCCATTGCCTCACTAAAAAAAAAAAAAAAAAAAAAAGATTAGTGGCTCCCCATTATCTCAAGAATTAAATGATTCCATGTTGACCATTCAAAGCCCTTCTTAACCTAGCCCTTTTCCAGTCTTCACACACCTTATAAATTGCCCATCTTCAGTACAGATACTCCTTGATCCAGTAACACTGATGTCCTTGATGGTCCCTGACCAAGATGCTTCCTCTCCCAAGTCCAGTCATTTTCACATACTATTCTTCATGCATGGCATTTTCCACCTCTTCATCTCTACTTCCTGGCTTCCCCAGCCTGCTTCAAGTAAAAATCCTATGTTCTACAGGAAGCATTTCCCAAACGCTCTTAAGTCTAGCATATTCCATCCAATGGCTATTTCCTATTTATCCTGAATATAGCTTGTTTACTCTTCCAATAGACAGTGAGTTCTTTGACTGTCTTTTGTCTTTCTTTTTATTTCAAGAGTTCTATGAGAGTGCCTGGCAAATAGTAGGTTCTGAATAAATATCTATTGGTTGATTTAGATCATCACTTTCTCTACAATTTATAATCTTAGAGTTGACTGAGCTATGACAGATACAGTGATATTCTCAGGATCCCACAGCCAGGATGTACCCAAGGTAGGACTTCAACCCAGCTATTCCTGACTGAAGCTGACTGAACTTCTTGAAGCCAGCTCAAAATCTTCTATCCATGCTGCCTCCCAAAATCAGGAACATTACTCAAGATTAAATTTAGACCTACACATATTCATTTGTATTCTAAGAAATTCCAGGTTTGATTACCTTTTGCCCTTTTTGCCCCTCCCCCCAAACTTTACTTTGAGACATGTGCTTCTCTCTCCTCCCTCCGCCCCCCCCCTCCTGGCAGTGCATTTAGGGTTAAGTGACTTGCCCAGGGTCACACAGCTAGTAGGTGTCAAGTTTCTGAGGCTAGATTTGAACTCAGGTCCTCCTGAATGTAGGGCCATTGCTTTATCCATTGCACCACCTAGCTGCCCCACATCTATTTCTTAATCTGAATCTCCAAATGAACAAATCTTTCAATTGGAATCTTCAAATAAATGCAATATTCCTATCATTCTGCCCCTTGGGAGTTTATCTTTTGTACCTTCAATTAAAAATGAGTAGTCAAGGGGCAGCTGGGTGGCGCAGTGGATAGAGCACCGGCCCTGGAGTCAGAAGGACCCGAGTTCAAATCCGACCTCAGACACTTGATACTTACTAGCTGTGTGACCCTGGGCAAGTCACTTAACCCCAATTAGCTCATCAAAAACAAATAAATGTCTATTGGCTTGACTGTTATTCTTTGATAATAAACTCTTTTGGGGCAGCTAGGTGGCGCAGTGGATAAAGCACCAGCCCTGGATTCAGGAGTCAAGTGTCTGACACCAGATTTGAACTCAGGTACTCCTGAATCCAGGGCTGGTGCTTTATCCACTGCTGTGTAACCCTGGGCAATTCACTTAACCCTCATTGCCCCTCCAAAAAAAATTAAAAACGATAATAAACTCTTTTTTCTATGAAGGTAGAGCAAAGTACTTATGAAAGCATGAAGACCTTCTGATATGCAATATTAACTATGAGTACAGAAAAAGGTAAATTTTGTTCTTCTACTCCCTTTAAATTAAAGGATATTTCACTTGCTGACCAGATGGTGTTTCAGACTATTAAGGATGAAATAGTTTTATGGATCCTCTCTCTTTAGTTCTCAATTTATATTTTCATAAATTTAACATGGTGAAACCAAAATAAAGAAAAGGAGGGGGGAGTCAAAAATCAATGATTCAGAAACATTGCAAAAGCTGGGCCTCAGTTTCTTCATCTATCAAATGAGAACATTGAAACAGCTGAGCCCAAAGATCTCTCACTAAATTCTTAGATTATATTCAATTAAAAATATTTTAAATAATGTTTTGTTTTCCCCAAATACATGTAAAAACAATTTATAAACATTTTTTAAAGTTTTGAGTTCCAAATTGATCTGTCCCTCCCTTCCCTCCCCACTTCCTGACAGGGTAAACAATCTGATATAGGTTATATATGTGCAAGCATGTAAAACATTCCCATATTGGTCATTTGGGGAAGGAAGGAAGAAGGAAAGAAGGAAGGAAGGAGGGAAGGAGGGAGGGAAGGAGGGAAGGAGGGAAGGAGGGAGGGAAGGAGGGAAGGAGGGAAGGAGGGAAGGAAGGAAGGAAGGAAGGAAGGAAGGAAGGAAGGAAGGAAGGAAGGAAGGAAGGAAGGAAGGAAGGAGGGAAGGAAGGAAGGAGGGAAGGAAGGAAGGAGGGAAGGAAGGAGGGAGGGAAGGAAGGAGGGAAGGAAGGAGGGAGGGAAGGAAGGAGGGAAGGAAGGAGGGAGGGAAGGAGGGAGGGAAGGAGGGAGGGAAGGAAGGAGGGAAGGAAGGAGGGAAGGAAGGAGGGAAGGAGGGAAGGAAGGAAGGAGGGAAGGAAGGAGGGAAGGAAGGAGGGAAGGAAGGAGGGAAGGAAGGAAGGAAGGAGGGAAGGAAGGAGGGAGGGAAGGAGGGAGGGAAGGAAGGAGGGAAGGAAGGAGGGAAGGAAGGAGGGAAGGAAGGAAGGAGGGAAGGAAGGAGGGAAGGAAGGAGGGAAGGAAGGAGGGAAGGAAGGAGGGAAGGAAGGAGGGAAGGAAGGAGGGAAGGAAGGAGGGAAGGAAGGAGGGAAGGAGGGAAGGAAGGAGGGAAGGAAGGAGGGAAGGAAGGAGGGAAGGAAGGAAGGAGGGAAGGAAGGAGGGAAGGAAGGAAGGAAGGAGGGAGGGAAGGAGGGAGGGAAGGAGGGAGGGAAGGAGGGAGGGAAGGAGGGAGGGAAGGAAGGAGGGAGGGAAGGAAGGAAGGAAGGAAGGAAGGAAGGAAGGAAGGAAGGAAGGAAGGAAGGAAGGAAGGAAGGAAGGAAGGAAGGAAGGAAGGAAGGAAGGAAGGAAGGAAGGAAGGAAGGAAGGAAGGAGGGAAGGAAGGAGGAAGGAAGGAGGGAAGGAAGGAGGGAAGGAAGGAGGGAAGGAGGGAAGGAAGGAAGGAGGGAAGGAGGGAAGGAGGGAAGGAGGGAAGGAGGGAAGGAGGGAAGGAGGGAAGGAGGGAAGGAAGGAAGGAGGGAAGGAAGGAGGGAAGGAAGGAGGGAAGGAAGGAGGGAAGGAGGGAAGGAGGGAAGGAGGGAAGGAGGGAAGGAGGGAAGGAGGGAGGGAGGGAGGAAGGAAGGAAAGGAGGGAAGGAGGGAAAGAGGGAAGGAGGGAAGGAAGGAAGGAAGGAGGGAAGGAAGGAAGGAAGGAAGGAAGGAAGGAAGGAAGGAAGGAAGGAAGGAAGGAAGGAAGGAAGGAAGGAAGGAAGGAAGGAAGGAAGGAAGGAAGGAAAACTTCCATCTGTATTCAGACATCATCATTCTTTCTCTGGAGGCAGATAGCATGCTTCATCATGAGTCCTTTGGGATTGTCTTGGATCACTGTACTGCTGAGAATATCTAAGTCATTCACAGTTCATCATATAATATTACTGATATTGTGTACAATCTTCTGGTTATGCTCACTTCACTTTATACTAGTTCATGTAACTCTTTCCAAGTTAAAATTTTTTTTTCTGATGTTTCTATAAAGGAAACAATAGAAACTGCTTTTTATAGTGATTTATGCTTTAATGAACAAACATTTTTATTCCGTGCTTGGCACTGTGCAAGACACTGAGAATAATAATAAAAAAAGATAAAATAAAATTGTCTCTGCTTCCAAGAAGCTTACATACTATTGAAGAAAACAACATAGGAATGCACATAATCACATTTTCAAAGTACAAAATTAATACAACATAGTCCTTTGGCTGAAGTAGACTGAGGAGATTAAATAATCCATTCAAATACCTTTATTAAGCACTTACTGAATAGGAGCTAGAGCTGGAGAGGATCTTTGAAGAAAATTAGGGATTCCAAGAGATCCAAGTTAATAGGAGACTCATTATAGGCATGGGCAACAGACTGTGGGAAAAGCCAGGAGACAAAAAGAACAGCAAGGTTTTCTGGGCTACATCACAAGGGTTCCCAGAATGAGCTGAAAAGACCAGTAAGACAAACTTTTTTTTCCCCACTTCATTCCAGAGATAAGACTCAAACATTGGTCTTTGGACTCCAAGACCAGCATTCCTTCCATTAATAGAAGATTCTATCCGTCTTGGAATCTTGGTGAGAATACAAACATTTCATTTCATCATTCAATAACCAAAATTTTCATGTTGAACTGTATTTGTGTTTTACCTCATGCATTTCCTCAAAGTGTATTTTAATCTATAAACATAATCATTCTATTATAAAGACATTTTTATTCTTCTTCAAGTTCCAAACTGTTTTAAACAGGAAATAAATTGAGCATTTTCACACATGGAACAGAATAGGAAAAGAAACCATGACTCCCTATTATATAGTTCATGCCTTTCTTTTAAATATGCAACAAATTCAACCCATAACTTTCGAAGCAGTCCTGTTAGTCTGTGATTCCTTCTGGTCTTCCTTCTGTTCTCCTTTGCACATTTTTGAAAATACATTTTTTTTTTTACCATTCAAGTCTCTGAGGCATTCTGTAATAAAATGAAAAGCCCTGGAGCCAGAAGACTGGAATTCATACTCCAGTTCAGACATTTATTTAGTTGTGTAATCTGGGAAGGAGTAAATAAGCTTCTCTGAGTTACATTTTTATCATCAGTTGAATGGAAATAATAATACTTGTACCAACTACTCCAAAGGGTGATTTCTGAGGAAAGCATCATAGAAAATTTTGCCAATTGTGTGATTCTAGGTAAGTCACTTAAATTCCACAAACCTCAGTTTCTTCATCTGTAAAAGGTAGGGAAGGGGCATGTAGGTGGTGCAGTGGATAAAGCACCGGCCCTGGATTCAGGAGGACCTGAGTTCAAATCCAGCCTCAGACACTTGACACTTAACTAGCTGTGTGACACTGAGCAAGTAACTTAACCCTCATTGCCCTGACAAAAAAGAAAAAAAAAAAGTAGGGAGTAGGCTTCTGAAACTCTATCCAGCACTAGATGTATGTGGGTTTTTTTTTTAATTTTTGCAGGCAATGGGGGTTAAGTGACTTGCCCAGGGTCACACAGCTAGTAAGTGTCAAGTGTCTAAGGCCGGATTTGAACTCAGGTACTCCTGAATCCAGGGCCGGTGCTTAACCACTGTGCCATCTAGCTGCCCGATGTATGTGGTTTTAATGCTAAATCTTTAGGCACAATCAAAATATGATTTGTTATTATTAGTAGTAGCATTATTACTATTATGATAAATTTTGTTGTTCAGTTGTTTCAGTCATGTCTGACTCTTTTGGGGGTTTTCTTGGCAAAGATACTGGAATGGTTTGCCATATCCTTCAACAGTTCATTTGATAGATGTGGAAACTGAAGCAAACACGGTGAAATCATGTGCTCAGGGTCAATAAGTGTCTGAGATCAGATTTGAACTCAGGAACATGAGTCTTCCTGACTCCAGGCCTTGCACTCTATCCACTGCACCACCTACCTGTTCCTATTATTAAAAATAATAGCCAGATATCAAGAATTTGGGGTTCTATTCCTCACTCTACTACTGTTTTATTCCAACTCTGAGCAAGTGGCGTGAAACCCAAATATAAAGAGGACACTAATCTGTATATAAGGATCACTTTGGCTTCATATTGACTTAATTTTTAAATGTAATATTATTTATGTTTTATTGCAATTTTATTTATTTTGTTAAATATTTTCCAATTACATCTCCATCTGGTTTGGGTAGCACTGGTGAGTGTTGTGGACCACCTGTGGCCAGCAGGTGGTATATCTGACACCTCTGCTCTAAGCACTTCAATCTAGAAGCTAACAAGTGCTTGCTGAGGTGCTACTTCATGGCCTTCCCTACACTACAGAGAATATAGAGGAAGAAAAAAGAGAGAGAAAGAAGTCATGACCTTTTTGCTCAAGACACTTAAAATAAATTTGAAAACACTGAGCCACGGAAGACAAGGGGGGAAAAAGTGAAGTCACTTAGTCTAAACTATAAGTACTGTTACAGAACCTTGATCTGGGCTTTGGTTTCTCAGACTGAAAAGTCAGAGTGAGTCTCACTGGGATCTAAAGAGAATAAGTAAAATCCTAATGCATTCAGAGCTACTAGAAAGGTAAGTTCTATAAAAAGCATTAGTTTATTAATCAACAAGCAGCTGGTGGGACATTGGATATAATGCAGGGTGTGGCATCAGGAAGAACTGTATTGAAATCCAGCCTCAGACACTTCCTAGATGTGTGATCCTGGCTAACCTCTAGGGGGCCTCAAGTTTCCTCATCTGTAAAATGGGGATAATAGGTCATTGTGAGGATCAAGTGAGATGATACAGTAAAGCACTCAGCAAAATACATGGTATATTTGTCCTTCAATAATTGTAGTCATGTCTGACTCTTCATTAGCCCATTTGGGGTTTTCTGAGCAAAGATACTGGAGTGGTTTGCCATTTCCTTCTCCAGATCATTTTAACAGATAAGATACCTGAGGGAAACAAGGTTAAGTACCTACCCAAGGATCACACAGTTTAGTAAGTATCTGAGGCTGGCTTTGAACTCAGGTCTTACTGTCTTCAGGCCTCTTATCTATTGTACCACCTAGCTGTTTATCTGATATATTATAGTAAGAATTATATAAAGGCTTATTCCTTTCTCCCCTCCCACTACTTATTAAAGTACCATGTTTGATGCCAAAGATACAAAGGGAAAAATGAAGCAGTTTATTCTCTCAAGGAGTTTACATTTAACTGAGAGGAATCCCCATATGCACAGATGAGTATATACACTATAAGTATGTATACTATCTCTATCTATACATTTATGTATATATGTGTGTACACACACATATTATATGTGTGTGTGTGTGTGTGTGTATTAAAGAATTAATTGTTATTTGAGGTTTTTATGTCTCGGCGCACAGACCTGGGGCTCCGCAAACCGCACGGTGCTCCACCTACTGGTTGGAGCCATTGCCATGACTGGCACCTCACGTCATCACCACTTGCCAAAGCCTACATGGGCCTGGCAAAATTATAATGATTGGAAGCCTAGTGAGGGCAGTCATGTGACTATCAGAGCAGCCATCACATTGGCTGAGGCTGTGTGGGGTTTTTCTGGGATTGGGGGAGGAGAATAGGGCATTCTAGATGGATACTGGAAGGAGACAGGAGTTCTGCGGTGTATTCTCAGCTAATTCCTGGGCAGTGGTATCTTTTCAGGTTGTATAATTTCCCTCCCTCCATTTTATTTCCTTTCCCTTGATCCTACTGATCCCGTTTGTGTGGTTATTTTTTTAAGTTTGCTTTTGTTAAAATAAATACTGTTCTGTTTTGAGGGAGGCTGCTGGTCTCTTTCCTTTCCCCAATATTGTGGCGAGCTGCTTAGCTAATACTCCCCAATTAAAAATTGGTCCCCACAGTTTAAACAATGCTGACAACTAACTTTTATGTAATGCTTTCAAGTTTACAAACTGCTTTACAAATATCCTCAACCCAAACTTGGAAAGTGCTATTATCTCTATTTTATAAATGGGGAAACTGAGGAAAACAGAGGTTAAGTAATTGGCCCAGAATCACATTGTTAGAAAGTATCTGAGGGTTAGAATAAACTGCTGCTGGTGGTGGCAATCACTCCTTCAGATCATCATAAAGGGATTAAAGGTGTACCTCCCCTTCCCAGTGCCAATAGCTTGCAGATGCTTCCCACATGATTTTTGTTCTCTGTTATTTCTGATTTATATTTTAAGCTATTAATAATCTTATCTCTTATTAACTATGATAAGTGATCTGTGACATATCTATTAATTATTTTTATGCAGGGGGAATACAATGGAAAATGCCAGTGATTAGCTTGATATACACAAAACTAAACCGCTCAGAGGTTTAAAACTTTCTATAATGTTAGGGTTTTTCCCCCCAAGACAACTCTAACACTTTTAATGGTGTGATTTTTTTAAATTAATAATTCATGGAGGCTCCTAAATAGCAAAGACAGGGAAAAAAACATACCACTTGGGATGATGCAGCTGAAGTGATTGGTGAGTCAGAACCAGCTGACTTAAGAACACAAGGGTCTCAGTGAAGCATTTACCTCCTAAGGGAAAGGCAGAGTAGAGGTCTGGACCAATGGAAGGTCACACATTCTGAGCTACCCAATGGGAGGAGAAAGGTGTGGTCTAGAGCTGGCCCTGCCCACATTCCTAGGATTGAAGAGGCAAACAGAAGGGTATCTCTCTTTCTTTTTATTGTCCCTTTGCCAATTCTATTTGTAAAACTGCTCACACAGTTACTGTGAAATACAAAATAATACATGTAAAGCACTTTATAACCATTAGAGTGTTATGTTAACATGAGCTATTATAAAAGCTCAATTTTCCTTATCTTTAAAATAACTGATCAATAATCTTGATGAAAACATAGGGTATTTTCTATATGTATAGAAGCACGGTGCCACAGTGGATAGGGAGTTGGCTTTGAAACCAGAATATATAATGACTGTGCGACCTTCAGCAGGTCACCTAACCTCTAAGTGCTTTCAAGGAACTGTTTCTGTTTGTTCTGAATGTTCTTCATGTTTTAAAAGGACCGGTGACATCATGAAGTGATATCATGATTTTTTTGGACTGGATTTAAGTGAGGCAAGAGCTGCACAAAGTTCTTTCAGAGTCATCACATCCAATGGCAAGACAAAAGTCAAGACAATTGGTGAGGGCCTGGGATGCTGTGGATGACCCTTGGCATCTTCTTTATCTGACCAAGCTCTAAGCTTATCACAACACCTGCCTCACCTGCCTTCATGGCCCTTCGACCAAATTATTCTTATCTCCCCATTCTGCAGGGGGAGGTCTTTACATGCTTAGGGTAAATACATCTAACTTACCAGTGGGTTTTAGGTTCATCAGCTATCCTCAACCTAATTTAGTCCATATGCCAAGACGGTTTGTTGTGGCCACTGTGCATGCAATATAGCTTCCTCGTGCCACAGGTGAGAGTTGATTGCCAGGCAGACACCAAAAGTAAATGAGCAGCCCTGAAAAGGACTTGGCAAACCCTCACACGAGAGGGGTTAGTCCTCTTTGCACACCATGTAATCCCTTCCCAAGCAACTAACTCTCCAAGAGGATAAGATGCAGCAAAGGTTCCAAACTTTATTGGTAGGAGGTTTTTGTTGTATTACCCCATTCAGTGGTTCCCTATACCAATGAAATCACAATTCTAGTCTATCCCTTACACACATATTTCTATGTTCTTCAATAAACTTCTAAAGATAAATGAGGTCAACCACTGTGATTTCATTCCCAACATTTTTAATGCTTAGAGGAGCTATCACCACCTTTATCCCCTCACTAAACTATGTCAGCTTCGGAAGAAGAAAACTGAATTACTGCATCCATTTCAAAATTTACAACAGGGACAAATTAGGTCTAGCACTGCTGAAAAGAGCTTGAACATTTTCAAAAACAAAATAGAAGCAAGGAAACCAGGTTAGGCATACACTCCAAATAGGCATCATGTGGAGAAATTGCAAAATGAAGATCTCCTTTTGAAAAGGAGAAAGAGGCAAGAAGGATTTTTTTTCACTAGAATCACCAACTAGTAGCTAGTGAGTCACCAAGTAAACACCACAGGGTAGGGACAAGCTGGGGGAGAAGGAAGTAGAAAAGTGATGTTTTTTTCGCCCTGCCCCATCCCAAAAATTTTATCGAGAAAAACGTCAAATGTTTCCTTTTATTTAAAGTCTGATACAAGTGTACATACTCTCATTTTTTCCTTTCTTTCTTTTTCTTTTTTTTTTTTTTGCAGGGAAATTAGGGTTAAGTGACTTGCCCAGGGTCACACAGCCAGTAAGTATCAAGTATCTGAGGCCAGATTTGAACTCAGGTACTCCTGAATCCAAGACCAGTGCTTTATCCACTGTACCACCTAGCTTCCCCAAGTGTACATACTCTCAAGGGACATATCTGGCCCCTGTGTTCCAGGAGAAGCATTGTAAGTAATAGTGGCAACACTGTATAAGAATTGTTTCTAAAATCCTGCCTCAGTTGTTTCGATGTGGTGATTAAGAGGAATAGGAGCCTTGTCTGTTAACACTATTTTTCATAAAGGTAGGTAGCAATGTTTCAAACACTATTTGTCTTCTTTCAATAGGCAAAACCACATCAGGAATCTTTTGGTCTAATAGAAAAAAAACCTGACCTACTACTCTTCAAATAATTTACAAAATGATGCCGAGTCAGTGTGGGCATAGTGAATACAGTGCTTAAGATTTGGGCCCAAATCTTGACTCACGAGTGACCCTGGGAAACTCACTTTGACTCCCCATGCCTCAGTCCCCACCCCTCCAAGGTCTAAATCTATGATACTATATTAGTATCTCCACATGTACTACCCAAACACAAAGAGAGATGGTTAAATGTGCTACTTGACACCATAAATAGAGTTTTAGACCCAGAGTCAGGAAGACTCTAATTCAAATCTATTGTCAGACACTTACTATGTTTGACCCTTGGGAAGTCAATTAATCTCTGCCTCAGTTTTACCAGGGTTATTGTAAGAATCAACTGAGTATTATGTGCCAAGAGGTTTGGAAACTACGATAGCCTACATAAATACTAGCTATTATCATTTAAAAATAACCTATATTCACTAAATTGCTATTTGTATGTGTGTGTATATACATACATGTGTGTGAATTTTATTTTATTTTATTTTATCTTTTTATAAATTGGGGCCATTCAAGCTATCCCTATGTTTGTCTGAAGTTTTCTCCTTTGTCTTCTGGACATTTCCTGAAGGAGGGAAAGATTCGGACAGACTACAGAGATGACTGCTATGAAGTCAGCTTTGCCAGATTTCCCAAACATTGATGATTCCCAAGGTTGCTTTTAGCTTTAGGGTCTATGACTGATTCCAAAAGCTCTTACTCTATACTATTGTCATTGAAGTCCAGGTAGGTAAAACAAGTTTTCTGAGGTCTCAGGGATAGCAGAGGACAGAGTTAAGATTTGAATTTCAGTTTCCTGCCTCAAATCCAAAGCTTTTGCCACTAAATCAGGCCAAATTATCGATTAGTCTGGCACGAGTCAGAACAAAGAAAACCTGTCTTGATAGGTCACTTGCTTCACCTAACAGTAGGTGAGAATTAAAAAATTTTCACTTTAACTCTAGCGTTTTCATAACAAATATGCTAGAGGCAGCTAGGTGGCGCAGTGGATAGAGTACCAGCCCTGGAGTCAGGAGTACCTGAGTTCAAATCCGGCCTCAGACACTTAACACTTACTAGCTGTGTGACCCTGGGCAAGTCACTTAACCCCAATTGCCTCACTAAAAAAACCCACAAAAATGCCCTAAGATAGGAATAATGTTACTGATCTCTGAGGCTGGATTAGTCTATTAAAGCAGTAAGGCAGAGTTCTCCACTAATTTCTGTTGTAGAAATCTCTGGAGCTTCTGAAACAATGTCATTTCTCATAATTGCTTCACTTCTAATTTCTGCCAATTAAATGTGAACAAAATGTAAATTTGCTTACTTATTGTTATTGTTGTTTAGTTATTCAGTCACGGACAGCTCTCCATAACCCCTTGAACTTTGTCCATGGGGCTTTCTTGGCAAAGATACCCAAGTAATTTGCCAATTCCTTTTCCAGTGCATCCCCACTAGAAAAAATGTGGAACTGGAGCAAACAGAGGTTAAGGAACTTGCCCGGGATAATACTGCTAGTTAGTATCGGAGACCAGATTTTGAACTCAAATTTTCCTTATTCCAGACCTGGTGCTCCACCCACTGAATCACCTAGCTTCTCCTAGTAAGTTGTACAATAAATAATTTAAAGAACAGTTAATAACAACAATAGCATATATGTATTGCATTAAAATCTGCAAAGCTTTTTATAAATACTATTTCACTTGATCCTCATACCAACTGAGAATTAGGTGTGATTATTTCCATTTTATAGATAAGGAAACTGAGTCACAGAGAAGTTTAAATGATATTTTCAGAATCACACAACTAATAAATGGATGAAGCATGATTTGGACTCAATTCTTTATGGCTCCAAGTTCAACACCATAATCCACTTGGATGAATAGTTGTCATGGTTACTTATGGTGAGATAGGTATTCCTTTCCTTTGCTATAAGCAAAATCTTTTTCAAACACATATACTTCTTTTACCCCAAATTTCTCAAGGAAATGCTACAGTCAACAGAGCTGACAGCTAATTGATGTGTGTAACTGAATATGTGAAGTCATATCAGATTTCTAATTGTGAGCAAATTTATCAGTGTGTAAAAAAAATGTTAAGTTTAGACTGTCATGTTTATTTAAAAAAAAAACAAAAACAAAGGATGTTCCATTGGCAAAAGGCTTTTAGAGCCTCAGGCATTAGTTTTGTTTGGTCAAGAAATAATAGAAAAGATTGGGCTACCTGGAGAGACTTCTTGTTTGTTTTTTGTAAATTAAATTCCGATCAAACTGATAATATCTAATTAGTAAGGAGAATCAATTAATAAGCATTTGGTAAGAGCCTATTGTGTTGCAGGTACTGTGCTAAATGTTGAAGATGCAAATATATAAAAAGAGAATTAATTCCTTCTCTTAAAAAGCTTATACTCTAATGGACAACTAACATATTCACTCACTCCCTAAGGTGGGTCTCACTGACCAACCTGCTCATCCACACAACTCTGTCCTTGAATGCCTGGAATTAGATGTCCCATCAGCATCCTAAATTTAACATGTCCAATTGACTCTTCACCCATATTCTGAATCTCCCAATTCCTGCCCATGGTATTACCAGGGTTCTACTCAGTAGTATCATTTTCAAGTCCTAAATCCCCTCACCCTATGTATCCCTTCAGTTGCTATCTTGTCAATTCTATTCCACATCTCTAGAATTTATCCCCTTCTGTCTACTCACACTCCCAACAGCCTAATTCAGTGTCCCATCACCCCCGCCACTATTGTAATACTTTCCTAATTGGCCTGTTTGCCTCTAATCCCTCCTTTTTTTTTTTAGTGAGGCAATTGGGGTTAAGTGACTTGCCCAGGGTCACACAGCTAGTAAGTGTTAAGTGTCAGAGGCCGGATTTGAACTCAGGTACTCCTGACTCCAGGGCCAGTGCTCTATCTACTGCACCACCTAGCTGCCCCCATCTAATCCCTCCTTCTTTCCATTCCTTCCCCAATACAGCTAAGTGAATTCATTAAAGCACAGGTCTAACCATGTCACTACTACTCTCTTCACCAAACCCCAGAAGCTCTGGGTTCAAATAGTCAATTCCTGTTTGGCAATGATAATTTTTTCATAACCTGGCTCCAATCTATCTCTGTAGTCTCATTATATATCATTTATCTTAATGCAACAGACTGGCCTACTTCCTGGTCTTCATTCATAATATTTAGCCTCCTCCCCATTTCTTCTGTCTTTGCACCGATTGGCCCCCATGCTTTGAATGTACTTGATCCTCACCTCTACCTCTTAAAATCTCCAGTTTCCTTCAAAAATATCATAACATGCCACTATCTAAATGAAGTCTTTTTCGACCCCTCCAGTTACTGGTGCTCCCCAAAGAAATTAGCTTGTATGTCATCAATCACCTACTATGTGCCCAGGGATCCAAATATAAAGAAACTACCTTCTATTGGCACGGAGATTATAGTTGAATGATGGAGACAATAAGTACATATATAAGCATAAAATATAAAGAGAAAAATACAAAGTGTTTAAATACAACATAGTTGTAGAAAGAGAGCACTAGGGTTCGGGGGATCAGGAAGGGCTTCATATAGACAGTTGTCCTTGAGTTACATCTGGAAAGAAGACTTCTGAGAGATGAAGTGGAAAAGATTTCAGGCATAGGGTGAGGGCATTGATTACAAAGATAGGGTTGTTGTGTATGTACAGTTTGTCCTTCATTCTCTAAGAGGACCATGATATCAAAGTGATATCAAGACATATGCTGAATTGGATTTAAGTGAGGGAGAGCTATCCAAAGTCACCAGCCTCACTCTCTCTTCCAGAGCCATCTGGGTCTATTTGTGAGATAATATCAGGATGATGAAATGGCCCTGGATGCTTAAGGCAACTGGTGTTGGTGACTTGCCCAGGGTCACACAGCTAGTAAATATCTGAGGTCAGATTTGAATTCAGGTCTGCCTGAATCCAGGGCCAGTTCTCTATTTACTGTGCCACCTAGCTTCCCCAACAAAGGTAGGGAGATTGGGAGCTGGGGTAGGGTATGTGAGGGCGAGGGAGAAGGTCAGTTTGTCAGAATTATAGATTGTAGAAGGGGAAGGAATACATGATAAGGTTGGAAAGATAGGTTGGGGTCAGGTTATGTAAGACTTTAAAGGCCCAAAAGGCCCAATTTTATCCTAGAAGTAATAGGGAGCCACCACAGTTTCATGGAGTAGTAATGTAGTAACTTTATGAAAATCACTGAGGCAGATTTGGGGAGAATAAAATTGAGTGGAGTTGAGAGTAGGGGCAGGAAGACCAATTAGGAGGCTGCTCTAATATTCTAGAAGCAAGATAATGGCATGGAATAAGGTATTTTGAGCAAAGAAAAGGAGGTCAATGCCAGAGATACTGTGGAGATAGACAAGAATGGGCAATTATCTGCAAAGCAATTCACTGCACTGATCGTCCTCCTCCGGACACTCCTCAATTTATCAAAGTACTGAAAATTGTTGCCTATGATTAAATACATCATCTCTATGTGTCCTATTGATGGAACTCCAAGTATAATAAAAACACAACACAAGCGGTTTTTAGTAGTATCATTTTTTGGTTTAAAAAATGAACTTCAACTGAAAACATAAAACCATAAAGTCTATTTTAAATAACTTCATCTTGAATGACTGATACGTATCATTATAAAATACTTTTTCTCATTCTAAATCTTTTTCTCCAAATTAACTGAATTCCTTTATAGTTCTATGAAGTAACTCTGGCAATTTGTTAGATTTCACATTAAATCTGTTAATTAATTTTAATAGTATCGGGATTTTTATTCATTATGTTGACTGGTCCCAGCAAAGAACAATAAACTACTTTTGCTTTTCTTTGTGTCCCAACATTTAGCAAAGTGCCAAACACATAGAAACTACTGAATAAAAATGATTGTTGATTTATCTTTTTAGAAGGAGCACCACAGATCATGCCTTGGCAAGTTAACTCCCAGATATTCAATGTATTTTCTGCTTTTTTATTTTGAATGGGACTTCTGTATTGTTTCTTCCCTTTTTGTTAATATTACATACACTACTCAAGATTCTTATGGATTTATTTTTCAGGCTATCATTTAATTGCCAAGTATTATATTCTGAAAATTAGCTCAGTCTTTGACAAAACTATTTAATTCTTAACTAGATCATCATTTACATGGGGTAATTTTTGTAAAGTTATAAAAAGATCATAGATAAACTAGTTTAGGTGGTCTCGTTCTACCTTCAGTTCTTTATCAATGATGCCCTCAAAAGAGTCATTGAAATTACCCAAAGTCCCACAGACTAGCAAAATTTGAGGCAACACAGTGACTGTATCCAAAAGCAAGTATTTATCGAGAGAGATCAACCTCTTAGGAAATTATGAGTGCTATCTCTGATAAGAGTAAACAGAGTGGGGTGGCGCAGGGTCAGCTAGGTGGCACAGTGGATAATGCACCAGCCCTGGATTCAGAAGGACCTGAGTTCAGACCTGGGGCAAGTCACTTAGCACTCATTGCCCTGCAAAAAAAAAAAAAAAGAAAAAGAAAAAGAAAAAAACAAAGTAAAAACAAAAAACAAACAAAAAAAACTGAAGAGTAAACAGAAACTATCTGAACACGTATGCAAGATCAACAAAAGCTAGGGCCAACAGGAATCATTCCTGATGCTTCTGGAAACTATTCCAAGTTTCACAGTTTGGTATTTGATTCATGGGGAAACTATAAGTTCTCCATAAAACTTGATTGCAGAAAAGCCCAGTTCTAAAGGAGGCAATTTCTAGGCATGCTTATCCTATATCATGGCCTCCCATCCAGAGAAGTCTTATGTCATATACAGCTATTTGTTACAAAGAGTAAGGCAGAAGTCCAATTCCCCATTCCCCAAACCCACCAAGAAAATCTTCCAACATCCCTTAAAAAAATCATCACAGTTACAGGTAAAACTTTGATCTTGAATTTTAAAAGGTAATTCACATGGTTATTTCACTGTTTGTAAAGTAAAGTGATAACTAATTTTTCATCTCTATGACATTATAAATAGCAGTTTTAAAACTGAAGACAGGAACATCTCATTTATCTTTGCATCTCTCACAGAGCCTAACACACAGTTATAGAATTTGTTGAATGATCAAACATTTGAGTGCCTACCAAATGAAGAGTGCTAGAAGTCAGAGAAGAGATTGCATATTCTCAAGTCCATTTTTTGGTTGTTTTTTTTTTTAATAACTAAAACTGTATTAAAGGGAAAATGTAGTGCTATATTTATACTGTCATCTCATGTTATATGGTTACCTTTAAGGAGATTTTCACTTCTGAAAGTCTGAACTCTGGATTTGTTTAAAAAGGAAGAATCTGATGTCCATCATAACAGCTTGACAAGTGATCTAAATAAATTGGAACACATGGCTCACAAAAGGTGCAGTTTATTTCAACTATCAGTTTCAAGAGGCTTTTGTCAAATCTTACTTCAGGAAGCAATAAAAACAAATTTAATTAATCTGTGCTCATATTTTTCTTAAAAATCCCTACAAATCCTAGTGGAGAACCTCAGGTCAGAAATAAATCTTGATATGACTGCTTCCATTTAAATTAGATAACCTTGATACTAATTTAAATGGAAAAATATTTTTCAAAATGAAACCTGTTCTAAAGACAGGAGATAATGAAGTAAAAAGCCAAATATTACTTTAAGAGTTTCTCATTTTTCACACAGCTAAGATCTAAGTTCACCTCAAGGGAACAAGGTATTCCAGTTTGATTAAATGTGTATTTAAAATATTGTATATGGCAAATTCTAGGGATTATAATAATAATAACATTAAGAACTGACATTTATATAATATTTTCAGGTTTGCAAAGTGCTTTATCTATTTTACTTTATTTTATTCTTTCAACAACCTTATCAGGAATAAAGATATCATTATCTCCATCTGACAGATGAGGAAGGTGAAATTCTAGAGAGGTTAAATGACTTACATTAGCTCATCTGGCTAGTAAACAATAGAGCGGGTATTTGAAGTGAGGGTCTATAAGCCCTAGTCTGATACACTGTCTGGTTCACCGAGCTACTTCTCAAGAATCAGTGACTAACAGCATACTTGTTTTATAAGGACCAGACCAATTGCTCCTTAATTCTAAAAATGTGCATTTTTTTTTGTTTTGTTTTGTTTTTGTGGGGCAATGAGGGTTAAGCGATTTGCCCAGGGTCACATAGCTAGTAAGTGTCAAGTGTCTGCGGCTGGATTTGAACTCAGGTCCTCCTGAATCCAGGGCTGGTGCTTTATTCACTGCACCACCTACCTGCCCCCCAAAATGTGCATTGTTATGGAAGCTAGGTGGTGCAGTGGATAGAATGCTGAGCCTGGAGCCAGGAAGTCTTGAGTTCAAATCTAGTCTCAGACCCTTACTTGCTATGTGATCTTGGGCTCTGTGTCTCCAACTATAAAATGAGGACATGAATACTACCTACCTCTCAAGGTTGTTATGAGGATAAGATGAGATAATTTTTGCAAAGCACTTAGTTCAATGTCTGGTACATGGTAGGAACTATATAAATACTAGCTATTGTCATTGTTATTAATCATAAATTTGAGTTAGATTTAAAAATCCACTATTTCTCCTCCCTCACTTCGTAGATGAGTAAACTGTGTCCTTGAGAGATTAAATAATTTGGCACACAATCACATTCTTAAAGAGTAGCAGGCATACTACTGTCAGTCTCTTTCCACTATAACAAAATCTCCTTTATAAAAGTCTTACAAAGCACATCATTGTGTTATCATCTACTAAAGAACTAATGTAAAACATAAGGATTCTGAAGGCTTTACTCATGGAAGACAAGTTCTGATAAAGCCTACACCAAGCTGGAAAGACAAATTCTTCCACTGAGCTCAGAACAGACTACATATCTGTCACATACAGGAAGTCTCTAACCAGAATCATGGCCAAGTAATTATTTTCATCCACACCCACTTACAAAGATTGTCTACTATGATTATGAAGGCATTCTGACCACAATTTTAGTTTAGGCTATTATCCACATCAACAAAATCAGCCAAGCAAACTATTGTAACAAATGCTAGCTCACATATATTTACTACTACTTCCTTTAGGGTTCCTCATTTGGATTCAAAACAACTTTGTCAGGCAGATGGTTGTCCTTCATTCTTGAAGAGGATCAAAATGAAATCACTATGTTACAGTGTGTCTGACAACGAGTGATCAGTCACATATGAGCTTGGAATGCTCGACCACAGATGGGGCACTAATAATCCATGTGAACATGTGGGTTAGATTCTCTAAATCCATGCATCTCGCATTTCTTTTGAGCTACTTCAATTCTCCTTTGCTCATAGAACACAACACCTTCTCTAGTGAGAGCATGCCATGCTGGGTGATCCCATGCCTGTGTCTCCCATGTTATGCAATCAGTTCCAAAGGTCTTAAGAGAGACCTTGAGGGGCAGCTAGGTGGTGCAGTGGATAAAACTCTGGCCCTGGATTCAGGAGGACCTGAGTTCAAATCCAGCCTCAGACACTTGGCACTTACCAGCTGTGTGACCCTGGGCAAGTCACTTAACCCTCATTGTCCTGCCAAAAAAAGAAAGAAAAAAAAAGAGAGACCTTGACAGTGTCCTTATATAACTTTTTCTAACCCCCATGTAAACACTTGCCTTCTGTGACTTCTCCATAAAACCGTCTTTTAGGCAAGAGTGTATTTTGGCATTTGAACAACATCAGATGTGTGCTCCCTGAGGCAGTCTAGTGGTATGAACCCATCTTACAACAGAGGAAATTGAGGGTTAGTTGTGATGAGCAACTTGCTCATTATCATACAAGCACTAAATATCTGAGAAGGGACACAAACCCAGATCTCTGATGTCTCCATGATAGTTCTCTTTACATTAAACCATGGTACCTCCTGTAAATATAGCTTCATTATGCAGCAGAATATGATTAACTGAGGTACAAAATGTTTTTCAAGGTCCCAAGAAAGAAAAACAATTTTTTGGGGGGAAAACAATTTCTAACTGGAGAGATGAGGGGAGGACTTCATCAAGACCTTCACTGAGGACTTCAATTTGGTTAGAAAGAACCTCTCAACGTGTACTCATCCAATTTTTGTTTTGCTTTTCCCCCTTCTCTCCTCGAAGTTTCCAACTTCCCTTCTACCTTCTTTCCATTTCTCTCTCTCCCATGATCTCTATCTCTCTTTCCCTCGACAGCCTTCCTTTTTTTCTCCCTCCATCTCTCTTTCCCTTTCCTCTCTCCTCACCTCTTTCTACCTCAATATTTTTCATTTCTCACCATATCCCCTCTTTTCTCTCTTCCCACCTCTTTTTCTATTTTTTCTCTCCCTGTCTCTCCACATCTCTCTCCATTCAATGTTACTCCCACTTCTCCTTCTCTGTCTCTCACACACATTCTCATTCTCTTCCGGTTCCCTCCTCGCTCCCTCCTCCCTCCCTCTCTCTCTCTCTCTCTCCCTCTCTCTCTCTCTCTCTTTCTCTCTCTCTTACTCACTCACACACACACACACACACACACACACACGCACACACACTCACACTCACTCACACACACACACACACACACACACACACACACACACACTCCCTCTCCCTCTCCCCCCCCATGGTTGTTCATGAAAACTGGGAGGAAAGTGTAGTCATTCCTTAGCCTTGGTACTGACTATATTTATGGACAGACTATGTATATTTTCCTCAAGGTTGTTTTTTGTTTATTTTTTTAAGGACCAGCTGGTATAGCCACCCTTTTATGCCCCCTCTCCCACTCTCTCCTTGAGTCATTGTTCATGTGGGCCTCCTTTGAAAACCTGGATGAATGAGTGGGTGAACACTTAAAAAAAGAAATTAAAATATGAGTTTTAATTAGCACAAAAATGAAAGGAATAATGAAATGTACATTATGCAAAATCAGGAACTGCCAATGTCTATGTACAGGCTGTAATGCCTTCTCTATTATCCAACAAGCCTAACTGCAGGAAGGTACAAGACTGAAAGTCTCATCTTTCAAAGTATGCCAAACATTTCAACCTTATCAAAAACTACTTCAATGAATCCTGAGCTTCCTTCAAGGGCCATTCCAAGTATCACCTCCTACACAAATCCTACACTGATTCCCTCTGTTACTAGCACCCCTCTCCCCCAGGAAATATGGATGTGTATATATACTGGAGAATGAAATGGCAAACCATTCCAGTAACTTTGCCAAGAAAACCTCATGGCCAGTATTGGCGTGCTATGATTTTACAGTTTCATGAAGAATTGGACATGACTGAACAACAAATGTGCATACACACATACCTATGTATGTATTTCACATTTACTGATCTGAATCCATATTGTGAGCTCTGTGAAGGCAAGAACTACTTATTTAATTTTATCTTTGTAAACTCAATGCCAACACAATACTTGGCACATAGTTACTGCTTAATTGATGTTTGAGGACTGAGTAAGTTTATTTATTTGAAATGCTGGAGCAGCATAGTCCTCAAGATTGAAAAAATCATGGTAGTACATAAGCACATTTGCAATAGTGCCTTGAAAATATTAGGTACTCCATGAAATAAACAAATATGGAATTAGGTCATATTAAGTGTTCATTAAGTGTCCTGCAGTGTGCTAAGCATTTAAGGAAAAAGAAATATTTCTGAAATGCCTAATATACAGAAGCAGTTTGGAAGAGGACTGGTAGGGGGTTCTTAACTTGGAGTTCATGAACATCTTTTAAAAAATAATAATAACTATTTTAAGACAATCGTTTTCCTTTGCAATCCTATTTTTTTTAAGATTTAAAAAAAACATTATTCTTAGAAGGGGTTTATAGGATTCAACAAACTCCCCAAGGGATTCATAATATCCAAAAAAATCTAAGAACCCCTGATATGAGGGAAAGAGCCTTGAAATCAAGTCCTGCTCTAATTATTATTGGTTTGAATAAATTACTCCTTGTTTAGGAAGGCAAAGTTATCTGGCATGGATAAGGAAGTAGGGTAGGAGATGAAGTAGGTGGACAGAGTTTATAACAACCACAAAGAAAATCATGCTGGGAAATTAATAAGAGATGAATAAAAGGAGGGCTGAAACAACATACAGGGCCAAGTTGAAGTTTAATAGTTTGAATTTTGCTGGGGGGTGGGAGGAGGTAGAGGTTCAAACCATTATTTTACTGTTCTCCAATAGTACTCAGAAGGCTGGTATGAGGAACAAAAAAAGTGATAATAATGGTTGACATAGCCCTGATGACTGGCATGGTAAGCATAACAGTGGGGAGGTGGAATCTGGAGGTTCTACACAAAAACAACTGTGGTAACACAGAGTCGGAAAAGAGGGGTGAACAATTTGGGTTAAGAGATCAAGAAACAATAAAAAACAAATGGAGATGAATTCCTAATGATTCACTGAAAGAAGGCAACCTACTTAGAAGAGAGGACTATTTGGAATGATAAAACAGGTAAAGAAGTTGTGGTCAGAAATAATGCCATAGGATAATTCCTAGAGCAGCAAACCCCACAGAGGAACTTGCTGAGATTATTTTCCAACCTAAGACAGCTTAGAAGGTCAGAAGGAGGGGGCTACTGTGCCAAGGCAGGAGTGGAGTCCAACCCCAGTCACTCTGACACAGATCTAGTCCCAGGAAGGCCTCACCAGAGAAAGAGACTCTCAGAGCCTCTGAATCAGCTGCAGTGCCAGGGTTGTGTGGAACTAAGCTCACAGTCTGGTGAGAGAGCTGAGCCCTTGGCAGGGGGGTGATTACAGGGGTCTCTGCTGGTGCTGAGGAGTAACTTGGGTTTTTCACCCCTGTTAGGAACCAGGAAGTAGGCTTGAGTAGCAGTGGCCAAGGTGGGGGAAGGGCACAGAATCCTCAGAGCTAACAACCACAGCACACAAAGATTTGCTGTCTGGTTAATTAGCAAGTTGGCCTGGGGTTATCTATGGACCAGGGAACAGGCCAGGTGAGTGACGAATCTGCCCCTCCTTAAATCATAACACCTGGGACCCCCTGAAGCTTGGGAAAGTGCAACCTGGAAACAGTGCCCCACTTTAAGGAGCTAAAAGTCAAGTAAAAGAAAGGCAAGATGAGTAGACAGAGAAAGGTGAGGACCATAGAAAGTTTCTTTAGTGACAAGGAAGATGGAGGTACACCCTCAGAAGAGGATAACAACATCAGGGCTCCTACATCCAAATCTTCCAAGAAAAATATGACTTAGTCTCAGGCCACAGAGGCACTCAAAAAGGACTTTGGAGATAAAGTCAGAGAGGTAGAGGAAAAAATGGAGAGAGAAATGAGGGCAGTGCAGGAAAGACATGAGAAAAAAGTCAATAGCTTGAAAAACCAAATGGAAAAGCTCTCTGACAAAAATAATTGCATAAGAATTAATATTGAACAAATGGAAGCTAGTGACTTTTGGAGAAACCAAGACACAGTAAAGCAAACCCAAATGAATAAAAAAATAGAGGGAAACGTGAACTATCTTCTGGAAAAAACTGCTGACCTAGAAAATAGATCCAGGAGAGAGAACTTGAAAATTATTGGACTACCTGAAAACCATTATCAAAGAAAGAGCTTAGACAGCATCTTCCAAGAAATTTTCAGGGAAAATTGCTCTGATATTCTAGAAGAAGGTAAAATAGAATTTGAAAGATTCCACTGATCACCTCCTGAAAGAGATCCCAAAAGGAAAATTCCCAGGATTTTAGCCAAATTCCAGAGCTCCCAGGTCAAGGAGAAAATATTGCAAGCTGCCAAAAGGAAAGAATTCAAGTACTGTGGCGCCCCAGTCAGGATAGCACAACATCTAGCAGCATTTACATTAAAGGATCAGAGAAAAGGAAATATGATATTCCAGAGGGCAATGCAATTACAACCAAGAATCACCTATCCAGCAAAATTGATTATAATCTTTCAGAGGAAAAATGGGATGTCAATGAAAAGGAGGACTTTCAGACATTTGTGATGAAAAGACCTGAACTGAATGGAAAATTTGATTTTCAAATACAAGACCCTAGAGAACCATAAAAAGGTAAACA
Source organism: Dromiciops gliroides (assembly GCF_019393635.1). Taxonomy (NCBI): domain Eukaryota; kingdom Metazoa; phylum Chordata; class Mammalia; order Microbiotheria; family Microbiotheriidae; genus Dromiciops; species Dromiciops gliroides. The sequence continues at coordinate 256,460,663 of NC_057865.1, forward strand.
GGAAAAAGAAATGAAGAGGAGTGTTAAAAGGTTAAACTGTTTACATTCTTACATAGGAAGATGATAAGTCTAACTCATAAGAACTTTCTTAGTATTGGGGTAGATGATAGTAATAAATTTAGACAGAGGGCACAGGTGGGAATTAATTATGAAGGGATGATAAAGTATTTATTTTTTGTTTATCTCTTTTTGTGGGGTGGTTGGAGTTGTATGACATGCCTGGGGTCCTTCAGTGGGTGAGTGTCTTGTGTCTGGGGCCAGATTTGGGCTGGGATAGTCCTGAGTCCAAGGTGGGTGCTTTGTCCACTGTGTCACTTAGATGCCCTATGATGTCTTTCTGGTAAAATTGAGGGGTGAGAGGGATGCACTGGGGGTGGGAGAAGGAAGAGATAGCATGGGGTGAAATCCCACATGAAAGAAACAGGAAAGGGCTTATGGAGTGGGGGAAGAGATGGGGGAAGAATGGGGCAATAAATGAACTTTAAGCTCATCAGAATAGGCTCAAAGAACTTAATCTCATTAAAGTTAGCTCAAGGAGGAATTAACATATACACCCAATTGGGTGGAGTAATCTATTTAAGATGGGCAGTAAATGAGCCTAACACTCATCAGAATTGGCTCAAAGACCTTAATTTCATCAGCTCCAGGAGGGAATAACATACACACTCAATTGGATGGATTTAACCCTGCAGGAAAATAGGGGGGAAAGGGGATAAAAAGGAAGGGGCAAAAGAAGGGAGGGCAGATTGGGGGAGGGCACAGTGAGAAGTAAGTCTCTTTTGAGGAGGGATAGGGTGAAAGAAGATAGATAATAGAGTAAATATCATGACGAAGGGAATAGGATGGAGGGAAACAGTTAACAATAGTAATTGTAAAAAAGAAAAAAGGGAAAAAATTGTACAAAAAATATTTATAGCAACTTTTTGTGGTGACTAAGAATTGGAAATCAAAGGAATGTCCATCAATTAGGGAATGACTGAAGAAGCTGTAGTATATGATTGTAATAGAATACTGTTGTGCTATAAGAAATGACAAGCAGGATGATTTCAGAAAATCATCCTGGAAAGACTCATATGAACTGATATATAGTGAAGTGAGCAGAACTGGGAGGACATTGTGCACAGTGACAGCAGTACTGTTCTATGAGCAATTGTGAATAACTCGACTACCGTCAGCAATGCAATGATCCAAGACAATCCCAAAGGGCTAATTATGAAGCATACTATCCATTTCCAGAGAAAGAACTGATATTGATTGAACACAGACTTAAAAAAAAGAAAAGTACTTGTGGATTGTGCATATATAACCTATATCAGATTGGTTGCCGTCTTGTGGAGGGAGGAGGAAAGGGAGAGAGGAAGAAGAATTTGGAACTCTAAATCTTATGAAAATGAATGTTGAAAACTACCTTTACATGAAACTGGAAAAAATAGAATAAATGTTTGTTACCAAAAGAAAAAAAAGTTGTGGACAGTAAAGTCGAGCATCCATTCTGAAATCATGTGATGAAATATATAAAGCAATCATACTTGTGAGTTAGAGATGAAGATCCAAGTAGCTGGAGTCAGAAAAGAACCATGGGATTGGTCAGAAGGCTCTACACAGTACAGATATTAAAGTCACAAAGGGTGATAGCAAGGGTCAGGATACAGAGGGGAAAGCATGAGCCAGGTGCTCAAGTCTATCATAGATGTGGAAGCTGATAATGGTAGGGCAAGGGAGTAAAGGAAGAATGGAAATGTGACAAAGCTAATGATGTCAGAAGGGAATAAAATAAGGAAATGCACTTGGACAAAGAACAAGCCAAAATAGGCCCTGACTACTTAAATAATGAATTTTTCCATCAGAGGCACCATGGAATAGTGGGAGTTAGGCTGGATTTTTGAATACTGTACAGGAGTAGTTCTCAAGAAAACCTGAATATAAATTTCAAATTCTTTTTTTTAATCATAAAAGTATTTTATTATTTTCCAGTTACGTGTAAAGATAGTTTTTAATATATTTTTTTTTTAGTGAGGCAATTGGGGTTAAGTGACTTGCCCAGGGTCACACAGCTAGTAAGTGTTAAGTGTCTGAGGCTGGATTTGAACTCAAGTACTCCTGACTCCAGGACCAGTGCTCTATCCACTGTGCCACCTAGCTGCCCCTAACATTTCTTTTTATATGATTTTTAGTTCCAAATTTTTCTCTCTTCCTCCCTTCCCTCCCCGCCCCCCCCAACAGAAAGTAAGCTGATATAGGTTTTATATATGTACAATCATATTAAGCATTTTTCTGCATTAATCATGTTGCAAAAGAAGAATCAGAACAAAAGTGGAAAACCTCAAAAAACAAAACCAAAAAAGGTAGAAACAGTATGGTTCAATCTGCACTGAATTAAAATTCTACCTTAGACAGTTACTACCTATGTGACCCTAGGTAATTCACTTGATCTTTCTATGCCTAGTTTCAGAAGAGGAAGAGGGGAAAAAAGGGAAGAGAAGAGGAACCATTTCTATAGCATTTTTAGGCTAGCAAAGCTTGTAATATTTCTTATTAAATTTAGTCTCCACAATCCCCTTGTGAAGTAGATATGATTGTATCTCCATTTTACAAGTGAGGAAACTGACAGAGAGATTAGGTGACTTACCAATGGTCACACAGTTAGAACTGTCTCAGGTAGGATTAGATCTCAGGTTTTCCCATCTTCCAGTTGGGCCCAACATTCTCTGAACCAGTGGATATCAACCTTTTTGTCGTGAGGACTTCTTTATATTTTAAAATTGTGAGGGGCTACAACGAGCTTTGATTTCTAGGGGCCATGTCTATCAATAGTTGCCATATTAGAAATGAATACAATCTTAGAATTAATAGGAAAACAGTTTTGACACCACAGATTTCAAAGGATCTCCAGACCACAGTTTGAAAACCATTGCTCTAGACTACCAATATGCCCCATAAAAAGCAGCAATTCCTAAATTAATGAAGAATAGGGTAGTGTTTTTATACACACACACACACACACACACACACACACACACACACTTTTTCCAAAGTTCCCTTCCACTATTCAATTTACCCACATTGAAGAAGAGTCTGCCTTCAAGAACATTTTCTTCACATTATTTCCTTGCTCAGAAATATCCAAAGGCTACCAACACTATTACCTCACATTCAAATCTCTCTACTTTGCCTCTAGCATCTTCAACATTTCTCTGGTCCTTCTTCCTACAACTCTATCATCCACTTCAAATCTTAACATATTCATTCCACACTTCAGTTCTTTGGAATCAATTGAATCACCCCACTTTTCAAATACATGTTAATTTTCACATATATTTACATATACACACACATTTTGTGTATGTATGCCTATACAGTATAAATACACACACGTATTCACAGATGTCCATATATATATGAAAAGCGTGTAGGAGAGACATGAAGAGGAAAAGGGGAATATTTGGAAATATATTCCCAGACTATAAGCTAATTGAGGGAAAGCATTAAGTGGTGTATTTCTTTTGTATCTTCCTAGGTGCTCAATTAATATTGAATGTGTTAATGGAGAAGTGAAATTTTTTCACAGAGCCTTTCTTAGCTACTTTGATGGATCTGTGATTTCCCCAGAATGGGTATTTCCTCTAGAAGTGAGGATCACAACTCCTTCAAGCTGTCTCACTCATCCTGTGTGATTCTAGCCTGTCTTTCCATGAATCCTTCATAGAATATCATCACAGAGGATCCTATAAGTATTTGAATATCTCTCAGCCACCAGTGCTACAATCAAGTTGTCCCTTGCTCTTGAGAAGCCCACCCACATTTCTAACCTTCCATATCTTGAATGTCTTTTGAGTAATTTCTTGAACACGCCATTGTTGGTAATATACTTCAGCCTACTTATTACTACTCTGTGGTCTCTCCACTGCCCTTTGGATCACATCTATTTTTTATTCTTCTGAGATTTTGGTATCCATTGATTGCCATTCATATAACATCAGGAAATTACTAAGAGAGAACTAGAATTGAAAGGTGGTCTTTTTCCAATAGCAAAAAGCTTTAGCTAACTGAAAAGTATGCACAATTCCCCAGATGCACACATAACTCAAGAAATGACAACACACTTAAATTACTACTACCTTTCAGGTACCATTCTAAATTAATCCTTTGGTTAAAGAAAAAAATAATACCCTTGGGGAAAAAAGAATATCATTACCCAAACTATATTCAACTTCTACTTAAACAATTCAACAGTGATATATTTGGCAAGTATTATGTATAAGGCACTGACCAAAATGCCAGGAATACAAATACAAAAATTAAATGGCAGGTTCAAAGAGCTTGAATTCCAATGGATATTGTTATAAAAATATATTCAGTGATTCAAGTTTTATTCTCAAGCTTCTTTCTAGAATCATCCTCCACCAATATTCCCAGTAAGTACACCAGGGCTAAATAGCACTTCTCTACCAGTTTATTTTATTATTCTTTTTGTACTCCTTGGATGCAAAGAAATTAGCTGAAATTTCAATATTTTGATGGATGCAGATGCATAAAGAAAAAATTGAATTATATGCATTGTTCATTAAATATGACTATATATAATATGAATAACCCAGCAGTGTTTACTGTATTGTTAACATTTCATAGGCTTCTAAAAAGGCATTAGAATTATAAATGTTATTATTAAATTATGTTGTTGCTCAGTCATTTTCATTCATATCCATCTCTACTTGACCCCATTAGGGATGTTTTTGGCAAAGATAACTGGAGTGATTTGCCATTTCCTTCTCCAGGTCATTTTACAGATGAGAAAAGCTGAGGCAAACAGAGTCAAGCAACTTACCCAGGGTCCCACAGCTAGTATCTGAGGCTGGATTTGGATTCAGGAAAATGAGTTTTCCTGACTCCAGTCCCAGCACCCTATTCACTATGACACCTAGTATTCCTCTTCCTATTCCCAGAGAACTGCCCAATTTAGCATGTGACATTTTCAAAGACAAAAAATTAGAAGAGGAAAAAATCATCATAACTGATAAATATATAGAAAATGTCTGGAAGACTTTTTATTTAAGAATTATTAATTAATTCATTCTTTTTTGTTTGTTTTTGTTTTTGTTTTGTGTGGGGCAATGAGGGTTAAGTGACTTGCCCAGGGTCACACAGCCAGTAAGTGTCAAGTGTCTGAGGCTAGATTTGAACTCAGGTCTTCCTGAATCTAGGGCTGGTGCTTTATTCCTTGCACCACCTAGCTGCCCCCAATTCATTCATTCTTAGTTCCTACTTCTCAGAATGAACTCCTTGAGAGAAAGGACTATTTTTGCCTTTCTATCCCCAGAGTTTGCTACTGTTCTTGATATAGTTGGCACTTAATAAATGTTTGCTTCTTTGACTTGTTACTTTTTAAAGGAGTAATAGAAAAAAAGATACTAAGAAAACACTAAAATAAACATTTTAGGTATTCTCTAAATAAAGTATCATGAATTACAAAGTTTATATCTGCTTCCCCTATTTGATAGTCCCTAAAATAGTTATCATTGAGGGCAGCTAGGTGGCGCAGTGGATAAAGCACCAGCCCTGGATTCAGGAGGACCTGAGTTCAAATCAGACCTCAGACACTTGACACTTAACTAGCTGTGTGACCCTGGGCAAATCACTTAACCCTCATTGCCCCGGAAAAAAAAAAAAAAGTTTTCATCAGATTTCAACATGGGAAGATTTGTCATTCTTTGTTTCTGCCCCTAAGCTCCACCTTATGACAATTATCTTGTCCTTCCAATTGAACACCATCTGGGATTATTTTCATTAATGCTGCTCTTGAAATCATTCCAAAATATTGCTAGGTACCAATGTGAAAACTGCTACTACTTGCAGAATACTTTCTGATCCTTAAGGATAAGGAGTAATAGAGTCCTATTGCACCACAAAAGTGGGTTTTTTTTTGTTTGTTTTGCCACTACTCTACGCAAATAATTCCTAGTTCTATATAGGTAGCCTCAGTCTTTATCCTAACCTCCAGTCTTGCAAAACCAAGTGCTTGCTGGACATCTCAAATTTGATGTCCCATAGACTTCTCAAACTCAATATAGTTAAAACAGAACTCGGTAACTTCACCCCAACCTGCACTCTTCTTAATTTCCTTATTTCTGTTTCAGCATGACCATCCTCCTAGATACATCATTTGCAATATTGGAACCATCCCCGATTATGCATTCTCACCCTTCCTATCCAAAAACTGCTATCTTGTCAATATTACCTTTATAATTTACCTCATCTATTCCCTTTGATCTTTGTCCCTCAAGAGGATAAAGCCTTCTAAGTACCAAGTTTGAGCTACCTCTTCTGATTTCTAAGTAATAACTTTGTTAATCTTACCTCATCCTCCCTATTTTCTCCTGTGCTTGTTTTTTGTAACAATCAATTCTTAAGGAGAATAACATCACATGCAAGTTGTACTGGGGGGGGGGGTAGGAGCCACTCCTCTATATGTCCAAAACTGTGAGGGGATGCCTAGTGCCCTACCCTTCTGTTTTTTTGATGATCAGTCCCTATTTTTTTTAAAGTCGATTCATTTCTTTTCATTTCTCATTCTAGGCCCCCTTCTAGCTCTGAGTACTGGCTCCCCTTGGAGGCTCATAAATTACATCTCCAGACATAAGACGCTGTAGAAGAAAGTACAACCCTATTCTCAAAAAAGGTGTTTTCCTAGGGTACAAATTCACAACAAAGGAAATTCATTATAAGATCACTGCTTCTTACTGAAAAAATATAACTCCTCTCTGAAGAGAATTTTCTTTATTGAAAACCTCACCCCCCCTGTTATGAAGCAAGATTTTTTTCCTACTTGCCCTCCCCGCCAACCTGAGTCCCTCCTGCCATTGCATAATTCCCACTCTTGAGAGGTCATGAAACTTTCAATATATATTATACTTAGGGAGAATACATCACCTATTTCTCACTCTCTTTTATCTCCTCACTTCCCATTCATGCAACTTCCCACTCAATTATTCCTTTTTACAAAAGATGTTGATTCAGTATTAGGCAGATGGGATGTTTAGCACTGTGCCAGGAACTGTGTTAAGTGCTTTACAATATTTTTCTCATTTGATATTCACAAGCTTGGGAGGTAGATGCTTTTAATATCTTGATGTAACAAATGAAGACATGGGGCAAAGAGAGATTAAGTTACTTGCCCAGGGTTACACAGTAAGTATCTGTGGCTGGATTTGAACTCAGGTCTTCCTAACTCCAAGACTACTGCTTGGGATAGTTGTAAGCCAAATAACTCCCTCCTCTTCTTATTTTTTCAAGATTACCTCAAATTCTTCTTTTAGTGAATGCCAATTCATTTATTCTCATTCATTCTCTCTCTCACTCACTCACTCACTCAGTTTTTCAGGATATTACTTTTAGGCTATCACCTGAGCTGCTCTATTGTGTGGGTTTTGTGTTTTTTGGTGGTGTTTTTTTTTTTTTTGTGAGGCGATTGGGGTTAAGTAACTTGCCCAGGGTCACACAGCTAATAAGTGTCAAGGGTCTGAGGCTGGATCTGAACTCAGGTCCTCCTGACTCCAGGGCCGGTGTTCTATCCACCGCACCACCTAGCTGCCCCCATGTTATGTGTGTTTTTAATACTTTACATTATTCCAATCTTTCCTAAAATTCTTCATGAATATGGAATAATCCTGTTATTTAAATAACCCTTCCTTCCCCCTTAAATATTATTCACATGGCATGAAAAATGTGTAATTTTATCATTACATACTTCAAAGTTTAAAACTTTTTTATTAAATTTTGGTGGTCATCTATAGATGCTCTCAAACAATGCTCTGTATTTAGAAATCAGTGATGTTTCTTAGAATATGTATTTTATTAAGGTATTCAGCATTTTAAAAATGTCTCATTTTATTGGGGGGGGGGCATACTATCCTCAAGGGTTATCCTGTTATCAAGGTCATTTACTTTGTTTTTTAGTGAGGCAGTTGGGGTTAAGTGACTTGCCCAGGGTCACACAGCTAGTAAGTGTTAAGTGTCTGGGGCTCAATTTGAACTCAGGTACTCCTGACTCCAGGGCCAGTGCTCTATCCACTGCTCCATCTAGCTGCCCCAAGGTCATTTACTTTGACTTAGAATCCATGTGATCTTTGAAAGTTGCCACTTCTTCATTTCTGCTTCTGTACTTTTGCATTGCAAATATGGCCATTTCTCTCCCAGAGTTTCTATTTATTTGGAGAGAAATTCTCTATCCTCTGTGCAGTTTTTCCTACTCTGCTATTTCTATTTTAATTTTGCATTAAGAATTCTGATTTCTGACCTATATTCATTCTCAGTTTCTTCTTTTAAGAGTTTTATTTCTCTTTTGAAATACCATGGTGATTCTTGAAGTCTCAGACATCTATAGGCTTCTCTTAGGGCAATATTGCTTCATTTCTCTTCATATCATTGTGTTATTTTTGTTTTTCCTTTGAGACTTTGCTAATTTTTCCTTCCAATTAAGACATTTTCTTTGGGAATATTTGCTTGCACACTCAGCTTTTATTTGGACTCTGAATATTTTGTTTTTATTTTTTGTTTTATTTTTATTATTATATTTATTATTATATTTCTTCTTTTAAACAAAATTTTAGGGACATACCTTATTCTTTGGTTTTTCAACATCACACTGATGGCGCACATCTCTCAAGCTTATCTACTGGGTGACCTCACCTTCCTTAAGCTGGAGGATATGTGGGTGATGGGAAAAATCCTAGCCTAGCTGGGTCCCTAAGGTTCAAGATCATTCTAATTATGTAAGAAAGGCAATCTGGCCTGCTATTCTCTTGTTCTGGGAGCACAATGGATAGAGCACCTAGCCTGCAGTCAGAAAGAACTGAGTTCAAATTTGACCTCAGACTCTTACCAGCTGTGTGACCCTAAACAAGTCATTTAACCCTATTTGTCTCATTTTCCTCATCTGTAAAATGAGCTGAATTTCCTTCCAGTATCTACCACAAAACTCCAAATGGAGTTACAAAGAGTTGAATACAACAGAAATGATTCAGTGAAAAACAACAAACTCTCCTGTTCAAATATGGGTTCAGTTTATTGTCCATACATCGTCATATGTCTAAGACATTTGCACTGATAGACCAACTCTACTGAGTATTTATCCAATATCCCATGCAACTATCTACTGGGATGCCAAGGATTAGTTAGCTGGTCAATCACCTTTTTCCCATCAGGAGGAGCAAACTATCCTGGAAAACAGAACAACTAAAAAACATGAGTTTACCTTAGGGAAGTTAATACACTTAACTTTGAGATTTACCTTGAGATAGAACTGCCTAGTTTTCTGATGAATAAATCAAAGCTACATATTGCCATATGAAAAAAATGCTCTAAAGCACTACTGATTAGAGAAATACAAATTAAAACAACTGTGAGGTACCACCTGAAACCTAACAGATTGGCTAATATGACAAAAAAGGAAAATAATAAATGTTGGAGAAGTTGTGGAAAAATTGGAACACTAATGCATGTTTGGTGGAGCTGCGAACTTATCCAACCATTCTGGAGAGCAGTTCAGAACTATGCCCAAAGGGCTTCAAAGCTGAGCATACCTGTTGATCCAGCAACAGCACTATTAGGTCTTTTTCCCAAAGAGATCATTTTAAAAAAAGGGAAAAGGACCCAAATGTACAAAAATATTTATAGCTGCTCTTTTTGTGGTGGCAAGGAATTGGAAATTGAGCAGCAGCCCATCAATTGGGGAATGGCTGAACAAGCTGTGGTATATGAATGTAAAGGAATACTGTTGTGCTGTAAGAAACGATGAAGAGGCAGATTTCAGAAAAACCTGGAAGGACTTGCATGAACTGGTGATGAGTGAGATGAGCAGAACCAGGAGAACATTGTACACAGTATCAAAAACATTATGTGTTGATCAACTGTGATAGACTTGATACTTCTCAGCAATACCATGGCCTAAGAAAGTTCCAAAGGACTCATGATGGAAAATGCTCTCCAAATCCAGGAAAAAAAGAACTGTGGAACCTAAATGTAGATCGAACAATACTGTTTCTATTGGTTTTGGTTTTTTGCATTTTTCCTTTTGGCTCTGATTTTTCTCTCATAACATGACTAATGAAGAAATATATTTAATGTGATTGTACATATATAACCTATATCAAATTACTTGCTGTCTTGGGGAGGGGGAAGGGAGGGAGAAAAATTTGAAACTCAAAATCTCATAAAAACAAATGCTGAAAACTATCTCTAAATGTAACTGGAAAATAATAAAATATTTATATGGGCAAAAAAAGAGATAGAACTGCCATGGGGCAGCTAGGTGGTGCAGTGGATAAAGAACTGCCCCTGTATTCAGGAGGACCTGAGTTCAAATCCAGCTTCACACATTTCATGCTAGCTGTGTGAGCCTGGGCAAGTCACTTTCACACATCTCCCCTTAGGAGATGAGAGCAGGGGCAACATCACTGGATGTGTCAGTAATTCAAAATAATTTCTCTAGTTTTTGCAATGGAATAGTAACTCCACTTGCTGACCAACTGCACAATACTCATTCATATACTCTTTTTTTTTCTTTTGTGAAAAGCTACCCAGTAGTTTGGAAATGGTTTTAATCTTTGCTCCATCAAGCATGGTTTGAATTCTTTTAATTTTGTTTAAATAATGCTTTAAAAAAATCTTATGTACTGGGGCAGCTAGGTAGAGTAGTGGATAAAGCACTGGCCCTGGATTCAGGAGTATCTGAGTTCAAATCCAGCCTCAGACACTTGACACTTGCTAGCTGTGTGACCCTGGGCAAGTCACTTAACCCTCATTCCCCCCCTCAAAAAAAAATTCCCCCTTCATACATAGGGGGATTCAAATTTAAGGGAGGGGGAATTTTTTTTAACCTCAGAAATAATTATGATAAAATAGCAGAAGGCATAAATAAAATGCAATAAACTAATTTGTAAGTGGCCATTGCAGCAAATGTTTTCTCTATAAATTTCAAACAGGTAAGCCTGAAGCCCAAAATAAATACCAAAAACTCAATGCTTTATAATAAATATGTATCACTGTTTGGGTATCAGAAAATTCAAGAACCTCTGAACAACTTAAATATAAGGAAAAATAAAGTAAGGGTAATAGAATGATTTTTATCCTAGGGTACCTGAATTTTAAATAAATCGCTTGATAACTATATTTCAATATCATTGATTTCCTTTGTAATTCTGAATTATTTTGGTTTGGGGAATTTTTTTCCTTTCTAAATCTCCTTAAATTATTTCTAAATTAGTGTTTCCCTTTATGTTTTACATTTTTCATCAAGTCTGATTAATTCATTAGTTCCCATTCTATTAGTTATTTTCACCTAATCATGTTGCAAGGTCAACCAAAATATTTGAGAATTTCTGCAATGAGAAATAGATAACTGTAATGAGCTGCAAGCTAATATTCCTTAAAGGCACCATGCAAACTTGATATCCAATTCCACTTTCTAGGAATAATATAACTGACTTCTCCAGGAAAGACCTGTGCTATATGCCATATGAGACTTCATTTGTGGAGTACTGGAAGATTCCCCATACACAGTCTTCCTCCCAATTGGATATGAATCAGATGCCATCCACAAAGCTTGCATTTAACTTCCTCTGAAAGAAAGATACTATCCATCAGGTTTCCACTTTGTCTTATCTTCAGCTGAGAGGAAAGGATTTTAAAAAAATAGACCAAGAGACTTTACACAGTTCTATTTAGAAATACTTGCCTCAGGTTATGTTGTTATGTATAGACTGTTGGAGCTCAGCAAAACCAGGAGAGAACGAAGAAGCCTTCAACACGACAGCCCTTTATTACTTCAAAACTGTTCTGGTTATACCTCACTCTCCCAAATCACCACAAGATTCAACTCCAGGAACTCCAAAAGGAATACCACATGAAAAGGAGTGCAAAAGACATAAAGATACTAACACCACATCATAGCTTCCATCCCTACAGACTTGAAATAAAGCAAGATTCACTCATACTGTAAATGGAGGATGCTAGTGTTAACAGTTACTAATTCAAATTTCTAGTTTGTAAAACACCTTTGGTAAGGCAGTATATGGTACATGCATGAGTGCAGTTCAACAATTTCTTTGCTTTCTATCCATCAAATATGCATTCAAATTACAGTCCTCCTGTCCCTTCCCTGTGAAATATCAGAAATAAATTGGTTTCAAAACATTTTCTTCAAATCTTGTGGTCAGGAGAACCTCTTCCTGGATCTGGTGGCCTCAGACGCTTACTAGCTGTGTGACCTTGTGCAATTCACTTAACTTGACCCTCTTTGCTTCAGTTTCCTCATGTGTAGAATGAACTGGAAAAGTGAATGGCAAAGCACTCTAGTATTTTTGCCAAGAAAACCCCAACAACAAAAACACTCTCTCTCTCATTTACACACACACACACACACACACACACTCACACTCTCTCTATATATTCATTAATTTATATATGTATGTATATATGCACATATGCATATACGTATATGTATGTATATACACATATGTAGACACATTACACATATGTATATGTGTATACACACACACTGCCCAACCGAGTTGTAGGAATGAGATATTTGAGGATGAACGAATAGGAAGTAAGAGTTAGGAGCTGGTATAATTCAGTATCATTGGAACTGGATGTTGGCCAACCCCTCAACATATGACCTTCATCCCATCCCCTTCTCAACTTCTACAGCACATTATATTTTCACACTCTCAACATCATATCTTTTGGTGGAGGGAGAAACTCACTACAACTCTCTGCTCCTTTAATCTCCCTCCACTTTCACAGACAAAACCCTGGGATGGAAAAGCTCTCTATGCTTCTGGACTCTATTTCCCTTCATTTCTCTTTTGAACTCTTTGCATTCAGACAGAACTCTAACTTCAACCCTCACCTCAAACTGCACTCTGCAAAGCTATCAATGAACATTTAATTACCAAATCTGATGGTCCTTTCTCAGTCCTCATTCTTCTTAATTTCTCTAAACTCTTTGAGACTACTCACCATCCTCTCTTCCTAAATACTCTCTTCTCTCTGGGTTTTCAAAATACTAATCTCATCTCTCTTCCTGCTTGTTTTCAGGATCCTTTGCTGGTTCATCATTCATGTCATGTCCACTTACTGAGCATGGGCCTTCTTTTTTTTCCCCTCTGGGTTTACCTCTCTGTAATACTGATTGCCAACCTATATAAGTAGCCATAATCTGACCTCTGACCTTCAGTCTCATGTTACTAACTTCAGTAGAGTACTGACTTTTCTCCATCATATGGCACCTATCTTGTTCTCAACAACATTCCAAAGATTACTGAAAGAAGTTTAGCAATTACATTCTCCATTTCTATTAACAGCCTTAGATGTGGTTTTGTCTAGAGCTGCTGACAAATTCATTTAAGGCAGCATGATGGTTTTTTCCCTTACACCGTAACATTTTCCACAGATAAATTTTCATTTGTACGAGAACTACCAAAGGTGTCTAATAAAAATATTTGTGAACTTTAAAGATTAAAATAGATAAAATGTATTCATTCTACCTAGCAAGTATATAATTAGAGGTATTTATAAATAGCTACAGTATCATTAACTATTTGCTTTTTATCCACATGAAGGGATAGTAACCTTAAAATGTCTTTATTATAAAAATAAGCAGGTACAAGTAATTTGCTTCACTACCAAAAAGGTAATGTGCAAGCATTTCTTTCATCTGAGTGAAGTACAAGGAATTTAATACCGTGTGTGTGTGTGTGTGTGTGTGTGTGTGTGTGTGTGTGTGTGTGTGTGTGTGTGTGTGTACATATAGTGATCAGTAGGAGACCAGCTCTCTTTCCCACTTGGGTCAATTAAGCCCAACTTAAGCAAGGTGGTCCCCTCACTTGATTGGATTTAATGAAGACAGCCAATCAGCTTGACTCACTACATGGAAGAACTCCAGACCTTATAACATCTGTCACTCTCCACCTACCTAATAGCAAGGATTATGGGTCTTTGCCATAAGATCCAGCTCCCCTATTTACTTCTTTATTTTTTTCTGGTAAGGCAATTGGGGTTAAGTGACTTGCCCAGGGTCACACGGCTAGTAATTGTTAAGTGTCTGAGGCTGGATTTGAACTCAGGTACTCCTGAATCCAGGGCCGGTGCGTTATCCACTGCGCCACCTAGCTGCCCCACCTATTTACTTCTGAATGATATCACCTATTCTAAGAGTTGCAAAGGACCCCAGTGGCCCTCTAGTCCAACCATTATCTCAACAGAAGTGTTTTCTACCACATACCTGAGAAGCATCACCAAGTCTCCACTTGAAAACATTTAGGGAGAATAGAACCACTATCTCCCAAGGCAATACATTGCACTTGGGGACAGCTTTAATTCTTAGAATTTTCTTCCCATTTTATAATTAGCCTACATTGCCTCTTTAAGTTTTTGTTAGTTTTGTGATCTAAGCCCAGCTGTGGTCCCTCTTTTGCATGAAACCTGTTCAGATACTTGGAAACTGCTATTCTCATTCCCATTCTCATTCATTCTCTCTCTCTCTCTCCCTCCCTCCCCTCCCTCTCACCCCATCATCACCACCACCACCCCCATTCCCCTTTCTATAGATGTTCTTCATACTGCCAATACCCTCCTTAAAATGTTGTGCCCAGAAAAGACCACAATGCCCAGATGTGCTACGATCAGAGGAGAATACAGTGGAATGATCATTTCCAGAGTTCTGAGGATTATGTGTCTCTTAATGTGCTCCAAAATGACAATAATCTTGATTGGGAATATCGCCATGCCACTAACTTAGGAGTTTGTAATCCACTAAGACCAAAGCTTTTTTTACATGATGTTTATGATATGTTCTCAATCTTATACTCATATAGCTGATGTTTTGTACTCCATGTATGGGATTTTACCTTTTTTCTATTCAATTTATCTTAATACATTATGTAGATTTTCCCCTTGCTATTTCTTTCCCAACCAACACCCCTCCCTCCCCTGCCCCCACAATTTGAGGGGTTAGAATGAATGGCAGGAAGAGCAAAAGGTAGCATTTATACCGATGGGACTGACATAAATCTTGTTGAATTTTCTACTGCAGTGCAATATGAACATACGATAGAAGAATACCTGTGGAATGGTTGAATTAAGCTGTCGCTGGAGTGAGTCTCTATCATAGATGACATCCTGAAGTCTTTGCTGTGCGAGTGACAAGCTTTCCTGTGTCTCTCGGAGGGTTTCCAGAAGGCGATCCCTTTCATCTAGCATATTCACCATCAGCTGCTCAAAATGGGAATCCGAGTCCGAGCCACTACTTTGGGACCCCCTTTGACTCATTGGGGTGTCCTCGTTTATCGTGGGCATCACCTCACACATCATTGCTTAAAGAAAGGAATGGAAAGGAAAGGTTAGTAAAAAGAGCATCATTGTGATACACGGGCTCTTTGACATGTATGATTCTGCCCTTTCAAGGGCTGGCCTTTCTTACTTCAACAGTTTTAATGTTCAATGTTACCCTACTGAGATCTTCATCTCTATAGAAGTCAAGAAGTTGAACTTGCAGCATTGTTACTTCTGAGACCTGGTATGCATCATTCCCTCCAGTTTGGTCTCTTTAGCTAACATGAGTACCTAACTACCTCTAAAAGACAGTTTCAAATTGCACTGCTTCTGAAAAGTGTTCTACAATGAATCCCCATCACCCTGCACATACTATTGAGAGCTAGAAGGGACATTCAAAATCATCTAGTCCCAACTCCCCCATTTTATATATGAAGTAGCTTGTCTAGAGAGTATAAAATGACTTTCTCAAGACCACCCAGATATGAACAGTTTTCAGAAGAAGGAATCAAAGCTATCTATAATCACATGAAAAATTGCTCTAAATCACTATTGATCAGAGAAATGCAAATTAAAACAACTGCAGCATTACCTCACACCTGTCAGAGTGGCAAAACTAACAAAAAAGGAAAATATTGGATGTTGGAGGGGATGTGGGAAAACTGGGATGCTAAACCACTATTAGTGGAATTGTGAATAGATCTATCCATTCTGGAGAGCAATTTGGAATGATGCCTAAAGAGCTATAGAACTGTGCAGACCCTTTGATCCAGGAATACCACTGCTAGGTTTATATCCCAAAGACATCCCAAAGGGGGCTGCTAGGTAGTACAGTGGATAAAGCACCGGCCCTGGACTCAGGAAGACCCGAGTTCAAATCTGGCCTTAGACACTTGACACTTACTAGCTGTGTGACCCTGGGCAAGTCACTGAACCCTCATTGCCGGGAAAAAAAAGACATCCCCCCCCAAAAGACAAAAATACCTATTTGCCAAAAAATATTCCTGGCAATTCTTTTTATGGTGGCTAAGAATTGGAAATCAAAGGAATGACCATTATTTAGTGAATGGCTAAACAAGCTGTGGCATGTGATAGTCATGGAATATTATTGTGCTATAAGAAATGACAAGCAGGATGATTTCAGAAAGGCTTGGAAAGATCTATATGAACTGATATAAAGAGAAGTGAGCAGAATCAGGAGAATGTTGTACACAGTAACAAATATGGTTTTTGTTTTGTGAGGCAATGAGGGTTAAGTGACTTGCCAAAGTTCACACAGCTAGTAAGAAATATTGTTTGATGAAGAACTGTGAATGACTTAACTATTCTCAGCAATACAGTGATCTGACAATCCCAAAGGACTAATGATGAATCATACTATCCACCTTCAAAGAAAGAAATGATATTGACTGATATTGACTGAACACAGACTAAAGCATGCTGTTTTTCACTTTCTTTCTTTTATTCATTTTCTTATACAAAATGACTAATGTGGTAATGTTTTATATAATTGCACATGTATATAACCTATATCTGAATGCTTACCACCTCAGGGAGGGAGGAGAGGAGAGGAGGAGAGGGAAAGAAGTGATCGAATTTGGAACTCAAAACTTTAAATAAAAATGTCTATTACATGAGGAAAAAAAGAAATTATTCTAATTTTGTGTGTGTGTCTTAGGGCATGGGGCGCAATGAGGGTTAAGTGTCTTGCCTAGGGTCACAAAGCTAGGAAGTGTTAAGTGTTTGAGGCTCGATTTGAACTCGGGTCCTCCTGAATCCAGGGACGGTGCTTTGTCCACTGCGACACCTAGCTGCCCCCTTAAAATTTTAAAGTAAAAAAAAAAAAATAGAACACTCTAAATCACTGCTGATTAGAGAAATGCAAATTAAAATAACTTTGAGGTACCACCTCACCCATCTATCAGATTGGCTAATACAACAGAAAAGAAAAATAAAAATGTTGGTGGGGATGTGGGAAAACTGGGGCAGTAATGCATTGTTGGTGGAGATGTGAACTGATCCACCCATTCTGGAGAGCAAATTAGAATTATGCCTTAAGTTGTATAAAACTGTGAATATACTTTGACCCAGCAATACCACTGCTGGATCTGTATCCCAAATATATCAAACAAAAAGGTAAAGGACCTATAAGTACAAAAACCTTTTACAGAAGGTGTGTGTGTGTGTGTGTGTGTGTGTGTGTGTGTGTGTGTGTGTGAGAGAGAGAGAGAGAGAGAGAGAGAGAGAGAGAGAGAGAGAGAGAGAGAGAGAGAGTGAGTGATGTGTGGTGGCAAAGAATTGGAAATTGAGGGGATACCCATAAGCTGGGGAATCACTGAAGAAGTTGTGGTATATGATTATGATGGAATTCTATTGTGCCATAAGAAATGATAAACAGGATGGTTCTAGAAAAAAAAAGCTGATAAAACTTATATGAATTGATGTAAAGCGAACAGAACCAGGAGAATATTGTACACTGGAACAGCAGTATTTTATGATGATCAATTGTGCAGGAGTTAGGTCTTCTCAACAGTACAATGATCCAAGACAATTCCAAAGGACTCATGTTGAAAAATGCTATCCACCTCCAGAGAAAGATCCGATGCAAAATGAAGCATAATTTTTTCACTTTCTTTTTTTTTCTTCTTGCTTTTTTGCAACATGGCTAATATGGAAATATGTTTTGTGTGATTTCACATGTATAAGTGACATATTTCTTGCCTTCACAATGGGTGGGGAAGGGATGGTAGAGAAGGAAAGAATTCAGAACTCAATTTTTCAATTGACAGTAAATATATAATTTTTAAAAAAGAAGGGATATTGTGTTTATATTTACAAACAAAAAATTTTAAAGGCCACACAGGTAATAAGGAAAACAAGATTTGAACACAAACTGCACTGTGCCATATCACCTCTAAGTAAAGAGACCTTTCTTTCTTTCTTTTTTGTTGTTGTTGTTGTTGAGGCAATTGGGGTTAAGTGACTTGCCTAGGGTCACACAGGGAGTAAGTGTCAAGTCACTGGTACTCCTGAATCCAGGGCTGGTGCTTTATCTACTGTGCCACCTAACTGCCCTAAATAGATTTTAAAGTAAATTCTTCTCTCCTCTCACAATCTTGATCATCTTCTCACAGACATAATACAGTTCTCTTGTCTCTCCTAAAATGTACTCAAGATATGGCTTGACTAGGTCAGAATATTGCAGGAACATCATCTCCCTTATTCTATATGCCATGTCACACTATCCATATGTTGGTGTTGCACCTCTCAAATCCCTAGGTATTTTTCATAAGAGCTATTGTCTCCACTTCCACACTTCTCTCATTCTGTACCGGTGATATTACTTTCATCTCAGTGTCATTTTATACTGATAATTATCAATTTTGACCTTATTTCCTTTGTTGCATTATTCTAGCCCAACAAGTTTCTTATGGATGTGGATTCAGTC
Source organism: Dromiciops gliroides (assembly GCF_019393635.1). Lineage (NCBI taxonomy): Eukaryota > Metazoa > Chordata > Mammalia > Microbiotheria > Microbiotheriidae > Dromiciops > Dromiciops gliroides. The sequence goes on from NC_057865.1 coordinate 256,479,441, forward strand.
ATCCTATTTATCACCAAACTTAATGTCATTTGCAAATCTGAAACCCAAGCTATATATTCTTTTATCAAAGTCATGAAAAAAATGTTAACTAGCACACCGCCAACCCCCCAAGTTGACCATGGCCCACTGATGCTAACCAGTCTCACAAAGCGTTCATCTATACATACTAAGCCAATAACACTCCATTGATCTACACATCCAATTACCCTCTCAGAAAAGGAAAATTAAGGATGAAATGTTTTTGTTTGTCTTTAATAAATGTCATGCTATCTTTTAGTGATCACTGTACTCTTAAGTGCTCGTTCCCTTAATGTATTGTTCTAGATTTTGGCTAGGGGAGAAGTAAAGCTCATTTATCTATCAATTACAGACTCTACCTATCTCCCTGCTATTTTCTTAAAAATCAAGGTAAAATTTTTCTTCAGTTTTATAGCTCATGTATATGCGTATACATATGCATATATGTATACGCATATACATGTGTTTATTTATAGATGTATATATGTGTGTACACAAGTGCACTTATATATATATATTCACACCTACATAGATACACACATATACATACACATATGTGTATTTATATTTACATTTATATTTCTATTCATTCATCCTCCATGACTTTTCTTTCTTTCTTTCTTTTATTTTGGTGAGGCAATTGGGGTTAAGTGACTTGCCCAGGGTCACATAGCTAGTAAGTGTCAATTGTCTGAGGCCAGATTTGAACTCAGGTCCTCCTGAATCAAGGGCTGATGCTTTTTCCACTTTGCCACCTAACTTCCAACCTCCATGCCTTTTCAAAGATTCTTTCAGTGGCTGAGCAATTAACTTGGCCAACCAAATCTTCTTAGTCTGTCGACTTGAATTCACTGCAGTAGTAAGATACAGTGTCTCCATTAACAAGTATGTATTAAGTACCTACTATGTGCCTGAACAGTGTTCTAATTACTAAGGCAAAACAAACAATCCCTGTCCTCAAGGAGTTCACATTCTTAAATCTTCAACTATATTTCATTTTCACTGCTATCAATTCCCATTCTGTCCTTCCCAATATAGAAATGGTTGCCTTTGGAAAATTAAATATAAGCATAGTATAAACAAAAGTTGAGTAGTTCAACTCTTTCTGTTTGAAAATATGGTCAAAACTCCTCTCCTTTAAACACATTTTCTCAACCTGATATACTTACTGTGTGACCCTAGGCTAGTCATTTAACCTCTGCTTGCCTCAACTTACTCATCTGGAAAAGGAGCACAATAGCACTCTATTTCCTAGGGTTGTTGTGAATATTAAATGGGATAACAATTATAAAGTGTTTAGCACGGTGCCTAGAAAAACCTAGGTGCTTAGCAAATGCTTATTTCCTCCCTTCCTTCACCATTCTATGAAACTTGGCAGTGGAGGACTACCTCATTTCTCTAGCTCTCTAGATATACTCTTGTTTATCTATCATGATACTCTTCTCTCTCTCCTTCTCTCTTTATACATACATATACACACACACACACACAGATACATACAAATAAAAACATGCACAACATGCACATAAACACATATACATATATATACACATACATGCACATATATGTATGTGTGTGTACGTAGGGACTGATCCTTTTAAGTCTCATTCACTTGCAATTTTTTCATCATTTATTCCCTATGTTTTTTGTCCTTAAAGGTCACCTCTCATTGTGACCAAAGGTTCAAATACCATGTTTATCTCACTATAAAAACTTATCAGGGGCAGCTAGGTGGCCCTGGAGTCAGGAGTACCTGAGTTCAAATCTGACCTCAGACACTTACCACTTACTAGCTGTGTGACCCTGGGCAAGTCACTTAACCCCAATTCCCTCACTTAAAAAAAAAACCTTATCGGTGAACATGGCTGGCCTACTTTTTCCCCTGAATGGAGGCGTCTGACTCTTCCTTCTGACACCATGAACACCTAATCACTGGGAAGGTCCTGTTGATTCTTCCTTGGCAAATTCTCACACATCGTCTCCTCTTTAGTTACAGTGATGCCATCCTGGAACAGAACCTTACCTGTCAAAGGTGATTGTGATTAAATCCTAATTGTTTTCCTTGCCTCCATTCTCTACAATTCCAAACTACTTTTGACTATGTTGCCAAAATAACCGTTAGGTATTAACTCTTCTAAAAAAACTTTCCCTGGCTCCTTGTTGCTATAGAATAAAAATACAAACTATGAAAACTAATAGCAAAAAACCTTCTATAGGGGCAGCTAGGTGGCACAGTGGATAGAGCACCGGCCCTGGAGTCAGGAGTACCTGAGTTCAAATCCAGCCTCAGACACTTAACACTTACTAGCTGTGTGACCCTGGGCAAGTCACTTAACCCCAATTGCCTCACTAAAAAAAAACAAAAACAAAAAACAAAAAACTCTTCTACAATACAATCTGGGTCAAAGCTCCTTTTGCTTTCATACAACAATACCTTTCGGTGTACTCTGTGTCCCAACCAAACTGAACAAATTGTTGTGCTTGGAACTAATTCTTCCCTCTGGAAGGAAAGAAGGAAGAAAAAGAGCAAGAGAAAGAGGGAGGCAGGAAGAGAACAATGAAACAAGGATTTATTAGACACCTACTATGTGCTTAAAAAAGCTAATGAATGAAGGGCAACCAGGTGGCACAGTAGAAAGAGAGTCAGGCCTGGAGTCAGGATGATTCATTTTCTTGAGTTCAAATCTGGTCAAAGATACTTGGCAGCTGTGTGACCCTGGTCAAGTAACTTTACCATGTTTGCCTCAGTTTCCTCATCAGTAAAATGAGCTGGAGAAGGAAATGGAAAACCACTCTAATATCTTTTCCAAGTAAACTCCAAATGGGGTCATGAAGAATCAGAAACAACTGAAACTACTGAACAACAACTGAATGAGAGTGGGTCCCAATACAGAAAGAGGACAGTATCATGGTAGTTGAAGAAAGAACATATACCAAGAAAGATGGGGTAGTCAACTAGCACCAAATTTCATAGAATGATCAACAAAAGAATGAGGGGAAGAAACAAGCATTTGTTAAGCTTCTATGATATTCCAAGCACTGAGCTAAGCCCTTTACAATCATTCTCTCATTTGAACCTCACAACAACCCTGGGAGGTAGGTGGTATTGTTAGCCCTATGTTCTATTTGAGGAAATTTAGGTAAACAGAAAGTATACAACTCGTCCAGGGTCACACAGCTAGTAAGGATCTGAGGCTGAATTTGAACTCAGGTCTTTTTGACTTTAGGCCCAGCTCTCTATTTACCTTGTCAACTAGCTGCCTCCAATTATATTCTGAGTTATATTCCCACAAGTCGTTCTCCCATGCCTGGAAAAAAAAGCACATCTTTAACTGTAGAAATACTTCTCTTCCTTCATAGGCCAATCCTCCCTTATTTATGAAAGAATTCCTGATTTTGCTTCTCCCATCACCCCCCTCCCACCTTGTGTGTGTGTGTGTGTGTATACACACACATATATATGCACTGGTCCTTCTCGGTCTCATTCACTTGCCATTTTTCACCATTTATTTTCTTTATATCTGGTCCTAAGGGGAGGGAGAGGGAGAAGGAGAGGGAGGGGGAGAGGGAGAGGGAGAGGGAGAGGGAGGGGGAGGGGGAGGGGGAGAGGGAGGGGGAGAGGGAAGAGACAGAGAGAGGTTTCATTTATAGACATACATAGATACATATAATGCAGAAATTTATCTATATGTATGTTATACATGGGAGCATAGGAGAGAGAGGAAGGACAGAGGGAGGGAGAGGGGAGGAGACTAAGGTGGGTGGGACTTCTCTCCCTAAAGATTCTATAGCACTTGCTCTCTACCTTGTAACAGTCAACTTTCTGGCATATTTAGTTATTTATAGGCCTTATCTTATATTCTCCTCATTAGATGGTACACTCCCTGAGGACAGGGACTACTTTATTTTTCATTTCAATATCTTACCACTTAACATAGTGCCCTGAACAAAACAGAAACTTGATAAATGTTCTTTGGATTGACAGATACTCAGTAAATGGTATAGATACACTTGGACATAAACTCTATAAGGAAAATAAAGGTAGACATTTTTTTGGATTGTTACATTGGAATTACAAGATAAAAGCTTTTGGTTTCCTGTCTGGCACACAGAAGCATAGGACTGGAGAGCTGAAGTATCTTAGAAGATTAAGCATTCCAAACTCCAACATTCAGACTTTTTACATCCCTAAGAGTTGACCTTTCTTTGCAGGGTTACACAGCTTAGTGGCAGCGTTGGGCTCCCGGCTTCCAGCCTAATGCTCAGTCTCTACTCCACCATGCCATGTACTCTACATCCATACAATCTAACTTCCCTAAATGTTCCAAAAAGTCAATGACATAAATGATAATATTTTATCTATTAACTTCACATTTTTCTCTACCAGTAATAAACTACCAGATAGCAGAAATCCTGAATTAGGCTATATTTCTCTCTGTCATTTTAATTTTACTTCTATAATTTTCTCTCATCTATCACCTCCTTTTTATTTTCAACAGAAACCACATGATGTAGTTCTTTTCCTCATCACCTTTGCCCTGGACTCTATAGCTTCCTAACATGTCTTTTTCCTCTAACTCCTCTCCTCTGATCACAATCAGGGTAAGCTTTTGAATAAGATAATGGATGCAAAGTACTTTGACAAAACTTAAAGGACCTTATACATCTGAGCTCTGCTCAAGACACTCTCCTCAAAAACCTTCAACGGATCCCCATTGTCTACTGAGCAAAGCACTAAACTCCTTTATCCTGACATTCAAAGAATTCCCAAACCTGTCTTTTTCTATTCCCATCCCCTATTACTTCTCTTTCACTACTCTATAGCTGAGCTAAAGTAGACCACTCACTATTTCTTTTCTCACTGTATTCTCCCTCTGACCTCTACAACGTTGCTCTAATGAATGTCTTCCTCCATACCTTGACCTGTTTAATTCCATTCCATTAGTCCCCAGATCAGGAGCTACCATTTCACCAACTCCAGGTGTCTCCCCTTATGCAATTCCTCCCCAGGTGAATGTGCTCTCCTTCATCACACTGCTTGTAATATAAATCACCTGTTGCTCTCCTTTGCACTTACCATATATACCTTTTAGCATTTTTATTCGTTTATCTTTCTTATCCCCCCAGTTAAGTTGTTAGAACCCCGAGGCTATAAATTTCATTACCTATAACACCTTTTTCTTTAGCACACTGTTTCACACTTAGTGGGCATTTAATCCATAATTATTGAAATCAGTTTCAAATCACCATCATATCGACATACTATTCAAATAATTCAGTGCTTTAATCAGTTTGTATTTCTCTTACTGTTACAGATCACAAACTCTCCACACTGGAAGAGACAAAGCTTTTGAGAGTTGCTGCCCTCACCTCACTAAGAAAAAAAATCATTGCCCAGTGGTCAAGCCTCCTGGCAAAAAAACAAAACAAAACAGAACTGTATTTAGTCAACCTTATGTGAAGATGGTAGTTTCTCAGTCTATCACATGGTTCATAATTCAAAGCCTGTCTAGCTTGGTAATGTCTGGCACAGATACTGCCCTTTTGGCATAGCCTTTGACAGTACAAAGTCACCTCTACATCGTGATAAGGCATGAGAATAGGACTTTATTTTTTGGCATAAGAAGAATAAATTTAAAGGCAAATTGACAATGGAGGGGAAATGCTTCCTGGTACGAATTTGGCTATGACAACCTATTTTTAGTTGTTGCATAATTTCATGGGATCAAAAATTTTGAACTCAAAGGGATTTTGTCTTTAAGTCATTTCTCAGTTTTGTTTGACTCTTCATGACCCCATTTGTACTTTTCTCAGCCAAGATACTTCAGTGGTTTGCCATTTCCTTCTCTAGCCAAAGGAACTTTACAGATCACCTAATCTAATCCCCTTATTTTGTAGATGAGGAAAATGAAGTTCAGAGTCATTAAGTGACTGGTCCAATGTTACATAAGAACTAAGAGCCAGAGTCAAGATTTGAACCCTGGACTATTGAGTCTAGATCCCATGCTTTTATCACCATGCTTTAGGGTAAAACCCAACAGCCATTATTGACAGAGGTCATGAAAGCTTTTAGAACTCTTCACCAAATCTTTAATCTTCTATAATTTCCCATTTGTTACATGATTTTTTATGTTCTTCCATTGCCCAAAAGTATAAATTGCTAACAGTCAGTACTTTGGAATTTTGGTATAGTAAAACCTGGTCTAACTATTTTAATACTACCCTCTGATTTAAAACTACAAGATCGGTTCATCATTCTATCAAAATAGTCTCTCTTAGGTGTCATTTCTTTCAGGTCATCTTCTTGAAAAGGAAGGAGGTCAGCCTCCAAAGATTTGACACTAGTTACTTATTTTATCATTCCTTTCTAAAAATTGGGTTATTAGTGAGAGAAATGAAATTGCCTGTGACTGGATTGGTCAGAATGAAGAAAGGAAGCTGGAGTTGGAGTCAGAGGACCCACGTTCAAAATCTTGGCCCTGCCACTTACTTACTTACCTGTAGAATCTTGGACAAGCCTTTTAAATTTTCATGAACTCAGTTTCTTCATCTCTTAAATGAGAGGGTTAAACTAGATGTCCTGAAACGTCCTTCCCAGTTCCATACATAACATCTTACATTTCTGAACTGTCCTGATTCACTAAGGAGAATACAGATCCATCGGGGAAAACAAACATTCCTTCATTTTGAACTAAATCAAAGTGACCACTATAATACATGGTGACAGCATAACCCAAAAGTCTTAGTGTGGTTTTAAGATACCAATGTTTAGAAGCTACTAAATATTAGTATATTTAAACTTCACTAAAACTTTTGGGGCACATTAGATAAATAGAGATAGAAATTACTGATCCACCATCAGTGAAGAGAGAAGCATAAAGCTAATTCTTCATAACTTTAAAGAAGTCAGAGTTTTCACACAAAGAGAAAGATGCCAATTTTTTTAATGTACCAGCATGGGAGAAAGTGAAAAAAAAAGTTATTACCTACAATAACATCTCACATTTACACAGTGAATTAATAATTACAAATACTTTCCTCACTGAAATCCTGTAATAATGTGAATACTGGATTCCCATTTCACAGATGAGGAAACTGAGGCTTACAAGTCCCTTTTTCCAGGTAGCAAGTGTCAGAGTAAGGATGTATTAATAGGGTCTTATGTCCTTAAAACTACTCTTACAGCTTGTTATGTTTCTTTTAAAATTCTTTTTAAATGGGCATTTTTGTGTGCTATCTTTATTATTCTCCATACTTTAAAAAATGATTGCATATATATAAGTTTTGATGATCATTTTTATGCATTAAATAACTTACTTGGGGAATTCCTTCCAGAAATATCAACCATATATTGGTCTGTACCATAGTATTTAGTTTCAGAGTCATCTAAGATTCACAGATATGCTAAATCAGTTGTCCATATTTATGCAGATAAAGTCAATGGTAGAATTTGAACTCAGGTCTTCCTGACTCTAGGTTATAACTTTCAATAATGCATCATGCTGCTTTTAGCAAAGCTCTAACAAAGGGCACTTTATTCTTCAACTACTTGACAATGCCCAATGGGTAAGAAGACAGCATTCTGAATTATTCTCATCTTTACCTGCTATCAGAAATTATCAGAGAACAGAATAAAGAATGGATAAGTGCCTTCAAAATTTGCTTTATGAAATTATTAAGAAATAGGAATACATGGGATGTGACAGTTAAATATGCAAAAACTATTAGCACACATGCCATGCATGAAATGAATACACCAAACAGCTGTGCCAGTCGCAAAAACAATCCTAAGAAACCCATATTGCTTTCTTTCTAGTACTTAAAGTCAAAACCAAATCTCAGGCCACAGAAAATTATAATGCTTTGACAGCATCTACTAGGGGTGGGGGGAACAATTGAATTGCTTACTAAAGTTGCTCCTTAGTTGAAAGATTGGAGAGACATAAAAGTTTTTTATACTATTATCTAAGTCAATACCTACTTCAAAAAGCACATTATTAAACTTGATCATTCCTCCAATTATTTTAACTAAAACTAATCTAAAGAGAACTAAGTGGTGTAATAAAATTACAGATCATTCCTTTAGATTGTTGTGATTGAAATTCAACAGAAAGGGGGCAGCTAGGTGGCACAGTGGGTAAAGCACCAGCCCTGGATTCAAGATTCATTGCCTGGCCAAAAAAAGAAAGAAATTTAACAGGAAGGTAAACTGAGGCAAATTTCCAAGCAAGAGTAGGAACACTAGGAAAATGAAACAGGATCAATCTTAACCTTCTCAATATACTATAAGACTTTTGGTGGGGAGGGGCAATGAGGGTTAAGTGATTTGCCCAGGGCCACACAGCTAGTAAGTGTCAAGTGTCTGGGCTGGATTTGAACTCAGGTCCTCCTGAATCCAGGGCCAGTGCTTTATCCCACATACTATAAGACTTTTAAGAAAAATGCTGGCTCAATTGTATTAGGGCCATTCTAAAACTAAACAACTTTTAGACTTACCAACATAAAGCTAGCCTCTGACTTTCTCAACCAAAAGGTTTTCTCATGAGCAAGGAAGCCTAACACCACACTACAAAAAAAGGTGATACAAATTCTTCCTGGCTCATTTTGCCTCTGTGATGAAACATTAGTTCCAATAACTATGCCAGCAACCCCTACTCAGAAATATCAACATGCCACCATTACTGATTACTTGCAAGATAAAATGAATAAATCTTATGTTTACTTCCCTAAAATTTTGGGATAACTAAAAGATTCTAAAGAATTCCACCTGAAACTGAAAACCAGTAAAAACATGCTGTTCTCAGAATAGATCATTCTGAAATGAAGAAGACACACACATACATAACAATAGCAACCAAAACCTTGTTCCAATTCATTTAAAGTCCTGTTCTTTAAAAATGCAATAAATTAGCTACTAAAAAAAGGGGGAAGGATTGTTTAAAAGACTATGCCATCCCCCCCCAAAAAAGCACCACTTCTAAGTCTAAGCTCCAGTTAATATATCAGCACCCAATTTCATTCTAATGAATGTCATCATTTGAAACTCCACTTTCAATGTTCCCTGAACACATGCCTCTCTTTTTTTATAGGCAGTTTATCCATTTAGATAGATCGAACAATTTAAACACTTCATTGCAGAATGGATGACCAATGAAGGAATTTTCATGGCTTGTTGGGATTCCCCACACCCTCCTCATCATATTACCTATGGCTTTCAAACATATATTGTCAAATATGAAAAAAAATGCAAGTTTACTCTTGGACAGCAGGAAAGGACATGTTTAAAATTTGCCTGAGCTGAATATAGTATAACAATCTATTTGGTAGCACTTTCCCTAGATAACTCTTAGGTCAAATTCGGGAGTTAGAGATATCCTTCACTGGGGAAGGGGGGGGGGCTGCGGAGGCAGAAAAATAAATGTAGATACTTTAGGTTAGTGACTGGTGCTTGAATTGGTCTTGAAGAATTTCAATTTCTCAAAAATGGGAAACCAGGAAAATGTTCTTCTGACCATAACCTTGACTGCCTTTCAAAACCCTCTGGTCTCCAAATAAGTTTTGGATGCCAGCTGGACTCCAGGCTCCAGGACTTTTAGGATGGAAAGCAATTGTTTTCTGTCCATCTCAAGCAATCCAAGGAGTACCTATTCAGATGTGATAGACTACAAAGACTTAAACTCCTTGATGGATGTCATTGAATCTTTCTATCCCAATAGCTCCTCAGAATGTAAAACTCATGAAAGGCAAGGAGGTAGTTATTGGTAAGGATGAGTTTCTACTGCAATGGTTTATTCTTAAGAACCCCATGGGCTCCACCTCAGTTAACCTACCGGGAGTGAGTAATTCAGCGAGAATCTTTGCCATTGTCTGAGTGGCATTACATGCATATTCCCCCTCCTACTTAACTCTTTGACGTCTTCCAGGAGAGAAGACTGTCACTTCCAAGCGTAGCATCTCTCACTTTTTTCACCTAGTGATTTGCATATGTCCTAATACTCACTGGGCCAGTCCCTTTCCCTCTCGAACTCCCCCGGACATCAAACCCAGCGGCCACACCCCCCCCACCCAGAAGTTGACTTCACGATCCGATCCCCACACTAAAATTCACCACCAAGCATCAACCTGGAGAACAGGGAGAGGGGCGTGGGTAAAGAAGTAGGGGAAGTAGGAAAGGGGGGAAAAGAAAAGGGGAAGAAGATAAGCAGGGCTAGAACCCCCAGCCTGCCAGAATCCTGTATTACTTACATCTTCCCTGGGGGTGGGGTGGGGCCAGGGTGGGGGGGTGGAAGAAGGAGGAAGAGCGCGCGGAGCTATCAGGGAGATTTAGTACCTAAAGCCTGTGTTTCGGCGTCTGCTCCTTCAATTGATCAATGACAACCGCAGTCTCCACCGGCTTGATGGGGGGTTGGGGAGGGGGTTGGCGGCTCACGCCGGGCGCTCCTGGACCGTTTCCCTAGCAAGGGTAGGAGGAAGGTGGCTCAGAGAAAGCCGCGGCCCCAGCGCTTTGCCGGCAAGTGTCTGGGCACGGAGGCAACAGCATCCCGGCATCTTCCCGTGCCTTCTCCGTCAGCAGCCAAAAGGAGAAGCGTCCATCGGAAAAATGGCATATTACAAATTTTGCTTTGGGAAGCAGAGCTCGGCTCAGACCATTGTCAAGAGGAGGAGGGGGGGGAGGCGGCTCTTAAAGCCCCAGCGGCCCCTTTCCAGGAGCAACCGCCTCCACACCATCCACGCTTGCAGCTGGAAGAAGAGGCAAGCGAGGGAGGAGGATGGGGGGGAGGGGCGGAGAGGGAGCGTCCTGACTTTCCAAACTTAATCGAATGGACCAGAAATCTCGACTACATCTCCCTCCCTTCCCCGCCCCACCCCCCAAGTCTGGGTCACTAGAGGTGAATAAACTCACTCTTGTGTCCCTTAAAATGTTGGCACTAAAAAAGGATGGGGGGAGGTGGTGGGAGGAAGAGCGCCCCACCTGGTTCTGAACAGCCACCTTCTCCACAAAGGAGTTGTTAGTGAGCATTCATTAAGCCCCAAAGCAACAGCAAAAAAGGAAGCCCACAGCAGGTGAAAAAGGCTAGGCAGGAATTCTGCCCCCCCCCCCACTCCCTCTTATCATGTACAGGTTTGTTCTAAGTTCTATCTTAATGCACTTAAAAGATGCGCTCCTCGCTCAAAAAGGCAGGTGATACACGCCCTCCCCCCGCCCCCCCTCCACACACCCACTTATCCTCCCCAAGCCTCGTGGGGAGGCTTACGAGTCCCAACCACTCTAAGAAGTTGGCCCGCCCCAACCAACCTGCTGCCTGCCCGCGTTGTACTGAAGTTGGGGTCTGGGGGGCCGCTAAGGCATCGCCTTTTCCCTTGCTCGTTCTCGGTGCGCCTCCTCGTTCTCTCAGGCGGGCAGGGGCTTCCCCTGGAAGCTGCTGCAGTGGTTTCCACCGGCCCTTAAATAAATTCTGAAGTAATCACGTCTTTGCTCTCCCCCTCACGCACACGCGCTCTCTCGCAGATCCACACACATACACTCTGCTCCCCAGATGCAGCGCGAGTGCAGTTGTTGCTGGTGCGGCTGCCGCTGCTAGGGGCCGGGCCGGCGGCTCCCACGGGCTCACGTCGCCCTCGCTCGCCTGCCCTCCCGCGGTCCCCGAAAGGCGCTGGGAGAAAGCCCTGCGGAGAAAAGAGCCGGAAAGAAGGCGAGTGCCTCTCTGGCCTCGCCCCGCACCCAGCTCACGGGGATCCAGAGGTGCCCCACACAATGGTACCTCCGGGAGAAAGATGAGCCCTGCTTCAAGCGAGGACTGCTGGGTCGGTGCCACCTCCAACCTCTCTCAGGCCGTGGCAGGCGTGCGGTATGCCACACCGTGGCTCCTTGAAGGAGGAGCCTGTCTTCCCACGGTGCTGGAGGAGGAAAGAGCTGGGGTTAACTGTGGTCTGGGTGTGGCAGCAGGGAACTGCTCCAGCACTCTTCTCCATTCATTGCTTTGGCGATGCTGATGTACCCGGTGAAGAGCGTGACAGCAGTTATCAGCTCTCCAAGCAGAAGACTTCCAGCACCAGCATTGTCAGTCCAGCCTTGTTCCCCCCATCCCACCCCAGCCAACTCCCTTCCCCCAACAACCCCCCCCTCCCCATTTCCCAGATGCGCACACTAGCTAGTCTTCCTCCTTCCCACACTAGCCCACTACACAGGCACACATTCCAGAGAGGGAGCAAAGAAGATGGTGAGAAGAGAATGTCTGAATTGCAACCTTCCCTACTTAGAGAACAAGTTCTGTCAAAGTAGCTCATCCATTCTTCTAGTGCTGGTGATTAGAACTTTATGCAATTGAATGGTGCAATTTTAAAAATAAAATAAAATAAAACACCGACTCCAGAGTCAGAGAACAAAGTTCAAATCCCATTTCTGCCACTTACTGTGTGACCTTGAACAAATCACTTGAATTCCTAGGGTCCCAGTTTCCTAAGAGATAAGGAGTAAGAGACAAAGAGAAAAATGTAAAGGGCATGAAAAAATGATGCCTTTAAACTAGACTTATCTTGTGTTTCTAAAGATACAGCTCTTTTCAAGAACTAGTGTATGGATCTTGGAAAATACAAGGGACAGGTTTTACTGACAACCCTTCAGGGGACAGTCCGAAGAGCTATGATTTCAGGGACATTTTAGAAAAACTATCTTCCCTTTTTTCAGATTCACAGGAGCAACAAAATGGAAGACTATATATTTTCTCTAATCCCCATGACCTCTCAAACCTCACCAAAACAGAAATTATTTGTCAAAGATGAAGCAACTTCAGCTATCTCCATGGTCTAGGACACCCAGAATCCAAAAGAAGATTTAAAAACACACACAGAAACAAGAATGGACACTCACTTGACCCTGACTTCATTTAGCACAATTTCTCCACCTCCCATGCTACTACAAGTTAAGCTGTACTAGCACACTCAAGGATAGAACATAAACTTACATGAATCCGTTCCACCTTGATTCCTCCTCCCTCTTTCCAGTGTCATGGACACCCCAGCTTTGGGCTGTTGAATTTTGCTTAGGGCTAAATGGCTTGTCTCAGTCACAGCCCTTCAGAAGGAAAAACTTGCCCAAAGTGGCAACCTGGAAGTACCTACACAGCAAAGCTCTGACTTAACTGTGAGAGTGGGAGGTGAGGAAGGGTCAGGCTCTGGATTGCTGGTGCCTGGTCAAGAGAACTAAGGAACAGAGGGAGTTGAACAGGTCATTAAAGATGTGAACAGGGAATTGCCCAGTGTGGGAGGAGTCTGAGATGCTTTGAGATACAGCACCTAAAGAAACCATTATCAGAGGGGAAAGAGTCAGGAAGTGAATAATAAGGAAAATAAGGGAGGGGTGGGGGAAACTGAAAGTACCAAGGATTTTGGAAAGAAGAAACCTCAAAGACCTTGACCATAAAAAATAAATCAACAGGAAAAACTAATAGAAGAAGAAAACTATAGACTTCCTGAAGCAACACTTCTGATTTTGGCTTTATTACAAATAGGCATAGGGCCGGGAACTGGGGATTAATTAATATAGAATATTCCCAGATGATAAAATCCCTACAATAAATGCAGGTTATCACTCTGTAAAGGAGAGTCTTAGAGAACTAAATAGATCATTGAGAGTTTAAATGACTTTACCAGAATAAAGAGCCAGTTATGTGTCAGAAATGGGACTTGAACTCAGTTGCATCTTTCTGGCTTTGAGACTAATTCTCTTTCTACTATGCCATCCATGCTGCTTCACATCATTTCATATACCAAACCAAAAATTTATATGTGATCTCATCAATTTAGGGATTTCCTCCGATGATTTAGATGTCATCCCAGTCATGCCTGTCCCTCTTGTGTGACTCCTGTACATGCTGGTGATTTGTAGAACCGTATATTTAGAGCTAGAAGAGCCCCCAAGAGACTATCTTGTCCAACCATCATGTTTTACAGATGAAAAAATGAGGCACAGAGTGGATAAGTGGTACCTTGTTATCCCCTGGATTAAATGAAAACTTCTTTCTTTGGCATATAAAACCCTTGATGACCCAGATCTAACTTATCTTTCTAGACTCAGTAACCATTTGTCCTGTTAAGGTACTCTATGGTCTTCTTGCAATGCCTTTAAACAAGCTGTTCTCTCCTCTGTGTACAAGAATTCTCCCTTTCTACATTCAATCATACTTTGCCAAGCTGATGTTGATTTGCATTGATAGAGGGAGTTTCCTTGTTGGGAGTACCAGTGAAATTGCAGGTTGAGTCCAATGTAAAAATGTGTATGGGTATTTATATATGTGTATGTTGTCTACTACGCTAAAATGTAAGGTCCTTGAAGACAGGTCTTGTTTCATTTTTGTCTTCTTGTCTTCAGTGCCTGGCATATAATAGGGACCTAAAATAAATGCTTTTAGAATGATCAGTTGATCTGAGGAGAGAATAGGACTAGAAACAGGCACAGTTGAAATAGAGCCTCCTGCTGTACCACTTAGTCCCAGTGGCCAAAATCTAAGGTCAGATGGAGCCAAATAAGTCAGAAGGGCAAGATAACAGGGGGCATCATTTCTAAAAATCCATCAAACGCCAGTATCCCCTCTCTGCAGAGTTTTCTTGACTATGTCTTTTCTCACTAGACCCTTAGCATGACTACTCTGTCTTGCCCTATGGTGACTAATATCTTTGTCTGCTACTATATTTCAGAAAAGCTCAATGGGTTATGAAAGAGTATTTGTTTTATTTGAAAGCAAGGACAATTGTGTTTGTCAAGAAGAGGCTTAGTGTCTGGACATAGTAAGGAGCTGCCCAGCTTGTCTCCAACTCACCATTGAAAATGGCTGATTAAGGCAATGTATCATCACAATAGGAGTGATTTAGGAAATAGCAGCCATTTCCTCACTAAGTCCAAGGATATTCTTGCTACAATGAAGAAAGATAATACTATCAGTAGTGAACTGACTTATGAACTGCTTTTTTTCGCCCCCTACAACTGGATTTCAGACTGTGATTCTACCCTGTGTAAAAATGTTTCTCAAGAAAAGATGCAGAACAATTCCAAGGACCATTAGTTTTGGACCTTCAAGGCACCTCTGAGATCATCTAATGCAACCATTCACTCTACAGATAAGGAAACCTAGAGTCAGAAAAGTTAAATGATTTGCTTAAGGCCATAAAAGTACTATAAGCTGAACCTGGATGGGCAGAATTCACCACCACCCCTCTAGAAAAGTCAAATTAGATTGGCACTAACTACTTACAGGTAAGATCACTATGAACTATATCACTGTGATGATTTAGTAGTCCCAGAGCAGAAAGAGAATTTAGAATCCATGTAATCCAGGAACCTCATATTACAGATAAGAAAATTGAGGCTGAAGTGGGAGGGGGGAGGATGAGTAACTTGCCCAAGGTCATTCAGGTAGTATCAGAGGGGGCATTTGAACCCTAGTCATCAGCCTACAGGGTCAGCTGATGTTCTTCACACCGTACTAGGGAGCTGTCTGGGGTTTAGGCATTGCTCATGTCAGAAACAGGATTCTCACCCAGATCTCTGAGACTCTGTCAGGAGTTCTTAATATTTATTTTGTCAAAGATTCTTTTAATAATGCATTGAACCCAGTGAAACCCTTCCCAAAGCAATGTTTTAATATATAAAATAAAATATGTAGGATTGTAAAGGAAACCACCTACATTGAAATAGTTATTAAATACTTAAAAATTCATGGTCCGGGCAGCTAGGTAGCACAGTGGATAAAGCACCGGCCCTGGATTCAGGAGTACCTGAGTTCAAATCCAGCCTCAGACACTTGACTACCTGTGTGACCCTGGGCAAGAGACTTGACCCCTATAGCCCTACAAAAAAAAAAAATCATGGTCCCCAGGCTAAGAACCGTTACTTAAACCCAGCCCCTAATCCCTATGCCCTGCTACTTTGCCAGGATTACCATAACAGAAAATAACCCCATTAAGATTCCCCTTTAGGGGCAGCTAGGTGGCACAGTGGATCTCTATCCCTGAATTCAGGAGGACCTGAGTTCAAATCCAGCCTCAGAACCTTGACACTTACTAGCTGTGTGACCCTGGTCAAGTCACTTAACCCCAATTGCCTCACCAAAAAAATAAAAAATAAATTCTCCTTTATAGTTATTGTTAACTTTGGTTTGAAGATTTATTATAGATATAACTCTTGGAAGCAGATACTATTGATACTATTATCTATGTTTTTACAAAATACTTATCGATATGATATAAATATCAAACAAATCAAATTCTTGATTGTAAACATTTCATTATCTCATTATATGCAGTTGCACAGATTTATAGCTAGAAGTACACTTCTCTCAGTTAATAGATGAGGAAAGTAAAGTCCAGAGACTTTATTTAAATGATTTGCTCACCATTACACAGGTAGTAAGAAGGAGAGACATCATTTGACCTCAGCTCCTCAAATATCAAATCCTCATCCCTTTCCACTATACCGCATTGCTACCATAATGAGACCCAAGATATGAAGAAAGTGCTTTAGTAATTCTAATCCTTTTTATGATTCATAAATAAATATTTGGGCTAATTAAAATACTTAACTCATTAGTACTACTAAAATAAATCCTAACCTGAATTTATCAAAACCAACAGTTATGAATTTCATATGTTCCATGTATTTCCATGTAAGTGTACTGCACTAATGGTCTCACCTCTCTTCCCACCTATCTAAACAGAATAAATTCCAGTTATGAAACCCATACCAAGCTCATTACATCTGATTTTTGCTGCCTCTGCCTTCTCTTCTTCTGCTTTCACAGATGAGTAAATGTCTTAGCATCATTTCTCACAAGATAAATGGTTGCAAAAAAGGGCTACATTAATCAACCCATATTTATGTATTTATAGTCCATTACTATAGTACCGAGCAGTGTGACAGGTACTCACCAAGGTTTCAGTTCAAAGCTAAGATGATGATGGCTTGAACAGGTAGTTCAAGCCATCATCATCTTAGCTTTGAACTGTTGGTTGCTTTTAAGAAGAGGTCAATATATAAGAGAGAGAATTATATCTTAATTTTGCTATTATCTCCTCAGTATATTGCACCAAGTGCAATACTAGAAAAAATGAAGACCTAGTTACCATTTGAAATTACCTTGCTCATCCCATGGGTGGTGACAGGGAAGGATCTTTTGGATTATTCCCTTAAAATAGGCTTTCTTAGCTTAAGGGATCTCCAACATAGCTATAGATAGATTCCAGGAGATCTGTGAACCTTATTGAAAAAAAAATATATATTACATCTTGATTTTCACTAACATTTAACTGAAATTTAGCATTTCCTTCAGTATGAATCCAGGGAACTAAAGTTTTTGTAAGTCTTCATAGGCTTCAGCAGACTTACCAATGGGGTCCATGACACCTACACTCCAAAAGGCCCAGAGATTCTCTGCATTAAATGTTTGCTCTTCTTTATAGCTAAGGTTTCATTTTTTTAAAAAAAGTTAACTACCATTCACCTGCCCTAGTATAGAAGACCTCTTTTTATAATTGTACATGAGTATCATAGAATTTCTGAAGTAGATAGGTTCTTAGAGACCATTTAGTCAATGCCTTGATATTGTAGATGGTGAAAGTGAAATCCAGAGATTGCATAATTTGACCCAAATCATACATAACATGTAAGCTGCAGAGCCAGAATACCAAAACTCAAATTCAACTTTATTTATTTATTTATTTATTTATTTATTTATTTATTTATTTATTTATTTATTTATTTATTCATTCATTTATTTATTCATTCATTCATTCATTCATTCATTCATTCATTCATTCATTCATTCATTTATTTACTCATTCATTCATCCACTTATTCATTCATTCATTCATTCATTCGTTTGTTTGTTTGTTTATTTATTGTTGGTGAGGCAATTGGGGTTAAGTGACTTGCCCAGGGTCACACAGCTAGTAAGTGTCAAGGGTCTGAGGCCGGATTTGAACTTGGGTTTTCCTGAATCCAGGACCGGTGCCACCTAGCCTACTTTCCTTTGTGAGGATTAGATAACAGAAATAATACTTATACTTAAGTAAGTGAATATAAAGTAATTTGAAAATAAAAGATGATTTGTATGAATGGAGACATAAAGGGATGCCAAATTCAGAGACAATCTAGAGGTCCAGTTTGGCTGGATTGTAGAATGTGAAGGGAGAGAAATAGGAAATATCTGAAAATGGAGGGTAGAGCAACAGGAGAGAAAGAGAGAGAGAGAGAGAGAGAGAGAGAGAGAGAGAGAGAGAGAGAGAGAGAGAGAGAGAGAAATGGACATGGTCATACCTGAACCTTGGGAAGATTGTTTTGGTTTCCTTGTTAAAGACTTCTTAGAGAAGGGAGGGACTGGAAACAACAGTAATTAGGAAGCTGTTATACTACCCAGGTAAGAGGGGATGAGAGAATGAACTAGGTGGTGGCTATGAGTGGAGAGAAGGAGACAGCTGTGAGAGATGTATAGGTATCATAAATAAGACTGGATAGCTGATTGGACTGGGGGTGTTGAAGCAGAGAAAAGATTCAAGAACAACTCAAAGCTTCTGAAACTGGTGGATGGTCAAGTCTTCAACAGAAATAGAGAAATTTTGTACAGGGGCAAGTTTGCAATGGAAAACAGTGGGGTTTTGGCACTATTAATTGAAGATACAGTCAGGGGACATATCTCACAGGCAGCTGGTGATGTGGAACTCCATAGAGATAATGATTGAGCATATGTGATTTGATGTGATTACCAGAGATCACACAGAGAAGTCAGTCCCATAGAAGATCCTTGGGGGCACCTATGCTTAGGGGGAGAGAGAGGGATTGTGATCTAGCAAAGGAGTATGGGAAGAAGCAGCTGGAAAGGAGAAAGAAAGGCAGGAAAGAATAATGTCACATAATCCAAGAAAGGAGAGCTTCTGGGAAATGTTCATTGGGGGGTAGGGGGAAGAAGAGGATTACCCCATATGGTCAAATGCTACAGTGGAGTAAAGGAGAATGAGAACTGAATTGAATTAAGAAGTTAAAAGAAGGGGGCAGCTAGGTGGCGAAGTGGATAGAGCACTGGTCCTGGATTCAGGAGGACCTGAGTTCAAATCAGCCCTCAGATACTTGACACTTACTAGCTTTGTGACCTTGGGCAAGTCACTTAACTCTTATTGCCCTGAGAAGAAAAAAGAAAAAAAATCGCAGTTAAAAGAAACCAAATCTGATCCCAGGCTTATTTTTCTCCAAATTTCCCACTATTCCACACTACCTCTCATAGTAACTTTATGTTATTTTGTATGTCAGTCTATTTACAAAAATAGCAATCAAGGATTTTTGAGACATCAATGATAAAAATAAGGATGATAGATTTTATGATCAATTATCAACTTCTTGAAATTGTCAATGTACAAAAAAACCCCAAAGATTTTAAAATGTAGAATGATCCCCAAATATACTTACACACACACACACACACACACACACTCCTTTCTTTTTTCAGGGATTCCCACATTTTCAATTTAATAAACATTTATTAAGCAACTGTGGTATACCTAGAGTACTCCCATCCTTTCTTCCCACAAAAACCATATCTTCCTGCTTCTTAAAAACATTACTCAAAATTCTCCTGGTTTATTCTTTACAGATTAACTCCAAAGTGACTCCTATCACTCAATAACTCCCTCAGCAGTGTATATTTCTTATGGAGACAAGAAAGAGCTTGAAAAAGAAAATATATATTTGGCCTTGGAAGCAGGAAGATATGGGTTTAAGGCCTTTCTCTAACACACACTTGCCTGTGTGACCCTGGGCAAGTCTCTTAACCTCTCCATGCTCTTCCCCACCCCAGAAACTCTCCAGGATGGTAAGTTACAGAACAGGTGTCAATCTGTAGTGTTTCCTATGCAAAGGAAATCACATGTCAGATTCAAAAAAATGAAAAGGAAAGAAAATCACAGCTGTGGGATATTGAAATGTAAGGAATAAAATTATAAAGCAAAGAAACTAATTTTCTTGTGTGGTTTGTGCACAGCAAACTCATTAATTCATAGTCACACTGTTATACCTATACACAGCTCAAGTTAGTTATGTGTCTATACATTTGTGGTCTGTGCCATCTTCTGTATTTTTAATAAGAATTTATCTTATTTTCTCCATTATATCTTAAGCAAAGTGAAGAGGGATTGTGCTAACTGCCATAGTCATTCTTTCACCGAGCATTGAGTTAATAGAATTAATTACTGCATGCTAAGCACAGTGACATATTCAAAGCTGTGTGCTATTCTCGGTTTTAAAGAAGGACATCGCTTAAAAAAAATAAAACATAGGGGCAGCTAGGTGGCTCAGTGGATAAAGCACTGGCCCTGGATTCAGGAGGACATGAGTTCAAATCGGGCCTCAGACACTTGACACTTACTAGCTGTGTGACCCTGGGCAAGTCACTTAACCCTCTTTGCTCCAGACAAAACAAACAAACAAATAAAGTAAATGAATGAATGAAGAAATGAACACATAAATAAATAAATAAATAATAAATGAATATAGAGTAGAAAATAATGAATAAATAAATAGGTAGATAGATAATTAGATAAAATACAGAAACAGGAAAGATCAGATTTTATGAAGATGAGTATAATTTCTGCCATGTTGATCTAGGGGTAACTCCAGGATACCACCATTAATATCATGATATAATAATTAGGTGGTGTCTGGTATACAATGAATCTGATGTACACCTTGGATTCACTGACTTTGGATATGTTCTGGAATCTGTTTTCTCTACTGTAAGATGAAGCAGCAGGTCACTTCCCATTCTGGATCTGTGATCTCGTGTGAAGTCACTTCTAAAATAAGTAATTTATGACAACAATTTCAAAAGAACATAATTTATGATCAATGATCTCCTTAGGAACTTGGGGAAACTAGTTAATGGTGGCAACCCTGAGGCAGCTAGGTGGCAGAATGATAGAGTGCTGGGCTTAGAATCAGGAAGACACCTTCATAAGTTCAAATCAGGACTCAGACACTAACTAGCTGTGTGACCCTGGAAAATTCACTTAATTCTATTTGCCTCAGTTTCCTCATCTATATAATGAGCTAGAGAAGGAAATGGCAAACCACTCCAGTATCTTTGCCAAGTAAACTCCCAATGGGGTCAAAAATAGTTGGACATGACTGAAATGACTAAACAACAACAACATTTTTGTTGTCCCTTTAAAGAGGGCAATGACTTGGGAGCAACAGAAAGAGCCCCAATTTTGTAGTCCAAAAATCTGGGTTAGAATCCTAGTTCTGCTGCTTTATTGGCTGCATGATCTCATGGAAATGCTTCTTCTCTCTAAGCCTCAGTTTCCCTCTATGTAAAATGAACATTTTTGGCTTAGATGATACCTAAGGTCCCTACTGATTCTAGGTAACCCTAATGTTTTGCCAGCTACTTTTGCAATTTCTCTTTTGTACTGTTCACACACACGTGTGCACACACACATATTTATATATATATATATGTATACAATGCATATATATAAAATATGTGAACATGTACGTGTGTGTATATACATATATGCATACATACATACATGCACACCTATTTATGTATCTGTGTGTGTGTGTGTGTGTGTATAAAAACATTTTCAATTCATTTGTAACATAAAATTCCTGCTCCAGAGTTGAGACTCTCCAGCCAGAATTGAAAACTTATAGCCTGGGAATATCTTAAGCTGCCAGAGCTTCCAGATCAGGGATACGGAGTCCTTCTTGCTAACTACCTCCTCTCAGTCCTGAATGTCCCTAGGTAACTGTCCTTTATCACACAACAGCATCACAATGTACTACAGACAGTAGACACCCAATGGTTGTGTGATTTACTCTTGACCCTGGGGATAAGATTATTTAAGCACTTACCAGCCCCAGCAAAGGAAGCAAGAACTTATTTCCAATAAGGGTTTTCCAAAGCAGCTTTCTCATTACTATTATTAATAGATCCCAGAGATCCTTGAAGGTGAAATTTGTTTCTTCTTTACCATAATATTCCCCCCACCAACTCTGTATTCACTGCACTATAATATTTATTTCTTATTATATGTAGGGTTTTATAACTATTGAGAAAAATTGATTTTAAAATAGAAAATTTTCAGTCAAGAAAAGAAAATTTCCAGGAAAATGATTTCTTAGTAATTGTTTCATAAAGAAAGCACCATGCTTCAAATAGAGTACTGTGAAGACTCAGAAAGGCCTCAGATCAAAGCAGGCTTTAGGGATTGGTCAGAATTAGACAGAAGAAGGGAAGGGATAAAGGGGAAGGGAGGAGGGGAAAGAAGGGAATGATGGTTTTGAGCTGATTAATATACAAAGCAGAAGAAATTAGGGCACTAGAATGAAAAAAGGACATTCATTTCATTCAGCAACATAAGAAGACTTCATAACAGGAAAAATAAATTTCTCAAATTTTGCCTTCAAAGTCAATGCTTTTGAATTTTGAAAGGGAAAGAATTCCCAAAGACAAGTGCTTTATTTAAATATAAATAAAAATGCATAAATGTAAATATATGTATAAATTTATATGTATGTATGTGTGTATACACACACATGCGGCTTCCTATGTACTGCAATTTGAACAGCAGAGAAAAGTTGGGAATGATCTGAAATTAGAGTTCATTAGGGCACACATGATTCTAGGGTACTATTTTCCCCTTATGATCCTTCAAACCTCCTTAAGTTGACTGTCTTCATGTAGGCTACAGCCATGGAATCAGTCACAACCAGCAATTAAATATTTTTTTTATTTTATCACTGTAGCATCAGACATAGTCCATATTAAGTGACCTGATTTAGTCATGTGATTCTTCAGTGCTTTTACAGATCTGTGACCTTGATGAGAGTTGTATCCCCATAGTGAAGATCTCAACGGATTCATGCCTTATCATTCTTGTTTACTTTTATCCAAGTCCCCCCATCAGCAGTCTATTGAGCCTGGGGCAGTGTGTGTGGGGGTCTAACTAACTTGCAAAGTGTCTTTTATTTTATTTTATTTTTTTAGTCAGGTAATTGGGGTTAAGTGACTTCCCCAGGGTCACACAGCTAGCAAGTGTTAAGTGTCTGAGGTCAGATTTGAATTCAGGTACTCCTGACTCCAGGGCCGGTGCTCTATCCACTGCGCCATCTAGCTGCCCCACAAAGTGTCTTTTATATGTGTTCACATTGTAGAATTACCAGTGGAGCATTTGGGCTAACTCCTAGACATGCCTTACTCTTGCTACAAACATCTCCTCTGGAGCCAGAGTTTGCAGTTGTCCATTTGTTTTAGTTGTCCAACCATCTGTGACCCCATTTGGGTTTTCTGGCCACAGATATTGGAGTGGTTTGACACTTCCTTCTCCAGATCATTTTATAGAAGAGGAACTGAGGGAAACAGAGGTAAGTGATTTGCCCAGGATCATACAGCTAGTGTCTGAAGCCAGATTTGAACTTAGGTCTCCCTGACTCCAGGCCTGGCAGTCTATTCACAATCACAGCAAAAGAATCTTAGTGGAAAAAAAAAAAGAATCTTAGTGGATTACAAGTGGAAGAAAATTCAGTGGTCACCAAAAAAAAAACAAAAAACCTCTTCATTTTAAAGATGAGGAAACTGAGACCCCGAGATGTTACATAACTTGCACAGGGACATACAACTAGAGTTTGAATCAGGTTTTGAATGCAGGTCTTCTTAATTCCTAGAGTCATGTTTTCCCCAAAATACCATGCTGCTGCCACCATTTGGTTTTTTGATTATTTTTGATTAGCACCAAATGGCTATGAAATCATATATTCAATAAGTATGTCTCTTGACTCTCAAATCAATTGCTTCTGATAAATTTCCTATTTCTCTTAATGTTACCACCATTTTGAAGGATATTAATAACATAAAAACATTTATATAGAGTTTTAAGATTGACAAAACATATTACACATATTAATTACCTCATTGGAGCCTCATAATAACCCTGGGATGTAAATGCTATTATTATCCTAATTTTACAGAATTGGAAACTGAAGCAAGTAGAGGTTGACTTGTTCAAGGTCACACAACTAGTAAGTGAATGAGGCAGGAATACAATGCAGGTCTTCCCCTCTTCTAAACTCCAGGGCCAGTGGCCTATTCACTATATCATCTGACTAGAATTACATTTTTTTTTTGTTGTTTATAGGGTGTTGTCACTTTTATAGAATACGAATATACTAAGCTAAAGGAATGAGACTGTGATCAGGGAATGTCAGGCACCATGAAACAGAGGCAGAGCATTCATTTGGATATAGCGGGCTTTCATGTACCCATAAAATTACATTCTATCCTGCCTTGTCAATGTCTGCACTCTCGGGGTAAAAGTCTAATCTCACCCCCATTTAACAATACTTTAAATTCTTAAGGACAGCTATCACTGGAGGAGGGAGGTAGCATAGAGAGTCCATTTTGGGGTTAGGGAGACCTTCGTTCAAACCCTGTCTCAGATGCATTATTCAAATAAAAATCACCATGATAGTAATTCTGTGGCTATACATGTCTGAGAAGCCAGGAAAAGACTCATCTGTCCAGGGACAGAAATAGCTTTTCTACCAAGCTCCTGAAACTTTGTCAGCTGCTGTCAGTCCACTGAGGACTATTAGTTTTAGCTCTCACATGGAAATGCAAGGAGCTCATAAATGGATCCTTGGGGAAAGAAGGGGAAATTGGACCCAATGAATATCCAAGGTTGACCAGCTTACAGGAAACTAATATGTTCTCATAGAATGCAGCTGCACATGGTGTAAATAACAGAACTAGTAGTAAGCAACAGTAATGACTAAATTCAAAGGAGCACCCTTCCAAGCCAGAAAACTTCAATTTAAGAATAGGAAGAAAAGGAAAAATTAAAAAAAAATTAAAACAACTCAGTCTTGAACAGTAAAGAAAAATATACGTTGAAGTCCATTGGAATCTCCTTGAGAATAGAGATCATTCTGCATGTCTTTTTTTTTTTCTATCCCCAACTTGTGAAATAGTGTCTAGTACATATTAAACGCTTGTTGATTGATAGATGGAACTTCATGAAAACCACAAAGTGACATACTTTTTTTTGCAATATGGATCTACTTTAGACAACAAGCCAAAGACATACCTGCCTTTTGGCTTTTGAAATGTGCAAAATTATTTCATGAATCAGATTGGCTAGTAAGAATTCTTCAGGTAGGTTACATAAACATGATTTTTTCCCCTTCAAAATACTTAAGATATATTTGGAAGGAGCATTGGTACATTCTAAAAGTCTGAGTCCTAACATAAGTGGAAGTAGCCAGTCTGGAAAAAACACTACACACTGAGTTAAGGAAATTTAAGCTAATGTCTTTTCTCTGCCACTCACTTACATAACCTTGAGTGTCACCTTGTATTTCTAGGCTTCATTTTCTAAATCTGCAAAATATATAATTTTTTAAAAAATAGGATTCTTAGTTCCTTTTATTTCAAGGATAGTTCAGTACTCTTTTAAAGCTGTCAAGTCCTCAGAATGTTTTTAAATGCATACAATAAAGTAGAGAAGATTACATTGGAAACCATTTATATAGAAATAGTTATCAAAATATTAGAATGATTAAGTTCTCAGTGGCCCCAGTGATGAATCACTACACCAGATGATCCATAAGGCTTCTTCTGTCTGTAAGAATTCATACTGAATATAATAAACAAAACACAGAGAAGTCAATGCAGCCCTTTAAAATAATTTAGAAATCCACTTAGTTCATATTAAGAACATTAATATTTAAAGATGGAAAATATAATTTTCTTCAGAAAATCACCATTAGAATTTAATTTAATTTTAATTTTAATTTATTTTTTTATTTTATTTTTACCATTAGAATTTTAGAACTCCATTTCTATTATAAGGAAGAAGACACAAAATATTTCTCATTTGGATGGCACATGTATGAAAAGGACCCAATTTGTAGCTTTCCTTAACATCTAGAAGACATACCTTCCTCCTGTTCTTTTCATTAATAAATATTAATTAAATTTATTAATTAAATTATTAATTTCATTAATACATATTAATTAATTAACTCTCATGTTTGAGAGTTGTTGTTTTTTTCTTAGCAATAATATGCTGCTTGATTCATGGAAATCATTGTCCTATACTTCAAAAATCCTTATATCACCATTTTGGGGGGATGGAGAAATGAGGGTTAAGTGACTTGTCCAAGGTCACACAGCTAGTAAGTGTCAAGTGTCTGAGGCCGGATTTGAATGCAGGTCCTCCTGAATCCAGGACTGGTGCTTTATCTATTGCGTCACCTAGCTGCCCCTATATCACCATTTTGACTAGCATTTTGCATAATGATTTCATTTGATTTTTACAATAGCCCTGTGAGTTAGATGATAGTATTATCCCATTTTTATGGATGTTGAAATTGGGACTTGAAGATGTTAGGTAACTTACTTAGGGTGAGAAAATATATAAGGGGGTAATTGAACCCTTGCCTTCTTGATTCCAAGGCTCATACTCTAATCACTGTCTTAATAAAATGGACCTTTTGCAAGACTGTACTTTAAATAAATTTCCCTAAAATTTGCATTCATTACTTTTATGAATAATCACACAAAATTATTAGTATTGAAAAATGAAGTTATTAGGTAAATAATCATTACTATAATATGATAATTATATCAAGTTTATAATGAAAATGTAATAATTATACAAAATAAGAATGCATTTGAAGATAGAATAAATCTTACCAATTACCTAAAAGACTGCATCTCTTTTGATCAAACACCATTATTTCCTTCCTGGATTTTGTGAATTTTGCTTTCACATGACCCAAGATTCTCCCCAATGTTCCTGTTTATTTAATTCGTGCCTCTTTATAATTTTAGAGTTGAAAGGGAACTCAAATTATATTATCTGACTCCCTTGCAGAGATGGAAATGTCTTCTTTAATATGCCTGATAGGTCATTATTCATTCTTTCTTTGAAACTCTCCAAAGACAGGGAACTCACTACCTGCTTTAGCTTCCTATTCCATTTTTTGAAAAATCTTATGGTTTGGAACTCATTCCTTATTTTGAGAAAAAAATCTGATTCCTTCTAACTTCCAGGCATCTTCCCCTTGGGAAGCAAAGAGAATTAATTCTATTCCTCTTCTATATATCAACCACTAAACAATTTCAAGATAGATAGCAACCCTCTTCTACTTTCATAAAGTTCAGTTCATACATCTCATGATAGCCCTTGGTTTAATAAACCTAGTATTATATGGAGAGTAGCAAGAATATATTTCCCAGTGTTATTCACTCTGGACAACCATAACAACAACAACTCTTAAGATGACAAAGCAGTTGTGGGCTACAGTTCAATAGAAATCCCCTTAAACCAGGTCTCATTTGCATTCTGCTTAGTAATGATGAAATAGTATGCCCATTAGGGCTTGCATGATGATATTGAGAAGCTTCACATAGTAACCTTTGAACACTGTCAACCTAGGCTGACTATATGTCTCTCCTTTCAAGGTTAATGAGTTTCCATCCATTATTCTGTCAGGTTGCTGAGATAGATCATTTCTAAATAATACTGTTCTAGTGCAATTTTTTTTTCACCCGAGGAACCACTTTCATTGTGCCATACAAAACCTAATTAATGTGAAAGGGATGTACATTAAAATATATGTACCTGCTTCATGAACCTTTGTCTACTCAGTACATTATCTATAATTTCATAGACATACACACATTAAAAAAAATATTTTAGAAGATTCTTTGTTTTGAAAATTTTAATCTAAATATTTTAAATGTACAATTTAAGCTTATAAGTAAACAGTTTAAGCTTTTCTGTAACCAAGGAGCTTAATAAAGTGAGCTAATTCTCTCCCTCAGTTTCTCTCATCTATAAAATGGGGCTAATACTACTGACCTCACAGCATTGTTGTGGGGATAGCAATTTATAGACCTCTTATTGTGTATAATGCAAGTTTTAATATTCAACATTATTATTCATTATAAAATATTAATTATATAATTACATCTAGTTAATCTTTATTATTTTAATATTTTTTATCATTTTTATATATATTCTTTATATTTCATTGATTTCAGATAAAAAATGTCACATGACAAATTAGCAGCATATTACTCTTCCTTTAGGTTTACTTTTTGGCAGATTATTGTTTAGGTGAATAAAATTGTTTTTGTTGTGGGCCCAAAGTCCCCCAGAAGTTCTCTGGGGCACATTGAGGAATCTTCTCCTTGAGAAACTAAACCAGAGGACAGATACACCTAGAGAGATAAGTGAAACCAAATTGGACTGAACTAGCTTAGGGACCTCCACCCTTCATTCTGATCTCCCTTACCCCTGGGGAGATAACTTTGGGTTTGGCTGCGGACTTTGTGTCCTGAAGAGAGAGATGACTTCATAGATCCATAGCCACCTCTCACCCAATTCCTCTAGTCACTACCAGTGGGGGATGGTCCTCCTTCACTAAAAGAACTTTCCACAGGCAGATGGTCACACCCCCATCAGTCCCCTATAAAAGTACCTACCGGTCTTTTGCTCGAGGAGATTGGTACCTCAGAGCCACGCACTTTGTGCCTTTCTCCCCAAGAGAAGTCCAAGGATTTCTCTTGGTTTCCCTTCCCTTCCCTTGCCCCTAAATAAACTACCATCTTATTCTAACTGCTTTTGTGTGCAAGAGGATGTAATTCTTTAAAGAGGAATTCCTAAGAACCCCTACCCCTATCCCAACCCCGTACTCCATTTTCCCCCATAACATTTTGACAACTTAATGTATTAATTTCAAGGTTATTTGATGTTGTTGGTATGGGTACTCCCTATAGTAAAATAGGCTATTCGATACTTAGTAAAACTTATTGGCTAGTCTTTGACAGTTTGTGTGGTGACCAACAAAACTTAATGCCCTGAGACATGCATGGTGATAAGCTTCTCCAAACTTAACTAAGCTAGTCCTTCAATGAAAGGAATCTCATTACATGTCCTATTCTTGAAGATTTTTCAATTTAGTAGGATCTATCAGAATTTGCAATCCACTGGCATGGTCCTTGAGAAAGAAGAAAGGAAGGAAGGAAGTTAGTTTAAAAGCATTTATTAAGCACATACTATGTGCTAGGCCCTATGCTAAGTGCTTTACAAACATTATTTCATTTGATCCTTACAATATCCCTTGGGAGATAGGTGGTACCATCATTTCCATTTTACAGTTGAAGAAATTGAGGCAGACATTGGTTAAGTGGCTCAGGATCACACAACCAGGAAGTACCTGAGGTTAGATTTGAATTCTCTTTCTGACTCCAGGTTCAGGGCACCACCTTATTGCCTTAAGGTATATGTGTGCTGTGATGTGGTATTGGAGTAGGGATTTTAATGAAGGATTATTATTATCTGTTAAAGGAAAAAGTTGAATTAGAACAGGGTTTCTTAAGTGTTTTTGGTTTTGTCTTTTTTAAATCATACACTACTTTGGCAATCTGGTAAAGCCTATAAACTATTTCTCCAAATAATATTTTTAAATGAATAAAATAAAACACATAGAATTAAGAAGGAGATCACTTAAATTTAAATAAAGTTGTAATTTTTCCCATATAAGATAATGGGACCTCTGAAATCTAGCTCTGAAGCCCCTGATTAAGAATGTAAGGCTATTTGACTTCTGAGATCTCTTAGAAATATTTGACTCATGAGTAAATCAAGGCAGCAACCTTAAAAGACTCCCCAAAGCCAGATAGAAGTTTAATAGTAGAGCAAATACAAGAATTCAGGTCTGTGTTTCCCTTTTTCCACTAGATACTGCATGAGGGGGTGGGGAACAGCTAGGTGGCACAGTGGATAAAGCAATGGCCCTGGATTCAGGTGGGCCTGAGTTCAAATCTGGCCTCAGACACTTGACACTTACTAGCTGTGTGACCTTGGGCAAGTCACTTAACCCTCATTGCCTCCCCCCAAAAAGATACCGCATGAGGCATCCCTGACTTGATTCAGAATCTGCTTAAATATTAGTTAATAAGAAACTGATATGGGAAAGAAAGCTCTAGTAACTCACAGTAAGGCCCTGCCATATTAAAAAAAAAAAAGAAAAGAAAGAAAGAAAAAGAAAAAAAAAAAAGAAAATCTTACAGAATACATTATTTGTTTTATCTGTCCAGAGTTGAAATGTTACCTAATTGAATGTTTCATCCAATTTTCATCCTTCAATCCCATTTCAATGATCTTCCTTTTGAGGTCTGCCCCACAACTAGGAACAGGGAGATGGCATCCCCCAAAGGAGCAGGTTTCTTCTTGTTCTTGTTTACTTGGCTACAGAGTGCTCAGGGAAAGTGCCCCTGCCATATTTATTTGGGAGTAGGAAAGAAAAGAGCATCCATTTCCTTTCTCTACTCAGCCTTGTATGACTGACATGTCAAAGGAAGATTCATTTATTATCTCTGAAGGTTTTCCTTTTAGACCCAGGCACCACCATAAAGCACTGCATGCAATCAATTACTACAGACCCTATTAATTAATATAAATGACTTACAGCATAATTCAACCCTGCATAATCTATTTACTACATCAGGAACTGACTTTTACTTACTATTTTTATATTTTTTTCTTTACTCTGGTCAAGAACACTTTTTCTCTAATTACATAGAAGGTAGAGACATGCACAGTCAGTCTATGCTGTATTAGAGGAGAACATGAGACTTCCCTCTTTATTTTGCATCTGTGACAAATCTCCCCACTGGTTGGCACTCTTCATTTCCCATGTGCTAAAGGAAAGTGACAATTAAAATGTCTGAAGCAAAAAAACTACATTAATCCTAGGACTAGGGACAGGAACCATACATTTATGTACCAAATTGTAGGGGAAAGTCATGCTGTTTAAAAATTGTCTTGACATGATAAAGTTAAAGTGACTTCTGGCACTGAATATCATACATATGTATATTAATATAAGAAAGATATTTATGAATTTCTAATGTGTATATGGAGAGAGAGGGGGGAGAAAGAGAGAGACGGAGAGAATTTAAGCACCATAATTGAAGTCATATATTCATATTTAAATCATATATCATTCTTCATCACAAACCACCCTTCCCCAAATTTAGGTCAAGATGATGAAATCACTTTTAGGGGTATAGGAATGCAGGTTATCTGCTTGAAAATAAAAAAAAATATATTCAAATGTCCATACTCACAGAAAGCTCAGCTATCTTCTTTTTTAGTGACATGTTCTATCATTTTATATCCAAATTATCTTGATATCAAAAGATGTGCTGTTTTGTCTTTTTTTTCTATCACAATGCTGAACTAACAATAGAAATGTTCAATGATGAAACCATGGTTACATTATAAGAAGTTCTTGCTGTATTAGTCAGAGAGTCAGCTAATTTGTGTTATGTCCTTCATTTTGGGCATACGCCAATTTCTGAAAGCAGCAGCAAATACTCTGTTGGGGTGGGAGTTGATGATAAGAGAGAGGCTTTTAGGAGTTCTACAACCAATGCCAAATAAGAACTAAGGTTTCTCAACCAAATGGAACTGAACCAATTGAAAACATTGATTTGACTTATAAAATAGTTTCTTCCTAGATGAAAGTGTTCCTCTTTTAATTCTACAGTTGAAGCTAATACCAAAACAGCAAAGAAGAATATTTCTCACATAACTAGGGCTGTCCTTTTCTAGAACCAGAAGTAAGCAAACACCATTTCTTCTAAGATACCATCACCATATGTTGTCGAAACATAAAACATATTTAGTTATTTTATTCATCCACACCATCTTCAGGGGTTTTTTTTGTGGGTTTTTTTTTTTGGCATTCATCCCTTTGCTATAAATAACAGTTCTTATATTGCCTTTATAAATTTCTCCAACCTCCAAATTTAGCCTGAAGAAAAAAATTCTTAATCACCTATGGTAAGTCTGGATCTCATTGCTACAGTATACTGATAATAAAATATCTCATTCTAAAAATGCTAGTGTCCTAACACAATGTTGAATATCTTTAAACTTATAAGACTATATGAGTATACACATTTCCAAATTATTTTCTTCCACTTCATTTCTCCATTATAACTAGATTTGGGGGCAGCTAGGTGGTGCAGTGGATAAAGCACCAGCCCTGGATTCAGAAGGACCTGGGTTGAAATCCAGCATCAGACACTTGACACTTACTAGCTTTGTGACTCTGGGCAAGTCACTTAACCCTCATTGCCTCACAAAACAAAACAAAACAAAACAAACAAACAAAAAAACCAAACAAACATTATAGCTAGATTTTAATTTTGTTTCCAATTCAACCATTACACAGTCATGGAAGGCTCATAGCTAGTATTAATCTTTAGGTTTTATGGAAAAAAAAGTAAACCATGTGATGAAATTATCAATAATAAATTAATGATTCATCTCTGGTACACATTCCTGAGCAGTTGAGAACTAACCAATACAACCCTGTTCCCTTAACAAAAGCAACACTACCTTGGGTATTGGCACACTGGAGAATATATTACCAGAATTTTCCATATCTGAGAAAGGATAAAGCCATTGGTATGGGAGGGAGAGGGGGGAGATAATCAGAATGTCTTATTTTTCTGGGCTTCTTAAGATACTTCTGTGGTAGGGAGGTTTCAAATCAACTTCCTGTAAAGACAATCAGCTTGTAATCACAGAATCAATCTTCTTTCAAATTCCACATGGTTAGTGTGTAAGCTCCTTGAGGGTCACGCTTGTTTTTATCTTGTCTTTGGATCACCTATTTCTCAGCGTCATCATGCCTTGTACACAGTGGATATTTAACAAATACTAAATTAAATTGTACTCCTACTGGGGCAGCTAGGTGGTGCAGTGGATAAAGCACTGGCCCTGGATTCTGGAGGACCTGAGTTCAAATTCAGCCTCAGACACTTGACACTTACTAGCTGTGTGACCCTGGGCAAGTCACTTAACCCTCATTGCCCTGAAAAAAACAAAAACAAAAAATTGTGCTCCTACTTAACAACATGTAGTAAGGACAGACACAATAGATGTGATGTATGAAGACATGGATACTCGATAATTATTGTTTCCCCCTCCCTCAACCACTTGATGCCTTTTCTGTGCCTCAACCCCACTCATGGAAGGCATGCCCACAAAAAGACAAAGGGGATATTCTCTAAAATATACACACAATAATAGTTCCTCCCTTACTCATGCACTGAATGTTTATTATATAAATAAACCTCTCCATTAGACCAAAAATTTTCTCCACAAAGTCACTGGGTTATGATCAGTACAATATCCCAAATCAATAGTAATTCTTTTTCTTTCCTCTCAAATATCCAAGTTAACCACCATCTCTAGAATGACAGTTTAATTACTCATGGCATAGTGGACCTTCTTGTTTCAGCTCCATTGGGCTTTCCTCCTTAGAATACTAAGACAATGGAAGTTGTACTACTGGTAAATTTCTCATTAGCCAATATTTCAACTTCTCTGGAATGGCCATGCCATATAAAGACTGATGTCAGGCATATCTAGAGACTGGTGATCTAAGCTACATACTTTCTTCTCTAACTATGTAAAACTTGTTATTTATGGAAAGAATTTTCATGATCTAAAGTTAGACTAAAGGCAGTACCATGTGAGTTAGGGAAAGTTCTTCATAACTTAATCTCATCCCATATTTCTATTCTAGTCACATATTATTCCCTTCTTTATACTCTTTAGACTTGCCAAATTGGCCTTGTTATGTTTCACACACAACACTACATCTCCAACCTTTGTGAATTGGTACTGATTGTCCCCTGTGCCAGAAATGCATTCCTTCCCCATTTCTGCCTCTTAGAATCTCTGTCTTCCTTCCAAACTCAGTTCAGATGCATTCTTCTTCAACTGTCTCCATGCCTCCACACAGACCCCAGCATGTGTTAATGCCTTCCCCCATGTATATTATCATTTATCTGTTTTGCATATGTTTTGTATTATACCTATGTATGTGTATGTGGTTTTCTCTCTTTAAGGTGTAAGTTCTTTGATGACAGAGATAGTTTGACTTTTGTCCTTGTATCCTTGATGCCTATCTAGCACAATGCCTGGCAAATAGTAAACATTTAATAAGTATTTTTGATATTGTTTGATAAGTGTTTTGAGACTTCCTTGTGTTCCATTTATATAAGTTGGTGTATCTCCCTTAAAAGTATGACATTTAAGGGCAGCTAGGTGGTGCAGTGGATAAAACACCAGCCCTGGATTCAGGAGAACCTGAGTTCAAATCTGGTCTCTGACACTTGACACTTACTAGCTGTGTGACCTTGGGCAAGTCACTTAACCCTCATTGCCCCACCAAAAAAAAAATAAATATGACATGTAAAATCTAATGTCTGGTTGCCTTATTCCTGTCCCAAGTATAGGGAATGCTAGCTAGGATTTACTTATAAAATAGAAGTTTTAGCACCAGTTTGGGGCAGTAAGCATTTATTAGTGAAAAAGAGAACACTTGGGTAAGAAAGCCAAGAAAAGGCTTATCTACCCTAGAAGAGAGATAAGAGTCCAGCCTGGCCTGCTTCTTCCAAGAGTCCTCTGCCACCAAGAGCCCGTTCCTGAGACGAACTGCCCCAGAATCCTTCTTCCTCATCCAAGGAGAGGCAGTCCTTCCACCCTGCTTCAAGCTAATTGGCTAGAATCACCCATATCCATTGGTTCACTGGACTTGAGGGTGGTCCCGTGTTGAGGTCAGAGTCCACAGCCTCTGAGAATATACCTTCTTCAAAGTTAGGTAGGTGTAGCTTCAACTGAATTAACTTTAAGTAAGTTAATCAGTGAAGTCAGTCAATTTCAGTCAATCCAATCAGTCCAAATCAATCCCAGCTGGGGCCTTTGGGCATTGGCAAAGCCCATTATTTTCTTTAAAAAAACTATTCATTCAAGTCTGTAGCAAGGGAGTGGTTTTTGTCTATGGTGGCCAGAAAATCCCAATAGGAGAATTTTTTGTTTATATTTGTGTCTATCTATGGCAGTAAGAAAATTACTAGACCAGAGGACTTGCCACTGTCAACGGGTACTGGTCTGAATCTAGGCTCTTATCTCAGAGTTCTAAAGGGCTATCCACCTCTAATATCAATATTATACAATATATGTCACAAAGAAAAGAGGGGATATCCATATAAATGAGATTTTGTATATAAGATATTTTCAGATATTAAATAATGTAATATATTTGGCCAAAATGTCATTCAAAGAAAAATAGAATTCTTTCTCCTAGTAGAAAACCATTTCTAATGGAAGGCATTTTAATTACTTATTGAATTTGCAGTTAACAAAAATAATCAAGACAAGAGCATTTATTAAGTGTGCAGAATGCATCAAGCACTGTGCTAGCCATTTGGGAGGGAGGGAGGTATGGATGGACAGATGAATGGATGGATGGATGGATGGATGGATGGATGGATGGATGGATGGATGGATGGATGGATGGATGGATGGATGCATGGGTGGGTGGGTGAGTGGATGTATGGATGGACGGACAGACAGATCGATAGATGATATATAAATAATTTAATAAGCACTTACAATGTATCTGGCATGGTGATATTTACTGGGGATATGATTAAAAGCACACAAATTAGTCTCTGTTCTCAAGGAGCCTTCACTCTAATGTCTAAAGGAGATCTAGAGAAGTAGTGTGGTAGTATTTTGTGGAGATGGCTAACGAGTGGCATGGAGACTTGGATTTACACAAGATAAGATGAAAGCTCACTTATCAGAGCCTGGAAACACAGAGAAAAGAGTTTAAGATTTCAGTAAAACAGTGAAATAAGACCTGGAGTCAGCAGTGTAGGCAGCATGGTTCATAAATGACTGGGAAGATAAAGGCAAAAATGAAATAGTCATTGACCATATAGAACTTATATTCTTTCAGGAAAGAGGCAACATATGCCAAACACATACATATACACAGATGTATGCATATGTATTGTTTATGTGTATATATGCATATGTGTGTATGATACTGATAAGAAGAAAGTCTCCATTTACACCAAAATATTTATAGAAGCAATTTTATGTGAGGACAAAAAAGGGCAAAAACATAGATGCCTATCAAGTGGGAAATGGATAAAAAATTGTGGTACCTAAATATGATGGAATGTTATACCACAAAAATTATGAATATGATGATTACCAAGAAACATAGGAGTATCTATATGAACTGATTCAGAATGGAGTATGCCAAATCAAGAAAACATTATACATACACTGGGACTCTGACTGTGAAAGAAAAAATAGTCACAATAAAAACAAATGTGAATCTTGCAAAATTATAAAGAACAAATATAGCTCAAAGGAGGAGATATAAGATATCCCCTTCCCATAACCTTGCAGAGATGGATTTTCCATGAATGTGGTTCATTTCACATATTTTCATACTTTTCCAATATATTAGTTAGTTTTGCTGATTTCCCCCCTTTTTCTTTTTTGTTTATAAAAACATAATTTGTTATATGTGACAATTATCTGGGAGGGGGGAGGAAAGGAATGCTGGGGAAATTGTGGTGATATTAAGATATGTTAATAAAACATTTGAATAGATGTTTTTATATAGTACTTCAGGGTTTATAAAACACTTCATATATATATATATATATATATATATATATATATATATATATATATATATATATATATATATATATATATATATATATATATATATATATATATATATATATATATATATATATATATATATATATGGAGAGAGAGAGAGAGAGAGAGAGAGAGAGAGAGAGAGAGAGAGAACACTCATTTGGTCCCTGATTACATGTTGATAGTACTGAGAAAGGGATTTATTTGTAATCTAGCCTTCATTCATTAAACATTTACTAAGAAATGACTGTATATAGAGCTCTGTGCTAGGTGTTGAGAGAGATCCAAAGTTTAGAAAAGACACAGTCCCAAACCTCATATAGCTTTCAGTCCAGTAGGGGGTAAGGTACAAATACTACGTAATAAGTGCATTAGAAAGTTGTAAAACAAAATTTATGTTAATTATGAAACTAAAGGTTATTAGGAATGGATCTTAAGAGAATGGCATGGGGCAGCTAGGTGGCCCAGTAGATAGAGCACTGGTCCTGGAGTCAGGAGGACCTGAGTTCAAATCCGGCCTCAGACACTTAACACTTACTAGCTGTGTGACCCTGGGCAAATCACTTAACCCCAAATGCCTCACCAAAAAAAAGAAAAAGAAAATGGCATTTAGGTGACCCCTTAAAGACTAGATATAACTTCAATAGTTGAAGCATTTTCTAACCATGGAACACAGGATGAATAAATGCTATGAAGCATGAGCTTGTATTGCATGTTTATGGAATGAAAGATATGTTGCTTTGACCAAAATATAAAATGGATGGTGGTTAGTTGTATAAGATAATACAAGAAAGTTAATGCAATATGAGATTGTGAAGGGCCTTAATACCAGGCAAAGGTGTTTGGATTTTCCTCAAGAGGAAACAGGGAACTAGTAAAGAATTTTAAATGAAATAGTAGCATGGCCTGGTCAAGACTATCCTATCATTTCCATGTATGGTGAAATAGAAAGAGAATGGAAGAGAACTAGAAATAGAAGTAGAAAGAGAACATGGAGACCTATTCAGAACCTAATGCAATAGTTCAGGCATGTACTAATAAGGGTTTGCACTAGTGTTGTCTTCATGAGAAGGAGAAAGAGAGGGAGAGGGAGAGAGACTGGGAATGGGAAAAGGGGAGGGGGAGAGGGAGAGGGAGGAGGAGGAGAAGGGGAAGGGAAGGGGGAATCGGAAGGAGGAGGAGGCAGATATGTGAGAAACAAAAGAGGTGAAAGTGGCAGGATTTTAACTATTAGACTATAAGTGGTGAGGTAAAGGACAGGGTTAAAGTTAATTCCAAGTTCACAAACATGGGAGTCTGAGTGATCTGTGGTGTCACCAACAGAAATAATGAAATCAGAAGGAAGTGTAGGTTTTAAGGCAAGTTTGGTTTTCAACAAGTTGAGCGTGAGGTGCTCATGGGAC
Source organism: Dromiciops gliroides (assembly GCF_019393635.1). Taxonomy (NCBI): domain Eukaryota; kingdom Metazoa; phylum Chordata; class Mammalia; order Microbiotheria; family Microbiotheriidae; genus Dromiciops; species Dromiciops gliroides. The sequence continues at coordinate 256,517,465 of NC_057865.1, forward strand.
ATCTATGTGTAGATATCCTTAGGGTAGCTGGAGATGAGGGCCTGAAGCTACAAAAAGAGGTGAGTAACAGACATAGATGGAATCTCCATAAAGACTGCTGTTGTCATTTGGGGAATGAAGTGCGAGTCAATGCAACTGAAGAAGAAAAATGTGTTGGATTTGCAGTCACAAGACTTGATTTTTGAATCCTGGCAGACACTTGTGACCTATGTGAGGTCACTTAAACTCTCGCAGGCTTGGTTTCTTGATCAGTTAAATCAGCAGATTCAACCACATGACCTTTAAAGTCCCTTAAAGCTTGAAATCTATGACCTTATGAGGTGGTGAAAGTAAAGAATATACAGAAAAGAAGATAGGTCAAACCCTTGGGGAAAATCCTCATAAACAAGGGTCCAAACATGGAGGGGTTAGAGAGGTAGAATCAACCTAAGGCATTAAAAATAGATACCATTTTTATACTCTTGCCTGGCATCTTAGACGTATAATTGTATGTCCTTTTAAAGGATACAACTGCTGTGACTAACTAAAAAAATCTAACTCGATTACTTTTTTTTCTTTATAAAGTAATACCATTACTGGCTTTCAAGGTTGTGTAATGCTGGATGGTTCCGTATCAAAATAAAAACTAAATATAGGAATTCTAGACAGGAAAAAAACCCAGCCAACACAATGGCTTTTATCAATGTTTCTGAAAATATAGTTACAAAGCAACAAGAGTATGCTGTTATGGAATGCAAATCATTAGACTTTAGTATTTTGTCCTATGCACATTAAGATGTTCAATAACTCTTTGGCTAGTGTTAAGGGCTAAAATTCTAGCTAGTCTGTCTAAAATATCCAATGAGTGGTCGCCAATAAATTGTAAGCTTTAGCAAGAGTTAGACTTTTAAGCATTTATTAAGGAGAATAAGAATTTTGGTAAAGAGAGAGAAAGGCCTAGATTCCTATCTATTAAAGGGAGAGCACATTTCTAGCTCCACTCTCCACCAGAGTCCAAAGGAAAGAGCGTGAGACCGAGAGCGAGCACCAGTCTCTTCCTTCCTCCTCCCACTAGCCCGGGTCACTTCCTGACGCCAAAGAAAAGACTCCTGGTCTTGCCCTCAAAGACCTTGGCTTCATGGGCAGAACTCTTCTACAGTAAGTCTCCAGCAGGTGGCGTCATTCCAATCGTTACACTAGGATGAGGTATTCTCCTAGGTACAGTGATTTGAACTCATTGAGGGCAGCCAAGTATATTTTTACCATCTCACTTGTGCTGAGTTTTTGGGTTTTTGTTTTTTTTTTCTGGACTGGGGAGGGGAGCTAGAAACTATTTAATAATCAGCCCTCTGGAGAAAATTTTTATGATACTTTTTTTTTGGGGGGGGGGGGACTGGGCAATGAGGGTTAAGTGATTTGCCCAGGGTCACGTAGCTACTAAGTGTCAAGTGTCTGAGGCTGGATTTGAACTCATGTCCTCCTGAATCTAGGGCCAGCACTTTATCTACTGAGCCACCTAGCTGCCCTATGTTACTTTTTAAACTTTAATCTGTGACAGCAATATTGTTTGAAGAAGAACTGTGAATGACTTAACTATTCTCAACAAAACAATGATCCAAGACAATCCTAAAGGAATATTGATCAAACATACCATCTACCTCCAAAGGAAGAACTCATATTGATGAAACACAGACTGAAGAATGCTATTTTTCACTTTCATTTTTTCTTTTATTCAAGTTTTCTTGTATAAGATGACTATTATGGTAATGTTTAACATAATTGGATATTTATAACCCATATCTGACTGCTTACCACCTCAGGAAGGGGGAAGGGGAGGGAGAGAAGAAGGAATAAAAATTAGAACTCAAAACTTTAAAGAAAAATGTTTATTACCTTAAAAAAATAAAGTTTAATCTGCATTGTTGGCATCTTCTCTGTCACTTTATTAACTCTAGATGATTGGCAAAACAATAAAGTTAGCCACAATTTGATGGTTTCTGGGGTGTAAATGCTTACACTGAAAATTTAACGATCCTTTTGTGAGCTAGTTTAAGCTTGCATATCCCTTGGAATTCCCTATTAATAGTTTTTATTCATCTGTCCCAAATTCAAGATAGGTAGAAAAAATAGAAATAATTTCTTAGACCTCCATTATCATTATTCAATGCACCCAGTAGAGCTGCCCTATCACTATTTCAACCTGTCTGTCTTTTTGTTTTGTATAATTCTAAAGTTCCTTTTCTTGCCTTAGGTTCATTCCTTCACTTCGCTTATTCTGAATTACAGTACCTCTGACACTATTCTTACAATCCCATGATATTCTTCCATATCTATTCTTAAGTCTTTACATCCATCCACCTTCAATGCTTTTCTCTTTCTCTATCTTTGACTACGACTCTTTTTCTATATTTTTCAGTCTCTTTCTATGTCTTTGCCTCTTCATCTTCTTCTTGCTTTGTCTCCTTACTTTGTCTCTTTGTCAGTGTTTCTCTGCCTCCTTGTCTCTCCCTTGCTGTATCTCTCAGTCCAACTATGTCTTTCTATTTCTTTATCTCTATCTTTTTACTTCTCTGTCTCTATTTCCCTTTATGCTTCAATCTCTGTTTCCCTAAATCTCTCTGAGTAACCTGTTGTTTGGCCTTCATTCTCAGAAAGGACTGTGACATCTGGAGGTGATGTCATGACTTGCAGTGAATTGGATTTAAGTGAGGCAGGGCTGTGCATTCACCAGGCCCACCCTCTTCTCCAAAGCTATGTGGGTCAAGTGAAAAGATATACATAAGGACATCTGGAAATAGTCCCCAATGTTTAAGGCAATTAGGTTAAATGACTTGCCCAGGGTCAAAAAGCTAGTAGTGTCTAGTGTCTGAGGCTGTATTTGAACTCAGGTCCTCTTGACTCCAGGGTCAGTGCTCTATCCATTTCACCACGTAGCTGACCTTTAAGTCATCTGACTTTTTATTAAGTTTTCTACACATATACATTATTTTTAGACAGCTTTCCACTTTTTCCCTTGTCAGATTTGTTTGTGTCAGAATTCCTTTTCAGAATTTCATTCTTGAGAGTTTCCTAACTCTCTTGAGTAAACCTCCCTATACAATTGGCTATTATGAGATCCTACCTATCCTTTCTCTGAATTCTTAGAAATTCACTCAGACTTCAGACTATGTTAAGCTTTTCTCTCCTTACTCATTATCAACTACAAGATGGAGTAATCACTTAGTCACTTTTCAAGGTTCCCACTATTTCTACTTCAGCAATCAATTTTTCCTTAGAATCAGATGACTAGTATATCCCAACATTTCCTCCTCTGGCTTTTGAAAAAGAAATAATTGCTTATTAAGGCATGTCAAGTATTTTTTAGTCCCCACTGTGAGAGAGAGAGAGAGAGAGAGAGAGAGAGAGAGAGAGAGAGAGAGAGAGAGAAACAGAGACAGAGAGAGAAACAGAGACAGAGAGAGAAATGTAGAGGTAGAGAGAGAGACAGATATATTATAGTTTTAGTTTTTTGATTCATTGAAATATTATATAAAAACTATATTATGAGGGCAGCTAGGTGGTGCAGTGGATAAAGCACCAACTCTGGATTCAGGAGAACCTGAGTTCAAATCTGGCATGAAACATTTGACAATTACTAGCTATGTGAGCCTGGGCAAGTCACTTAACCCTCATTGCCCTTCAAAAACAAACAAAAAACCAAAAAACTATGTCATGCCCTGAACTAGTTCTTTATTTCAAAATCTTCATAAATATTCTCTTTGTCTCTCTGTTTTTCTTCCCCTCTTCTTCTTCTCCAGGAGGCATCTGTAGTTTCCTTCCACCATGACAGCATTTAGAATTCTCCTTATGCTAGTCCTTACCCAAATGTTCTCCACTATCTTTTCTAGTCTGGCTTTCTGGATATTCTCAAAATTTTCTTACCATACAATTCAACTTGTCACATACAAGGTTATCATATTTATTTGCTGCTGTAAATTGCATGTCTATTTCATTGATCTACTTTTCTATTTCTCAGCCAGTAGCAGATAGTTTTGATAATTACTGTCTTATAATATAGTTTAAGATCTAGTACTGCTTGTTTTATTCTATAAATTAAAAATAAAACAAAATTTAAAACACACAATGCAACCGAAACATTCTTAAACAGATCTATTCTATTCCTTTGAAATAAGCTGTTGTCTTCCATAAGCATCCCCCAGTAATGAGATGTATCTTCCTAATTTTAGTAATAATGCTGATGTCAAATATATGTTTTTGCTATAAGAGATCTATTTCACTTTGTTTATTTCTTATACTCTGCACACTTTGAACAGACATTTAATGCAATGGGTTTATTATTGACCTTATTATCACCTAAGATTTTTGTTATTTCTACTGATTTTCTTCTTCCTATTTTCTTATTGCCAGTTTTTGGTACTTTACTTAGTAGTTATCTATTTGCTTTTACACATGTTGAAAGTGAGGGGAAAAATAAAAGTAAATTAAAAAAAAATTTAAAAAGTGAGGACTAAAGAGGCCAAGGCATTTCCCCATGATCAAACAATTATGAAATGATGAATCCTGTTCTGCTTCCAGACTTGACTATTTCTTTCAAAAATTCCACCATCCTTCCCAGATTTACAATCTTTTTTTAATCAGTGACTTCTCACCCTTGAACACTCCAAACATCACAGTCACCAAATATTTCTCTTCCAACTCCACTAAATTTCTCTCTCTTCCATCCTATTATATCCATCCATCACCTCAGTTCAGGCTGTCATCACCTCTTACCAGTAGTTTGCACTAGTCTTCAACTGATCTTCACTCCAATTCTCTACCTTCTCACAGTTGTCAAAGTGATTGTGCTAAAGTAAAGGTTTTATCCATATTGTTGCTGTTGTTAAGTCATTTTTCAGTCATGCCTGACTCTTCATGACCCCATTTGAGGTTTTCTCAGCAAAGGTACTAGAGTAGTTTGCCATTTCCTCCTCCAGCTCATTTTCCAGATGAGGAAACTGAGTCACATAGGGTTAAATGACTTGCCCAGGGTCACAAAGTTTCTAAGTATCTGAGGACAGATTTGAACTCAGGAAGTTGAGTCTTCCTGACTCAAAGCCCAAGACTCTATCCACTGTGCCATCTCACTGCCCTAGGTGTGCATATCTAGCCTCTATTCCATATACCTCAGTGGCTCTTTATTACCTCCAGGATAAAACATAGTCCCCTGACTGGAATTTAAAACCCTCTACAACCTGACCCTAACCTCATTTTCCAGCCATATTTCAAAATATTCCTTTTGATATCCATACTACAGTAAAGATAAGCCATCCATGTAGCTGTTTTTTATACATGGTATCATAACTCTTGTATCTGTTACTTTGTGCTGGCTCTTCTTCATGCCTGGAATATATTCCCTTCTCATCTTTGCCTCTTACAATCTCTAGCTTCATTCGAGATTCAAGTGACACCTTGTCTACATGACAATTTTTTCTGTTCCCCCCCAACTGCTAGTGCTCTTCTGCCACCAGAAACAATTTTGTATCATTTTTGTATATATCTTATAAAAACCTATATATTTACAATTTGTCTACTGCAATAGAACACTAGATTGTGAGGGTCTAACACTATTTTGTCTGGAGGTCTGGTTCAGAAATCTTAATCTTCTTTTCAGAGACCATTTCCTTACCCACCTCTTCAGTTCCCACAACTGCTTTCTCTTCTGAAGCCCTTCTATGTGGAGAAGATATCACCTATGACTTCAAGGCAGAGGTTCATAAACAGGGTTCAGTGGTTTTGTTGTTTTTTTAATACCTGAGAAACTGTATTTTAATGCATTTGGTTTCCTTCATAACCCTTTGTATTTTTTATAAACTTAGAAATATCATCCTGAGGTGGAGTTCATAAGTTTTATAAATCTACCAGAGGTGCCTGTGAAAAAGTGAAGAACCCTTTCCTTAAGGGTTTCAGTTTCTCACTCAGATGCCTATACTGTTACCTTCACTTTTTTAAAGTTCTTTTTACCTTTTTGTTAAGCACAGTTGAAGGCTGCAGAATGAGTCTAAGATGGGTTTTTGAATAGAATATTTGCTAGAGCAACAAAACTCAGTTCTATTGAATGCAGATGTGGAGAAAAGAATCCTAAATTCAGCAACACAAGACCTTAGTTTGAGTCTCAGTTCTAGAACTAACCAACTATGTGAAGGCCTCCCTGCATGTCAGTTTCTACTTCTGTCAAAAAGAGGGAAATAGATCAAACATCATGGAGTGTTTCATTGGATTCTAATGTTTACTGATTCTGTGATCCCAGTCATCTTTTGAATATTGCCAACACATTACTCAATAATATATCAATAACTGCTGCCTGGTAAAGATAACAAAAGATACTCTTTGGTGGATGGGTGGCAAGAAGATAAGTCCATTAATACCATTGTTGTGGGACCATGGATTGGTCTAAACATTCTGGAAACCCACTTGGGATTCTGCCTTTAAAAGTGATTAAAAAAACTGTACCCCCTTTCCCAGAGACTCCACTACAGAGTGTCTACTTAGGTATGTGGGAAGGATGTCAAATATGTAACCAAATATGGTACAACATATGTAAAAATATCCACAGCTACACTTTTTTGTGGGAGCAAAACTTTAGAAACAAAGCAAGATGACATTGATGAGAGAATAGATAGATGCATTATTCTACATTAATGCAAGAGAAAATTACTTTAATATAAAACCTGATGATAGGAATACTTACACTGAATGATGCAGGGTGAAGTGAGTAGAACCATGAAAATAACATACACAAAGTCTACAACAATGTAAACTGAAAAAAGTAATGAAAGGCAATTGATCATTGCATACTTATTAGAACCACATTTGTCTTCAGATAAGAGTTGAGAAAAGGTAAACTTCTCCCATCATTGGAGAGGCAGCATTTTATGAGAGTTGAATATTACATATTTTGTCAGACACACTCAGTGTTGTTAATTGGTAAATTTGGTTACTTTTACTGAGCCACTAATAAACAAATCATTTTTATAAGGAAACAAATTTTACTGAGCCACTAGAAAATTATTGTTCCCACTGGATGGGTTGATGGGTGAGGAAGGAGAAGGGGGCAAGTATTTGGAAATGCATGAGATATAAAAATAAAACTAATAAAAAAATAACATGCCTGGGAAAATCTTATTGTAGAATCCACACAATCAGAAAAGAAACCACTTTTTAAGAGCAAAATTCTTTAACAAGATGAAATGCAACCATAAATTGAGAAAAAAACTGAATTTACGTCCAAAACATTCAATCTCTGTACAGTTTGCATCGCATCTCACTCTGACCAAGTTAAAGAGTTCCCTGAAGGCAAAGACCATTCTCCTTCTTTCACATTCTTCATAGGATTTTGTTGCAGAGTTGTCATTTACACATACTCTTTGGGTTTATTGGGGGAAAAAAAGGTAATGTTAAGTACAAGGACTCAATGACCAAGAATATTGTCCTTTTCTCCCTGTTTATATACTCCAGCCTCTACTTCTAACCCATTAATCAAGTCCCTGAGCCTCTGATTGGTTAACATTCACTTTATCTTCTTCATACCAAACCCACCATGCTGCTTCCTATTCAATACATCCATGCTGACTTCTCTCCCCCATCCCTTTTCCTGTTCTGCTACTCTAGCCCTGAGAATGGAAATTTGGTGATACAGTGGAGAGAGTGCCTGGCCTGGCATCAGGAAGACTCCTTTTTTATGAGTTCTAATCTGGACTTGGACACCTACTAGCTATGTGATCCTGGACAACTCACTTTACCCCAAATGCCTCGGTTTCCTCATGTGTAAAATGAACTAAAAGGAAATTGAAAGCCACCCTAGTATCTTTGCCAAGAAAACACCAAATGGGGTCACAAAGAGTCAGACATTACTAAAAAATGACTGAACAACAAAAAACCCTGTGTATAGTAACTAAATCAATATGACCATTCTGGGAGAGGATATTCCAACCTATTACCTTATGTGTCCATCATCATCCTCCTGACTTCCCTTTCCAAAATATCTCTTCTTGCCAACCTTTCCTTATGTGTTGTTCTCTTCTATTAGACTACAAGCTCCTTGAACCCAGGGACTATGTCACTTGATTTCCTTTGCTCAAATTTAGCAGTTCGGTATAGTTGTCTTATAAGTGGTCAATAAATTCATTCATTCATTCATCCATTCATTACATCATAGGCATATGCAACCTGACAGATGACAGTTGTCATTCAATGATTTCTTCAACTGGCTCCATCAGAATATGTAGATCATGTTGAAAGCAAGAGAGCTCTCTATGCTCCTTTGACTAGGTACTAATTGGCCATTCAAAGGCACCTTTCATCTTAGCTTGATCAAATGGAATAGGCTCAAACACATATTGTCCTGAAACAAACTTTCAATTCTCTTTGTTCTCCCATCCCCTCCCCTTTCCTTTCCTTCCCCTACCATCCTGTGGCAAGGCAAATATCTTGAATGAGAGTAAAGAAAGGAAAGGGTAAGGTGAGAATATTCAGAGAAGTATAATGAAAAAGGAGTTTTCTAAGACATATGGGCTGTGTGACCTTAGACAAGTCTCTTAATCTTTCAGTTCACCTGGCAACTCTTTGAAACTAAAATTTGGAGAGCAAGTGTAGATCTGTATTGGTAGGTAAACTTTCCTATCAGAAGTTCCTCACATCAACAGAGTCACAGTTCTGTTCTTTCCGTTATTTGTGCCTCCTTCCCCTCCTCCCCTACAAAAAAAGAAGAAACAAAAAACCCACACAAGGAGTTAATTTGTTTGAATTTCAGGCTAAACTATTTGTATAGTTATTTTGTTTTTGTGGCCATGCAATTCAAATGAGATGTATGTTATTCATTTCAATACTTTAAGAAACTGTGATTTCAGCAGTATGACTAATCTAGTTGCTTTACCAGTGCAAATTACAGCCCTTATACAACTTAGCTGAGGGTCCGTGTGAGGTATTATGGTTAAAACATACATTACCCTACAACCTGCAGATGATTCTATCTGAAATGAGCCAGACTGGTCACTGCATGCTGGACCAAGTGTTTAGCGCCAAGCTTGTCCTTGGAGCCCTTCCAATGTGGCATGACTTTCCTGTCAGGAATTCTACATTGGCATAGTCAGGGTGGGTTTCACTCAAGAACCATTTTTTCTTTCACAAAAATAGGTAAGCTCTATTTGATACTTACGTAACACTTTTTTATATATAGACAATTGTTTAAGATTACAAGCTGGAGAACATTTGGTAGTTTGCACTGATAGAAGCGATTTCCTCACTGAGTTCTGTAAACCAGTGAAATCATAGGTCCACATCAAAAAAGAAAAAAAGAAGAGATTACTCTGGAATAATAGATTGGGGAGTTAAAATTGTACTAAAACTAGAAATAGATGAGATTTGTGTTCAATCTTACTAGCTGCAAAAATGTGGGCAATCCACTTAGATTCTGACATTCAGTTTTGTCTTGTAAAATGGGATAATAAAACATCTATAACCACCTTCAGAGGGTTGTTAAAGGAATCAAAGGTGATAATATATGCAACACACTTTGTAAAGCTTAAAGTGCCATGTAATTGTCAAGTATTATAATATAAAACACTGTGATTTCAAAGTGATATGTGTATAGATGTTAGGACAGCCTCACAGGTCACAGGATCATGTATTTAGGCCCAGAAGGAATGTTGGAGCCATCTACCCCAGTCCATTCATTTTAGAGATGTAGAGAAGTAAATTGACTTGCCCAGGGCTACACAGATAGCAAATGTCTGAGGCAAGATTTGAACTCTGGCTTTCCTTATGCCAAGTCCAGCTCCCTATGTACTATGTCACACTGTAATGTCAAAGATGAAGAATTTTATCAGTGTGGCTATCCCCACTATAAATCTCTATTAGAAAATAGACTAGACCAAGTAGACTATGTTATCCTTTGCTGTGGCTGGAAAAAAAACACAAAACATTGCCCGGTGGCCAGTCTTATGGTAGCCAATCTTGTTAATTTCCTCACCACCATCTTTACCACCATGACAATTACCATCATAATGGATATTGATCATTTGGTGTTATTAGTGATAGACTTGTTTGCTCATGCTTTTAAAGAAAATTCTAGTTCGAGTTAACAAATGGACTATAATGCACCATTTTGCTTCAAAGAAAAACTTAGTCACCAGGAGGGTTATGAGCCAGATTGTGTGGGAATATCATTGCCAATCACTAGGGCAGAACCAAAATAAGCTTATCACAGTTTCAAAAATTCCATCTTGCCTGTTTGCTCTTTTGACAGTTGCAAATCTTGATAAGCAGAATCAAAGGGGATCAACCCAAGAAATAGATTAAATATGATGGATACCATTAGAACTCAGAAGAAAACTAGGGGTTTGTGAAGATAGTCCCACCTGTTTATCTGATCAATAAATTCCAAATAAGCAACCGGTAGTCTCACCTCCTAATAACTATTCCTCCGCTCAATCCATCAGGTAAGACTGATTATTTTAGAAGAAACACAAGACTAATTATAGCGAAATATTTAATTTCATTTAACAGCCTACAGATAGCTATCATATATAGCACTTGAAGGTTTGGAAATGACTTTGCACATCATCTCATTTGATCCCAACAACAACCCTGTAAGGTAGGTGCTATTATTATCTCTGTTTCCTAGAGAGATTAGATGACTTGCCATGACTGCTCAACTAAAGGTTTCAGCTTCAGGTCTCCTGTCTTATAAGAGATGACATAGTATCCTTCACTTTGCCTCCTTTGTAGGGTCCTAAAGTGCCTCTTCTGCTGCATAAGAAAAAAACATTCTTTTTTTGAAACTTTTGCAAAGCCAAATGTTTGTCACCATGTACAAAATCTTTATGAAACAGATTAAAAAAACTAACATCAACTCAACTGATAGCCATGCCTCTTTAAAAAATGTGGGAGAAAATAACTCTGTAAATGATGGGTGAATTCAAAGACAAATAGTATTAAAAGAAAAAAACAGTCATTGGTTGATTATGATGTTAGGAAAATAATGATAGCCAGAGATGAGAATTTCATTTTCTAAAGAATAGTACACACATATGTATATGTGTGTGGTTGTTATAAAATTAAAGATTACTCCTACTCCTACTCAAATCTTAAACCATTATCTAAATGCTAGCTATTATTATATAGAGAGTTGTAGACAAGGAAGAAAGTTCTCAGGTGTGGGTTCACAGGGGTTAGGAATAGAGCCATAGGGCTATCAATTTTCATATTCTTTATAGTAGCAGTGGCAGTAGTGATTAGATTACTATTCTCAGAGTACAAGAGAATATAGGGAAGAGACATGGTTGCTGGGAGGGAAAATGGCCAGATGCCCAGGTAAGTCCTGGTTTCTTGGTACTAGATGGAAGGTGAATCCAAGCCTAGAGCCACCTATGTATATAGGTAAGTTGGCATTCACTCACCTACCAATATGAAGAATTCAAGAATCAAGAGTTAACATTTGAGCTAGTCTTTGAAGGAAACTAGAGAGGCTGATAATGGGGGGTGGGGGTGGGAATAAGAGACAAACTTTCCCCATTCATCTTCCTCTTTACCCCAGGGCCTGAACTGGGTATAGAGCTGCCCATTTCTGTTACAGGTATATTTTGTAGAAAAAATAAAGGAAATCTTGAAAACAAGGACATTCTTTGCCACTATTAAGAATGTGGAGCTCTACTAGCTGTGCGACCATGGGCAAGTCACTTAACACTCATTGAGCCACAACGAACAAAAAGAAAGAAAGAAAGAAAGAAAGAAAGAAAGAAAGAAAGAAAGAAAGGAAGGAAGGAAGGAAGGAAGGAAGGAAGGAAGGAAGGAAGGAAGGAAGGAAGGAAGGAAGGAAGGAAGGAAGGAAGGAAGGAAGGAAGGAAGGAAGGAAGGAAGGAAGGAAGGAAAGAAGGAAGGAAGGAAAGAAGGAAGGAAGAGAGAAAGAAAGAAAGAAGGGAAAAAGTAATGTAGAGCTTTTGGGGTTTTTTTCCACACTAATACTAGGAAGCATCTCTGGCATACAGAGATAAACCTTTTTTTCCCTCCTGTTCTGAACCTGGAGCTGACCTTGCACTTGCATCCTTCCATCTTCTTATTCCTTAAACACATCTCTTTTCATTTTAGACTTGTGATGACCACCATCATGAACCTTTCACATTATGTCAGGGAAATTCTCAAATATTTTAATATTGTTTAAATTAAGGACATTCATATGAAAATACTTGTTCCCCTTAGAGAATATATCAAAATGTAGCCTGATCTCTGTATTTTCCTGAATGTCAAGGACTACAATTCACTTTCATCTCCACTGCCAAAGCACAATGCCAAGAACAATTTGTTACAAGTTTTCTTCCAAAGACATGCAGGTTGCCTAGTAATAGTGATTTCTATTTTGCTGTCATAGGCCTGAATTTATTTTTTGTGGCAACTGTCCCACATCACAGGTCTGGCCAACAGAGGCCCGAAATTGGTGACACAAATACATTCAATCTGCTGACAGGGAGCAAGAAGCTGATTCTTACTTGGAAGACAAGTACAAGGTCATGTTCCAGTACTATAATGGGCCACTATGGAAGGGAATGGCTTCCCTGTCACTTGAAGTCTTGAAACAGGTTGGATGACAGTGAGTCAGATACTAAGCAGGTCAAAAATTCCTATTCAGCTGTGGGTTGGACTACTGGATGACTCCTGAAATTCCTCCCTTTTTTATTTACCTGGACCTGTGATTTCATTGACTTAGGTGACTGCCAGTGAGTAAATTCCCTCTATAGATGCACATGGACAACTCCTCTGAAATTTCTAGTCTTAGCTACCTGGAGCTACTGAGAGACAAGTGACTTCTCCAGGGTCACACAGCCAATGTGTCAGAGTTGGTTCTTGAAACCAATATTACTGACTTTTAGTAGGGGTTCTTAACTTTTTCTGTGCCATGGATAACTTTGGCAGTGTGCTGAAGTCTATGGAGCTCTTCTCAGCATAATGTTTTTAAATCTATAAAATGAAATATACAAGGGGGCAGCTAGGTGGCACAGTGGATAAAGCACTGGCCTCGGATTCAGGAGGACCTGAGTTCAAATCTGGCCTTAGACACTTGACACCAGTTGTGTGACCTTGGGCAAGTCACTTAACCCTCATTGCCCCTCAATACCCCCCCCCAAATGAAATATACAAGATTACAATGGAAAACAAGCCAAATTACATAAAAATCTCTTACCCTTTCAGTTACCCTGCTTTCGTACTTCTCTATCATGCCTTTCCTCCACAAGAAACTCATCATGGGGAAATCACATTATCTTGGAAGACTGAATCCACCTTGTACTCACATCTTATCAGTACCCCCATCCCTCTGATTGGACAACCTGCCTAGAGGGCAGAGAAATGTGCTCCCAGACTTCTATCTATAAAGAGGTTCAACATACGCTTTTCCCCATTCCCACTAACTACACTGATTTTGGACTACTTTGCTTTTCCCCATCATGCCCCTGTTCTGGGAACTATGGGTGACATCTTTCCCTATTAGACTGTGCGCTTTTGAGGGTAGGGACTGTCTTTTTTTTTAAACTTGTATTTGTGTTCTTAGTGCTTAGCACAGGGCCTGGCATAGTTTGTGCTAAATAAATGGTTATTGACTGACTGAAATATAGTTATTAATATATATGTTCACACATGTATCTATGCATATATACATATGGATATGCACTCACATATATATGATACATGTATACATTCATGAATATGTGTATAAATATGTAGGTGAGTACACACGTGGGTGTTTATATTGTGTGTATATATGTATACATGTATGTATTCGCAGACATCAAATTAAGAAACTTTACTCTAAGGTCCATTCTCATCTACTAGTGCTATGCTGCTTCTGCACAAAAATCCTGTCTAACTCTGAAATCCCTTGATATATATATATATATTTTTTTTTAATTTTTAGTGAGGCAATTGGGGTTAAGTGACTTGCCCAGGGTCACACAGCTAGTAAATGTTAAGTGTCCAAGGCCGGATTTGAACTCAGGTACTCCTGAATCCAGGGCCGGTGCTCTATCCACTGCGCCACCTAGCTGCCCCAATCCCATGATATTTTGACTATCAACTCCAAATTAATCTCTACAGTGACTAGACAGGGGCACCCAGCAGCACAAACCCGAAGTCTTGTCCTTGCCTACCTCTGCCTTAGCCAGGAGGTTCTGAAGCTGAGAAGAAAAAGACTCAGTGAATTCTTGGCCTTGACCCCAGTGAAAATTTAACAACATATAATTCCTTTGGGAAATAATCATTGTCCTCTTTCTGTTTGAAATGAGCTCATTTGAATTCATGAAAATAGCAAACCATAGAAGCATTTGGGACAAAGATTCCTTCTCTCCAGAGTTGTAACTAACATTAAGGTAACAAATACAACAATTAGCTTTTAGTCAAAATAGTAATCATTTACAGGTAGATAGTATATCAGAATCCTATATTTATAGATGATTGCAAATGAATTATAACCTGAGTTAAAATCTCACCTTTGTCATTTATGGCCTTGAGCAAGTCATTTCAACATTCTCGTACTCTGTTTCCACATCTGTGAAATAAGGGGGTTGGGCTTTTCAGTTCCCTCCCAGCTTTAGAGTCTGTGACAATTATCTCACAGTGTTGTAAAATTTGAAAATAACTATAATAATAGACAACACTCACATAGCACTTTCAGTTTTGCAAAGGTTTTATAAATATTATCTCATTTGATCAAGTGAACAATTTGTGGGCTAGGCACGATTATTGTCCTCATTTTACAGATGAGGAAACTGATACTAAGAGAGTTAAATCAACTTGCCCGTCAAAGATCTTAATCTCATCAGAGTTGACTGAAGGAGGGAATAACATACACACTCAATTGGGTGGGGGAATCTATCTCACCCTGGAGGAAAGTAGGAAGGGAAGGGAATAAGGAGCTAGGGGGTGAAAGAAGAAAGAAAAGATGGGGAGAGGGGGCAGTCAGAAGCAAATCCCTTTTGAGGAGGGATAGGGTGAAAGAAGAAGAAAATAGAGTAAATATCAAGAGGAAGGGAATAGAATGGAGGGAAATAGTTAAAAATAGTAATTGTGAAAAAAACTTTGAAGCAGAGGCAGGAGCAATGTCAGATGACGAAAATGATTGATTGATGGACTGATGATGATTGGATGAAGATGGGGATTGTTTGACGACAATGAGGATGGATTGATGATTGATGAGAATTGATGGATGATGATCATAAAAGATGTGGTGCTCACTTTTCTGGGCTATTGTAAAGAAAATTCTTTGTCAGGTATAAGGTACTATATAAATGTTTTCTATTCCTGTTGTTCCAAGAATCAACCTCATGGGCTAATTGTAAGGAAATCTCTCTTTAATTTACTACATAGGGGGCAGCTAAGTGGCGCAGTGGATAAATCGCTGGCCCTGGATTCAGACGTACCTGAGTTCAAATCCGGCCTCAGGCACTTGACACTTGCTACCTGTGTGTCCCTGGGTAAGTCACTTATCCCTCATTGCCCTGCAAAACAAACAAAGTACTATATAAATGTAGTATAAACTATTAAAAAAAATCATGAGCAGGATGCTATCGGAAAACCCAGAAGAACCTACATGAGCTGATGCAATTTGAAATATACTGTATACAAAATAACAATAATACTGTAAGAAGATCTGCTGTGAATGACTTGCTTATTTTCAGCAATGCAATGATCCAAGACAACTCTGAAGGTCCAATTAAAAATGCAGTACATCTACAGAGAGAGAATTTATGGTGTCTGAATACAGATTGAAGCATATTGTTTTTGTGAAGCATATTGAATATTGAAGCATATTGTGTTTTATCTGAAGTTTTGGTTTTGTCTGTTTTCTTTCACAACCTGGATAATATAGAAATGCTTTTCATGACAGCTCATGTATAGCTTATATTGAATCGCCTAAGCTCTTGGTGGGGGGTTAGGGAAGGAGGAAGAGAATTTGGAATACATTTTTTTTAATTGATGTCAAAATTTGTATTTACATGCAATTTGGGAAAATGAAATGTAATGGGAGAAAACAAAAATAAGGTGACTTGCCCAGGATCACACAACTAATAAGTGTCTGAGACAGGATTTGAGCTCATTCCTTCTTGACTCTTAGTCAAATGCTTCATTCACAATGCCACCAGGCTGTCCACATGGAATAATATCCATTGCAAAAGAGAACATTATATATGGTGTCTTAATAGCTTCAGATTTCACTAGGATTTTGGCATACCCTATAATAAAATATTTTATTATTCCCATTTTACAGTTGTTAATACTGAGCCTCAGTGAGGTTAAATGACTTTCTAATGATAAGCAAAAGGAAGCTAGGTGATCCAGCGGATAAAGCACCCAGGTCCTGGAGTCAGAAAGACCTAGTTCAAATCCAGCCTCAGACACTTATTAGCTAAGTGACCCTGGGCAAATCACTTAACCCTATTTGCCTCAGTTTCCTCATCTGTAAAGTGAGGTGAAAAGGAAATGGCAACCCAATCGAAGATATTTGGCAAGAAAACACCAAATAGGGTAAAAAAGAGTCAGGCACAACAAACAACTAAACCACAACAAATGACAAGTAAATCACGCCAGAAGTATTGGAGGCATTTGGATCCAGGATTATTCTGTCTCCAAGTCCAATTCTTTTCCCACTAAGATGCATAGCACCATAATCTGTAATGTAGTTATTGTGAGAGAATCACTCTGTCAGTCTTAAAGTTCTATAAAAATGTGAATTGATTTTATTAGGAGAAGCTTGGCAGAAACGATCCCATGGAGAATTTCAACTAAAAAAAAATGCTTTATTGTCAGCAAAGCACTTTGCTAGATAGTGGGGTTATGAGGACAAACTTTCTCTCAGGAAGTTTCTTTATTCTCCTGGAGGGATAGATCTCACAGTGATAAGTAAATAGCAGTTATTTTGAAAAGGAGAGAAGAAGAACTAATTCCTTCTATCATTTTTTCAACATTGGTTTGAAGGCAAGAAGGCAAGATCTAGGGTGAGAGAACCTTGGATTTAAATCATAGGTTCATAGAATCAACACTGTATGGGACCTTGGAGGTTATCAATTCCAACCACCTTCCTTTAGGCATTAGAAATCTAAGCCCAGGAGCAGCTAGGTGGCACAGTGGATAGAGCACCAGCCCTGAATTCAGAAGGACCTGAGTTCAAATCTGGCCTCAGATGCTTGAAACTTACTAGCTGTTTGACCCTGGGCAAGGCACTTAACCCCAATTGCGTCACAAAAAAAAAAATCTAAGCTCTGAAGAGACAATGACGTGCTCAAGAAGATCCGGGATTTAAACTTAGATTCTCTGAATCCAAATTCGAAACTTTCCATTGCATCAAACAAGTTTTGTCATCTTGGGTGATCTTCATAAGTGCTTCACACAATGCCTGACACATAGTAAGTACTTAAGAGAAATGCTTGATGACTGACTAAAGTCACCAAATATAGGACCTCGGGTTCTTCATCTGTAACAGGAATGCATCTTGCTTATTGACCTGTAAGCCTTCTTCCAGCTATGATCCCATGATTTCTCAAGGCCTCAGTTTCTTCATTAATATAATGAAGGTCTGGAAGGACATGGTCTGTACCTAAGGTCTTTTACACCTCTTAACCTATGCTTCTATAGGAAAAGAAATTGGGAGATATTTTCAGGGAGAGAATAATCTAGAATTCTAACAAATAAATTAAAAGTTATATTTTAGGAAAATTCTTTTTGACTTAAGAATCGAAGGTTCTCAGTTTATAGGAAGCAGGGGCACTTTTGTACAACCTTTGCAAAAATAATGACTAAAAATACTATGTCACATAAAATAATATTAAAGTTTAAAATTCCTTTTTGTTGTTGGTTGGTATTTTTTGTTTTGTTTTGGTTTTTCTTTAAATGAATTGTGAGCACTTTATGAACTAACCTTTCATCAGGAATCAAGAAATTGACTAGCTCTTCCAATTCAAATCTGTATCACTTAGTTACACAGCCTGACTTGGCACCAAGAATTAGCCTGTACTTTGCTTTGCATTTAATACACTAGCACACACACACACACACACACACACACACTAAATTAAGGACACAGTGGGTGGGGAATCAGGAAATGAGTTAACTCAAAAGTATTCAGTATGTGAGAGACAGTAAATTTGCTGGCCTCCCATGCCTTTTGTCCTTTTGTGTCCTTCCTAGTATTTCAGGACCAATTAACACCTGAACTTTCTCATTTATGAGCATAGCTAGGTCTGAAGTGAGAAACTTATTTTTTACTACTCAGAGATATTTGTTACATGTAGGAGGGCTGTGCTATGTAACCAATTTTCAGTTGCTTACAAAGATGCTATTTTTAGAAGAGAAGAATAAAACATTTTTTTTTAATTTCAAAGAAAATCTTGAAATGGGCCAATCACTTATAGCATTTTAAAGGATGGCCTTCCTTACCAAAATAGTATTTATGTTTTGAAAAGACTTGATTTTCTGGCTATCAGATGAATTTCATACTATCAAAGGTGACTATATCTCCATGCTGATTGCTGTGGAAAGAAATGTGATTCACGTTTATATAGATATATAATAAAGTGAAAGCACTAACAGCATCAATCAGTGGTAACATAGTTTACTCCTAACTCAAACAGAAAAATTTAATTGGATGGGCCAGCTTCCATAGTCTGTTCTTATAAATAAAAAATATAAGAGGTCATGTGGTATTATGAATAAAGTGATGCATTTGGAACAAAGAAAATATGGGTTCAAGTGACCCATGATCTCTACAAACAAGGATAAGTTGTATAACCTGTCTAGGTCTCAGGCAGCTCCATAAGATAAGTCATGGAAGTCATGGAAGCATCATAAAATGGAGCAGTGGAGGGAGTTCCACTGACGTATGACAACAGCTCCATGGTGTGTATGTGTTATGTCCTTGACTGGAACTAACAACCTCCAGAGGTTAAATCAGACTTTTATACAACATTGTTTTATGTTGTTAAACATCTCAGCCTTTTGGAAGCTATGATCCATGGGCTCAGAGAATTTTAGATGTGCAAGAGAGTTCAACTATTGTAAAGTCCAATCTCCTTATTTTACAATTGAAGAAAATGAGGTTGAGAGAAGTGTAGTGACTTTAAGAACCAGTCACTATGGACACAGTCCCAAATGGACACAGAGTTCTTTCCATTGAACTGCCTCTCTGATCTTGTTGCTGTGAGCATTTGAGAGAATGAGGGAATTGCCATATATTTAATTGCCATATATTTAATCCATCCATGCCTGTGTTGATGTACTCTTTTTCTTTTCTTTGTTCTTTTCTTTTTCTTTTCCTTTTTTTGGGGGGGTGGGGCAGGGCAATGGGGGTTAAGTGACTTGCCCAAGGTCACACAGCTAATAAGTGTCAAGTGTCTGGGCCAGATTTGAAATCAGATCCTCCTGATTCCAAGGCCAGTGCTTTATCCATTGCACCAACCAGCTGTCCCCTGATGTACTCTTTTTCATGTCCTCTCATACTTTCACCACAAAGACCTAATTCTAACATGTTGGGACTTTTCCTCACATTTTCTTACTATACCTTAGATACCAAAACCCCTTTTTTCCGAAGTTACTAACCATCTCTTAATTGTCAAATGTAATGCTCTTTTCTCAATTCTCAACCTTCTTGACCTCTCTGAAGACTTTGACAATGAAATTATCTCTTTCTTCTTGCTGTTCTCTTATTTCTGTTTTCAAGACGCTGCACCCTCCTGGTTCTCCCCCCTACTTATCATTCTGTCTTCTTTGCTGGATCTACATGTACGTATGAAGCTAATTCAAACAATCAGTCCTCCACCATTTAGCATTTATTGTCTACTATATGGCTCATACTATGCTAGGTTTTGCTGACACAGAGATGAAAATGTGTATCTATCTATCTATATCTATCTAATCTCTCTTTGTATATATAATCTATGAATATATATATGTATCAAACATTATTTTTCAATTTTCAATTAGTTATACTTCCTTTACAGTGTATATTTTCAAAATTTTGCACAATTTTGATATTAATATTTTAGAGAAACTTTGTTCTTTGACTCTTGAAAGAACAAAAAATTTAACAAATAGATACTTCCCTTGTGCCCTCCCTGCCCCACTTCCCCAAAACCCTCTTAAATATGTTGAAAATATTATGTGATATGAGATGGGACTGGAAAAAATGTGTTTGGAAAGGTAATGTGAATGATTTTTTAAAAAAAACAAACTCTTTGGAAACTACACATCTAAATGAATGTTCTCTCCTTCAATTAATTCACCTTGAGAAGCTATCAACTTCAATGAATCAGTCATTCTTCCAAAATTTATGAGGTGTACTTCATGCCTCACACTATGCTATGTTTCAGGACTAATGCAAAAATGAATCAGTCCCCACTTCTTTTGGTCCATGATGCTAAAAGCAGTAGGCCTTCATCAGGCATATGGTCTAACTCATGTAAGTGGAGGCCTACTTGAGGAATCCTGGGGCTACGGTACTAAATGCTATATGGGATTTAGAGGAATGGAAGAAGGGCAAAAAAATGTAGCTAGGATAATCCACAGACTTCAGAGTTTGGGGAACATGGCAGAAGGAGTAAGGCACTTAATCTAATGATATTAGGCACAGCTGCAACATTTTGGAAATCATTCCTGGAATTGTCTTCTGGGCTTGTGACTCATTCTTTTGGAGAGCTTCAATAATAATAGCTTATGTTTACTGAGTGTTTTACGGGGACAAAGCATTTTCCTCACAAAACCACTGTGGGAGAAGGTGAGCAAGTACTATTGGCATCATTATGTAGACAGGAAACCAACACCTGGAAATGGTAAGTGATTAGCCCAGTAGTAATAAGAGAAATTTCTCTGTTTTGGGGAAAGTGAGAGCTCACCCTCTTCGCTTCAAGATTCCTCTGTATTAGACTATACCCCACTTCCTTTTGTTGGGGACTTTTTGTCTTACTCCTTTGTGTAAACTTCTGGAATTTTTGATGTTTGAAATTTCCATAAGCCATATTGGAAAAGGGGGAAGAGGCAAAGGAGGATCTTTTGTTTGATCAGTCTCACTGTTCCTGTGATATCCGAAATGGGAAACCAAACATGCACCCCTGTGAGAATCCTCCCCTCACTATAAAACCTTGACTGTCTCTGGCCTGCTTCACTGCTATCTCCTGACTAACCCTCAGTTGACTTGATGTCCAAACTATCCTCAGATGTGAAGATGGTCTGATAAGCTTATCCTATCTACAGTTGGGGAAATGTCACTTTGGCTCTAAAGGTAAGGGATCTGTGAACAACACTACTGGAAAGGATAGAATGCCAACCATCCAAAGAACTGAGTCAAGAAGGGCAACTTCTTTGTAGAGATTTCTTCTTTATTTTTCCTGTTGAGTCATGAATCATTAAACTGAAAGAAGTCTTTAATTTGTAATACATAGAAATGTATTAAGCACTTTATTAGGCTTGAATGATAAAAAGGCAAAAAAATGAAACTATCCCTACCCTCAGGGAGTTTACAGGACCATAGAACCTGAAGTTTGCTAACCATTCCAGGGATATCTTTGATTTCTCTTGGCTTTCTCTTCTTACTTCCATATATCTTTACTTGCCCTGGCCCCCTGAATATCTTGAGTTAGACTGGATGCTCTCCCAAATACTTAGATAATTAGAGAAAGGAAGAAAGGAAGAACAAAAGGAAGGAAGGAAGGAAGGAAGGAAGGAAGGAAGGAAGGAAGGAAGGAAGGAAGGAAGGAAGGAAGGAAGGAAGGAAGGAAGAAGGAAGAAAGAAGCAAGCAAGCAAGAAAGAAAGAAAGCAAGAAAGAAAGAAAGCAAGAAAGAAAGACAAACACATAAAGAGAGAGAGGTAAACAGAGAGAGGGTAACAAAGTCAGAAAGAGATAGAAAAGATCATAGGTAGATAGGTAGGTAGGTAGATAGATAGGTAGGTAGGTAGAGGGAGGGTGGAGAGCATTTTTAAATACCTCCTTTAGGCCATACACTGTGAAAAGTGGCGAGATTATGCTACAAACAAACAAGATAGTCTGTACACTCAAGGAGTTCATATTTGATGTGGGAAGTCAAAATATATATGACCGTGAGAAAGGGAGGGAAAGGTATTTGAGAATGGGCTACTGAGGAAGAAAAGACACAGGGAGTATATGGAAACATGCATGTGCCCTCTCTGAAATAGTCATCTGGGTGGAAAGGTCTTCCAATCATGAAAGGAGGTTCTTCCAGGGTGGAAAAGCAGCTGACTAAAAGTCATAAAAGGCCAGTAACAGCATCAACATGTGATTTAAAACATGAGGCTCACCAAGGCCATCTCTTTTAATATCACTAGCTGATTTGTTTCTTTGTTGAAAGCCATTAATCTTAGAGCAACTATGACAACATGGGACCCCAACATTCACAGAGAAAAAAGAATTTGAGTCAAGACTACCATCTAGGTCTCCTAACTTCAAAACCAATGTTCTTTCCAATTTTTTTTTTTTGGGCAGGGAAATGGAGGTTAAGTGACTTGCCCAGGGTCACATAGCTAGTAAGTGTCATGTGTCTGAGGCTGGATTTGAACTCAGGTACTCCTGAATCCAGGGCCGGTGCTTTATGCACTGCGCCACCTAGCCGCCCCCTCCAATGTCTTTTAAAGGAAATGTTTTATCATTTGAGGATGGATTTAATTTTTAAAATAGCCAGTGCTCATTCAGAGCCAAATCTGGAATATAACTTGGATAACCAATCTGGGTAGCTTCATTTTTTTTCCTTTAAAAAATGAAATGACAAGGATTTAATAAGATTGCTTTTCTTATTTGGATTGTGAAGCATCTCTTAAAGTAATTCTAAATGAGGAATTCCCAAAATGTATTGAGTTGTGACAGCATCACTGGGAACACACACACAGAGCTGAAGAATTCTATTGCTCAATGCACATATAAATATATGTTTTTATGAGGATGGTAGATCATAAAACATATGGTTTTATTTTATATAATGAATTGAATAGCATAAGGCCAATTTTCTCTTTTAATAATTTAATTTGTACATTTGTATTAGTAGATCTCATAAGAATTCTGTTCAACTATCAATAGTTATGTATTTTTTTGTAAAACAGTCATAATAAATCTAAATATTATATAAATTGTAGTATGTGAATAATTTTAAATGCAAAACCAAACTGTAAATTCTTATGTAAAACACATGTGTATGTGTGTATATATATATATATATATATATACACATCTGACTGACCATATGAACACTGTATATAAATAATAGGTATACAGAGTTGTCTCTATGTACATACATATGCATTTGGATTATAGCTGTTCAGTTGTGTCTGACTCTGACCCTATTTTTTGATTTTCTTGGCAAAAAGTACTGGAATTCTTTGCAATTTCCTTCTCCAGCATATTTTATAAATGAGGAAACTGAGGCAAACATGGTTAAGTGACTTGTCCAGAGTCACATAGCTTATTAGTGTCTGAAGCTGGATTTAAACTCATAAAGATGAATATTCCTAATTCTAAGCCCAGTGTTTTATTGACTGGGCCAACTAGCTGTCCCATGCATATAGTTGGGGGTTGAAAAATGTCTATAAATAAATATATAACAGAATGTGATTGTGCTGAGATCAAGATAAAGTGCCTTAGGAACAAAGGAGGAGTTAGAGATTACTTTAATCTGGGAAAATGAAGAAGTCTTCTTTCAAAGGTCGATACCTGAATTAGGCCTTGAAATAAGTTGAAGATTTCATTAGAAGACAATCTGAGACTACCAGAGTTCAGTTTTGCTGAAATACTAAATACATTAAAGGTCATTTTGAATCAGATTAAGAAGGACCTTAAATATTAGACTAAGGAATTTAGACTAAGGACTTAAAGTTGTGATCCTTTAAAAAAAATGGCAGAAAGATGTAAAATGATTGCCTACAATGTACCTCAGTTGTATGTATGCTTTTTTTTTTTTTTTTGGTGAGCCAATTGGGGTTAAGTGACTTGCCCAGGGTCAAACAGCTAGTAAGGGTTAAGTGTCTGATGCAGGATTTGAACTCAGGTCCTCCTGAATCCAGGGCCTGTGCTCTATCCACTGTGCTACCTAGCTGCCCCTGTATATATGTTTAAAGATTATTTGTTCTTAGCTCTTCTTAGCAATACAATAATCAAAGACAATTCCAAAAGAGTCATGATGGAAAATCTTATCCATGTCCAGAAAAAGAACTCTGAAGTCTGAATACAGATCAAAGCATACAGTTTTCAATTGTTCTGGGGTTTTTTGTGGTTTTTATTTTTGTTCTGATTCTTCTTTCACAGTATGACTAATGTGGAAATTTGTTTAACATGATTGTACATGTATAACGCATATTAGATTACTTGCTGTCTTAGGGAGCAGGAAGGGGAGGAAGGGAGAAAATGTGGGACTCAATCTTATAAAAAAGAATGTTGAAAACTATCTTTAGGGGGCAGCTAGGTGGCACAGTAGATAAAGCACCGGCCCTGGATTCAGGAGTACCTGAGTTCAAATCCAGCTTCAGACCCTTGACACTTACTAGCTGTGTGACCCTGGGCAAGTCACTTAACCCTCTTTGCCCTGCCCCCCAAAAAATTAAAAAGAAAAAAAAGAAAACTATCTTTACGTGTAATTGGAAAAAATACTATTTAGTAAAAAAAAAGATTATTTGTTATTTCGTTAAAGTTCTATGTAACCACACGTTCATTTTCCTTTAAACAGCACTAAAGAAAAAAAAAGTCACGAAGGGATCTGAAAGAAAAAAGACAATGTTTAAGAGGAGAATAAAAAATATGGAGAAGGTAGAAAGCATAAAATATTTAAAGATAGAATGGATATCAGAGAATATCATGCCTAACACTTCCATTTTACAGATGGGGAAACTAAGGCCCAGAGAGATTTAGTGACTTGCTTGAGATGATACAGATCGTGATTTTCATAATAAGGATTTGAATCCAGATCTGATCATTTCAAATCCTGGGCTCGTTACTCTAGGTACAGGTAAAATTAACTTTTAATTCATTCACAAATTGAGAAAAATTAGAAATCACCAGCTTATGACCACGCACTACTAGTGGCCCAACTATATGATGCCATTTTCAAAAAAGAAAAGAAAAAAGGCAACTTATTCTTTCATCTATTTTGTGATCACTTGCTATAAAGTAGGCATCTTAAGCAATTTTCCCTTAGGCAATATGCAAAGTCATTTTTCTATAAATAAAAGGGAAATGATATAAAAGGGGGAAAATAGATGGATGGTTACATTGGAATAGCAGTAAGGCTATTTTTGAAAAATACTTAAAATTACCTATTCCTGAGAAAAGAAATATGCTTAGAAAAACCATGAAATTGGGGGCAGCTAGGTGGCGCAGTGGATAGAGCACTGGCCCTGGAGTCAGGAGTACCTGAGTTCAAATCCGGCCTCAGACACTTAACACTTACTAGCTGTGTGACCCTGGGCAAGTCACAACCCCAAATGCCTCATTAAAAAACAAAACATGAAATTGTAATCAAGCAAAAACCTGAAATTAGGGGACAAAAAAAATATATAAGAATCATAGTCTGAAATAATTATATTAATGGTTACATTTTGTATTCCATATTTGTAGCCATAACCTATTGAGAGGGAAAAATATTTTGATAGATTCAATTAAAGGTAACTGCATCTTAAAAAATAAAACTTGTGGGGGCAGCTAGGTGGCGCAGTGGATAAAGCACTGGTCTTTTATTCAGGAGAACCTGAGTTCAAATTCAGCCTCAGACACTTGACACTTACTAGCTGTGTGATCCTGGGCAAGTCACTTAGCCCTCATTGCCCTGCAAAAACAAACAAACAAACAAAAACTTGTGGCTAGAATTTCCCTTAAAATTGGCATAGTTATACAAAAACCTAATTCATTTTGAGAAACTTGAAAATGTGATGTTCAATAGACTAACTTTTGTGGGGCAATGAGGATTAAGTGACTTGCCCAGGATCACACAGCTAAGAGTTGTCAAGTATCTGAGTCGGATTTGAACTCAGGTCCTCCTGAATCCAGGACCAATGCCGCACCAACTAGCTGCCCCAATAGAATAACTTCTATCCAGTATTTTTAAGCACCAGATTCAATGATACTACCTGAATCTGTCATATCTTTGCAGCTAAAACCATAGCTAGTTAACATTTTTGGTAAGGGAAGATACCAAGAAAGAACTAAGCTGGTGAAAAAAGATAATTTGAAAAAAGAGTTAATGTTTCATGACATGGTAAGATGGAAGAAAGCTTTGAGATCAGTTTTCTAAAAGTGGAGAAAGGGTGAGCTTCTTTTGTTCAAAGATTACAATTACTGCCAAAGTGGGATGACACAGAATAACTGGATTAGAAGTGCTAACTGTCCTTCCAGACAAAGCATAGGACAAACCTAGGAAGGTAATAATGTGTTGTCAATTGTCAATAACATGGAAGTTGTGCCCTTTAAGTTGGTGACTGCCATAGAGGGAAAATTTTGCTGATCATCTAGGAAGATCAGAGTGTAAGCCTGTCACCCCCTTGTATGAATGACACCATAAATATAAAAAAAAATGGCTCCCCTCCCCACAAGGGTTTCATTTGTTTATTATATGAAAAGAAGCGAGCCCCTAGGGCATCCTGATAGTATTACTAACTGTGATAGAGATTAAATGATGAGCATAGCATTTTTTAAAGGAAAGTACTTAGAATTGCTACATCTGATTGGCTCCATGGCATAGTAGGTTATCTATGCCAGAGGGGGCACCCACCCCCACTCCCAACTTGTATTTTTAGGCTGCTATTTCTGAGGGATAACGATGGAAGTTTCAAGGTACTCTGTGAGTCCATGTTTCTGAAACTCTAGATCACAAATTCTCACTGATGTGTTTACTTTTATAGTCAACCAGAGCACACAATTAACTTGAAGCAAAGGCATTTCCTAAAATGTCATAATAAGAAAAGTAACTCTGAAACATCTGTCTTGAAAATCTGGAACATACAGTCCCAAAAATATATGGAGCATCAATGAAAAGATGGTAGGCGGTAGGCATGCATAGAAGTCATAAGTGGAGAGGTACATATGTATGGAACACATGTAGCCAAGATACATGGGAGGAGAGGTAACTCACTCCTTTGAAGCTGCAGGCCCTGAGGGCCTTCTAATGCTCTCACTGACCCTGGCCTTGTAGGGTCCAAAAGATGCTGATTCACTGAATGGCTGTATTTGCCATTATATTTGTCCCAGTATAAAAGCAAATTAGGCATTTAAGGAGACAGTGAACTCTTGTCAATCAAGACCATGGGGTGTATGGAAAGAGCTCTACTATTTTTCCTTGTATCTCTTCCAGAGTATGATGAAGGGGAGGAGGGGATTTATATTTCCTCAATCCATCCCCATTGGACATTATTCAGGAGAGGCACATGGCTATAAAAGGCACTGTTTTAGGTAGAGAACTGGACCATAATTGATGAGCCTACTAAAGAGTCCATCTGTTAGAGCCAAATCAAGGGAAATGATGAGAGGGGTAAGACTCATATTCCAGAGTTCAAATCCAGCCTCAGACATTTAATTTAATGTGTGGCCTTTGGGTAGTCACAACCCCGTTTGCCTCAGTTTCATCATTTGTAAAATGAGTTGGAGAAGGAAATGGCAAACCGCTTCAGTATCTTTGCCAAGAAAACCCCAAATGGGATGAGAAAGGGTCAGACACGATTGAAAAATGACTGAACAAAGGGTATTGCTTGGAGGGGAGAACTTGCTTGAGAAATGAAGCCAAGAACTTGGGTCTTGGTTGGGCTCTTTCAATATCCTTAGAATTTATCTTGCATTCAGTCTCTCCACTATTTTACTACATCACTATGAGGTCATTCATCCTCTTCAAAAATGAAAGATGAGGCAGTTAGGTGGTGCAATGGATAAAGCTCCGGCCTTGGATTCAGGAGGACCTGGGTTCAAATCCAGCCTCAGAGACTTAACATTTACTAACTGTGTGACCATGGGCAAGTCATTTAACCGTCATTGCTCTGCAAAAAAGAAAAAAAGGACTCACATGCAACCGAAATGATTCAACAACAAAAATGAAAGATGAATAACAACAACATGAGTATGTGCACAGGAGGAGGATGTAAGGTGTAAGAAGAATGGAAAGGTGGGAACAGGTTATGAAGTGATTTGAATATGCAACAGCATATTTTATAGTTGATCCTGGAGGTGATAGGGAGCACCTGGAGTTTATTGCATAAGAGGTGACATAGTCAAGACATGAGTTTTAGGAAGATTACTCTGACAGCTGATGCTCAGGATCGCATAACAGGAGGATGGCCTGGAATGGGGAAAATTTTGTATCAGTCAGGCCAACAATGGTTATTGCAAAAGTCTAGGCATGAGGTAATGTAGACCTGTACCAAGATCATGGCAATGTCAGAAGAGAGAAAGGAAGCATATGTGAGAGATGTTATAATGTTAAAATGACAGGACTTGGAATCAATTTGTCTATATGGGTGGGGAGGGGTAAGAGAAAGCAAGGAGTTGATGATAATATTTAAGTTTTAAGCCTGTATAAGGTGGATGGTGGTCATATCAATTGTAATAAGGAAGTTAAGAAGAGGAGAATATTTAGGGGGAAAGCTAAGCAGTTCAGTCTTGGATATATTTATGGGACATCCATTTTGAGATGTCCAATAGGCAGTTCAAGATGCAAGTTTGAATTTAGTGGGCAGATTGCTGGCTAGGTAGATTTGAAAATCATCAATGTGAGTGATAATGAATCCATGGGAGCTGACAAGATCACCAAGTAAAATTGAGCAGAGGCAGAATAGAAGAGGGTCCAGAACAGAGCCCTTGGGATGCACACAGTTATTAGGCATGACCTGGATGAAGATTCAGCAAAGGACAGTGATAAAGAATGGTCATGGGGCAGCTAGGTGGTGCAGTGGATAAAGCACTGGCCTAGGATTCAGGAGAACCTGAGTTCAAATCGGGCCTCAGATATTTGACACTTACTACCTGTGTGACCTTGGGCAAGTCACTTAACCCCCATTGCCCACCCCCCCAAAAATAATGATCAAATAGGAAAAGAACTAAGAAAAAGTGGTATCACAAAAATCTAAAGAGAAGAGCAGATCAAGGAGAAGGTAATCAACACTGTCACCAGCTGCAGAGAAGTCAAGAAGGATGAGAATTCAGAAAAGTTCTTTCGATTGGGCAACGAAGAGCTCATTAGTAACTTTAGAGACATTGGTTTCTGTTAGTAATGAGGTCAGAATCCCAACTGTAAAGAATTAAAAAGAGAGTGACAAGAAAGGAAGTGAAGCCCCCTGTAGATGACCTACTCAAGGGCTTCAGTCACAAAATTGAGGAGATAGGATAAGAGCTTGTCGGGTAGATAGATCAAGTGAAGATCTTTTGAGGATGAGGAAAGCATAGGTATATGTATAAACAATACAAAATTAGCCAGTAAATAGGATGTGATTAAAAATAAGTGAGAGAAAGAGAATGACAGAGAGGGTGCAATCAGTTAGAGAAGACAGGATGGAATAAAATCACTTAGGAATAAAGAAGCTTGCTTTGGCAAGAAAGGTCACCTTTTCATGTGAGATGAGTGAAAGAGCAGATAGTGATAGAAGGTATCTACATAATAAGTGAAGAGGAGGAGAGAGAACTGTTGGCAAATGGCCTCATTTTCTTTTTAGTAAAATATTAGGTGCAAACAAGATTAGAAGGAACGTAGAAATGTGGAAAACAATTTTATATTACCTGATAAAGGCCTCATTTCCCAAATATATAGATAACAGTCAAATTTATAAGAATACAAGTCATTCCCCAACAGAAAAAATGCTCAAAGAATATGAACAATCAGTTTTCAGATGAAGAAATAAAAGCTGTCTATAGTCATATGAAAAAATGCTCTAACTCACTATTGATTAGAGAAATACAAATTAAAACAACTCTGGGATACCACCCCATACCTATAAGATTGACTAATATGACAGAAAAGGAAAATGACAAATGTTGGAGGACATGTGGGACAATTGGGACATTAATGAATTGTTGGTGTAGTTGTGAACTGGTCCAAAAATTCTGCAGAGCAATTTTGAACTATGACCAAATGGCTATAAAACTGTGTGTGTATATATGTGTGTGTGTGTATGTGTATGTGTATATATATGTGTGTGTGTGTCTGTATATATATATATATATATACACATACATATACAACCATATATGTACATATATATAAAACTGCATACTTTTTGATCCAGAAATACCACTACTATGTCTGTATCCCAAAGAGATGATAAAAAGGTTAAAGGTTAGTTTTTCAACTGTGATGACTAAAATTTAATGTATGATAATCTTTCGCCATCCCCAGTGTAGGGAAAGCTAGCTAGGGTTTGCTTATAGATTAGAACCTTTAGCACCAGTTTGGGGGCATTAGGCATTTATTAAAGAGTAAAGAGAGACCACGTGGAATTCAGAAAGATAGGAAAGCCTAGCTAGGATCTAAGGGGGAGAGAGGAGAAAAAGCTGCCTTCACCCTCAAGCCCCAGGCCACAAAGAGGAAGTTCCTGTGCCTGTTAGAGCAGAAGCTCCCTGTGGGTCCAGAAGACAGGCTGTCCCTACACACATCTCCAAGCTAATTGGCTAGTAGCATTCAAGTCCATTGATTGACATGAGTTGAAGGCGGTCCATGAATAGAATGTGCTGAGGTCAGAGTTCAGATCCTCTGGCTGGAACAATACTTTGTAAGGTAACTTCCTGATGCTGGATTGACCTTAAATCAAAGGTCAGCCAGGCTCTCTCAGCAGGGGGGGCCCTGGTAATAATTTTCTCACAAGGTAAAGTAGCTACTCATACAAAAATATTTATAACAGCTCTTTTTGTTGTGACAAAGAATTGAAAATTGAGGGGATACCCAACAAATGAGGAATGGCTGAGTAACTTCTGGCATATTATTGTAATGGAATATCATTGTGCTATAAAATATGACAAGCAGGATTATTTCAGAAAAACCTGGAAAGGCAGACATGAACTGATGCAATATGAGGTGAACAGAACCAGGAGAATGTTGTATGTGGTAACAGTAATACTGTATGATGATCAACTATGAATGACTTAGCTATTCTGATAAAGAAGTCGATCCAAGACAATTCCAAAGGTCTCATGATGAAAAATGCTACTCACCTCCAGAGAAAGAACTAATGGAGTCTGAATGCAGATTGAAGCATACTATTTTTCACTTTCTTATTTTTGGTGTTTTTCCCCTTTGGGTCTGTGTCTTCTTCTACAGTATGACTACTATGGAAATACGTTTTGCATGATTGCACAAGTATAACCTATATCAAATTGCTTGCCATCTTAGAAAAGAGTGAGGTGAGGAAAGGAAGGAGAAAATTTACAATTATCTTGTAAGAAAATGAATGTTAAAATTGTCTTTACATGTAATTAGGAAAAGTAAAATACTATTAAATAAAAAAGAGAATACTCACAAAAATATGAAGCAAAGTTCTTAGCTGATAAGGTAAGGGGAAAGTGAACAATGGGAGAGTTGAGGAAATAAGAACGTTGATAATGAAGACAGCATTTGATTGAGAATTAGGGAATCTAGGTTTATAGTAGCTCTGTCATTAATTACTTGTATGAACATGAACAAATCATTTTACCTTTCTGACTCTGAAATCAGGCTCTCTTGGGCACAATTTCCTCATGTGTACAATAAAGGAACCTAGGAAACAGAGGTTCAGTGGAAATTATAATGGATTAGGAATCAGTACAACATTGTTTTGTCATTGACTCCTTGTATGATTTTAGGCAATTTGCTTATTTCTCTCAGTCTCAGTTGCCTCATCTTTAAATTATGGGATTGGGATCTTCTAGATCTAATTAGTGTGTCCACTAAGATCTATTTTAGTTTTCAAATTATTTAGTTTCCTGCTCATTGTTATTAATCTCATTCTCACTCTTATTAATGGGGTTCAGATAGAAACTGTCCCAGGAGTCATTATCTTGCTATTTTAACAATTTAGTTAATATTTAACTTTTTCAATGTATTCAAAAGGTGGATAAAGATAACTGCTGTTCCCCAATTTAATAAAAATTTTAGGATGGAGGCTCGCTGTAAGTATCTTTGGTATAACTTTTCTTGGAGACAGTAGTGATGACATGAACTTCAATCTGTGCACATGATTCTGATGTCCACGGGTGGGACTCTGTACTTTGAAAACCTTTTGTTCTACATAGCTTTGAGTTTATGAGAGTTTGAAGTGACAATATTTATTAACAATCTTTAAACGTGCTTAGATTGGTTCAACATTATATGAAGGCAATCATGGGCAACAATATGATCATGTTCTTCTAGGACAGTTTATTGAATGAATTCTCTAGAATATTTTGAAGCCTGAATTTGTATTGTGTCCCTGTCAGATTATAGATGATAGCAAGGTATTATAGAAGATAGCAAGATACAACCTAGGTACTGGGTTGTGTTTTCCTAGGCATTCAATAAGAAATAAATTGTTATAGCCTAAAAGTAATACGCTGCACAGTTCTTTTATTTCCTTGAATAATATGCACTGGTCACTATATCTAGCTAGGTTCCTTAAGGTTAGTCCTTCTTTAATTTCTCATGTGAATGACCTCATCTTGAATTGCTATCATAATTACTTCTATTTCTACAAACAAACATGTACAAAAGTAATTTATTCTATCTTTCTTTCTTAACATATAATTTACTGAATTCATGGGAATATTAATTATTAAGGGTCTTTTGATTCGACTCTTGGATCTTAGCTGTCCCATGATCTCCTTTCAGGAGTAAACTGCATTCAGTTATATTTTAATCATCTACATATCACAGTGGATGGACAGAATTCTGGACTTTCATTCAAGAAGACATGAGTTTGAATTTGTCTCAAACACTTACTAGTTGTGCGACCTTTTGTGAGTCACAACCTCTCTTGACTCATTTTCATCTGTGAAAGTGGTATAATAATAGCAGGGCTGCTGTGAGGATCAAATGATATGATATGAGTAAATCTTTTTAAGCGAATATAAGTGTTTACTATATGGAAATCACTGTAACAAGCAGTAAGGGTAGAAATAGAAAACCAAAACAATCCCTTCTCTGAATGAGCTCATATTCTAACAATATGTTAGTCGTGACATAGAGTCAGATACAAAGATCTGGTAGTACTTTGGGTGCAGAGGCAAAGCAAAGGGCAATGCTACTACTTCAGGGCAACTGAAGATGCTGAGGTTTGTGCATAAGTAAAGCCATCGGTGTGAGGGTCACTGTTTATTTCTAGAATTTTCAGGGCCAAGGGTTCTAGGCTGTCTCTAAAAGAAATGGAAAGGAGGTGGCACCGACAGTCTCACCCACAAAAGATATGTTGCCTCCTTTCTCTTTGTCAAGATGTCTTGCTGCTTTGCCTAGGTTGGTTTGACTGTCCCATCAGTGGCAATTAATTGATAGTTGGTGTGGCTGGTAGCTATGATGGTGAGGCTTTCTCCACAAAGTTTGCTTTCCAAATCTTAAATCAATATATACACATTAGCTATCACCACCACCACCACAAGCATTGTCACCATCTTTGTTGTTTGTAGTCATCAACAACATCACCATTATCATCATCCCCATTGCTCATTGCAGTGATGTCAACTTGTTTCAAAAGTATCTCTGTAGATATCGACTTATTTATCAAGTTTTCTAAGGATGGTTTGTTTGTTTTTTCACGAGGAAGGAGTAATCTTTTTAAGGTTACCTTCAACAAGAGTTTTTAACCTGAGGTCTATGAACATTCTTTTTAATATAAAAATATCTTCATAAGTAATTTAATAAAATACATTTCTCTTGTGATCCCATGTATTTTATTTTGTACATTTAAGGATGTTATTTTGAGAAGCTGTCCATGGGATTCACTGGAATTTCAAAAGAATTCATAGCATACACACTAAAAACTCTTTCCCTCAGGTACTAGGCAATGTATGGGTTGTTGTTTTTTTTAATTTTGTGGGGCAATGGGGGTTAAGTGACTTGCCCAAGGTCACACAGCTAGTAAGTGTCAAGTGTCTAAGGCCGGATTTGAACTCAGGTACTCCTGAATCCAGGGCCGGTGCTTTATCCACTGCACCATCTAGCTGCCCCATGTTTTTTTTTTTTTTTAATACCATATGGATTTTGGTTAGGATACTTTCAAAATCTGCTTTGGTCTATTTTACAGTTCTGAAGGTATACATTTAGAGTGGCATCACTTTGAACTTGTTCTTACCAAATCAACTTTGATTTCAGGATGCCTGTAAGTTTCTTAACATATTCAACCACAGCCTTTCCTTGACCTTTACGTCATTCGCCTAGAGAAAACCAAGTTACTTGTAGGCAACTTTTTATTCCTTTGGGTTGAAGAGATCCCTAAATATGAGCTCAGAACTTCCAGTCTCTATTTTTATTTCTGTATGTTAAGAATGTTGCACTTGTCAAGTCCAAATGATGCTTTGAAATCAGTAGAGAAATGTTAAATCATATGAAGGATATCTTTATTTTTTGTTTGTTTGTGGGTCAGAGAGGGTTAAATGTCTTGTCCAGGGTCACACAGCTAGTAAGTGTCAAGTGTCTGAGGTTGGATTTGAACTCAGATCCTCATGTATCCAGGGCTGGTGTTTTATCCACTGAGCTGTTTATTTTTGTTGTTGCTAGCGCCACATATATAATTTGGTGTCATCCGTGGAAATCCAATGATTAATGAGATATTTTGGTTAAACTCCTTTTTAAAAAAAAAATAGGAAACTACTGTTAGTCCTATTTAGTAAATATAATAATGGATTTAAAGCTAGGTAAAACCATACTAGGCTAATAATTTCTCCCTGAAAATGTCATATTTTATAGGAATTATTCTTGTAATTCTGGTGTTGGTGACAGATTTTAGAGAATATTTTTATAGATTATAGTCTCTCAATAATAAATTTCTTTAAATTTTGGGGTAGCTAGTTGGTACAGTGGATAGAGCACTGGCCCTAGAGTCAGGAGGACCTGAGTTCAATTCTAGCCTCAGACATGAGACACTTACTAGTTGTGTGACTCTGGGCAGGTCACTTAACTCTAATTGCCTCAAATATCTACAGCTATCCTGATGTATATCTTGCCACTTGACCCAAATGGCCCTGGAGAAGAGAATACGACTGGTGACTTTGTACAGCCCTCTCTCACTTAAATCCAATTCACTACAAGTCATGACATCAGTTCCTGATGTTATGGTCCTCTTCGAGAATGAAGGACACACAGTAACATCAACAACATTTCTTTAAAAAGAATGTAAAGGAAAGTAAGCTAATTGAAAGATGGAGGGTTTTCAACATGAAAAGAAGTCCCTACAACTTCATCACTTCACCTGGTAATAGCCTATGCCTTATCTTTTTCATACTCCTAAAATGGGAAAAGACTTCATTATAGAAGTACTTATACAGCATGAGGAAATTCTTAATTTGCTCATTTCTTTCACTGTACTTAGTAATTTATTACTAAACTTCTTGTGTAAAACTAGGGGTCATGGTTTTGTGGGTTATAGCTTCTATGGTAGCATAGCCCAATGAGACTGGGAAAACACCTCCATTTGTTGCTCTTCATTTTTTTTGAAGAGCAGTAAGACCTTCTTCCCATCCCCATTTTGCTATAGCCAAGAGTGATTAAAAAGTCCTGGGTTCCTGAATGGGCAGCTTAGCAAGTACTTTTCTTTTAAGGTCCACCTGACACTTGATTGAATTGCCCATAAATATTGGATACTTCAAGCCATTTTTTTTGGAAACAGTTATGATTTGATTAATCTGAAGCATTCTCATGTTCTTCGGTCTTTCAGCACTGGTACATTTCTCAGGCACTATTGAAATCCCTGATGTCTAATGTGTCACTCTGATTTTTTCCTTCCCCTTAAGAGCTTAGAGTAGATATGAGTCAAATTTTAGCAATAATTATTGTTGTGATATTATTATTGTTATTATGAAGTGACATATCTGTCAATGAACATTTTTAAAGCACCTATCATGTGCCATATGCTAGAAATACAAAGACAAGAGAGAAAAGGCCCATATATTTTATTATATAATAATAAAAATAAATTTATAAAGATTAGGTTTTTTTGACATGGTGTGAGGTAGGGATAAGGAGACACTAGCAACTCAGGGGATAAGTTCTTAAATGGAGATCATATATGACCTAAGAGTTAAAAGGTTTGAAGAAGGTTTGAGGAAGGGGTATGTTCTAGGCACAGTGCACTGCCAGATCAAAGAAACAGAGATGAGAGGTAAGGTGTCAGCTTAATTGTAGAGTGCATAAAAGGAAATAATGTATAATAATGGTGGGAAAAGTAGGTTGGCTCCAGGCTATGAAGAGCTTTAAATGATAGCAAATTTTGTATTTGATCCCAAAGGTAATTGGGAAGCATTAGAACTGATTGAGTTAGAGTGACATGGTCAAACCTACACTTGAGGAAAAATTACTTTGTGATGATGGAAGGGATTTGAGGCAGGAAAATCAATTAGGAGACTATAATAAGAAGTTTGTCAGTATGTAATGAGCGAATGCCTTAATATGGTAAATATGTGAGTTGAGAAAAAGGGTCGCATGTTAGAAATGTTGTCAAAATAGTATGAACAAAACTCAGTTTCTCATTGATATATGAGGTAAGGAAGGGCGAGGTTTGCTGATGACTCTGAGATTGTAAACTTGAGTGAATAGAAGGGAACATGATGGCCTTATAAAGACAGGGAAGTTCAGAAGGGTAGTGGGGTTTTAGGGAAAATATGAGTTCTGTTTTGAAGATTTTGACCTGAAGATACCTAAAGGACACTCAGTTTGAAATATCTAAAAAGTAGTGATATGGAAATGGAGAGCAGAAGGTACTATGGTTGGAGATCTATACCTTCACACACATGTGAGTGTATATGTATCTATGTGTATAGATACATACATATATATATATACACATTGATACATGCATGTATCTATATACATATATAGAGTGATCTATATATATAGATATAAAACAATCTCCTAATAAATATCTTTTTTTTTAGTGAGGCAATTGGGGTTAAGTGACTTGCCCAAGGTCACACAGCTAGTAAGTGTTAGGTGTCTGAGGCCAGATTCAAACTCAGGTACTCCTGATTCCAGGGCCAGTGCTCTATCCACTGTGCCATCTAGCTGCTCCCATCTTTTATTTTTAAGAGTATACTATATTAAACATGTGTGTATCTGTGATTTTTCCAGTGTAAGGAGATTCTAGTTAGGAAACTCCTTCTATCACTACAGCAAAAACCTGCAACTTAACTAGGGCACTGAGAGGTTATGTGACTTAACCAGGGTGATACAGCCAGTATGTCTTAGATGTGAGACTTGAACTCAAGATTTTCTGAATCAGTGGCTGCTACTCTCACCTCCTGCACCATACTATCTTTTAAGCAATGGGCAACAGAAAATATAGCTGACAACTTGGTAGAATGTATTTAAAGAGCAAGATGTCCAGAGATAAAATTCAAAGCCAACTATGCAACTAACTTACAGTTTGACCTTAAGAAAGGTGTTTTCCCTCTATGGATTTAAATTTCTACATCTGTGAAATGAGAGGACTGGACAAGTTGCCATTGGTAAAGTTCATTCACACTTCATTTTACTCCCTGCAGGACATCTCTTCCGCAGCCTTACCCAGAGCCTTCTTGGCCCCAAGGAACTTGACTGATAACTGCATCTCCCAAACTATTGTTCTGGGAATTCCCCAGCTACTAGGCTTCTCTTTACTCCTCAGGCTACTAAAATCTCTTTTACAAGTTGGACAACTTGCAAAGTGGATACCATACCCTTCCTTCTGTGAACCTTTGTAGTTTTGGAATTCTGAACAAAGATCAGATCAACTCTCCCTACTCTCCTATGGACTCAATAACCATCTATATAATAGCATGGAAAAAAGACGCCTGATCTTATGGGTGTTACCTGCCCCATTAAAATGTAAGCTCCTTGAGGTAAATTACAGTTGTTGTTTTTAAATTTGTATTTTGCTTTAGCATTTCATTTTATTTTAGCACAATATTTGGCAACATTATATATGAGCATAATAAAAACCTCAATTTTTTAAAATAGAAAATGTTAAGAAATAATATTTCCCTTTAAATGCCTTTCCAAAATCCTTAGAAAAGCCTTTTGGAAGTGTGGGTGATAGGTCAAGGACAAAAAGTCTTTCATAGAAAAATGAATTAATGGTGGTACCCAACCTTTTACATCATAACCTCTCTGTTCCCTTTAGATCTGACAAATACCATGCCCCACCCTTCTCCATTGAGAACATATATTTTGATATTTAATTTAGGAAGAAAGTCCATTTGTTTCCTCCTATAGCAAGGGACGTAATCTAGGAAGTAAAAAGTCTTTTTACTCAACTCTTCTGGAATATTAAACCTAAAACTATAATTTACATATTATGATCTTCTTGTTTCATATTCCTTAAAAAAAACTCATTCAGGGGGCAGCTAGGTGGCGCAGTGGATAAAGCACCAGCCCTGGATTCAGAAGTACCTGAGTTCAAATCCAACCTCAGACACTTGACACTTACTAGCTGTGTGACCCTGGGCAAGTCACTTAACCCCCATTGCCCCGAAGAAAAAAAATCAATATAAAAAAAAATCATTCAGAGAGAATGTGGGACTATGCCAATTTGCCTGCTATCTTCATAATAGAAATGTTTAAATATTAGACTGATGTTATATATTCTTATTTATCTATTTGTTTATCCATTTATTTGCCTATTTGTTTATTTATTTTCTTATCTATTTATTTGTTTGTGTGTTTGTTTATTCTTAGTCATAAAAGTATTTTATTATTTTCCAGTTACATGTAAAGATAGGTTTTAACATTTGTTTTCATAAGATTTTTAGTTTCAAAATTTTCTCCAGGGGCAGCTAGGTGGCGCAGTGGATAAAGCACCGGCCCTGGATTCAGGAGTACCTGAGTTCTAATCTGGCCTTGGACACTTGACACTTGCTACCTGTGTGGCCCTGGGCAAGTCACTTGGCCCCCATTGCCCCGCAAAAACAAAAAAAACAAAAAAAAAATTTTCTCCCTCTCTTCCCTCCCCCCTCCCCAAGACAGAAAGCAATCTGATAAAGGTTATATATGTACAATCATATTAAATATATTTCTGCATTATAGATTGATGTTATATTAAATAAAATTGTTTCAGATAGAGTTGAACCTAAAAACAGAGTACAGAATTAGTATTAACTTTTCTTTTCTTTTATTCATTTCATTCTAAGGTGTTATGCAGTTTGAAGAGTTCTTCCTCTGCTGTAATTATGAAAATAAGTACTCACATTACAAAATTTGCAGACTTGAACAATATCTGGGTATTTTCAACATTTCCTGTTATGATTTTTCTTTCATTCTAAAAGAGAAAACAATTTCAATAGAACAATCTTGCATTTGTCATTGAAATCCTAGTTTCCCCAAGTAATCTGTAACCCAGCTTTGTCCTTGAGCATTCCTGGGGATGCCTAGTTTGGCAGAGTTCTGACTTGCTTTTAAGTCATATATTACACAGTTCTTCAGGCTTCATAAGTTTAAGTCTCTGCAACTGTCAGCTGAGTATTTGCTAAAATTGGGTCATGCCTAAAATTTGCATTACGTTATAGATTACTTGTAAAAACTTTGGCTCAGAGGGCAAAAATGGGTCTCTTCTATTTCTTCCTAGAAAGGTGCCATATATAAAAGACCATTTCAATGATAAATACACTGTTCTGCTCCTAAAATTGCTTTCTCTGCTACACTGAAAGAAAAAGTATTTTTAAAAAGCATTACTCTGTGAATCTTCCAAAATGTTCATTGAGATACTCAACATAGCTCAAACTTCATAAATCTTCTGGTTTTAGGATAAACACAAGTCTTTCTTTTATTTCTCCTGCTGGTATGATTTTTCTATGAGCTATATTGCTTTGACTTGAATTATTCAATTAGAGAAGTTTGTTATATCAGTTAGAGCCAGCCTCAAGGCTAAGCATATCTGGGTTCAAGTCCCATCCTGGAGGCTATGTGATCTTGGGCAAGTCACTTAACTTCTCAGAGTTCTATGCAACTCTCTAAGTCATAGGCTAACTTGACTCAGCCAGTGGTTGTTTCCTCAGCTGGTTGTTCCCTGCAACAGTGAAATTATAGGCATAGTTACTATCATGATTTTTTTTTCTTTCCCCTCAGTGATTTGTGGATATTAGAATTGTTTCTGTGTTTCGATCTTTCATTAAATTAGCATATGGAAATCTAAATGTAGAAACTTCCTTTACCTATACTGATCTGTAATTCATTCATAACTTAATAGGACTCCAAAGCAGGAAATTCTTTGTCCATGCAGATTAGCAACTGTTCTGCATCTTGTAGAGGTGTTTCTTGTCAAGGCTGAGAAGTTAGTGATTTGTCTATGGCCACATAGTAAGTTGTCAGAGGCAAGGCTGGAATCTATATCTTCCTGACTCAGATCATGTGACCTCCTATCCATGAACACCATCTGGCCTTTCAGGCTGTTGATAATAATTAATTATTTGGAGCTCACTCATTCAACTTTATATCCAGGGGTCTATTGAAGCTATGGAGCAAGATAAAAAAAAAATTAACCCGGTGAATGACTTAGTTCAATATGAATATCATTATTGACATAAGTATTTTCAGGGATTTTATTTAATTCAAGTATTTCTAGAATAAGTTTACTGCAATATCTTT
Source organism: Dromiciops gliroides (assembly GCF_019393635.1). Classification (NCBI taxonomy): domain Eukaryota; kingdom Metazoa; phylum Chordata; class Mammalia; order Microbiotheria; family Microbiotheriidae; genus Dromiciops; species Dromiciops gliroides. The sequence continues at coordinate 256,558,196 of NC_057865.1, forward strand.
TGATTTTACCATTTTACTGAGATGTTGCTATGGATACAAATCCAGAGCACACTGGTACTGAAATCAGGATTCATTGGTTAAAACAGGTAAGGAATTTGCTATTGAATTTACAGTATAATACCTAGTCACAAACCGATTGCTCATCATGTTTGATATTTCAAAACTTGCCAAAATGTCTGACCTCATTAAGGTCTGTTGCAAATCTTAGCCCATTTACAACCATCTCTTTTTGCACTATTAGCATCCATTAATCCTCCACAGAAAATCCACCCAATGTACTAGAGATGTTTGTCCAGTCAATTATAAATATTGTGCGTACCAGTTCTGTATTTGGATGGTCCATTTGTCATTCCTTGCTATTAATACCTGACTGGCCTTTTCTAACCCTCCATTCCCTGAATGATATCCTTGCCCAAATTCCTTGGCATAAATATCAATGGATATATGTCATTATCTATGAGCATTTGTCATAAATATTTCCTTTGACCTTTGTGCCACCCAACATTTGCATTTTTAGGTGATTGAGAGATTCCAAGATTCATAATCAAAAAGCATCACTGGCAGAACATTTGTGTTAAGAGGGTCATTGGGAATCTTAGGATTATTAAAATCAATATTCAATTTCTCACATGCAATCCAATCTGTTCTCTTCTTGTTCAATTCTTGACCCAACTTCTTCTTGTCTGACTATAATCCCTGTCTCAGATACATGTTTTAGATGACTAAACTAAGGTTTTAAGAAAAAAAAAACACCTTCATATCATAATATAATTATCATACCGATATTTATAGTTGCATGTATATATATGAATATATACACATATATGATACATATATATGTCAATTTGATGTATATAAATATATGTTTATTAAAAATTTGCAATTTTTCATACTTTAAAACTCATTATCTATTAACTGCCTCTTTATATAAACTACAAACGATTATTAAATTATATATTTTCAATTATGTATATCACCAATAGTTAATAGAGCAAAGCTTTTTAGTTTTCCCTAGTAATGCTGCATATGTGGATTGATTTATTCAGATATCCATGTGCACATTACTCTTGTGAAGAATGGGTCCCTCTTGTAAGGATGCTCACAGGTTTTAGAGATGTTTTCTGTAGTCAGATATATAAACACATACATGTTTGCATACATACCTACACACACACACACATATATATTGAAGAAGTCTTCTCTAACCAAATTACTAACCATTACCAGACACTAACCATACTTTAAAACCTGGGTATTTTGTGTGATAGTAGTAATTTATTGATTTTTTAAAAAGTTTGAGTAAATTTATTTTAATTGGCAAGAATTTATTGTTTCTTCTTTTCATTAATACTTTCAACTGGTGAAAAAATGAAAAGCAAAGTTCTTGTAATAAATATGCATGGCCAAACAAAACAATTTCCACTTTGCCCATGACCAAAAATATAAATCTCATTCTGCATCTTAAGTTCATCTCCTCTCTGTCAGGGGGTAGGCAGCATTTTTCATCATCAGTTTTTGTATCCGTAGTATCTAACACAGTACTTGAGACATGGTAAATACTTCATTAAATACATGTGGTGTGATTTTTTTGTTCCTTTCCCCCATGTTATTCTAACCTTAAAAGAAGCGAGTCTATTGATGAATTAATAAGATCAGTGTTTTAAGAAAGGCTTGTATATCCTTGATTTATGCCATAACTGCAGGGGTTCAAATTCATTTGGGTCATTAGCCTCTCAGCGCTGGCTGATAATTTTATCCCTAATTGCTATTCAAATTTGAGAAGGCCCAGTGATTAAGACAAAACCAAACCTTTTAAATGTGACTTATATCACTACTTTTCTACCTTGTTGTCATCTGGCGTCTTTGGCTAAAAAGAGCTCAAGCTGTGTTGGTACAAGCATTCCTGTAGAAGGTTAAGAAATCTTCCGTCCCATTGGTTCTTTTGGGTGAGATTCTGACTCCATTGCACTGAGGGGATTTGGATATTGCTGTCACACCATGGGCAGTAAATGTGGTCCAGTCTGAGAATTATCCTATTCATCCCAGCTCTATTTATTCAGGCTAATGTAGGTCTATATGGAATTGAAGGACAAATAAGAAACCTAGGGAAAAGTAGAAATCAGGCCTTATCCCTGAAAGGCAGTTAAAAAAAAAGGAATAATAAAATGGCCAAAACAGAAAGGAGATGCAACTTGGAAAGTTTAAAAAAATGTACAAAATCCTTCAGATATTTTGGTCAAAAGAGGACGCACAAAGAACCTTTTGTTCACTTGCTACAGAGGGAAGGAATATTAATAATGGAAGAATAACAACAACAAAAAAAGAATGAGGCTTGTAAAGCCTTCTTTATTTCTATCTTTTCAGAAAAGATTAAAGGCAAACTTTTAATTGGAGAAATTCCCAGTTCTGAGAGAGAAGGGAAGGTCAAATGCAGAGGAATGCCTCTGTTTAAAGAGTGCTTAGAGAATATGGATACATTGAAATCAGGTTTTAGAAACAAGTCTAGAAGTGCTTAATGAATTGGTAAGTGCCTTTTTAGAGCCATTGGATTTGAGGGCTGTTTTTTTGTTTTGTTTTGTTTTGTTTTTTTTTAAGAAATCATGGAGGATGGGGACATTCTCATGTTTTTCATTTGTCCAATTCGAATCACAAATCAGTTGCCTTAATGTTGATACCTAGCAAGACACTAGGTCTGATGACTGCATATCAGGTATTGGGGATTCCTTTTGTCTATGGGTTGTATTAGACAGATACTGAAATCCCTTCCAATATTCAAATCCCATGAGACCAGATAACATTACAAGATCAAGTTCAAATAAATAGTAATGGGAGACTTGTCACAGCAATCAACATGACTATGAAGTACAAACTTTGAAGCCATATGGATTTCAGAGCTGGACAGGACCTTCGAGAATATCTAAGCCAATTTAGGGAAATAGGATTTGGAATCCTGATGCCCAGATTCTAGACCCCACTGCACTATTTACTAGCTCTGATTTCTTGGACATGCCACTTAGCTTTCTCATCAATATCATAGGGAAAATGATATTAGAACTACCTGCCTCATAGGCTTGATAGGAAAACCAAATGACAAGAGCGTGCTGTTACTTCATACCAGTTAACTATACAAATGTTAGATTTTGTTGCATGAGAAGCTACTAAGCATTGTAAAGCGAAGACAAGCTTTGGAGTCATTAAGAGCTACCCTGTGACCAGGTCTTCAAGTCTAATCTCTGAGACATACTGGTTGTAGGATCACAGAAAAGTTGCCTAACTTCTCAGTCACTCAGATGACTCTTTCTGAGTGTTATGGGAATGCAGTGGGAACCCAAGAAATCTAAAGATCCCATCCCCTCAAGGAATTCTTGAATTCTCCCAGGGGAGGGGCAGCTCTGTCTCCCATCTCAGGCACGACCCTGGTAAGCTGATAAACTATACAAGGGTATGCAAGATGATATTGTCACAGGGGAAACTGGTTCTGATGTGGATCATTAGGTATTCCTCTTTAAAGAATTTCACTGTCTTGCGCACAAATCCAATTAAATAAAGCAATCTTTTATTTATATGCTAGAGAAATGTGACCAAGAGAGAAGTCAAACTTCTCTCAAGGGGAGATAGTTTCATAGACATGGTTCTCTGAGATACCTATCTCCTGGAACAGGAGAAAGGCCACAGCTTTTATAGATGGTAGATGGGGTGATCACCTGAGCTCTTTTGGGGGGTGGGTTGGAAGAAGTCCAGTGAGTGACAGTTGTTCTGATTTCTGGAGCTATCTCAGGCAGCAGCCACACCTAATGGGCTGATCTTCCTTGCTTCTCAAGGTGTCTCTGTCCTTAAATTTAGCTGGCCAGTTTAAATTTTAATCCTAACTCCATAATAGCATTATGCAAGATAAGGATTGCTGCAGCATATTTTACTGATGCCCCATTATTCCGAAATCCCCTCTTTGCTGCATTTCCTTCCCAATGCTTTGTAATTTCCTTCCCTTTCTTTGTTTTGTAAAGATACAAAATCTTCTCTTACTCCACTGGGATAGTCACCAAGGTGATCTGTTTCCTGGCCGTATATCCTCCCTCCTAATAAAACTTTAAAAAAAAAATTTTATTTTACAAGATTGTTGATGAGCCTCTAATTCTTTGGGTGAGCTAGCCCCCCTCCCCCCCAAAAAGAAAAAAAAACAAACCCAGGTCACAAGTCCCCCCAAACATGAGGAAACATAATAACTGGTTTGTACATTTGTATAAACAAAGGCACTTTTTCCAAACCATGAGTTCTCCACACTGATGGAATAATTGGTGAAGATTATACATACACATATACACACACACATACTCACAAAACACATGCATAATTGTGTTCTATTATTAACCTAGTAAATTTATATATTGACCTAATATATTATATAATATGTTTATTATAAGTATAGGATTAGTGTATATATAACACAGAACTGAACAATTTCACTATATATATATACATATATATAAATATATAATAGTACATATATACTTAAAGACACACACACATATATATAATAGTACATATATACTTAAACACACACACACTTGTGTGTGTGGGGGGGATATATGACCATGGGATGACCTACTTCACTTATAGATTTCCCTTTTTAACCCTTAAATTTATATATATATATATAAATAAATTTATATATATAATATATAAATAAATATATACATATATATAAATATATATATGGTCATAAGCTGAACAATTTCACTATATATGTATACATATCTATAAATATAAATATATAATAGTACATATATACTTAAAGACACACACATATATTTAATAGTACATATATACTTAAACACGCACACACACACACACACACACAGATCATGGGATGACCTACCTCACTTATAGGTTTCCCTTTTTAACCCTTAAATTTTTCCCATATTTAGTCTCATAATCCTAAACTGTAGAGTAATCAAGAGGTATGTTTTAACTTTTTTCTTTCTAGTTAATAAAATTGTGAAATCTTTCTCATTAATTAGTTTAAGTCCCCCAAAGTCTTAAATATTGTCACATTTTAAGTCTTGTCATATCTTAAGTATTCAGTCATATTTGACTCTGTGACCCTATATGGAGTTGCCTTGGGAAAGATATTGTTTTGCCATTTCCTTCTGCAGCTCATTTTACAGATGAGAAACTGAGGCAAACGGGGTTTAGTGACTCATCAAGGGTCGCACAGCTACTAAGTGTCTGAGGCTGGATTGGAACTCATAAAGATGAGTCTTCTTGATTCCAAACTCAGGAGTCTATACACTATGCCATCTAGCTTCCCCAAAGTCTGAAGTACTATTTATTAAATAAATCAGAACAATCTCCCTTACCAATATTATTTACTCACTTGTATTCTATTAACAAATGAAATTAATAATTCATAAAGACAAAAATAATCACATAATATTTTGGCTATAAGAAAGATTAGAGCTAGAATCACCTCAGAACCTCAGTTTAAGAATGATAGCTTTTCTTCATCACAGTAAACATGAATTTACCTTTTAATTCACTGGAGATACTCATTAAAATTTCTCAAATTTCTCATATCTCCCTCAAGATACGTTAATTTTTTTTCAGGAAATAAAGTATAATCATCTTTTTTATCTGTCCTTTCTTCAGTCATGAGGGAAAACAATCTATCCAGGATTCACTGTACTTGCCAGCTTCTAACTGACTTTTTATAGAACTCTATGTTTCTTTATAGTATAAAAAAGTTAAGGCAGTTTTACAAAGAAAGAAATTTCTCTTCAACTTCTTTCTTTTTATCCTCTATACAGTTTATCTTATAGATACTTGTAGATATAAGACAAAACACACACCCTCCCTGATGCCATAGGGAGAAGCAAGATGGCAAGACAGTGCAAAACTAGTTTCTATAATGCCAGGAAAACTACCTTTCCCACAACATTCCATTTTTCTATTAAAGGTATAGTAACTGTATAGTCTCTGTGGGACAGAATAATGAAAAAAACAACAGGTGTTACATAATAAACACACATACTTATATGTATTTTATATTAGAGAATGAGCAAAACATAGTCAATAGAGAGTCAACAAGGCCCTGGCTCAAGTCCAAACATGTGACTATAGGCAAATCATTTCAAGTCTCAGTACCTGAGGCAAGTTGCTACAACTACAAATCGCATAAGAGGTAATGGTCTGTTTTGCTAGAGGGTGTTCTCTCTTCTAGCTGTCCATATATCAATGAGACACTATGGTGTAGCAGGAGGAGCACTATATCTGAAGTTAGAGGACTGGGATTTAAAATCTACCTTTGATGCTTACTACATAGTATCCTTGGTCAAGTCACTTAACTTCCTTAGGCCTCAGTTTCCCCATGTCAAAGATGAGTGAGTTGGACTAAAGTGCCTCAGAGGTTTCTTCACAAAATTATAGGTTTAGATTTGGTGTTTAATATTATTTTGAGGGCATCAGATCCAATATCTTCTTTTACAGTTGAGGAAATCAAAGCACAAAGAGGTTAGTGAGTTGTCCATGGTCACATAGCAGTTAGGTGGCTGAGGTGGAATTTGAACCCAAGTCTTGCTGAATTCAATTCTAACACTCCTTTCACTATACCACACTGCTTAATAATAGCTAACATGTATAGGACTTTAAGGTTTCAAAAGAATGTTACATACATTGTCTCATTTGGTTCTAATGACAATCCTGTGAAATAAGGGCGATACTATTTCCCTTTTACAGATGAAAAAACTGAGAGAGGTTAAGTGCTTTGCCCAGAGTCATACAGGGTAAAAGAGTCTGAAGCAGGATTTGAATTCAGGTTTTCTGACTCAAAGTTCAGCACTTTTTCCACTCCATTACACAGGAGAGATGCATGTATATGTGCATGTACGTAGGTGCACAATGTATGTATATGTAGTATATGTACATGTATGTATACATATATGTGCAAATACATGTATATGTATGTGTGGGCACGCACGTGTGTATACATATACAGACATTTGTGTATCATGCACACATGTTATAGTTATTCTTCAAGATCAGGCCAAATACATGATAGGTGATATCAAGTTGTGGGACTTGAAGAATATAATCTATTATGATTTTAGAAAGGTATCTTATCTTGTCTAGAAGGAAGAAATAGTTGAAAAAGTTAAATTAAAATGTACAGTAATCACTTAAACAATTAATGGATCTCATCCATTTGTGTAATTCCTTCAGGGGTGCAGATAAAAACTCATTCATGGGGGACAGCTAGGTGGCACAGTGGATAGAGCACCACCGGCCCTGGAATCAGGAGGACGTGAGTTCAAATCCAGCCTCAGACACTTGACACACTAGCTGTGTGACCCTGGGCAAGTCACTTAACCCCAATTGCCTCACTAAAAAGAACAAAAAAAAAATCCTCATTCATGACCTTTCATCCACTATGTCTCTTGTTAGTATCCTTCTATAAATTCTCCTAAGACATTGACCAAAATGTTGCATCCCCTCCTATAGGTCTTTTAAAATTATTTGGGTACCAGCATACTATGTAGAATGTCCATCTATTATCTTTCTCTTTGGCCATATGACGTGACCACATACTTTTTGGTTATGTATCTTTTGGATATTTTTACAGCACTTCCAATGAAATTCCTCTTGGAGACTGAAGAAAAGATTGTCAAGCTTCACTGTTGTTGCCCTTGCTTAACTCTCCCAACCAGCTATTGTCCTGGCACTTCTAGTCTTTTCAAGTGGAGCTAGACCTCAGCTCATATCTACCCATGCCACTTGCCAGCCATGGCTTTATAATTACCCAGCACACCAACACTAGACACACAAAATCACATAATTTTCATTTCAGGAAAAAGCTGAGAGGGGGGTATTAAAATCTTGAAAAAATTCCAACAGACATTCCAGACTGCTCTATTCCTCCTATTTTTTTTTCTAGGTACAACTCATCATCCTTCTGTATGAGTCAACTTAATGGGCTGTTCACTCAACTGTGTGTCCATGTAAACAAAAGGCATTCTTCATCCTCTTGTGTTTTGTTTTTGGTTTTCCCCATTAATTATTTGTCAAATCCTTTAAAGTGCTTGTGGACCTCGTTTAGGGGCTCCTATAATATCATACAACTTGATACCAAAAGTGCCCTAGCATTAGGAAACAAAAGCATCTGGAAAATTGCATTTTTCAGAGGGAATAATTCATTCATTTCAACTCTGTGCTGGAAATTGTGTTGTTGAATATATTTCATGAGTGCAAGCCTCATGGTGTTATATGATGCTAGATATTAATAATAAGAACATCACCAAAATTATCTCCTTTATTGCATCTGTCAGTGATTCTTATGTGACTGAAATATATGTTTTAGGGAAGAGAGACTATAGATTTAGACTGAAAAGGGACCTCAGAGGCTATCGAGACCTATCCATTTATTTTACAGATGGTAAAACTGAGACCCTTATTAGGAAAGGCCTTGATGCTACATTTAAGTAAAGCAAATCAAATATGTTTATTCTTTTTGTGTGGGGCAATTAAGGTTAAGTGACTTGCCCAGGGTCACACAGCTAGTGTCAAGTGTCTGAGGTCAGACTTGAACTCAGGTCCTCCTGAATCCAGGGCCGGTGCTCTATCCACTGTGCCACCTGGCTGCCCCCAAATATGTTTATTCTTAACAATCAATAAGCATTATTGGATCTTGTATTCTCTGCCGCTTTCACTTGGCAATGACTTTAAAGATATGGTCTGTTATAGAATATTGTTTATAAATATCTGCCCATTCCATTCTTATAATTTATTAAAGTATGCCCATGAATCCATGACCATTCTAAGTAAAGGTAAAAGAAATGCTACAGGTAAGTCATGTCACTCCATATATTTAATAATTAATAACTAGTTCTGCTAAGCTCAGTTTTTTGCTACTGATTCTGGATTGTGTTAAAATCAATGAATGTTCTTTTGGATTTCCTTTACACATAATTAGGAGCAATACAACACTGAAGTTGAACTATCATCCTTTAAAGACCAGACTACAACATGCAGGTAGACATGTAATCACTTGAATTAATCCATCAACATGTATACATTGGACAGGTACTACAAATGGAAAATGAGCTAGATTCAGAAATAACTCAGTAGAAGAGATTAGGCTGGTGATTCCCAATATCAGTGTAATCTCTCTCTAACATACCAATATTCTCTAGGTTGTGGTTTGAAGCTGCAAATTATAGAATCATGGGGTCATAAGAATTAAAATTAAAATCAATTCAAAGAATTACAAAGAGATATGACTAGTACATTGTAATATGAGACCAAAGATAACTGAAGTATAAGGAGTAGTATTATGGTAACATCAATGTTATATATAAATGTCATTGGAAATATGAAAATGAGTTAATGATATACTATATAGTAGGGATGAGAGATCACCAATGGATAATTGAATTGCTACATTTAGAACCCTGTTCAAAGACCAAGAAGAGAGAGGTAGAATTCAGAGTTAGTTTTGGAGTCAGGATGACCTGGAATCAGGTTCTTTCTCTGAAATATACTGCTTGTGTGATGATATGAAGTCACTTGACCTTTCAGTGCATCCAGTCAATTTTCCAAGAATTTAAGTTGTGTATCAATTATTGATCCATATTGGTAGAGAAGTTTCATCACTGAGGTACTCTGCCCTGACTAGACTTTGATGACTCTGGAGGAGAGATTGAGGCTGACAACTTTGCACAGCTCTGCCTCATTTATTTGCAATTCACATGCAAGTTAAGACATCACCCTCATAATGTCATCAGTCCTCTTTAAGAATGAAGGACAAACAAAAACAACACCCTGAGGAAATCAGAGATTTTGGCTTCCTCTCCCCTTCCAAATCAAGAAGAAAGCCTTCAGCACCTTGGACAGATTTATAGGGAAACAGACAAGAATAACTAGGATGAGATAATATAAAAGGAATTATCAGAATGAAATGGTATAATAGTTTTCTGCATTGGTGGAGGTAATACCCATCCTGATGGAATCATGGATGCTTGCCAAATGGCAAAGGATAGGCATTTCTCCATTTGAATTAATGTCTTTAAAAGCATGCATTCATTTTTGGCGTCATATCTTCAGAGTTTAAAAAAAATTCTTGTGTTGCCTATTCTGTGCAAAGAATTTTGCATCATACCATAGCACCATGCTAGGACTTTCGGTGTTGTTGCTGTAGTTGTTAACATGGTGTTATTTAATTGAAGTTTTAGAACATAATTTCATTCTAGGCACTAGGTCTTTAGCAGTGGGGAGAAAAATGATGCATGATTTCTCAATGTCCTATAATTATAGACTCATTTATATGAAAATATATGTCTAGGAATATGCTGTCTCATTTACAGTGGTTATGAAAAAGCTTTAAGTAATGTATCAAGCCATTGCATTCTTCTAAGATTTCATAAGAATTTAGTCCATGAGTTAATCAAGATAGGTCACATTGTTATAATAGTAAAAGGGGTCTTCTGATCATATATATTCTCTTCTTCCCCTTAATACATCCCATACTCTCCCATGAATGTGGCTATACTGTCTGTCACTTTCCCTTTGTTGAGTACTTTTATGTGGAATACTTCCCTGTATGCAGGAAACAGCACCATTTGAAGGTTTAATTTGTACTTGCCTCTAAAACAGTGGATTGTATAATTGCTTATTTATCCTAAATTTTTGATATATAAAATAGATCATTAGGGGAGAATCCTATAAAAAAGATGATTCAAACATCAAAATACAATTAATCTGATCAAACCCCCTTCTTTTGCCTAAATTTATTATCCTGTGTTCCTAGTGAAAAAGAAAAGCTATTTACTTAAATATAAAGAATATGGTGGGTGTCACTCAGAAGGATACATAGGGAAATTAATTCTGGTGTGTTGGTCAGATTGTAGGTTGTTCTTGTTGTTGTTGTGCTTCCCCAAGGACTTCCCTGCAATGTGATGTGTAGATGCATATCATAATATATTGGGTCTTATGTACCTTGGTGTAATGAATGGAATGATGCCACCTACTGGAGACTTGCTGTGGGAAAGCTCCACCATGAGGAAAATGCCTCAGAGGCATTGTGGCTTTTCCTTGGTGTCAGGAAATGACATTGGCTCATGGGTGCTGTCTATCAAGGCTACCAGCCAATCAACTTGAGGAGCCTCCTATTTTCTGGGAGGAGACAGGAAGGAGGAAAGGGAGCCTGCGCAGAGAGCTCTTGCACTTTTGGGTTCCTGACTTGGTGGTGGTGGCGGCAGAGGACTTCATAGGAAATTGGAGGAAAGATAGGAATGCCAGGCTGTTGGAATTCTGTTCTTAATCTTTTTCTTTCTATTTTCCAATAAACCCTTAAAAACCTAAGCTTGTTTTTTCAGTGATTTTAGTCAGTTTCCCCCAAAACTGGGGGAACAGATTAGAATCCACATTTAGAATCTTAAATTACACATTGGGTAACTGTCTCCAGATGAGGATCACTTTTTTTCAGACAGACATACTGCAAAGAACTGAGAATGAATTAGATGCCTTTGAAAAGTAAGTGGAAAAACAAATTATGTCCTTTGAATGTAATTGAATGTAACTGAGCTATAAGAAACAATGAACATGACAAATGTAGAGCAACATGGGCAAACTTACATCATGCAAAGTGAAGTAAGCAAAATAAGGAAAATGTTCTACATACAGACTAAAGCAATGTAAATGAAGGTATAACAATCACAAAACAAGTGACATGGAATGTTATGGAAATACAAAGAAAAAACCTGTCCTCAAAGAAGAGATCAGAAGACATTTCCTCCCATCACTCATTTAAAAGGATTGGGAGAGGGCCTATGCTGTAGAACACTGAATGGAACATCATATTTCTTTTTTTTTTTTTAACATATTTAACTTGCTTTGGTTGATTTTTTCCCTTTTTCCTTTAAAAAAATCCTGTGTTTAAAGGGATAGGTCTGAGAGAGAGAGGGAGGATACAAGGGAAAATCTAGGTGATATAAAAACAAAAAAAAATGGTAAATGAAATTACAAAATAGGCTCTATTAAATGAAATAATGTATGTATGCATGTGTGTATGTATGTTTGTACAAATGTATGTATTTTAAAAAGAGATTTATGGCACCCAACCAGGAATACTATCAGTAAATGTTTTCTACAAGACAATTTAACACAACAAACATTTATTTTATTTTTATTTTTATTTTATTTTATTTTTTGGTGGGGCAATTGGGGTTAAGTGACTTGCCCAGGGTCTCACAGACAGTAAGTGTTAAGTGTCTGAGGCCGGATTTGAACTCAGGTCCTCCTGAATTCAGGGCCAGTGCTTTATCCACTGCGCCACCTAGCTGCCCCACAACAAACATTTATTACATAGCTACTATGTGTCAGGAATTGTGGCACGTTCTGGGGATACAAAGCCAAAAATGAAGTAAATACCCTGCCTTCAAGGACCTTTAATGCTACTGTGAAAGGAGGGGAAATCAGAAGAAAGGGAAACAGTATTTTCACAAATAAATCGATCAATTATAGAAATAATACAAAATAACTTCAAGATGAGTAGTGCTAACATTTGGCAGCAGTGGTTAGGGGAAGAAGAGGGGAAGAATGAGGAGGATGGTGGAGGAGGAAAGGGAACCAGGAAAGTCCCCCTAACAAAGGTAGCACTTGAATTGGGCTTAAAGTAAATCAAGAATTCTAAGACTTGAAGTGAAGAGGGAGAGCAATCCAGGCATAGGGTAACTATTTCTAGAAAGTCACAAAGAAGAGAGAGAAAGGGTCATGTACAGGCCATAGCTAGAAGGCAAATTTAAAAAGAACAGAGGGTGAAAGTAGAGAGGGGGACTGATGCAAGAAATATCGCGGAGGGAGGAAACAGAAAGTTTGGCTACTGAATTGGATATGGAGGTTGAGGGACAGGGGAGAGTCAAGGATGACTACAGTTTCTGAAAGTTTATTGGTACTCCCAAAAGACATAGCATTCATTGGGCTGTGAATTTGGATACAAAATTTTACTCTGTAAAAAAAAATAGAAAACTAACTCCATGTACTATGACACTGTAGATAGAAAGCTGCCCTCAGCCATGAAGATTCACGCCTCTGAAACGTACTAGCCATCTCACCAAGGACAGGTCATACTTTCTATCTACTTTATACTCTAAGCATCAGAGAAGGTATTGCCCTGCATTTTTTTAAAATGTTTTTTTTTTTTTTTAGTGAGGCGATTGGGGTTAAGTGACTTGCCCAGGGTCACACAGCTAGTAAGTGTTAAGTGTCTGAGGCTGGATTTGAACTCAGGTACTCCCGACTCCAAGTCCAGTGCTCTATCCACTGTGCCACCTAGCTGCCCCTGCCCTGCATTTTTAAAAGGATTTTCCTCACATGGGAGCTCCCAAATCCCTGAAATCATGTATCTCTTCCCTACCTTTATACCAGTGCAGTGTATACTGTTGGCTTTAGAGTAAGGAAGAGCTGAATTAAAATCTTACCTCAGAAAGTTAATAATTATATGACCCTGGAAAAGTAACAACCTTTTTCAGCCTGAATTACTTGATCTGTACAGTAATGTGAAACTCAAATGAGATAATATACAAAGCATTTTGAAAACTTAAAGTTCTACATCTAAGTTCTGAATATTAAAAAATCATCCTGTTATTGACTTTTTCAATATTTATTTCTAATGGTCTGAAATCAATGACTTTTATATAAATATAATATTTACTTCAAAAAGTTACAGATTCAAATAATGTGATTACTTCATAGGATTTATTATTGGCATTTTCCAGAAGCTAGCTTTATACATGACCTAACTATTATTGTTTTTATTACAATACAACTAGTGCCATATATAATTTTGTGAATTTATAATATATCTTAATATATTATATTTTAGTCTTCCATCAATAGCATCATAGAGGAAATGTAATAAACTATTCAACTATTTCTCCAGGATTTTTTAAGCACTTAGATACATTAACAGAAGGCTCAAAATAATTTCTTAGCCAAACTTTCCATTCTAGGACATAAGCAATTAATTCCCTCTGTATTTGTACCTGAATTTCTTGTCTAGACCAAAATGTTTAAAAAATAGTGTCACAAATTGATGTTCTTCCATCTCTTGGTTTCTGTTGGGTCCTTGTCCATAAACATCCTCATGAGTGTCAGCATCACTGAAGCCAATGTCTCAGTTCTAGAAAACCCAATGTTTTCTTGTACAAGTTTATAGTCTAATACAAAGAGAGCCATTTGAAAAGATGGGTGAGCATGAAATTTCTTTACAATTCAGCTCTTCAAAAAGATCTTTCTTGCTGTTTTCTTGTCTTCTTGTTTTCTTCCTTTCCTTCCTCATTTCTCTTTCTTTCCCCCCTCTCTCTCAATAGCTAAGAGACAAGAACATGACTTTGCTTGATCAAAGACTACTTTATTGTAAAGCCTTAGAATAGCAGCCGAGTTCCCTGCTTCCTTTTCCTTATTTGCAAAATGGGGGCAATTATTTTGACCTAACTTGTTATACATCTATTAATTCAATGTCTCTGAAGGGATCTGAATGTAGGAACAGTTTCAAAAATATTAATTACTGATTTATCCAGTGCCAGTGTTTCATAGGAATGAGCAGCAACACAGAACAGCCATATAAAATACTGCTTGAATGAAAATCATTTAAAAAGATTAAAATACTGAACAACAATGAACATGTTATATCTACCTACCTGTCTGAATGTCTGTCTGTCTGTCTATCCATCTATCTATCTATCTACCTACCTAACTATATCCTTGCTAGTTGTGCAGGGATGGAGCCAGAGGTAAGGACTTGGGTGTTGCATTAGTTATCTGCAGCCAAAGAAAAAGTGTGTATAGAATAATTTTACAAATATATACATATTTGTGTCTAATAGTAGCCATCCATAGGGCAGGGCAGGGGGAAGAGAACAAAAAAAAGGGAAAAAATAATTTCACATGATAATTTTATGACTTTTAAAAGCAATAGCAAGTTGTAAGTAATAGATTTGCAATTTCATATGCACCATCTTTTTATTATACTATGGTATAGAAATGTTTTTATTCCATAAATTAAAAATAAAATAAATAAATGTAAAACAAAGTACCTATATGACCCTTTGTCCCAGGCTCTGAATGGAAAAGTAATTTGAAATATCATGAGTTAAAATGAAGTGGGGAGGTATGGCCACATACCTAAAGCAGTCTGTGAATTGGTTAAAAAAAAAAAAGTAATCCATTGGTACAAGGTGGCAGGATTATAAATTAGTGTGCACTAGTATGTGTACGTAACAGGACATTTGATTGCATTACAAACTTTCACACCCCAGAGGATATTCTCTCAAGCTCCTTCTAATTCTTAAGATCTATGATCCAATGTTGCTTATAGGAAAAGGGTAGGCCAACTCAATGAATCAGAGGTTCAGTGATGCAATGGACCATATAGGCCTTATCGAGTTCAACTATTTCCATCTTTCCAGGGTTCTCTATCAGATCTTCTTCATTCTCAAATATTTTGGGGGGAGGCAATGTGGTATAAGAGAAACGAACAATTAATTTGAAATCAAAAGACTATGGATTCAAAGAACAACTCTGCTACTTCCCATGTAAACTTGCATAGGCCACTTACATTATTTTAGACTCAATTTACTCATTTGTTAATTTATGATACTAAATCTTACAAAAAAAAACCCATCAATGGAAAAGCAGAGGGTATTGGAGGCCCAACAACAGCATTTCACCTGAATGCCAAAAACGTTTATTGAAAAATTATGGCACATTAATAATAGTAACTTCCTGAACAAAGTAAACAGGCTAGCTACATGCTCTAGGTTGGCAGGCAGAATGGGGGCAGATTTAGCCATTTGAGAGGAAGTAGAAACCTCAGGACTGTGAAATAGTTTTAGAAGCCAAGTATTTTCATGAGAATGATTGGCTGATATTGTGTTTGCCCTCTCTCCAGCTGTGTAGTGCAGTCTGGGCCTCAGTTGCCATCAGTTTCTCTTGATCCTGTTATATGAAATTCAGCTCTAGTTTCAGAGTATGAGGTTGCCAGGAAGATAATTTGGAAAGATACTATTCACAGCCCTATTTGGTTTTCTCACAACTAATAAGCAGTTCAATGCCATTTAATTCATTTGAAATCAGTGATGCTACCAGTCTATTAGCAAAAGAAAATTATGCTTATCTCCCCATAACATTTGGCAAGTGAATTATCTATTTGTGCTGAAACCTGTTTCCCTTTCAGTCCTTAAATGATTTTCCCCCCAATATGAACAACACAAAGACATGGGTAAATGTCAGCTGTAGAGTCAAGGCCCTTATCACCTCATGCCTGGAATTTTGCAATAGCTGGGCTCTAATTAGTCTCTTTGCCTAGTGTCTTTTCCCTATCCAATTAATCTCCCACATGGGGATGCTATGGAAAATGTTCTGAAAGACTTCATTTTTCATATCACTCCTTTTTTTCCATACCTAATGGAATCAAGTTTAAATTTACTGATCTTGAATTCAAGGTCCTCTGTAGCTCTTTCTCATCCTTGTTTACAATTTAATTTCCCTTTACAACTTACCAGTTCAGACCTAGGTGATAAAATAGGGCAGTACACTTGGAGTCAGAAAACCTGAATTCAAATCCTGTCTGTCTTAGATACTTCCTGCATGATGCTAGGCAATCTACTCAACCTCTCTGGGACTCATTTTCCTCATCTCTAAGATGATGGAATTGAATACTGTGGAAGTCTCCCATAACTAAATCAATGAATATGTGGCTCCATCGGTTCTAGACAGGCTTATTTGCAAAGAGAAAGGACATAAGCATTTGTATAATGCCTACTATGTGCCAGGCATTTTGCTAAGTGCTTTTTTGGAAATAATATCTTATTTGATCTCTGCAGTAACCCTGGGATATAGTTACTATTATTATCCCCATTTTACCCCTGAGGAAACTGAGACAAAGTTGAAGTGACTTGCCCAAAGTCACACAGCTAGAAAGTATCTATGGCTGAATTTGAATTCCGAGTCTTCCTGATTCCAGGCTCAGGACTCTAATCATTGTGTTACCAGCTGCCTATTCAAAGTCCTTCTGACCCACACATGCAATTTTTACCTCTTTGCCCTTGATCATGGCTTTCCCATTTCTTAAGTGCTTATTAGAGCCTATCCAAAAAAAAATTATAAAGAAAGAAAGAAAGAAAAGAAAAGAAAAAAAATCTACCCATCCAACAAAGCTCAGCTCAAGTCCCCCTTTCTCAATTAAGCCTTCCATGACGACTGGAGCACATAGTGACTTTTCTCTGTGCTAAACTCATGTAGTATATAGTACAACTTGAGGCAATTTAAACCTACTTTGTAGACATCTGGCTTTTTTCATCCATCTTGTGGTTTTCTAATGGATTTGGAGGACTTTCAAAAATCTTTCATAGCCATCACAGCCCTGCAACTAGTGAAATTACAAGAACTTGAACTGATTGTTAAGCTAGAGGTGATGTTTGTAGAAAATTTCATCCCACTGAAAGCCCAACCATCATATAGTTATCAGAGCATCAGCTTCCTTTATTTTTGCTGCTCAAATTCCTTACAGCTGTATAAAACTCTTTCACCCCATCCTTCCTTCTCTCCCCACCATGTCTCTTGCTTGTTATGTATAGTGAATTGGTAAATGATGCTGCCACCACCCACCCTTCCCCTCCTTTACCACATAAAAGTTTTGAGATTTAATTTGAATTATTTAAAAAGTAATAATTCATTTAATAATCTATACAATTGCTTTCTGTAAGATTTTTTTCAAACCAATCAGAATGATTCCTATGCCAATGGCTATTTATAGTCTTTATTTCACAATTATATATTACTCTGTTTAACTTTTCACCAATGTACGTCTGATTGTAATTATCTCAGGAAGCTGACTTGAATATCACCCAGAATAAGACAGCCTCTTCCACGGCCCAGTCTATCCAAGTTCAAGGGTGGATGTTAAATTCTCTATTTTTGCAGGGTACATAAATGTTATACAATATTCCACCTTCCCATCAGGATGAGCATGGCGTTTGTGAACAAAAGCAGGGAAAGGATGGTGAGCTGAACTTTTACATGAACAGATGTTATTTCTATAGTCCATTGCAGAAAAAACTGCATAATATAAGTAACTTTTTTAAATAAATTATACTTTTTTAATAATGTAGCCCAAGAGGGATGGAGATCTTAAGGAATTTTGGAGGATATCTAGTGTAATCATCATATTTTACATGTGAGAAAACTGAGGCCGCATATAATTACTGTTGTTTCTCTTTCTTAGACATGGAAGTTAATGGAATGTAGACACCAACTATAGGCATGTAAAAACATGAGCTAGCTCAGTCTGTATACACCTAGCTGAAGTATATGCTTATAGAAGAGACCAAGGGGATGGCAGATATGGTTGACATCATGAGAAGAACGCTTACTTCTCTCACATATCTGTCTTTTCTCTGTGGACAATATATAACAATAAAAGAGCAGGTATTATGTAGCTGTACTATGGAGTAGAGAGCAGTTTCTCAAAGTCATCAGGAGAAAAAATACACTGGAAGCTAACATTAGGAAAGGAAGTCGCTGTCAGTCAACAAGCATTGATTAAATGCTTACTATGTGCCAAGAACTGTGTAAAGTGATACGTGGCCACACAAAGAAAGGCAAAACTAGCTCCTTCTTTCAAGGAATGTTCTTCTTAATGAAGGGGACAATGACATGTAAATAAGTAGGAATGTTTAGGATATGAACAATGTAAATCCAAGGTAATCTGAAAGGGGAAGGAATTAGTGGCTGGGAGGTTGGTTGTTGTCTTTCATGGTGGAAGAGGAACAAAATGACACCACTATGTTAGGGACAATGCACAGTGTGTCCATTTGTGGCTGATCAGACCAAAATGAATTTGGAAGGATCTATCACTGGGTGAGCACAGATAGTCCATATAGCTAGGATAGGGTAGAATACTATAGTTGTTTCTCCTTCATTCTAGAAGAGGACTATGACATTGAGATGATGTCATAATTTGCAGCAAATTGGATTTAAGTGAGGGAGGATTAGGCCAGGGCAGCAACCTCACCCTTTCCTTCAGAGCCATCTGGATCCAGGGTCCAGTGGCAAGATATATATCAGGATGATTAGAGATGGACCTGAATGTTTAAGGCAATTGGGGCAAAGTGACTTGCCCAGCGTCACACAGCTAGTAAGTATCTGAGGTGAGATTTGAACTAAGGTCCTCTTGACTCCAGCGCCAGTGCTTTATCCACTTATACCACCTACCTGCCCCATGAACAGTATAGAAGAGTATAGTAAAGTATAGAGCACAGGATAGGATAGTACGGTATAGTATATATTGTGTTGTGCTGTGGTGTAGCACAATATCTAGAGGGAAGCAGAAAGGCCTCTAGCAGAAGATGAATTTTAAACTGAGACTCGAAGGAAGCCAGGGAAATTGCCTAAAGACCTACAAAATGATACTCTCCTGAGATTTATTAAATAGAGAGAATTTGGCTACAGCTCTTCCTGATGAGGGATAAAAGTGAAAGCCAAGAGAAATTTACAGACCAAAAGGTTACCAGACCTGTTTTAAACAGAGCCCTTGCCAATGCAGATAGCTACAGGGAAACAGTTATTAATCAAATACACATTCTCAGATAAAAGAAAAACTAGCCTTTGATAGCAGAAAAAAACAGTGGAAGATAATAAGGGATAACTCACCACTATGTTCCAGGAATTGTATTGGTCCTGAGAAAACAAAGACAGAAGTGAAACAGTCCCTGTTCCCAAGGGACTTGTATTCTCCCAGGGTAGATGTCATGTGATTATATGTCTAACTCTATTCCAATCTCTAGCTCTATTAATCTACGAATAGGTGTGTATATGGGGGGGGGGTGGCGCAGCTAGGTAGAGCAGGAGAAAGGCAGGAGATAGAGTGCAAGGCCTGGAGTCAGGAACACTCATCTTCCTGAGTTCAAATCTGGCTTCAGACACTTACTATCTGTGTGACTGCGCAAGTCACTTACCCCTGTTTGCCTCAGTTTCCTCATCTATAAAATGAGCTAGAGAAGGAAAAGGCGAAGCATTTAAGTATCTCTGCCAAGAAAACCCCAAATGGGGCAACGAAGAGTTGAACATGACTCAATGACAACATACATGTTTGTGTGTATAAATAGAGATATCAAGGGGGCAGCTAGATGGCATAGTGGATAGAGCACCAGCCCTGGATTCAGGAGTACCTGAGTTCAAATCCGGCCTCAGACGCTTACCACTTACTAGCTGTGTGACCCTGGGCAAGTCACTTAACCCCAATTGCCTCACCAAAAAAAAGAAATAGAGATATTATTCAAATCTAATTATTTAAATATCTCTCTGTAGATATTTATCTATGGTCATCCACATATATGTACACACATATCACTCTCTATAAAAATATAGACATTACATGCACATATATGTATATGCTGCCTACACTGATAATATGTAAGTTTAAGTATATATACATAGGCATACATGTGTGTACACACATATGCCTGTACATATGCAGGTGTGTATTTATGTGTATGTGCATCTATACACACACAAAGTAAATACAAGATGATTTGGAGAGAGGAGAAACTGGAGAGGAAGATCAGGAAAGGTTTCATAGGAAACTGGTACTAAAATTGAGTTTAGAACAGAATTAGGTATTCTTAGAGGTGGGATTGAGGAGGAAACTCAGAACACCTGGGTTCGTCACTCTAAATTCTTGTTTTGAATTGGCATGTCACTTACTATAACTTTTCTTTCTTTAGAATATGTCCTTTTATAATCATATTTGCTTCATAAGGATTTTGCATGGGATAGAAAAAGGGAAATGTGTTTTATTTAATGTCTGTTGTTTCAACAATTTTGGCCTACAGAAAGAAGTCATAACTTGTGGGAGGGACAAGGATTCATTAACTTTTGTTTGTTTGTTTGTTTTTGTTTTTGTGGGGCAGTGAGGGTTAAGTGACTTGCCCAGGGTCACACAGCTAGTAAGTGTCAACTGTCTGAGGCTGGATTTGAACTCAGGTCCTCCTGAATCTAGGGCCAGTGCTTTTATCCACTGTGCTACCTAGCTGTCCCTCATTAACTTTTTAAAAACAGCCATTTCAATGCAGTTGGTTTCCTTTGTACTTTTGTTTTATGTATTTGAAACCACTACTCTGAGAAGTGATCCATAGACTTCACCAGATTGACAAAGGGATCCATGAAACAATGGTCTGCAGGATCAGGGAGAGAACTTTACTTATGCAGCAAATACTGTGTAATAAACAACAGTGCCTTCTAGTGTCCATTACCCTAACTACATTACCCCTAAGGCCTTTATCATTGAGTGGTATGACTGGGTAATATAAGGTACTTCTGTTATGCCAAGCAAATCAGGGTTGGGATGGAGCCAACTGAACCAGCTCACAAGAACTCACTGCTAACTTTTCAGTATGAGCTTTTACTAGAAGCAGCAAATTCTACAAATCAGGGTTTGATTTTTTTTTGTTTTATTGGCTATTGAGATTTAAAGTAATGGGAAAAATGTTAATAATGCAGATTAAAGTTAAAAGTGTATCATCCATACTTTTATTCCTCCCACACCCAGAGAGCCAGTTGTTAAATATATACTAGCATGCCAATCTACCCATGCCTTTACAGAGTCTAGTAGTACTTTATATTTTAAAAATACCATGTCTTAGGAGGCAATCTTCCTAAGATGATGTTGTAGGGAAAAGTATCACCTGGTAGCCAGCCTTTAAGTACTGTGCCTCTCTGAACTTAGATATGTTAGTCCTTGAGAGATGGAGAGTTTATCACTCAGTCAAACTGACAGGCTCCCAATATTTTTAAGAACTACAAAAAATTGCCCCCCACTGGCAGAGTCTTTAAACCTTGAGGTCACTTCCATGCCACCATGAGGCATCAGAGAAAGTGCACACATATTAGGTGCTCAAAAGGGTATAGTGGAATGTGAACTGAATTTTGAATCAAAGGCCTGACTTTAAATCCTGGTTTCTATTTACTATTTCACTTGGATAAATATTCATCTCTCTAGGTCTATTTGTTCATTAGCAAATTAATGACACTGGCTTAGAAAATCTTCAAAGCTCCTTCCAAATGAAGAACTTATAATCTTATGAATATTTGTTGACTATTTCTCCCTTTTCCATTTGGATTTCATTTTCTAACATTTCCTTTAAGGCTTGCACCCTATTGACAAAGTAGTGGCTTTCATTTTCATCCTGGAAAACAGAAGCCATTTGGCACCAAAACTACCTTATCAGTCAACTGACAAACTGCCAAAGATAAGAAAAAATTTTTGTAGATGATCACTGACAAAAGGGGAGTTCCTCATCATTTGTGGGAAAAAAGTTTGAATTTAACACTGACACTGGCGGCAAGTTGCTTTGAAAATCTCTAATCAAAATCAAAGCAAAAAGCTCAATCAAGATGCTGATTGTAACAGTCATGTTCTCTTTAGAAATCTTGTGGCTCCTTTTGCACCTGAGGGTTTTTTAAATATACTATTAACCATCTCTCCTCTACTTCCTAGTGTAGCTCACATTTAATATATTTCAGAAGTGGCTACTTTTCTAAGTTCTTCATGCCACATGAATTGCAGATAGATAGATGATAGACAGATAGATAGGTAGATAGATAGATAGACAGATGGTAGATAGAGGAGATAGATGTTGTAGAATTCCTCCCAGTCTTTAGAAAAACATTGTGTATTAGGCTATCTTTATTATGTATTTAGACAGACATATATTTATCTATCTATCTATCTATCTATCTATCTATCTATCTATCTATCTGTCTGTCTATCATCTATCTGTCTATCTATCCACACATAAATATGTATTTGTGAATGTTTTAGAATTCCTCATAATTCTTAGAAACATATACATATGCATATACATCAGGACAACTGGATATGGGCCCCATATATTTAAGGCAATTTGGGGTTGTGACTTGCCCAAAGTTATGCATCTAATAAGTGCCTGAAGTCAGATTTAACCTCAGGTCCTCCCAACTTCAAGGCTAGTATTCTATCCAATGTCCCACCTTGCCTCCCCACTTGAGTATGTACATACATACATACATATATACACATATACATGTAAACATACATACACAGATCAATGTGTACATAAATATCTATGTATTTACACACACACATATATGTGTATATATACATACACACACACACACACACACACACATATATATATATTGCAGAATTCCTTGAAATCTTTAGAAACAAAATTTAATCTCAGGATACCTCTTTTGTAAGTGTACACATACACACACACCCCCCTCAAGATGTATATATGTATTTATATAAATATATACATTTGTGTGTGGCAGAATTCCTTAAAATCTTTAGAAACAAGATTTCAGCTCAAGATGTCTTTTTTGTATGTATACATACTTAGACACACATACATCTCAAGATGTACACATATATATTCATATATGCATGCATACTGACATATGCATGCATGTGTTTAGAATTCCTCAAAATATTTAGAAACAAAGTTTCATTTCAAGCTATTTTGTACTAAGAAAGGTAGGTATAGTCTGTTGGGGAATGAGGTCATGAATATTATGATACATTAAAATGTAAAGCCAGGGAAATGTGAAAGCATCAAGAAGAGCAGGAAACAATATTAATAAAACCTTAAGGAATCAGAATCTACAAATATGGATAATAACATCAATCCAGGACTGTGCCAGATTTATTTTCTTCATTAATAGATAGATGATAGGCTCACAATCTAGATATCATCCTCAACTTATTTGTCTCCCTCACCCTCTACAAACAATCTGTTGCTTCATAACATCTCTCCCATATGCCCCCTTCTTTCCCTGATGCTGTTGTCACTTTGCTTCAGACCCTTATCATTTCCTACCCACAGTATTGCAGCTTCTACTCAAAAGGAGTTGCCTTTCTCTACCTTTAATGCTTAGCACAATGCCTGGCAAATAGTTGACATTAAATAAAAGCTATCCTTCCAGTTTTTAAAATAATTTTATTTAAAAATTTTTTATTTTGAAAATTCATAATTCTTAACATTACCCATGACTCCATATTCTCAACTCACATATCCAATCAGGTTGCCAAATCCTGACTTTTCTATCTTCACAACATATCTCACCTCTGATTCTGCTCCACTTACCACCTTACTTTAGGCCTTTACCACTACCTCTTGCCTAGATTATTGGGACAGTCTCCTAATTGGCCTCCTGCCTCAAGTCTCTCACTGCTTCACTTCAGAGACAGTAGTCCACTCTGCTTCCAAAGTAATTTTCTCTAGGTAGAGAAATAACTATGTGACTCTTTTCTCCTCATCCAACTTCAGAGCCTTGATATTGCCTCTAGAATAAAATATAAACTCTACTGCTTAGCTTTTAAAGCGCTACATAACTGGGCCCAAGCCTTTTTTCCCAGCTTCATTTTACTTTACTGTCCCTCCTCAAATCAGTGATCCAGCCAAGCTGGCCTTCTCTTAGGAAATGGGATTCCATAGTTTATATACTCACATTAGAATATACTGGTTTATAACCACAAAACAAAATTGTATGTGATGTCTCAGGGTAAGAGTTTTTGTTTTTGTTTTTGAATTGGGATAGGGGGTGGCTACAGGAAGCTTTCTTGTAGCATGTGCCACTGTATTAGGGCTTTGGCAGAGGAACAGCAAATAAAGGCAAAAAAGGGGAAGGGAGCTCTTCTAGTCAAGAGACAGTGCAAACAAGAGCATAGAGTTGAAATCGAATAAGAAATATGGGGCATATTCTAGGGCCAGTGTGTAGTCCAATCTGGCTTGATCTTAAAGCATATGGAGGGCAGTGATATGCATAAGGCATATAAAGTGGTCAGTCATAATGTAAAAGACTTCAAATATCAGGCCAAAAAAATAAATTTGACATGTTAGATGACAAGGAGAAGAGTAATATGACCAGACTGAATCATAAGGAATATTATCTGGACAGAGTTATGAAGGATTTGGCATTTGTGGGGGAGACTGGAAGAGGGAACCAAGTAGAAGGGTGTTGTAATCATCCAAATGGGTGCAATTGAATTAAAGTAAGAGAAAAAAGGTAGAATAAGGGTTTGTGTTAGGAAGGTGGCAGATGGAGAATACAAAGGAAGACCTGGATGTGAGAGAGATTAGGAATAGGGATAAAACTGTGATTTCATTAGGATAGAGAACTCCCAGGTAAGGGAGTTCTAACTTAATGCTGTTGGGAACTTTCTCTTCAATTTATAATTTTAAAGTTGCCTAGAGCAGTGGTGTCAGACTCAAAAATGGGGGTCACTAATCCATACATAAGAATCCCTGCAGGCTGCATTTTGATTTAGTTTCAAAATGGAATGCTATGTTTTATTTTATTTTTCTTCATTTTGTGAAATGTTTCCCAATTACATTTTGCTCTGGTTCCCTCCATACTCAGGGATGTTGTGTGTTTGACATTCGTGACCTTGAGATGCTATGCTAAGGGTCTGGCTCAGAACAATACAACAAGTATGTATGAGAAGTGGGACTTGAAAATTCCTATTCTGTATTTGTTTGTTGTTCCTGTCTTGACTCTAGGGTAACACATTATACTGTATGTGTATGTGTGTATGAAGGGGTGGTAAGGGAAGGGGAGGGAGAGAGAGGGAGAGAGGGAGAGAGAGAGAGAGAGAGAGAGAGAGAGAGAGAGAGAGAGAGAGAGAGAGAGAGAGAGAGAGAGAGAAAGAGAAAAGAGGGAGGAAGAAAGAGAGGAGGGTGTGTGGAGGCAAATTTGAAAAGACTTTGTAACTAATTTGAGAAGTACCTGGAAAGGAATTCATGAAGATTAGGAAAAAATTTTAAAATAAAGGAAAAATCATAAAGATAAAAGAAAATTTTAAAGACAGCTTTGGAACATGAGAAACTGAATAAATGTTATCTAAAAAGCTGAGAAGAGGGACACCACTAGGAAATGGACCCCAAGGTCAAATACTACAGGAAGGTCAATGAGGATGAGACTTAGGGGAAAAAGGCTTTTGATTTTGGATATTTGGGAGTCACTGTTGACTTTTTCTTTTTTTTTAGTGAGGCAATAGGGGTTAAGTGACTTGCCCAGAGTCACACAGCTAGTTAGTGTTAAGTGTCTGAGGCCGGATTTGAACTCAGGTACTCCTGACTCCAGGGCTGGTGCTCTATCCACTGTGCCATCTAGCTGCTCCTTACTGTTGACTTTTAAGAGAACAGTTCAAATATATTGTGAAGAACTGGGAGAGAGAATGATGGTGAGACAAGAGAGGCTTTACAAAATTTAGCAGTAGGGAACAGCTAGGTGGTACAGTGGATAAAGCACCGGCCCTGTATTCAGGAGGACCTGAGTTCAAATCTGGCCTCAGACACTTGACACTTACTAGCTGTGTGACCCTGGGCAAGTCACTTAACCCTCATTGACCCGCAAAAAAACAAACCAAATCAAAAAAATTAGCAGTAAAGGGTAGGAGAGAGATGCAATGGAAGCTTGATGGGATTAAACAAATCAGAGACATTTTTTTAGGATGGTTCAGTTTTGTCGTTGTTGTTGTTTTAGGCAGGTCAATGAGGGTTAAGTCACTTGCTCAGGGTCACACAGCTAGTAAGTGTCAAGTGTCTGAGACTAGATTTGAACTCAGGTCTTCCTGAATCCAGGGCTGGTGCTTTATCCACTGTGCCACCTAGCTGCCCCAAGGATAGTTCAATTTTAAAGGAAGCTGAAAAGGATGCTGGGAAGAAAACAGTAAAGAAAGTGATATACTAATAATTGGCATTATAATACTTTTTAAAGTTTGTAAAGTGGGGCAGCTAGGTGGCGCAGTGGATAGAGCACCGGCCCTGGAGTCAGGAGGACCTGGGTTCAAATCCGGCCTTAGACACTTAACACTTACTAGCTGTGTGACCCTGGGCAAGTCACTTAACCCCAATTGCCTCACTTAAAAAAAAAAAAGGAAGAATAAAGTTTGTAAAGCACTTTGCATATATCATTCCTTTTATCATCTCCATTTTACAGAAGAGGAACCAGGTCCAGAGAATTGGAGTGACTTGACTGTGGTCATATCACTCATAAACAAAGAAGACAGGATTTGAATTCAGGTCTTCCTGACTCCAGTTTCAACACTCTAACTACTACATTATGCTGCCTTTCATAACTCCCTCTCAAGAGTGCTAGTGCTATCCTGACGAAGGCTCAAGGGGAGGGGGGCAAGGGTCCACATAGGAGGGTTAGCCTCAGTGAAAAATAGGAATGCTTCTTCCATGAGAATGAAAAAAAAAATAGGTGGTGATGCTAACAAATTTTCAGGAGTATAAGAGATTTAAGGGAACTCCACCAGAATGGCTATTTTCTCAGACAAGTAAGAGATTTAAGTCATTTGTTCTAAGTATGATGGGTTGAGTATAGGCAGCTAGGTGGCACAGTGGATGGAGCTCTGGACCTGCAGTCAGGAAGACCTGATTTCAAATCTGGTTTCTGATGCTAAGTAGTTGTATGACCCTGGGCAAGTCACTTCATCTTGTTTGCCTCGGTTTCCTCATCTGTAAAATGAGCTGAAGAAGGAAATGGCAAAGTACTACAGTATCTTTGCCAAGAAAACCCAGTGGGTTCATAAAGAATCAGACATGACTGAACAAGAACAATATGAGTTGTTGAAGATCAACAGGGGTTGTGGGAAATCACAGGGACAGAATGGGTAAAAAGTACGGCATAAAATAGCCCAGAGAAAAGAAATTATAAGAATCAATAACACTTGTTTGTGAACAGGATGACCTGAATTTAAATTCCATCTCTGGTGTTGCACTTGCCATCTATGTACCCACAGGCAAGTCACAACCTTGGTCTCAGTTTCCCCATCTATAAAACAAGAGGTTTGGACTAGATCAAAGCTTCTCAAACTGTGGGTCACATAAGTGAATGTAGGGTTCATAAAAACTTTGGCAACAGTGAAACGTTATATATGCCTATGGTGGTGGGGAGAGCAATGAAGGTTAAGTGATTTGCCCAGGGTCACACAGTTAGTAAGTGTCAAGTGTCTGAGGCTGGATTTGAACTCAGGTGCTCCTAAATCTAGGGCCAGTGCTTTATCCACTGCGCCACCTAGCTGCCCCCTATATATATATATATATATATATATATATATATATATATATATATATATATATATATATATATATATATATGTATATATATATATATATGTATATATATATATATGTATATATATGTATATATATATATATATGTATATATATATATGTATATATATATACATACATATATATATATACATATATATGTATGTATATATATATATATACCTATTTTGAATGCCTATATACCCAGGGTAGAGTAAAAATTTATTGGGCAAAAAGGGGTCACGAGTAGAAAAAGTTTAAGATGACCTCTAAGGTCCTTTTGAGCTATAAATATATGCCCCTGTGTTCTCATTTATTCATTATGTGTTAATTTGGTGACTACTGTTTTCTCCACTGTTGGGTGTTATTGGAGAAAATGGGGCCACAGTCTATAGGGGATGAAAAATAAAGGACAAGAAATTAGAAAATGGAATAAACAGGGTATCACTTTCTCTACTCTACCACATCATAATGATGATAATACCTCATAATTACACAGATCTTTAAGGTTTACAAAGTCCTTTAATATATGTTACTTCATTTGATCTTCAAAAGAATTCTGTGAGGTAGGTGCTATTCACATCACCATTTTACAAATGAGGAAATCACAGTTCAGCGAGATTAAGGCATTTACCCAAACTCACAGGGTTAGAAAGTGCCTGAGGGAGGATTCGAACTCAGTTCTCCCTAACTTCAAATCTATTATGCTCTTTCCCTTCTAGCTTTTTATACACCACCTAGCTGCTTCTATATTTCCATCTATGTGAGACCAGATGAATATTGCATTTCATCACAATAAAAACAATCACATTTTAATAAAAGATGATTAGATACATAAATAATGCATACATATAAGAATAAAGATTTTATCAAAGACTTGCTATGTGCCTAACACTGTGCTGTGTGTTAGGAATACAAATACTGGCAAACAAGACAATCCCTGCCTTCACTGAGTTTATATTCTAATGGGAGAAGAAAATCCATTCAGAGGAGCTGCATTAATTAATGTGTATGAAACACTCTCTTGAATTTGGAAGCCTGGCACACTTCTGAAGTACTCATTTGTATTATTATTTTTTCTTTTTCTCCCCTTGGTCCAGGTGATTCTCATTCCGCAGGTAGCAAACTTGTCCTGTGTGCCTGTCGCCAATCTGCATTCCCCAGAATGGCATCTGGAAGTTAAACACCCTCCAGGTGTTTGCCTGTTGGATGTCATTACAAAACAGGGCTATTTTCCCAGGCAGCAGCAGAAGCAAACTGGCAAGAACATGCTTGGCATAGGGATTTTGCCCCTAGGGAAGGGTTAGCAATCACAGTGGCCTATTTACCAGCAGCCTCTTTTAAAACTGCAGTGTGTTAAAGGGGGGGCCCTTGTAAGTGGGTGCCCAAATAGGGATGTTTTTACTGCCTTGTGGGACTCAGCCATCATTTTTGGGGGGTAAGAGATGTATGACTAGGGATGCCTGACAGGAGGGAAGATGGTTAAGTGTTCACAACATTGACTTATTCCTGTACCTTCCTCCTACACTTAAAGAAAGACTGAGATGAGATATCAGAAAAAAAGTGACTCACTAGAAAAAAAGGTAGAGTACTTAAGGGCAGTGTTGGGAAATATAAAGAGATAGAAAGTTCAAAGACACACTGAATTGATAGTTAAGTATTTTTTGTTTGTTTGTTTTGTGTTTTTTTTTAATGAGCTATATTTAAGTGATCCAAAGGGCAACAGAAAAACACATGATCAGTATAAGTAGGTTGCAGCATGTTACTAATTATGATCTGTCTGTGAGAAGTGACAGAAAGGACATAAGATCAGGGGATTCAGGACTTGAAAGTACTTGATTTGTTTGTTCAGTAACTCATTTGTTTGTTAATTGAATGAAACTGAGTCTCCCTGTCTCACCTCTGGCTAAAAGTACCACAGCCATTCTTGAGCCCAATCTCTCTGTAGACCTGCTTAGAAGCTTCTCTGACCTGGGACAGTTTGCCGTTTCTTCCTTAGGCGGCCTGGTGGCCTCCTCCTCCTGGCTCACCACATTGATGCCGGACAGTGCAGAAGGTGAACTGGTTTAGAATTCTCAAGCTCAAGGAAGCCGGCAGCCTCAGTCTCTCCAATAGCTGGGATTATGGACATATGCTACTATATACAGCCTGGAAAGTACTTTAAGGAATCCTTACTCTAAGCCCTGTATTAAAAAAAAAGAAAGACCTATAATTTTATCATTCTAGGGAATCCCCAGGGTAAAAACTCCATCCACTAATGCGGATCAGCAACTCTTTTGTTATTTGAATTAGATATGTATTCTGATCCAGAGCCACTATGCTGATTTCGTTGGCTGGACTTGACCTATTTGTTACAAGGGAAGGGTTCAACTTGAACAGAAATTTGGAGGGGACTTGTGAAAATGTCTAATTTGCAGGGTTAGAGAAAGAAAAACCAAAGTCTCCAAACCAAAAGAAAAATTAGGTTTATTGAGAGAGGGATCCTGTCTCACAATAAATCTGGTCTAGGACCCAAAGAACCAAAGCCTCAGGATCCATGGATATTTATATACCATAACTCCTCCCACAAATTAACGTAATCTCAGAGGTACAAATACAATAAGTATGGAATAGGAAGAAATAAACCATCAGTCATACACTAGTGCAATCCCTTGCCATTCTATAAATCCTACTTCAAATAGCCTTGCTACTAAGTAGCAGGCTCATAACATAAGAAGCCACCTACTGGAGTGCATCTTTGCCATCTTGGACAAAGCCTTTCTGGCCTATCTTTCTCTGAGTTGTTTCTCAGCTATGAAGTCTTTCCACCATATTGGTTAAACCTGGCTTTCCAACTTCTCTCCTACTCTTATTGGTCCCTTATAGCTCAGAAATGACTATTTTAGGTATCTGACCTTTAAGCTGACTGGTAGCTATACCTAACCACAAGTCAGATAGTTGAATCTTTGGTTAAACTTGTAGAGTACACAAGTTAGCATTTTCCTTAGCTCCTTTCAATATTTATCGTACTATTAAGTTAGTAAAGAATATCTAATATTAATAACTATTAAGCTGAAAAGAATATCTAATTTTTTTAAATTCTTAAGCTACCAAAGAATATCTAAATATTTTTACTCTTAATTTGTAGTCTATGAACTGATTAGTACTATAGTTAAATCACTTGTATCTAAGGGGTGGGGAAAAATCTCACTCACAGGGGTAGATTGATGCATTGTGAGATTTTAAAAGAGCATCAATAAAACACTTTCTAAATTATGCAAAATTTTTATAGCATACAGAATGAGACACAAACAGATAGAACAAAAGTTCAAAAATTTAGAGATAGGAGGGACCTTTTGTTGTTACCATGTCCAACTCTTTGTAATGCTTTTTTTTTTTTTTTTTTTTGCGGGGCAATGGGGGTTAAGTGACTTGCCCAGGGTCACACAGCTAGTAGGTGTCAAGTGTATGAGGCCGGATTTGAACTCAGGTACTCCTGAATCCAGGGCTGGTGCTTTATCCACTGCACCACCTAGCTGCCCCCTGTAATGCTTTCTTGGCAGAGATACTGGAGAGGTTTGCTATTTCCTTCTCCAACTCATTTTACAGTTGAGGAAACTGAGGCAAACAGGGTTAAGTGACTTATCCAAGGTCACACAAGTACTAAGTGTCTGAGGCTGGATTTGAACTCATTCCAGGACTGGTGCTCCATCACTATACCACCAACTTAATAGGAGAGACCTTAGAGGGCAACAATCCAACCTCTATATTTTATAGATGATAAATTGGAGGCCCAAGAAGATTAAATGACATGACTAAGTTTCCAGAGGTAATGATCAACTTAAGTGAGATTTGAACCAAGGACCTCTAATATCATAATGTATGCTTTTCCCATTGTACCTCAGCAGTTTTATCATTATATTGTTAAATTTCATATAGACACAGAGTTCCAAAAGTCTTAGTGTAGTTTTACTCTTTAGTAACTTAAATGAAACACACACACACACACACACACATACACACACAGAGGAACAGAGGAACAGAGAGTTCCAAAAGTCTTGGTGCAGTTTCCATCTTTAGGAACTTGAAATTGCCCTAAAAATTTTCAGACACCCTTTATATATTTATGTATATACACACACATATGCATCTTAAAAATAAACCAACTGGGGCAGCTAGGCGGTTCAGTGGGTAAGGCACTGGCCCTAGATTCAGGAGGACCTGAGTTCAAATTCGGCCTCAGACACTTGACACTAGCTATATGACGCTGGGCAAGTCATTTAACCCGCATTGCCCCACAAAAACACATACATACATACATACATACATACATACATACATACATACATAGATAAATAAATAAACCAAATACATATGACAAAAATTCAGGTTTCTTATGCAAGCCTGTTCTTTGTTATATGACATAATGTTTGTGCTTGTTTCTGATTACTCATTTCACAACAAACACTTTATAAAAGGGTCATCTTAATGTCCCTCATTCCCTTCCTCTCATAGAAGAGGACACTGAAGGCCAAGGAGCCTGATTTGCACAAGGTCAGCTATGGCCTTTCTATGTAGCAGCGCCAAAATCTAAAGTCAATTGTTTTGACTCCAAATTTACTGCTTATTCCACTCTGCTTTATGGATTCATGCATAAATAATAAAGCTAGGAAAGGAGGTAGTCCAGTCATGGTATCCATTTCAAGAAAAACAGATTGTCAACTTAAATACTGTACCAGTTTCCACAAAAATATTATAAGTTGTATGTATTGAGTAGATAGCCTATGGTAGATTTGTTTAAAAAAAAAGATGTGGATAATTATCTCAGCTTGAAAAGCTACAGATAGGTTGCTATCTCTACTAATGAAAGAATTACCCACACAGAAGATATTAGAGATCCATTAAAATACAAAGATAATAAGAAAAAAAATTCAATAGGACACTTATGCCAAGTTTTGTTTAATATATTCTTGATACTTTGTTCTATTTAAATATTTTCAGTAACAGAGCTTTCTAATCTGTGAGAAAGCCCATTCCCTTTATGGACAACTATATATTTTTTAAAAATATATTTATTTTATTCTGAACTTAAATGAAATAAGCACTTCCATAATAGAATAGAATAGCAAAAAAAGATGATTTCACAGGAAATTGCAAATCTATTATGTACTACTTGCCGTTCCTTTTAAATACATTTTGGGGAAGAATTTGTTCCTTACATTTAACTAAAATCTACCTCTCTGTAAGTGGATCTAATTCAGCCTTCTTGGACCAAGCTTGATCCTGCCTTTTTGTTTTTGACAACCCTTCCATGTGATACTATAGTAAATTTAAAAAGAGAAAACAATAAGAAAATCTATGAAAATCATAGCATCTTAGAGTTAAGTGAGTTAGATGATTCAAATCTGGCTAATGAATGAATGAATCCCAAGAGTATCTATCCTTTCAAAAGCAGTCATCTAACCTTTTTTTGGACATTTCCAGGGTTTGGAATCCATTATTTCAGGCCGCTGCTTAGAATTTTGCTGAAAAGCTACTTGACCTAGAGGCTGAAAACTGAAGGTCAAACTCCAGGTTCTAATTTTTCTTCATTGCAAATTGATTAAAGTCCTTTTAAGTGGGAATTGAATGGTATACCTCCATTCTCCCATTCTCTCATTCTTTTTTTCCATGTTTTCCTCCTTGTTTTCCTTAATTGGAGCTTAACTTCAGATGGAATGAAACCTAGTTCTTGAATGATTTCCAGGCAGGGAAATGAAATGTTCCCCTTTTGGTATTTGTTTGGGTTTACAGCAACATGGCCTGGAGCCATTTTCTCAGTCTCTAGAGGATGCCCATTTGACCAGCAAGGAACAGTCTTCTATATAAAGCTTTTAGTTTATAAATTAGATACAGAAAAATATTTTTTCAAAGAAAGAAGACGTTTTCTAATATTTTACAGCATAAAGATAAGCCTTTATTATTATTGTATTGCTGCAAAACGTTGAACACAACCATCTATCAAGAAACAAACATGAGTATCATGCAGAGGGCAGTTGTGAGGTGCATGGTAGTGTAGGTCGGCTATAATTTATATCTAAATGAAGAAAAAATAGCAATAGATTTCTCATCAGGGAAGGCAAGGAGAGAAGAGAGGCTTTTCTTGTAGCTAGGAGAAGGGATGAGAGATAGACAGCTTCAATTCTCTGCCGACATCCTGGAGATGTCATGAGAAAGGAGGGAGGTCACCAGCATGTTGAAGGGACCAAGATTCATGCAGGTTGGGCAGGTATGAAATCTGTGATATGAATCACTGGAGAGAACATCTAAACCCTTGAACTTTCATGCTTATTTGAGAACTTGGATAAAGGAAAACCATTTCAGAGAGATGTTTATAGAAATGAGTCAGGATCTGTGCTCACCCCAAGTTTACCCCAAGGAGATCCTGAGGCCTACTGTTGAGTCCTTTCCCCCAAATACCCATCACTATTCTTGACAAGATCTGATAGTTCTAATGTGCCCTAAAGAGATGGCTCTACACATATTTCTATATCTTGATACTTCCAGGAAAAAAAATCCTGGTATTCCAACAGACAGGATTAACAGGGATATGGCATTTGAATTACAGGAATGTAAAGAGCAAAGGCATAGATCATAGACAAAGAACTGGGATGGGAGAGATTTTGAGGTCATCATGTATTATTTTGTATTTTGCAGATGAAGTAAGTAAAGCTCAGAAGGATGGGGTGAAAAAGTCATACAAGTGGAAAAAACCTCATTGTAAAACTGGATACTCTTATTCCAAATCCATTTCTCTTTCCACTAACCTACAATGGCTTCACTGGAGAGACAGAATTTATTCACTGATCACTCCTGTGGTTTATCCACCCCCCAAAACCAGAGAGAATAAAAAGAAAAGAACAGTGATATTATATTTTGATGATGATAAGAGGGGAGAAAAAGGAAAGAAAAGAGGAAAGAAAGTGTTATTTAAAATCTCACTGGGATACTCAACTGGGAGACTCAAGAAGAGTATATAAACATGGAAGAAGGAAGGAGCTGGTTGTACATTAATCTCATTTTAATTTGAACCAGAATATACAAACACAGTTTGGTCTTAACACAATAGGAAATCAGATGGATACATGGAGAGGAAAGAAAGTAATGGAATAGAAGAAGAGTGGATTAAATATAAATCAACTGTGTTGAATACACATTCTCTCAATACCTTTTTCTTTGTCAAAGGTAGAGGGAATAAAGGGAAAAGTCTAGAAGAACAGCATGGTGTGAAAGACATAAGATTGATAACTGAATGTGAATGGAATGAATTTACTCACAAAATGGCAGAGTAGAATAAGCAATAAGAAAGTAGAATCCAAAAATATACTGCTTACAAGGAACACTTGAAAAGAGAAAGATTCACAGAGTTAAAATAATGAACTAGGACAAATCAATTATTCTTCAGGTAAACTCAAAAATAGGGAATAGGAATCATAATGTTAAACAAGGTAACAAACAAAAGACTTGATTAAAATATATAATTAGGGAGATTATACCCAAAGGCATCATAAAAATGAATATTGGTAATTAATATGTATGACCAAATGGCACGCTACCTAAATAGTTGAAGAAAAAATTATTCGGGGCAGCTAGGTGGCGCAGTGGATAAAGCACCGGCCCTGGAGTCAGGAGTACCTGAGTTCAAATCTGGCCTCAGACACTTAACACTTACTAGCTGTATGACCCTGGGCAAGTCACTTAACCCCAAGTGCCTCACTAAAAAAAAAAAAAGAAAAAGAAAAAATTATTCAATATATAGGGAAAAATGTACAGTACAACTATAATATTGAGGATCTCAGTGTACTACTCTCAGATCCAGCCACATCTAACAAAAAGATAAGCAGGTAAGGTAAAGACCTGAGTAGAATTTTAGAACAGGTAGATATGATTGGTAGGTTTTTCATGATCACAGATTGGAATGGCAATTACTTTATATATTTCCAATATGTACATTTTAGCTGAAGCTTAAAGAAAATCAGGGAAGGCAGGAGATGAAGATAAGGAAGGAGAGTATACTAGGTATGGTTAATGTCCAGTGAAAATGTTCAGTCTGGAGACCATATCTTGTTCAAGGAATAGCAATGATGCCAGTATAATAGAATAGAAGAATATGCTCAAGTAAGGAGAAAGTTAGGAGGAAGATATGTAAAGGGCTTTGAATGCCAAAGAGATGATTTTATATTTGGTCACAATTGATCATGGAGGTGACTGGTAGCCAATGGAATTTGTTGAATGGGGATGGGGTATAACATGATCAGATCTGCACTTTAGTGATATTAATTTAATAAACTGGAGTTTAGAAAGAATTAAAGCAGGGAGACAAACCAACATGGTATTGAAATAGTTCCCATAGTTTTTGTTTGTTTTTCTCAGTAATAGTTTGAAACCTCTGAAAGCATTATTCATTTTCCCAGGTGCAATCTGTCTTGTTTCCTTCAACTATTATGTCTTTCCAAGATAAATGCATTGATGAAGTAATTTATTGATCTGCCAATCACTCTGCCTGGACGATGGGTAAATTTTATTTGTGTTCTAATGGGGGGAGGACAGCACATTAAAGGGAGCAAGAAAGTAAAAGGGAGCCAATTTGGACAGGAAATATTGTAGTGACATGGAGTACTAGTTACAGGAAAGCCCAAAGTGAGTACAAAGTGATTCCAGGGACGTAGTCCAAGATTCTTATAGGACAGGAATGAGGAGGATGAATATTATGGCTGGAATGCAGGAGGCATGATCTGCCAATGGTAGCCTGGAATTGAGATTCTATAATTTTGTATATTACACTAGTCCCAATACTTCTCTTTGTTGGTTACCACAAATATCACATGTTAATTGTCAAATTATCAAGTTGCAGTAGTTGCCAATAAATGTATTCCTCTTACAAGAATTAGAATGATAAACAAACTTTATTTCTTAGAAGATATAATGCATGGATATATGTATATTTCCTCTCGAATTATGGTCATGCAATCTTCTTATTCAAGAGCTCCATATTTCCCTTTGGATCTGTATAGTCAGTTGACTTGTCATTATCCACTTGTGACTTATCATTACCCACTAAATCAAAGGTGGTTTTCATTTAAATTATTCCTTCAGGAAAAAAATAAATGTTCTCAATTATAATTACAGAATCTAATCAAAGATCTTGCCTAGTTTCTTTCATCTTGAACTGAGAACTATTTATGGCTGTGATGTGAGTCTCTGGAAGGATGGATTAGTATAACAATTTTGTGATCTTTTGTTGTCCTGGGTAAGACATTATATATGTTAGTGAAGCAACTGTACAAGAGTCTATATTGTAAGGATATAAGCAGTTTCTGCAAACATGGATTAAATATCTTTCTATTCTCCAAATCACCAATAACAGTGCCTTGTGCTTGTTAAATGCATAATAAATGTTTGCTGAATTAATAAATCAGTTCACTTGAATGCATGATTATTAAGCATCTGTATGTATCAGGTACCATTCTAGGTACTGGGAATATAAGACCAAATTTAAAAAAAGAGTTTTTCTCTCATGGAGTTTCTATTTTACTAAATTATTACTTTTAATCATTTAGAGCATGTGCCCCCTAGTAAGTGGCCATTGCTTTAGTCACTTTTCGTGACATGGTTCCTTAAGAGCTGGTATTTGAGAAGGAGCCTGGGTCCTAAAAATTAACAGTGATTTACTAGAAATAGAAACCAAAGAAAATGCTATAATTTTCAGTCTTTACCTTGAACACTTTCCCCACCTCCTTTTGTCAGTATTTAGATGTCTTTGAGATTGAGCAACTGTGGGTGGCTTCATAAGTGGTATAGACCTGCATTAGTAAAGTACAGAAGAAAAGTTTCCTTATTAAATTACTTGTTTTCAGATGCAATTAAAGAGTTTTTCAAGTATCTGAAAGATGCATCGAAGATAGTGTAATGATTGGAATGATGCCATCTGCTGCAGAGTTACTGTAGGAAAGCTCCGCCATGAGGAGGTGTCTGAGGGCAAGCCACGCAGGTCCTTGGCATCAGGAAGTGATGTTTGCTCGTGGGTACTGTCTATCAAACTACCAGCCAATTAGTTTGGAGCTGTATGTGGGGGATGTCACCAGTTTCACAGGAGGCTTCTGGGAGGAAGGAGGAAGCATTGGGTCCTTTTTGTTCCTGATCTTGCCATGAGGAGTCGGTTGATGGGGTCTCTTAGAAATAGTTAGATTTTTACCTTTCTCTCTGATCCTAATGCTCTTTTTTTTTGTAGGGCTATGGGGGTTAAGTGACTTTCCCAGGGTCACACAGCTAGTAAGTGTCAAGTATCTGAGGCTGGATTTGAACTCAGGTACTCCTGAATCCAGGGCCGGTGCTTTATCCACTACGCCACCTAGCTGCCCCTGATCCTAATGCTCTTTAATAAATACTTAAACACTTATATACTCCTGCTAAAGCTTATAATTTATTGGCAACCACTCATTAGATTTTAGGTAGATTTTAGCTAGAAGTTTAGCTAAACACAAGCAAATAATTCTTAATAAGCTGTAGATTATGTAAGAGCGTAGGGTGGAGGTGAGGCTATTTGTTTTTGTTTTGCTTTTTTTCTGACTTTTTCAAATGAAGAATTTTCTTGCTAGATAAATTATAACTGTACATCACCTTTTACTAATTTGTCCTGCTGAGTTTTATTTTTGTTAGAAAAAGTACTAAAAATAAAACAAATCAGCAATGTACTTGTGAAGGATGCCACAATCACACTGTAGGCATTTACATAAATGGCAATGAAAAATTAAATTTCCCTCTATTTGACACACTTCTACATAATTTTTTCCCCTGAAGCCACAAATAGTTATGGTTTCTTCTTCATTTGCTGCTGTCAGTGTCACTGTTGTAAATTGGAATTCCTTTAATTGAGGAAAAGAAAGATTAGTGTGCCACACAGGGATTTTTAACAATTTACACTGACTAACATCAGTCTATAATATTTTCGTTTGTTTTGACAATGTACTGGATAACCCTATTCCCTTATCCTTTAAGGATTCAATTTTGTTGATTTCTCTCTGCACTCATCTGAAATCAATGGGAGGTTAGGATTACATGTGTGGGAAACCAGAGAAGCCAAAGGCTGCATGCAGGTGATAGGAGCAGAATCTGAAACAAATTGAACTTGTTTAAATGCTTGTAGAACAACCCCCAAGCTGACCAGAATGTCCTGACTCCCCCATTCACTATTTCAACCTATTCTACCCATCTCACATATGGTCCTCCTTCATGAAGTGTTCCAGAATCAGTCCACACAGAAGCGTTCTGTTACTGAACTTCAAAGCACTTTATTTATATTTATCTTATTTATTTTATTTGTATTTCTATGGTGGTCATCTATATAAATGCCTTTACTGATAAACTCGACAGTAAGCTTCTTAAGGGTATGTGTGGAATAGACTTCCTTTGACATTGATGCCTTTTTACATCACCCCCTCCCCCCCCCTTTTTTTTTTTACAAGTTTCAAGGAAACATAAGTGATCATTTTTTCTATGAATTTTTCCCTGGTCCTCCCAGATCAATATGATCTCTCTATAATCATACTTTGTTTACTATCTTTTTCACACTTACTCACATTTTCTGCCTTGTATCATAATTTTTCTACAAGATGTAAATCAAAGGAGTACCTGATAGAATAAGGGAGGACATTAGTGTAAGCTCATAAACAATAGGTGTGTGAATTCATATAGTATCTTAAATTCATAGGAATGATCATCAGGGAGGCCCGACCCATTATTTTAGGGGTTCCTTATCCAGTATGCTATATTTGAATATATACATCCCTCTATTCCTTGTAAATTCCTTGAAACCAGAGACTTAGGCTTTTTTATCCCCAGAGCTCAAAACAATGATTTGCACATAATATTTTATGTATGATTGAATTTAATTAGAAATCTTTTTATCCTCCAAACACAAGCGATTTGCCCATATTGGGAACATAATAAATATCTATAAAATGAATAATTTCTTTAGATAATTCTGGGAATCTGCCTCTCTTAGGATTCTATGAATCTGGGTATGCTTTCTACTTTATTATGACATATTTATAGATAGGCTAATTAATATCATGATTTAGGGGGTCAAGAACTATGATTTTTCATATTTGGGGAAATCTCAGTGGCAAAACTCCTTCTATAAATGCCAATCAGCAACTACAAAACTGCCACTTACAGTGTTGGCTGATTTAGGGCACTGAGAGTTTAAGCAATCTGCCTAGGGTCACACAAGAAGTTTGCAGAATTAAAACAGCTCTCAGGTATTACCTCACACCTATCAGAGTGGCAAATATAACAAAAAGGGAAAATATTGGATGTAGGAAATGATATGGGAAAACTGGGATGCTAATCCACTGTTGGTGTAGTTGTGAAAAGATCCAACCATTCTGGAGAGCAATTTGGAACTTTGCCCAAAAGGCTATAAAACTGTGCATATTCTTTGATCCATCAATACCGTTGCTAGGTTTATACCCCAATGACATCCCCAAAAGGAGAAAAAGACCTATTTGCACAAAATTATTTATAGCAGCCCTTTTTGTAGTGGCTAAGAATTGGACATCAAAGGAATGCCCATCAACTAGG
The DNA here is from genome assembly GCF_019393635.1 of Dromiciops gliroides. NCBI lineage: Eukaryota > Metazoa > Chordata > Mammalia > Microbiotheria > Microbiotheriidae > Dromiciops > Dromiciops gliroides. Next base: position 256,598,944 of record NC_057865.1, read on the forward strand.
GAATGTCTAAATAAGCTGTGGTATATGATGGTGGAATATTATTATGCTATAAGAGATGACAAGCAGGATGATTTCAGAAAGGCCTGGAAAGACTTGTATGAACTGATGTATAGTGAAGTGAGCAGAACCAAGAGAATGTTGTAAGCAGGGACAGCAATATTGATTGATGAACAACTGTGAGTGACAACTTTTCTCAGCAATACAATGATCCAAAATAATCCCAAAGGACTAATGATGAAGCTGACTATCCACCTCCAAAGAAAGAAGTTATATTGATTGAACACAGACTGAAGCATGGTGTTTTTCACTTTGTTTTTTTTTGTTGTTGTTGTTTTTTAAATTCATTTTCTTCAACAAAATTACTAATATGGTAATGTTTTACATAATTATACATGTATAACCTATATCTGATAGCATACCACTTCAGGGAGGAGTGAGGAGAGTGAGGCAAGGAGGGATAAAATTGGGAACTCAAAACTTTAAATAAAAATGTTTATTATTGGGGCAGTTAGATGGCACAGTGGATAGAGCACTGGCCTTGGAGTCAGGAGGACCTGAGTTCAAATCCGGCCTCAGACACTTAACGCTTGCTAGCTGTGTGACCCTGGGCAAGTCGCTTGGCCCCAATTGCCTCACTAAAAAAAAAAAATGTTCATTATTAAAAAAGAAGTGTTCAGAAGGTGGCTATTGCACTCACATCTTCCTGATTCCTGATCTTACCCTCTATCTACAAGGATATACTACCTTTCCCATCATGTTACTGAAAATTCATGTATAATATATATATATATAATGTGTTCCTGATCCTACAATGGAATAGAAGCTACCCAATATCTAGTCAAAAAATAGTCATTTGTGTGTTTATGTGCACATGTGTATATGTAGGTGTATGTATATTTGGATACACATACAATCATTTTCCTCTGACTTTGGGCCTTCTACTTCCTACTACATATGTCCCAAGAGAGAAGGCAGAAAGGGGATGGCCCTACTTCCATCTGCTCCAACAGAGACTGCCTACTGTCCATGAGACTTCCAGCTCTTTCTTGGCCTGTGTTATCTCCAGCCTCAGATAAGAAGAGAACCTATCCTTTCTTCTGACTGCACCTTCCATTTCCTGCTATGGCTATCCCCTGAAGGAAGGCTGCTAAAGGCCAGCAGCAAGACTTCCAGTTCAACTTCTTCCCTTTGCTGCCTATGTGATCTCCCATCTTAGATGTGGAGAGCTTTGGGTGGGAAGAGGGGCAACCTTCCCTTTAGGAATTCTACTTTCTGCTGTACCTGTCCTTTGAGGGAAGAAGAAAAGAAAAGTCAGTGGAGAATGGGGCTTCCATTTTCAGCTTCTTTGTATCCTGTCTAATCTCTACCCTTTGGAAGGAAGAGGGACAGAGAAGTGGGGACTCTCATCTTAGCAACTGACTGTTTGCCTTCCATCTCATGCTGCACTCGTCTGCTATATTTCCAGCCTCCTCTGGCTACAGGAGTACACCTTTACTCAATGATGGACATTTTCATTCCTAGTCATTCCCTACATATCCCAATGATTCGGAACCCCTGTGCATCATCCTCCCAACACCATTGCCCATCCCCCAATTCTTCTCAACTTCATCCTCATCCCTATTCTCCTTAACCCTCCCACCCCAAAGTTCCAACCAAACACTACCCTTCCTTTCCACCTACATCAACTATAATACCTGTTGTAAACCAAGCCAATTCTTAGCATATATGATATTGCCACCTAAAGTTCAACTCTGACTGTGTTTCCTCCCAAACAATCTCCCTCACTCTCAGGTTACAGTGAGTTTCTTGCCTTTGGGGACAAACCTCAGTCTGTTTATATTGTCAAATAGTGTGCATATGCTTTGTCTGCTTTCTGTATTGAATAACAATAAAGCTTGTGATTGTAGCATTTTCTTGAGTACCAATTGCTTAGAAACTCCAAAGCTAGGTGTTTTAACTAAAGCCATGAGGCCAAATAAAGCATTCCCTACCTCCATCACTCAATAACCTCTTTTGTTGATGTTCATGCTATTCATCATTACCATTCTATTAAAATCCTAGTTGCCACTGTCTACAGACTTCTGGGTCACTCCCTTTCCTTCCTCAGTGAATTTAGTATTTGGTTTATAATTCTCTCTTTTCTTACTCCTGCCTTCCTCCTGGAACTTTCCTTCATCTTACCCACTAAGTTCTTCAACATTCTTACTTCCTGTGACCTATTCTACCACAAAGCTGCACAGAAACATGCCCATACACTAGATCTTGCCATCACCCACAAATATGCTACTTCCATGTCCCTTTATCTGACCTTTCTATGCTTAGTCATTTGTGTGTTTATGTGTACATGTGTATGTGTAGGTGTATGTATGTATACCTTTCTATGCCATTCCTTACCAAACCTTGTTCTTCATCCATACCATGATCTCTAAACCCTGGACTCCTCAGTTCTCTCCCAGGTCATCCCTCCAGGTCTAGCCATCCTCTCCTCTTTTCCCAACATTGATCCCTTAGTGAAACAGTTCAAATCAATCCAGTCCTTTTCTCCTGAGTATCTGGTTCTCTTGTCACATCCACAATTGAACCCTATAAAGGCTCAGTCTTGGAAAACTCCCACCATCAACCACCTTTGTTTTTATGCATTTGCTGCTGAATGCTATTGGGAAAATCATGCAACCCTTCTTATTAAATCCACTACAGATTTATATTACACAAGCTCACCTGGGCTCTCACTGACACTAGGCAATCCTACGTTATCAAGAAACTCTCAGTATCCGACAATGTTTCTTCCAAATTGTTTCTCCTCACCTCAAATGATCCATGATTCCCCTTACCTCAGCCTTATCAACTTAACATATTGCCTCATATGTTACAGAAAAAAAAATAAAGTTATTTGTCATGAGCTTTCTCTTCTCCCTTCATTCTCATCTGTTCCACAAACAAAACACTCCATCTCTTGACTCAGTATTTTCTCTATCAGCCATGTCTGGAATGCTCTCCCTCCTCATCTCCATCTACTGGCATCCCTAGTTTCCTTTAAATAACAACTAAAATTCTGTCTTCTACAGGAAGTCTTTCCTAACCCCTCAATTATACTGCCTTCTTTCCCTCAGTTATTTCCCATTTATCCTGTATATAACTTGTTTGTACGTATTTGTTTTCTTGTTCTTTTCACCATTAGATTGCTAGCTCCTTCGGCACAGGGACTGTCTTTTGTGTCTTTTTTGTATCCCTAATGCTTGGCATAGTGCATGGTGTATAGGGTGCTTAGTAAATGATTATAAACTGACAAACCATAGGGTGCAAAAACATCATAATGTAACGAGGAAACATAAAATTACCTTCTTAATTAAAAAAACTGTTAATATTTTAAAGGAGATTAGTCAAAGGCAGTCTTCTAAAATAGTGGAAGATGTTATGAATGAAAGTTATAATGATCTGGTTTTTTAATTTTTTTAAGTCTAAAGTGGATAAATACCTAGGGCCATGGTTAAAGATATAAGGGACTAGTGAAGTGACGTAGGATGATAAGGGTAAAGGAAAAATCTCATATGTTAAACCAGAATATATACATCATATCACTTTGTAGGTCAAATCTAATCCTAGTTGATATCAATTTCTTTTGAAGGAATAAGGTAAAAACCTATGATTTCACTATGGGGAATTATGGTGTAGAAAGTATCTCTATCAAAAGAATACTGCATGTGAATCCTTCATTTTACATTTAAGGACAAGAGTTCCCAGGCACACTAAGAGGTTAGGTGACTTGCTCATGGCCAAACAGTTGTTATGTGTCAAAAGCATAACCTGAACTCCCTTCTTCCTTATTCTGGGGTTTGCTTCTTATCTACTGAACTATACTACCTTTTCTAATATACAATTTTACATTATATATTCATATATGATTGTTATTATTATAATTATATTATGATTATTTAGTCATGTCATTTGAGGCTATGAGTAAGTGATAATGATATTTTATAAGTTTTCAAAGTAAAAATTTTAATCTTTCCCCCCATCACCTTTACTTAACAGTTTAAGTGGTGTTCTAAACTCTGATCCAAAGTCCTAGGTCACCTTGAGTTCAGTTCTTTAGAGAATCTTCCTTGATTTCGTATGATGACATATTTAATCAGAATGTCAATATTCCTCATCTATTTCTTAAAATGTGAATAAAATGGGGCAGCTAGGTGGCACAGTGAATAGAGCACTGGCCCTGGAGTCATGAGTACCTGAGTTCAAATCCGGCCTCAGACACTTAATACTTATTAGCTATGTGACCCTGGGCAAGTCACTTAACCCCAATTGCCTCACTAAAAACCAAAAACAAACAAACAAAAAATGTGAATAAAATGAATTTGCATGTTGTCATGTGAAATTCAGAAGTAGAAAAGTTACTTCACAAATAAAAAACATATGTTGATAAATTTGACAGATAACTATTATGGAAACATCCCTATTTCTTATTTATTATTAGTAGCATTAATTGAAAGTACAAATCTATATGAAATGTTATTCAACAACATTAATAATGAAAGAACTTGGAATAAAAACAACTATAAGGGTACATGTTATATATGTCCAAAACTGAACCCATAATATATTTTCCCCTAAACCCCCACTCTTTGCCCTCTAACATCCTTATTATTATCAAGGGCAACAGAATTTTCCTAGTTCCTTGGCCTCACATCCTAGGTGTTACCTCGGCTCCTCACTATCTCTTACCTTCCATATCCAGCTTGCTGTCAATTGCTTCCATTTTGACTTTTTAACATCTTTTGAATATGCAAGCCTTCCCCCACCCTTTTGTGGGACAATTAGGGTTAAGTGTCCAGGGTCACATAGCTAGTAAGTGTCAAGTGTTTGAGGCCAGATTTGAACTCAGGTCCTCTTGAATCCAGGGCTGGTGCTTTATACACTGTGCCACCTAGTTACTCCCTCCTGTTTCTTTCATGTGAGATTTCACCCCATGCTACCTTTCCCCTTCCCCCTCCCCTAGTGCATTCTTCTCACCCATCAATTCTACCCTAAAGATGTCATCGTGGGGCAGCTAGGTGGACAAAGCACCACCCTAGACCCAGGAAATCTCCAGCCCAAATCTGACCTTAGATGCAAGACCCACTGAATGTCTCCAGGCATGTCACCCAACTCCAACCACCTCACAAAGAGACCCACCTGTGTTCTCTGTCTAAATTTATTTCTATCATCTGCCCTAATACTGAGAAAGTTCTTATGGGGTAGACTTATCAACTTGCCATATAGGAATGTAAACAGTTTAACCTTTTAACATCCATCTTCATTTCTTTTTCCTGTTTAGCTTTTTATGGTTCTCTAGGATCTTGTATTTGAAAGTCAAATTTTTTCATTCACTTCAGGTCTTTTCATGACATATACCTCAAAGTCTTCTTTTTCATTGAAGTCCCACTTTTTCCTCTGAAAGATTATATGCAGTTTTGCTGAATATGTGATTCTTGGTTGTAATGCCAATTGCTTTGCCCTCTGGAACATCATATTCCATGCCCTCTGATCCTTTAATGCAAAAGCTGCTAGATCTTGTGCTATCCTGACTGGGGCTCCACTGTGCTTCAATTCTTTCCTTTTGGCAGCTTGCAATATTTTCTCCTTGACCTGGGAGCTCTGGAATTTGGCTATAATATTTCTGGGAGTTTTCCTTTTGGGATCTCTTTCTGGAGGTGATCAGAGGATTATTTCAATTTCTATTTTACCTTCTGCTTCTAGAATATCAAGACAATTTTCCCTTACAATTTCTTGGAAGATGACGTCTAAGCTCTTTCCTTGATCATGGTTTTCAGGTAGACCAATAATTTTCAAATGATCTCTCCTTGATCTATTTTCCAGGTTAGCAGATTTTCCAAGAAGATATTTCACATTGCCCTCTATTTTTTACTCATTTGGATTTGCTTTATTGTGTCTTGGTTTCTCATAAAGTCACTAGCATCCATTTGTTCAATCCTAATTCTTAGGGAATTATTTTCATCAGAGACCTTTTCCATTTGGCTTTTCAAGTTATTGACTTTTTCTCATGTCTTTCCTGCATCACCCTCATTACTCTTTCCATTTTTTCTCTACCTCTCTGACTTTAAATTCAAAGTCATTTTTGCGTTCCTCTATGGACTAAGACCAATTCATATTTTTCTTGGAAACTTTGGATGTAGGAGCCCTGATGTTGCTATCCTCTTCTCCTCTTCTGAGGGTGTACCTCGATCTTCCTTGTCACTAATGGAACTTGCTATGGTCCTCACCTTTCTCTGTATGCTCATCTTGCCTTTCTTTTACTTGACTTTTAGGTCCTCAAAGTGGGACACTGTTTCTAGGCTTCACTGTCCCAAGCTTCAAGGGGTCACAGGTGGTATGATTTAATGAAGGGTAAGGTCTTCACTTGTCTGGCCTGTTCTCTGGTCCATAGATAACCCCAGGCCAACTTGCTAATTAACCAGACAGCAAAACTTTGTGTGATGTGGTTGTTAGCTCTGATGAGCCTGTGCCCTTTCCCCATCTGGACCACTGCTCCTCAAGCCTACATCCTGGTTCCCAGCAGGGGTGAAAAATCCAACTATCAAAATATTTAAAGTATCATATTTTTGTAGTAGTTAAGAACTGGAAAAAATTAGATATATTTTGGGTTAACAACTAATTAAATTGTAGTACATTAATGGCATGGAATATTCCTGCTAAAATGAAGAAAAAGAATAATGCAAAGAAATATGTTTTATGAACAAATAAGAATTAAAAGAAATAGACAAGAATACATGCTATACAATGATTACAACAATATAATGGATAATATAAACTCAAAATTGAACCTCAATGTAATTATACTATCATAATCTGTCTTCAAAAATAGATATAAGAATCTCTGCAAAGGATGGTGAAGGAAGATGTGAAGTGGCATTTACAGTTGGGATGAAATGAAGAGCAGAGATGTATGATACTTTAGAAGCAGAATAGGAAGAATGGTGTGGCTCAATGTGGGATGATACAGGGCAGTCACTAGTGGAGTGTATCAAGATTCTGTCTTTTACCCTTTGTTATTACTTATAAGGTAAAAGAAGTCAAAGATGATTGAATTTTCAAGTTTGGGTGACTGCCAGGCTGCTTAGACAAATAAGAGAATATTGGAAATCTAGAAGAGTCAGTGTGGTTAGGGAGAAGATGAGTTGGATTTAAAATGTGTTGCATTTGAAGCATCAGTGGATCCCTCAGGTAAAGAAAATGATCAAACTGTTGGGAACTTGGATCAATAATTCCAGAGAGCAGTCAATGTTGACAGCTTGGCGCTTCCATAGTCAGATGACAGCAAAATAGAAAAGAATACCTCACTGGTGCTAGAGATGGTTTGAAACAGTGGAAAAAATTTTCCCTCAAAAATGTTTGTGTTTCTTCTCCATAGATTCATACACTCAGTTGATGAATTTAAAAAGATGCATGTCTGTGTTTGATATTCTATGCAATAGGGCTAGAAGATGAAATGATCAGCACATCACTAGCATGAAAATGCATCAGAACTATTTTTTGTCCTTTTTGCCTTCCTGACAGGTTTAGTTGCATCCTCAAATGCATCTGACTGTATTGAAGCATATGGTAAGACAATGAAGGTGAATTCTATTAGATATGTCTGCTTTCTTTCCAAAGAACAGAATACATAGTTTTGAGTCTTAACATTACTTTTTAAGTGTTCCTTAAGCTTCTTGCCTTGTGAATTTTTTTTAATTTCAAATGCATCAAGTAAAAAAGTCTATGTGAGGCTGAACCTCATGTAGCTAACTCATGCTCCATTCCAATTCAATCATTAATTAATCCCTCTTTTGATGATCATATCATTAGTGTTTACTAAGTAGCCATATGTAAAGCACTATAAGAAGCCCTATGGGAATAGACAAAGAAGTAGGAGACATATTTCTTGTACTCAATGAGTTGAATTGGAATAAAAGATATGCCAAGCACACTTCAAAAGAGATCTAACAATACAGAACATCATATATGCTTCAAATGACTGATGTTGACAATAAACACTGTACAAATCCCTGATAAGTAAGGTTTTAATGATGTATTATTCAGCAAAGTTGGTTTTAAACATTTCCCCATATCTTATAAAACTATTTTCCCAATTATGGCCCAGTGTAATCAATATAGTCTTTAACAGCCATTGCCAATGTGTATAATTCACTTATTAATGGCTCTGTAACTTGTCATTAGACTTCAAGGCTTTGCACATTTATCCTTTGCTACACCCATCTTCCTTGGTATGAATTTGTTTTCTCATGACAAAATAAAGATGTATGACTATTTTACCACCTGATCAATATGCTTTAGTAACTCCTTTCTGCTTCTATGATAACATATACATTTGTTTGTTTAGAACTTAAAGTATTTGATAATCTTGCTCAAGCCTATCTTTTCAGGCCAGTCCCAACTCATTCTTTTCTCTCCCCCTTCCCACAATTCATTTATCTTCTAGTCAAATTTTCTACTTTCTGTTCCTAGAATACCATACTTCATGGGGCAGCTAGGTGGCGCAGTGGATAGAGCACTGGTCCTGGAGTCAGGAGTACCTGAGTTCAAATTCGGCCTCAGACACTTAACACTTACTAGCTAGGTGACCCTGGGCAAGTCACCTAACCCCAATTGCCTCACTAAAAAAAAAAAAAAAGATTAAAATAAAAAAAAAGAATACCATACTTCATCTCTTTCCTACATGCCATTGCCCAGACTGTCCCCCATGTGTGGAAGGCTTGCTTTCCTTACCTCTATGTCTTGGAAACCATTGTTCCTCACAAAACTCAACTTAAGCACTACTTTCTACAAGAGGGCTTTTCTAATTTCCCAAGGTCTGAGTGGTCTCTCCCAATTAGTGTGTATTCATTTCATTCATTCACACACATACACATATATACATGTATGTATATGTATGTATGTTTGTGTGTATAGATGCATATACGTGTATATGTATATGTGTGTAACATAATGCTATATATGCATGTTATATATATATATATATTATAATATGTATATATGGCAAAATATAGTATGTACCTATCTGTATAACTATTATATCCCTGCAGTATAATGAGGCAGCTAGGTGATATACTTGGAAAGAAATTAAAAAGCTGGAATTCAAATCCAGCCTCAGACACTTAGAAGTTGTGTGACTGAGTAAATCACTTAACTTCCACTTGTCTTGGTTTTCTCACCTATAAAATGGGGATGATAATAGCACATATTTTGCCAGGCTGTAGAGAGGATCAAATGAGATTACAGTTGTAAAGTATTTAGTACAGTTTCTGAAACATAGTAAGCATTATATAAATGCTAGCTGCTGCTGCTGCTGATACTGTTTAAGCTGCTCAAAACTCCTATGTATTCTAAACACCTTGGACAGTGCCTGGACCAAGTAGATAATGAATACATTGACTTGAAAAAGATATGCTTATTTCTTCCAATAGTACTTTACTTCTGCTCATATAGATGAATTAAATAATAGTTTTATACTTTTCAGTGAGTTGTTGAATTGTGCTTAAGGATCATATGTGACCATCAGAAATACACATAGAATCAAACTCTGACAATAACTTTAAAACAACAATTAGCCTATTTTGCTTTTAAATAGAATTATATTGAAATAATCCCCAATAAATGAAGATAAATTCTATATTTGTTGATATATTGGACCCTATGGGCACAACCCATGATTATATTTAGAATATTTTAAATGGTCTTAATTACCTTCAGCTATAATTTAATTACATAATGCCTTGTACTGTCCTTACTAGATAAAAACATCCAGTTGTTTCTTCTATGACAAGTCATCAATTTGAAGGTCATTATAAGATCACTTCATTTTTCCATTTTCCAATCTAAGTAATCACAAATCTATTATTATTTTTTAAACCTAACATCAACTCCATTTCTTTCTTAGGTTATTTGTATTTCCTTTTACTTGAAGAGTTAAGAATTAAAGATAGTACTCTCTTAGCCTGGGATTCATTATAAAAGAAAGTTCTAATAGCTCTAAGTCTGTATAACACAGAGATCACAAAAAAGGGGAAAAGACCCACATGTAAAAAATATTCATGGCAGCTCTTTCTGGTGGTAGCAAAGAAGTGGAAATTGAGGGCATGTCCATCAATGGGGAATGGCTGAACAAGTTGTGGTATATGAATGTAATGGAATACTTTTTTGCTATAAGAAATGGTGAGCACGTGGATTACAGAAAAACCTGGAAAGACTTACATGAACTGATGCTGAGTGAAGAGAGCAGAACCAGGAGAACACTGTACGCTACAACAGCAACATTATGCAATGATCAACTATGATCTTCTCAGCAATGCAATGATCCAAGACAATTCTAAACACCTGATGATGGAAAATATTCTCCACATCCAGGAAAAGAACTATGGAGTGTGAATGCAGATCAAAGCATACTATTGTCACTTAAAAAAAAATTCTTTCTCATGGTTTTGCCCTTTTCTTCTGATAGTCTTCTTTTACAACATGACAAATGTGGAAATATGTTTAACATGAGTGTATTATATAAAATATCAGATTTCTTGATGTATTAGAGAGGGGGGAAGGAAGGAAGGGAGGGAAAAAATTTGGAACTCAAATCTTAAAAATATGGATATTGAAAAATATATTCACATGCAATTGGGAAAATTACTTTTAAGTTGGAAAAAAGGAGAAAGATTCACTGATCCTTTCGAAGTCTTATTTACTTTAGGTTTTATGCAATGTCCTATAGCCTTCTGTGAAATAAAATTCAGGTAAAGATAAATTTTTGATACATAAAATGTTGTTTTAAATGGTATGTATGGGAAGAGGTAGGATTTTTTCTTTTCTTTTTTTCTTTTTTGGTGAGGCAATTGGAGTTAAGTGACTTGCTCAGGGTCACACAGCTAGTAATATTAAGTGTCTGAGTCAGGATTTGAACTCAGATCCTCCTGACTTCAGGGCCGGTGCTCTATCCACTTTTCCACCTAGCTGCCCTACATAGGATATTTTAAAAAAGGAATCCTGTAAGTAATCTTTTATATATAAAATTTCTTAACCTGGAGCCCACAAACTGTTGTTTTGTAAATTTTATGTTTTGGTAATTATATATTAATATCATTTACTTTCTTTGTAATCCTATATATCTTATAGATTTAAAAACATCATTCTGAAAAAGGGTTACCTGTGTTTGCATTCCCAGCTCTTATCACAGTGAATGTATTTAATGAATATTTCTTCACTTACTGTAGTGCTCCATAGCTTTCACCACACTACAAAGGAATTTATGAAACATGAAAAAGTTAAGAACCATGGCATTAGAAGGCAAAGTAAACTTTTGAAAAGTGAATAATTATTGTAAAATTAATCCATTTTCTATATCTAGATTTGAGTGTATTTGGTTTACTATAATGGAAGGAAGCTCAAACAATAAAAGACAATCTTAGAAAAAGAAATTGAAAAAGACATAAAATTAATTTCCTGAAAAAAATCCCCAGGACCAGAGAGATTCACAATTGAATTCTACAAAACATTTAAAGAGCACTTAATCCCAATATTATAAAAAACTATTTGAAAAAAATAGTTAAATGAGTTTTATCAAATTCCTTTTGTGACATAAATAGGGAAGAGAAAAAACAGAAATAAATTATAGACCGATTCCCCTAATGAAGATTAATGCAAAAATTTTAAGTAAAATGTGAGCAAAGATATTATAGCAATATACCACAAGGATTATACACTATGACCAGGTGGGATTTATACCAAGAATGAAGGGCTGGTCCCATATTAAGAAAACTGTCAGCATAATTGATCATATCAATAAAAACCCAATAGATTTCATATGATTACCTCAATAGATGCAGGAAAAAAAAGTTTTTTAAAAATACAACACCCATTCCTATAGAAACACACATACAGATATTTAGTATAAATGGATCTTTCCTTAAAATGATAAATAATATTTATCTAAAGCCATCAGCAAGCATTATTGGTAATGGACATAAGCTGGAACCTCTCTAATACAATCAAAGATGAAGTAAGGATGCCTATTATCACCTTCATTATTTAATATTACACTAGAAATGTTAGCTAAAGCAATAAGAGAGGAAAAAAGAATTAAAGGAATTAGAACAGGCAATAAAAAACTATCACTCTTTGCAGATGATATGATGCTATATTTAGAAAATCCTAGAGAATTAACTAAAAATTACCTGAAATTATTAACAATTTTGTCAAAGTTGCAGGATACAAAATAAAACTATATAAATCATCAGCATTTCTATATATTACCAAGAAAGTATAACAGCAAGAGATAGAAGGAAAAATTCCATTTAAAATAACTGTAGACAATATAAAATATTTTGGAGGCTACCTGTCAAGACAAACTCAGGAATCCTAAGAACACAACAATAAAACACTTCTCACACAAATAAAGTCATATCCAAACAATTGGAAAAACATTAATTGTTCATGGTTATGATAAGCCAATATAATAAAAATTAAAATTCTATTTAAATTAATTTATTCAGTGCCATACCAAACTATACAAAAAATATTTTGTAGGGCTAGAAAAAATAATAACAAAGTTAATCTGGAAAAACAAAAGTCCAAGGATATCAAGGGAATCAATGGGAAAAATTACAAAAGAAGGTGGTCTAGCTGTACCAGATCTCAAACTATATTGTAAAATGGAAATTATCAAAACAATCTAGTACTGGCTTAGAAATAGAGTGGTGGATCAGTGGAATATATTACAGACAAATTACATTATAGTAAATGACCATAGTAATCTTGTATATGATAAACCCCAAGACCCAAGCTTTTTGGACAAAAACTCATTATTTGATTAAAAAAAATAACAACCAACAAAACTTCTGGGAAAACTGGAAAATAGCATGGCAGAAACTAGGTATAGACTAACATTTATACCATATAACAAGATAAGGTCAAAATGGGTACATGATTTACATATAAAGGTGATACTATAAGAAAATTAAGAGAGTATAGAATAGTTTATCTGTCAAAAACATGGATAAGGAAAGTATGTAGGAACAAAAAAGATATAAAGAACATTACAAAATGTAAAATAGATAATTATAATCACATAAAATTCAAAAGTGTTTTTCAAACAATAAAATGAATTCAATGAAAATTTAAGGAAAACAGAAAATGGGATATAATTTTTTTTGCAATAAGTATTTTTGACAAAGGCCTAATTTCTCTAATATATAGCAAACTAAGTCAAATTTATGAAAAAATACAAGTTGTTCCCCAATTAATAAATGATCAAAGGATATGAACAAGCAGTTTTCAGACAAGGAAATCACAACTATCTATAAACATGAAAAATGCTTTAAGTCACTCTTAGAGAAATGTAAATAAAAAAATCTGTGAGGTACCACTCAAAGCTATCAGATTGGATAATATGACAAAAAGGGAAAATGTTGGCTATTCGAGAGTATGTGGAAAAAGTAGGACACTAATACATTATTGTTGGAGTTCTAAACAGATATAACCATTCTGGAGAGCAATTTGGAACTATACCCAAAGGGCTATAAAACTTTCATAACCCTTTGATCCAGCAATACCACCACTAGGTCTAGATCCCAAAGACATACCAAAAAAGGAAAAATGACATATCTGTACAAAATATCTACAGCAGCTCTTTTTGTGGTGCCAAGAACTGGAAATCAAAGGGATACCCATCAATTGGGCAATGGCTGGACAAGCTGTGGTATATCATTATAATGAAAAATTATTATGCTATAAGAAATGACAAGCAGGATGATTTCAGAAAAACCTGGAAAATCTCACATGAACTAATGCATAGTTAAGTGAACAGAACCAGAAGAACAATGTGCTCCATAATAGCAATATTATTTTATGAAGAACTATGAATGATATCTCTATTCTTACCAATACAGTGATCCAAGACAATCCCAAAAGACTAATGATGAACCACACTATCTGCCTCCAGAGAAAGAACTGATGTTGTTTGAATACTGACTGAGCATGCTATTTTTTACTTTCATTTTTTTCTTTTATTTGAGTCTTTTTGCACAAAATGACTAAGATGGAAATGCTTTACATGATTGCACATGTACAATGTATATTTGATTGTTAATCATCTGAGGGAGGTGGAGGTGTGGGGAGGGAAGGTGAAGGACAGAAGGGTAGATTCTGGAACTAAAAACTTTAAATAAAAATGTTTTTAAAAATTATAGCGACTACCTTTCAGGGTGGTTGTGAAAATCAGATGAAAATAACATATGTGGGTCACTTTGAAAATGTTAAATTATATGTATGTGTGTATATATTTATGTATGTAGTAAGGCTCAACTGTGGCAAGGGGGTGTTGGTGTATGGCTTAAAGTGAGGCAGAATACCCATCCCTTCCTCCCCCCCAAAAAATAATGCTTCAAATGAAGATCTAGAGTGGCAAAGCCAACAAAAGGTGAGGTTGAGACATTACTACTGCACAAGATAATATAGGAAGGAAAGATTTGTGGAATGGCTGTGGAGACTGGTTCAGAATCCATGTAGATGCAACAGCAATGGTGGGAGTGGGTAGTGGCAAGAGAAGCAGCAGCAACTGTAGGAACTCTCAAGCCAGAGATGCAAAGGGCAACTGTACAGAATAAACATTATATGGAATCCTTGTGCTAGCACTTGCTATAGGACTGGGCACAGTTTGGCAACTGCATTTCCCATATCCACTTCATGGTCACAGTTCAAGGGTGGAAAGTAACACGTTAGTATGACAGAGCAAGTGGTCTGAGGAACAGTGTCACTTGTAATCCCAACTGAGCAGAGGCCCTGAAGACTGGTATCATATGCTGTCCCAAGTGTCCAAGTGCCCTGAGAATTAGTCTCAGTTACAGCATCAAGGAATCTTGGGCTTTTCCTGGGTCAGAACCTGAGTAAAGACTATAACAGTGACCACACTTCTTCCCAGATCACACCACTTTGGAAGAATGGAAAGCTTCCAACCCCCTAAGACTAATTCTGAAATCAGTATTGCAGCAAAAGTTGAAGCTTGAGACAGTACCCCTACACTTCCCCTTCCATGCAGTGATCCCAATATTAACATAAAGTTCAATGTCAAAATATAAACTTGAAAAATGAACAAAAAAGAACCTGACCATAAAAACCTACTATACTAATTGTGAAGATCAGGACATAAACTCAGAAGAAGCAATGGCATCAAAACAGATATGAACAAAGTCTCAAAGGGGAAAAAAAAACATTAATTGTACACAAGCCTAACAAGAATTCCTGGAAGAACACAAAAATAGTTTCCAAAATTAAATAAAGGTGGTAGAGGAAAAATTGCAAAGAAATTAAAGCAATTGAAGAAAACTATGAGAAGACAACAGTTTAGTAAAGGAGGGACAAAAATAATGAAAAAATAACATCTAAAAATGGAATTGGTCAAAGCGGGGGGGCTGGGGGGAATCCTACAAAACCTCACTGAAGAAAATAACACCTTAAAAGTAGAACTGGGCAAGTGGGAAGTGGGGGTGGTGGTGGTGGTGGGAGATGTATACAAACTCAATGAAGAAAATAATTCATTAAACATTAGAATTGGTCAAGTGGATATTAATTACTCCATGAGATATCAAGAAACAATAAAACAAAGACAATGGAATGAAAAATAGAAAAAAGTGTGAACTATCTCATTGGAAAATATGAACTAGAAAATAGATCAAGGAGACATAATTTAAGAATTATTGTAGTTCCTGAAAGTCATAATAAAAAAAGAGCCTAGACATCATATTTCAAGAATTCATCAAGGAAATTCACCTCAATATCATAGAACCAGAGGATAAAATAGAAATTGAAAGAATGCACTGACAAAAATCACCTGAAAGAGATACCAAAATGAAAACTTCCAGGAATAACATAGCAAAATTTCAGAACTCCAAGGTCAAAGAGGAAATATTTCAAGAAAGAAACCATTCAAATACCAAGGAGCCACAGTCAGGATCACAAAAGATTTAGCTACTATGTTATATGAATATAGGGCTTGGAATATATTCTGGGAGTCAAAAGAGTAGATTAGATTAGAACCAAGAATAACTTTTTTTTTTTTTTTTTTGCGGGGCAATGGGGGTTAAGTGACTTGCCCAGGGTCACACAGCTAGTAAGTGTCAAGTATCTGAGGCCGGATTTGAACTCAGGTCCTTATGAATCCAGGGCCGGTGCTTTATCCACTGTGCCACTTCACTGCCCCCAAAATAACCTTCTTAATGAAAATAAGTATAATACTTGAAGAAATAAAATGGATATTTAATAAAATAGACTTTCAAGCATTCCTGATAAAAAGATCAAAGCTGAATAGAAAATATGAGTTTAACATATAAGACTCAAGGGAAGGATAAAAACATGAACATGAACAAGAAATCATAAAGGACTCAAAAATGTTAAAGTACTTGCATTCCTTTAAGGGAATATTATGCATATAATTTCTAAAAACTTTATCATTTTAGGTTACTTAGAATGACTCTAAATTAAGGACATGGGAGTGAGTTGATCATATTGGCATAATGTAAAAAATGAATAGGAGAGGAAGAGATGTCCTGGGGAAATAGAGAAGAGAGGAGATGAATAGGGAAATTATATCATATAAAAGAGGCATTCAAGACAGAGTTTTTATAGTGGAGGGGAATATGGTAAGAGAGGGTGGGTAATGCTTGAAATTCACTTTCATCTAAATTGCTTCAAAGAGGCCACACACACACACACACACATACACACACACACACACACACTCAACTAAGTAGAGAAAGCTATCTTACCCAACAAGAAAGTAGGATGGGAGGGGGATAAGAGAAAGGGGGTAGTGATAAAAAGTAGAGTTTATAAAGAAAGAAGTGGTCAGATTCCAAACAGAGCTGTGATGAGGAGCAGGATAAAAAGAAAGAAAAAAGGGGGCAGCTAGGTGGCACAGTGGATATAGCACTGGCTCTGGAGTGAGGAGGGCCTGAGTTCAAATCCAACATCAGACACTTGACACTGACTAGCTGTGTGACCTTTGGCCAATTCACTTAGCCCTCACTGCTCAACTAAAAGAAACCAAAAACAAACAAAAAGGAAAAGAAAAGAAAAAAGAAAAGGAAAGAAAAGAAAAGAAAAAAAGACAAACAAAAGAAAATCGAATGGAGATAAATGCACAGCTACTAAACACAACTGTGAATGTGAATAGGAGGCACTCACCCATAAAAAAGAAGTGAATAGTACAATAGAAAACAGATTACACAAGTATGCAGTTGACAAGAAATATACTTAAAACAGACATATGTAGAGTTAAAATAAGGGACTGGAAGAGAATGTATTATACTTCAATTGAATTAAAAAGGGAAAGGTAGAAATCGTGATCTCAGATAAAGCAAAATCAAAAATAGACTTAATTAAAAGAGATAAACAGGGACATTATATCTTACTAAGAGGCTTCATAGACAATTAAGTAATATAAATACTAAATATGTATGTGTGTATATGTATATATATATATGTATGTATGTATATGTATATGCACCATATGGTATAGCATCCAAATTGTTAAAGGAAAACTTAAATGAATTATAGGAGATAATAGGAAAAACTATACTAGTGAGGCCATCAACTTTCCCCTCTTAGAGTTAGATAAATCTAACCATAAAATAGATAAGAAAGAAGTCAAGGAAATTAATAGAATCTTTAAAAAGTTAGATATTGGTCACTTGGAAAAAAAATGGATGACAATAGAAAGGATTATATCTTCTCAGCTATATGGGGCATCTTCACAAAAATTGACTATGTGTTGTGCCATAAAAATCTTGCAACCAAATGCAGAAAAGTAGCACCCTTTTCAGATATAATAAAAGTTACATTCAATAAAGGTCCATGATAGCACAGTTGCAAAAATCATTGGAAACTAAATAATCTAATCCTAAAGAATGAAGAAGTTGGGGGGCAGCTAGGTGGAGCAGTGCATAAAGCACTGGCCCTGGATTCAGGAGGACCTGAATTCAAATCCAGCCTCAGACACTTGACACTTACTAGCTGTGTGACCCTGGGCAAGTCACTTAACCCTCATTGTTCCCCCCGCAAAGAATTATAAAATATTACCTAAGATTTTTTCCAGCTTCCTGAAATCTTCCCTAACTCAAACTATCAGACTCTCATAATATCTTACCCTACTCTCAGTACTTATGTCTTCATTTATACAATGCATATGGTTTTTTGTTTGTTTGTTGGTTTGTTTGTTTGTTGTTGGCAGGGCAATGAGGGTTAAGTGACTTGCCCAGGGTCACACAGCTAGTAAGTGTCAAGTGGCTGAGGCCAGATTTGAACTCAGGTCCTCCTGAATCCAGGGCCAGTGCTTTATCCACTGCGCCATCTAGCTGCCCCAATGCATATGTTTTTATGTCTTTTTAATCTCCATTTTGTTTTGTTTCATCTTTCTTGGTGTTTGATAAATGTTTTCAAGGCTAATTTTTCTTTCAACCCTAATAACTCTTGATTTAGAGACCCTCACATGACAGGAATGGCCATGGCTATATCTCCTTTTTCCTGGTTAATTGCTCCTAGCCAGAACATCTAGCAAAATTACTAAGTAATTAGTGTATTGAAAACAATTCCCCTCATAAGCGCAAATTCACAAAATTCTGAAAGAGAGCTTTTATTGATAATTTGAAGGGGAAAAAGAAAACTCAAAATTAGTACTCAAAATAGAGCAACTTTCACCTCATAGACCTGCACAGATCACAACTTATGATCATGAATACACTGCTCATAGCAGTCATTACCTCATACAACTTGTCATTAGGTGACTTATCCTGTAGTTTTGTATAGCTCCCAATAGGTGGCAATAGTATTACCACACTTTGTGCCTCCTCTTAGAGCTCACAGGGGGTGGCACTCAGATGTAACTCCCTTGACATTTTTTTTCTAAGGTTCAAAGCAGGATGTTTACTTCACACCCTAATACAACTTGTCCTTTACGCCTGCTTAATGGGTAGAATCCAGCATTGATTGCTCCCCATTATGGTTTCTGTAGTTGTCAGTAGGTGAGCTCCTGTGTTCTTATCCCAGTTCTTCCAGCTATTCTGTTCAGTGGAGCTCTTTAGGAACCATTCATACTTTGATAGAGAAAAGCTTTTCCTGTCACAGACAACATAACCCTACTTCATAGGAGTAAGTGCCAGAGGTGTCCAGCCTTGACAGGGTTTCAGAGTTCTCCCTGTGACACAGTTCTAATGCAGTATTACTAGATGAAGAACCCCAATTCCCAAAGTTCCTTCCATGTGCTGCTGTCCCTGCCAGTGTCTGGTCTGGCAGAAATTTGCTCAAGGATCAGAAACACGCAGGCACTTTCTGTCTCTATGTGGATTTCAGTTAACAATTCCAAATTCAGACATGGTGTCTCATGAAGCCCAATGTTTTCTCTCCTTCCAGAACCCAGGTTATGTAGAGCTGAGAGGGTTCTTAGGGGCTACTGAATTCCACTTCTTCATTTTATATATGAGAAAACAGTGTCAGAAAAATTAAGTGACTTGTCCATGGTTACAAAGTTTGTAAACCAAAGGCAGAATTTTAAACAGGGTCTTCTTAACTGAAAGCCCAATACTCTATCTGCCACACTCTGCTATGGTATGTCTCCTTCTTTAGTCAGGATGCTTCACTTCACCACCCTAGCAACTTGGGCAAGCATCTTAATTTCTCTCTAATTGTCTCTAATGTTTCAGGAGATTTGCTAGGGGCAGACTGGTGGAAATGTTCAAATTAGTTATAAGCTATATTCATTTCCTTCCATAACTGAGTGAAAGGAATGGGGTGGAGGAAGAGATCTATGCAGGGAGATTGATAACACAGTGTCTGGACTATAGAGGAAAAGAACATGCTCTGCAGAGTTCAAGATAAAGTATTTTGCATGTATATTTTCAATGAATGTCCTTGATTAACTGGCCAGTCCTAAGATGGAAAGGACCTCAGGGCATCATTTATTTTGCTTCCAAGTATAATTGGATTGTCAGGGACACTATGACAGACATACAAAAAAATAGACCTTAGGAGAAAAAAGTAAAAGATAACCAAAAGTCTCATAGAATATCATTAATATATTGAAGTGTTTTATAATCATGAACTAGGGGAAGAAGGGTTAAGTTATAGTTTATTCTCATCCTTCCTTAGTCCTAATTTTAACGTGACATATATATATATATATATATATATGTGTGTGTGTGTGTGTGTGTGTATGTATGTATGTATATATATATCTATATATGTGTGTATTTGTGTGTATACATATATACATACATATACATATACATATATATATATATATATATATATACACATACATACACACACACACACAAAATCATACCACCACATATACTCTTAGTAAACCAGGAAAGAATTTCCTGGGCAGCTAGCATCGTTGACTGTAAAGATTACCTGCCATTAAAGTGGAGCCAAACTCCCACAAACCTTTAGAATTGAATCCAAACCTGAGAAAGAAATATGACAAGCAACTTCTAGAGTTATTAGACCATTGGCTCAGTGTTGTCATCAGTGGAGTAACATCAACATAGTATGATTTTGGTGGCATTTGAGATGAATTTTGTGAAACATTAACTGACACCAGGGCTTACCTTTACATTTATGCAATGCATCATAAAACATTATCCTATCCCTATTTTAAAGAAAGCTCAGAAAAGAAAAATGACTTGCCCATATTCGTACTTCCTCTATACAGGTACCAGAGTGATATTTCTAAAGTGCAAGTATGATCATATCACCCCAAAATACCAAAGGCCCTCTCTTACCTCTAGAATGAAAGATAGATAATTACATTTTTCATTTAAAGCCATTTACAACACAAATCTAACTTACTTTTTCAGTGTTATCATGCATTTTTTCAAGTATTATTTGTTTCGGTCAGACCACCTTTCTTACTATTTCCAACAACGTGATGGAAATAAATTTTGTCCTATGTGACAACTGACTTAGAAATTATAAACAAAATGAAACCCACAATTTAAATAGATTTAAACATATAATTTATTTATTAAGAACCATAAATATTGTCTTTCTTATATTTTATAGCTTATATTTATTGGTAGAAATAGACATATTCCTAAGGATGTGTGGTACTTCCCAAGGCATTGCCATAGGCCCTCTTCTCTCTATATATACATCCTCTCTATTTTCAGTGACCTTATCAATTCACACTGGTATAATTGTCATCTTTGTGCTTATGAATCCCGGATATTTATATCCATACTAAGTATCTTTTCAGTGTTTCACAAACCTTCAACTATTTTTAAATAAGAATTCTCACAGACATCTCAGATTCAATACATCCAGAATTGAACTCATCATCTTTTCCTCTCAATATGGTCTGGCCATATTAAAAAAAATTGTTTAGGTATTCATTAAGAAAACTCAACCAGAAGAAGAAATATATAATAATGAAGTTACCTTATATAGCCTCATTATTTATATTTTTATTAAGCACCTATTATATTCAGACTCTGTCATAGGCCCTGGGGGAGAAAAAAAAGTGATGTGATATGGTCTCTGCGCTGATGGAACTTTTAGTCTAAGGGGACTATGACAAAGCCACAAATAAATATAAC
Organism: Dromiciops gliroides; assembly: GCF_019393635.1. NCBI lineage: Eukaryota > Metazoa > Chordata > Mammalia > Microbiotheria > Microbiotheriidae > Dromiciops > Dromiciops gliroides. The sequence continues at coordinate 256,620,573 of NC_057865.1, forward strand.
TTTATAAAGGGAGGTTTTTTCTTGAAAACTATCATATTGGAAGGATATTTGGACCACTTCAAAATTTTCCTGATTCTGTTGTGAGGACCAGCCTCTTTTTTATATTTATGTTTTTTTTCAAACCTATGTTTATAATGTCACTTATCCCTTCTGACTCACCACAAAAATTCAATCAATTAATTTTAGAAGCAGGAACCTAATTCAGGCTCTCATCATTTCTCATCTGGACTATTACAAGAACCTACTAATTGGTCTCCTTACCTTAATTTTCTCAAACTCCAAATCCACATAGCTACCAAATTGATTTTCTGAAAGTTCAGCTCTGATAATGTCACACAATCCCCAAACTCAAACAAGCTTTGTTTTCCCCTTTTGCCTCTAGGATCTAGTATAACTACCTCTCTTTAGCATTTGAATCTCTCTGAAACCTTACTCTAACTTACCTGTCCAGCCTTAAGTCACATTCCTCTCTTCCATGTACACCAAAGTTCAGTTAAAGAGGATTTTGAAATTTTCTCATACACCACTGTTAAAGAAAACAAAATTAATACTAATGCAGCACTTTGCAATATAGTCTCAAACCTGCTAGAAATGTTAAATTATCATCATTCTATATCTAAGTTATTTCTTATTTAGAAAAAGAGATTTAAAATAGCATAGTCCCCCATGACCTTTTATATGAATCTCTTCCCATTTAAATTGCAGGTAACATTTGTAGAAACCTAGGTGAAGGAAAAAATACAATCAAGGGTATTCTAGTCCATTCCTCCTTGCCTACTCCCTTGGAAGAATCAATGGGGCTCCTTTCAGAGGTCTATATAGAAAATCTAAATGAATAAGTATCTAAGAGGATGCCTTCATTTCCATGGAAAAGATTACTTTCCCTCTGTGGGTAATGACCTTATGTAGAGAAGAGGTGTTCCTTGTTAAACTTCCAGTTACAATCTTTGTTCCATTTCTCTAAGAAAAAAAAAGCTCCATTGTTCTCAAATTATGACCAATGGGACTTTTCAGGGATTTGGGGAAGGAAAATATCATTTGTTAATATTTTCTGTTTTGCTTTAAGTATGCTTGTGCAGCTCCAAATGAGTACATCATTTAGACATAACAAGTAATGTCATAAACAGAGAAGCATGGAAACAATGAACTGTCAGATCTATAGATAGAGGGAAAGTTAATGACCAAAGATTCAAAAGGATCATAGGCGGGACAGCTAGGTGGCGCAGTGAATAGAGCACCAGCCCCGGATTCAGGAGGACCTGAGTTCAAATCTGACCTCAGACACTTGACACTTACTAGCTGTGTGACCCTGGGCGAGTTATTTAACCCTCATTGCCCTGCCAAAAAAAAAAAAAAAGGATCATAGGAGGTAGGTGGACAATTTTTAATAGATAAAATTAATTTTTTCCCAAACCAAACTGACACAGCTAAAATGAGAAGAAACCCAGGAAATGAGGGGGAAATCTTTGCAATATTTCTTTGCTAAAGTTCTCATTTCTAAGATATATGGGGAACTCAGTCAAATTTATAAGAATAAAGGGGCAGCTAGGTGGCGCAGTGGATAGAGCACCGGCCCTGGAGTCAGGAGTACCTGAGTTCAAATCCGGCCTCGGACACTTAACACTTACTGGCTGTGTGACCCTGGGCAAGTCACTTAACCCCAATTGCCTCACTTAAAAAAAAAAAAAAGTTAAAAAAAAAAATTTATAAGAATAAGAGCAATCGAAACTTAGTTTTCAGAAGAAGAAATCGAAGTTATCAATAGCCATATGTAAAAAAATGCTCAAAATTAATAATACTTAGAAAAATGCATATGGAGATTACTCTGACATATAACCTCATGGCTGTAAGCTTGGCAAAGTTGACCCCAAAAAAGGAAAGAAAGAAAAATAACAAATGGTGAAAGGGTTATAAGAAAACAGATATATAAAAGCACTGCTGGGATAGCTTTGAATCATGTTTGCTATTCTGGAAAGCTCTGAAAAGTAACTATGAACCAAAAGCTATTATATTTTGTGTATAATTGGCCCAGGGATACCACTATTAGGTCTAAAACCACAAGAGATCAAAACAAAAAAACAACAACCAAGCAACAAAGGAAATATATGTACAAAAATATTTATGGCAGCTCTTTTCATATAGCCAAAAAGTTAGAATCTGGGGTGAGCTGCCCATCAATTGTTCAAAAATATTCATAACAGCTCTTTTCATAGTGTAGAAGAGGCTGAAGCAGAGAGGATGCTCAGCAACTAGGGGAATGATTGAAAAAATCATGGTATATGAGAACAGTTGAATTTTTTTCCCCTTGTGCCCCTAGTACCTAGAAAAGGACCTGGAACAAAGTAGGACCTAAATAAAATCTTGCTGATTGGTTGGCTAACTGAATGCATAAACAACCATTAGAATATGTGGTTCTGCTAAACTTACTCCTCCTTTTCTTTCTTAGTTTTGTTTTGGTGGGGCAAGGAGGGTTAAGTGACTTGCCCAGGGTCACACAGCTAGTGTCAAGTATTTGAGTCTGGATTTGAACTCAGGTCCTCCTGAATCCAGGGCCTTTATCCACTGTGCCACCTAGCTCCTCCACTCCTCCTTTTCTGAGACAATTTTGTTTGTTTACGGAAAACTTTATTTGGTTTGAATCTATATAAGCTACTACTTGTAAATAGGTTTGTCTTTTAGTACATATTTGAATTTTACAAGCTCTATACTTCACACAAGGAATCAAGTATCAATAAAATAATTTCATTTTTTTCTAAATGTTGTAATTAAGGCATAACTAATAAATTAAAGGAATGAGGTGCAGTGAAAACCATATTTGGAATAAGAGGACCTGGGTTCAAATCCTGGTTTTGTCATTCATTGTGTGATTTGGACCTTTAGTTTTCTTATCTTTAAAATGGAGAGGTAGGACTGGATCAATTTATAAAGTTCTCTTCCAGCTAGTGTGATACTAGGACCTTTGGAATTTGATGTAGAAATATAATTACTAGTACCTGAGTTGGTTAATTGTTCTGTATTTGAGGTATTTTCATGGGAGATAGAAAATTAATAAAACTATCCCTGCTCTCAAGGAGCTTACAATCTAGTAAAACATGCTCAAAAATAACCTTAATAAAAAGAAAATGAGCTTTCCTGTTAATATATAGGTTGGGAACTGTACCTCACTGTTCTCTTCATGACTTACTACAGAGAGCTCTATATACAGTGGATACTTTATTATCAAATGAGTGAATAAATGAATGAACAGTATTATTTTGGATTGGGTCATAATATAGACAGGATCACTAGACTAGAGAACAATAGATTAATAATATTCTGAAAGTGTTAAATTCTAACTGAATACCAAATGTATTCCACTTGCTTTTGGAAAGAAACAATAATATATCAATTGGAATGTAATTTATCTTCTGTTTTGGGAAGTAGTTTAAAAGAATCTGTGCATTGAAAAGATCATTAAAGTTTAAGCATAATAGTTCTTGAAAAACCACTCTGACTCTATCTTATTTCTTTCCTCTCCAAGAATATATTTTTCTTCAAGTCACATGTTTAAAATATTTTATTAATATAATATTAATTTCTAACATTTGTCATATTTTTCATTACAAAGTCTGGAATCAGGCCAGGCTATCTAAATTAAATGAAGTGAAAACAAGCAATAATTTCAGTAGCTTCAGGCTCTGCAGTCTTCTGTTTTCCCACCATCACCCTATAAACCTCATATATATTCTTATCTCTATATTTTGTTTGTCATGAAAAAACCTCTTTATAAACTCTGAGTTCTTTGTTAATAAGAATGTCATCTATGGCCCATGGGACCCATTCTTGTAAGTAGACCCAGGATAGGACTTGTATGTCTTTGTAAATTCAGAGTACTATAATAATATGAATGTCACACTTAACTGATGGGTCCAATTTCAATGAACAGACCTAGGTCAAGTTACATGCATCATAAATCACAAGTCACATCTGAAAATGAATACTAGCAGTCATAGAGTTTAGTACCTTCATTTCATAAATTATTATCTTTGTATCCATTCATAGGGCCAAAACCAGATAATTGATGACAAAGTACAAGCAAACCTGTCCTAGACATGAGACAATATTTGAGCTTCAGATCTTTCCTACTACCTATCGAAGGCATCTCACCATCTTCCTGTCACCCAGGAAGTTATGTATCTCCTTTTCTCTTTTATCACCCTTGAACAAAACAGTTATCCCTGGTCATCACAATACTTGTTGTCTTCACCTATTAGAAATTAAACTACTTAATAACTTCTGGTGACCATGGATATTTTCTCTAATTCTCAATCTTGTATTGTGTAAAATTATATGTGTTGTTGCCTTATTTCTGTCCCAAGTTTGGGGAAAATTAGCTGGGGTTCCTAGGTGGTATGATTTAAGGAGAATCAGGTTCTTCACTCACCGGCCTGTTCCCTGGTCCTTAGATGACTCCAGACCAACTTGCTAATTGACCAGCTTTGTGTGTTGTGGTTGTTAGCTCCAATGAGCCTGTGCCCCTCCCCAACCTGGGCAAATGCTACTCTAGCCTACTTCCTGGTACTCAGCAGGGGTGTAAAATCCAAGTTCTGCCTTAGCACCAGCATAGACACCTCTAGTCTCCCCCCTGCCCAGGGGGCAGCCCACTCACCAGACTGTGAGCTTAGTTCCAGACAACACTGGCACTTCAGCTGACTCAGAGGCACTGGGGGTCTGCTTTTCTGGTGAGGCCTTCCTGGGACTGGATCTGTATCAGGGTGACTAAGGGGTTGGGCTCAACTGCATCAGCAAAGCAGCTCCCTCCTTCTGACCTTCCAAGCTGTTCTTGGTTAGAAGATGATTTCAGCACATTTTTCTTTGAGTTTTGCTGCTCCAGACATTTTCCTATGACATTATTTGGATGGTTTTTGGAATGATAGTGTCATGAGTTTGGGAGCTCACTGCCTTTCCTCTGCCATCTTTGTTCCTCCCTGTAAGTCTATCTGGGGTTTCTAATATAGTTGTTACTTATAAATTAAAAGCTTTAGTCCCAGTTTGGGGGCATTAAACATTTATTAAAGTATATTCAATATTAGCAAAGGGAGCTCACATGACTCTAAAAGTCAAAAAAAGGACTATCTAGGGGCAGAGCCAAAATGGCAGAGAAAAGACATTAAACTAACAGAACGCCAGACACAATTAACCCAAAAACAGAAATAAAATAACCCCTGGAGCAGAAAAAACACACAAAAAGATGGGCTGAGATTATATTCCAGTCAAAGACAGATTAAAGGGGGCCATGCTGGGCTGTAAGAAGAGTCCAACCTTGCAATTTCATCAACACAGACCCCAGGCACACTGCACAAGAGGATATTAACCCTGAGCCTCTGAATCAGGGGCAGCACCAGTGTCTTCTAGAACTAAGCTTATGGTAGGGTGAGAGAGCCGAACAGCTAGCCAGGAGAGGGAAATACAGGGATGTATGTGGGACCTAAGGAGGAATTCAGCTAACATGACCCAGCAGGGGAACCAGGAAGAAATCTTGAGCAGTGGGAGGCCCAAGTGGGAGAGGGGCACAGGATCATTGGAGCTAGGAAACACTACATGACTCTGCTGGCTGGTTAATTAGCAAGTTGACTTGAGGTTATTTTTGGATTAGAGAACAGATTGAGAAGGAGAATAACCTGCCTTCCCTCAAACCAAAAAACATCTGGGACCCTCTGAAACTTGGGACACTGTAGCTTGGAAGTAGGGCATTAAAGAGGGAGTTAACAGTCAAGTAAAAGAGGGCAAGATGAGCAAGCAAAGCAAGTTGGGAATTATTGAAAGTTTCTTCAGTGACAAGGAAGATCAAGGTACACCCTCAGAAGAGGATAACAACCTCAGGAAACCTACATTGTAAGCTTCCAAGAAAAATATGAATTGGTCTTAGGCCATGGAAGCACTCAAAAGGAACTTTGAAAAGAAAGTAGGAGTGATAGAAGGAAGACTTGGAGAGGTGGAAGAAAGAATGGAAAGAGAAATGAGAGCAATGCAAGAGAGCCATGAGAAAAAAGTCAACAGCTTGAAAAGTCAAATGGAAAAGGAGATACAAAAGCTATATGAAGAAAATTATTATTAAGAATTAGGATTGAACAAATGGAAGTTAGTGAATTTATGAGAAATGAAGACACAGTAAAGCAAATCCAAATGAATAAAAAATGGAGGGCAATATTAAATATCTCCTTGGAAAAACAGCTGACCTGGAAAATAGATCCAGGAGAGAGAATTTGAAAATTACTGGACCACCTGAAAACCATGACCAAAATAAGAGTTTTGACAGCATCTTCCAAGAGATTGTCAGGGAAAATTGCCCTGATATTTTAGAAGCAGAAGGTAAAATAGAATTGGAAAGAATCCACCAATCACCTCCTGATAGAGATCCCAAAAGGAAAACCACCAGGAATATTATAACCTAATTCCAGAGCACTAGGTCAAGGAAAAAATATTGTAAGCCACTAGAAAAAAGGAATTCAAATACTGTGGAGCTACAATAAGTATAAAACAAGATCTAGGAGCAGCTACATTAAAGGACTGGATGTCATGGACTATGATATTCCAGTGGGCAAAGGAAGTGGGACTACATCCAAGAATCACCTACCCAGCAAAATTGTGTATAATCTTCAGAGGAAAAAATGGGATTTCAACAAAAGACAGGATCTTCAGGCATTTGTGATGAAAAGAGCTGCACTGAATAGAAAATATGACTTTCAAATACAAAACCCTAGAGAAGCATAAAAAAGTAAACAGGAAAAAAAAGTCATGAGGGATATTAAAAGATTAAACTGTTTACATTCCTACACGGGAAGATAATACTTCTAACTCATCAGAACTTTCTTAGTATTAGGGAAGTGGAAAGGAATAGTTAGAGGACACAGGTCTGAATTGAATATGAAGGGATGATATCTGTAAAGCACTTTTTTTGTTTATCCTTGTTCTTTGTGGGGCAAGCAAGGTGGGGTGTCTCATGTTTGGGGCTCGATTTGGGATTGGGACCTCCTGGGTCCAGGGTTGGTGCTTTGTCCACTGTGCCACCTAGCTAAACCATGAAGACATCTTCAAAATAGAGTTGAGGGAGGGAAGCTAGGGGGAGCAGAGGATAAAGCATTGGCCCTGGATTCAGGAAGATATGAGTTCAAATCTGACCTCAGACACTTGATACTTACTAGCTGTGTGACCCGGGGCAAGTCACTTAACCCTAAGTGCCCCTATAAAATTTTTTTAAATTAAAAAAATAGGGTTGAGGGATAGTAAGAATGCACTGGTGGGGAGGGGAGAGGTGGACTGGGGAGAGGTAGCTCACATGAAGGAAACAAGAAAAAAGCTTATGGAGGGGAGAGGGAGAGGGGGAAGGAATAGGGCAGTGAATGAACCTTACCATCATCAGAATTGGCTCAAAGAGGGAATAACATACATACTCAATTGGTTATAGTAATATGTTTTTGCCTTGAGGAAAAGTAGGAGGGGAAGGAGATAAGGTGGGGATTATGGGGGAGAAGAGGGGAAGGAGGGAAGAGCAGATTGGGGGAGAGAGAAGTAAAAAGCAAAACACTTTTAGGAAGGTGAAGATGTTCTGCATAACTGCATATGTATGACGTATGTTGAATTGATTTATTTCATAGTTAGGGTTGAAGAGGGAGGAAAAAAATTAGAACAGAATTAATTCAAAGACATTAACTTCATCAGAGTGGGCTCAAGGAGGGAATAAATACACACCTAATTGGGAGGAATAATCTATTTGACCCTACAGGAAAGTAGGAGGGGAAGAAGATAAGGAGGGAAGGGTGAAAGAAGGGAGGGCAGAGCGGGAGAGGGGGCCGTCAGAAGTAAAATACTTTTGAGGAAGAAGAGGGTAAAAGAAGATAGAAATAGAATAAATATCATGGGAAGGGAATAGGATAGAGGGAAATACTTATGATGATTGACTATAATGGCAAAATGTATGGTATCTACTCTGCTGGGCTATTGTGAAGAAAATTCTTTGTCAAGTTTAAGGTACTATATAAAAGTTATGATGAACAGGATGCTATCAGAAAAACCTGGGGGGGCGGAGCCAAGATGGCCGAGAGGAAGCAGCAAGCTGCCTGAGCTCTCCTTCTGTTCCCTCAAAACGAACATTAAATCAAGCCTCTGGACAGATTCTGAAACTACAGAATCTGCAAAGAGACAGAGAGACACAGTCCTCCAACCAGAGATAATTTAGAAGACTTCAGGAAAAGGTTGGTCTGACTCGAGCAAAAGGGAGGCCCAGCGCAGGGCAGCAACCCAGCGCTGAGGGGGTCGGGGCAAGTCAGCAGGAGCTGCGGGCCACAGCCGGACAACTGAGGCTCCCGGAACCTGGTTCAAAAATCTGGTGGCCAAGAAGGACAGTGGAAAAACCTACCTGCACCGGCCGGGAGGGAGACGAACGGGTCAGGCGGCATCAGATGCCGGGGTCTGGCGCCTGGCTGGCCGAACACAATCAGACAGGAAGTGCAGGGCGGGGGATCTCCACACACCATAAAGGCCTCAGAGTAAAAGCCCGGTCACACAGCACCTATACCCCTGCACAAGAAGCCCAAAACAGGGACCCTGGTGCCCCCAGAGCAGACCTCGACTTAAAGAATAAATAAATAAGCTGCAATAATGAGTAAGAAGCAAAAAAGAGCCCTCTCCATTGAGAGCTTCTGTATCAATAGGGAAGAAGCCAACACAAACTCAGATGAGGACAATAGCCTCAAAGTGTCTACATCTGAAGCCTCACAAGGGAAGGTGAATTGGTCGCAAGAACAAAAAGCCTTCCTGGAAGAGCTCAAAAAGGATTTTAAAAATCAATTGCAAGAGGTAGAAGAAAAAATGGGGAGAGAAATGAAAGCAAAACAAGAAAACTATGAAAAAAGAATCAGCAGCTTGGAAAAGGAAGCTGAAGAAAACAAAGCCTTAAAAAATTCATTTGGCCAAATGGAAAAAAAGCTGCATAATCTCACTGAAGAAAACAATACCTTAAAAAATTCACTTAGCCAAATGGAAAAAAAGGTGCATAATCTCACTGAAGAAAACAATGCCTTAAAAATTAAAGTGGGACAGTTGGAAGATAAGGAATCCATGAGACACCAGGAATCAGTCAAGCAGAATTAAAAAAATGAAAAAATAGAAGAAAATGTGAAATACCTCATTGGAAAGACAACTGATCTGGAAAACAGATCAAGGAGAGACAATTTGAGAATCATTGGACTGCCTGAAAGCCATGACCAGAAAAAGAATCTAGACACCATATTCCAGGAAATTATTAAGGAGAACTGCCCTGATATCATAGAATCAGAGGATAAAATCATCATTGAAAGAATCCACCGATCACCTCTTGAAAGAGACCCCAAAAGGAAAACTCCAAGGAATATTGTAGCCAAATTCCAGAATTATCAGGTGAAGGAGAAAATACTCCAAGCAGCCAGAAAGAAGCAATTTAAATATCATGGAGCCACAGTCAGGATTGCTCAGGACCTGGCAGCTTCAACATTAAAGGACCGCAAGGCTTGGAATATGATATTCCGGAAGGCAAAGGAGCTTGGATTGCAGCCGAGAATCTATTACCCAGCAAAAATGTGCATTTTCTTTCAGGGGAAAAGATGGACATTTAATGACATTGGGGACTTTCAATCGTTCCTGGTGAAAAGACCAGAACTGAATAGAAAATTTGATCTCAACATACAAGACTCAAGAGAAGTTTAAAAAGGTAAACAGAGGGGGAAAAAAAAAGTTACCCTATTAGGTTAAACTGTTTATATCCCTACACAGGAAGATAATACTCATAACTCTTAAGAACTGTAAATGTATTTGGGCAGAAGAAGGACTTTATATAGAGGGTATAAATATAAATTGTCTTTAATGTGATAATACAAAAGAATTAAGGGGTTAAAAAGGGAGTCTATGGGGAGGAGAGGAAAGGGGAGGTGGAATGGGATGAATTATATCATATGAAGAGGTGGAAAAAAACCTATTACAATAGAGGGAAAGAAAGGAGGGGGGAACATTGTTTCAACCCTATTCTCATTAGATTTGACTCAAAGAGGGAATAACATATACGTTCATTGGGATAAAGAAACTTAACTCATTCTTTAGGGAAACAAAAGAGGAAGGGAAAGGGGGGACTGATAGAAGGGAGGACAAAAGCAAGGGAGAAAAGGGTAAAGAAAAGAGAGGGGAGTGATAAAAAGGGAGGGCAGATCGGGGGAGGCAGGGGTAAGAAGTAAAATGTCGCTGAGGAGGAACAGGGTGAAAGAAGGGGGAAAAGTACAAAGGGGGTAAATAGAATGGAGGGGAATAGACAGTCAGTAATAATAACTGTGAATGTGAATGGGATGAACTCTGCTATAAAACGAAAGCGAATTGCAGAGTGGATTAAAAACCAGAACCCTACAATATGCTGTTTACAAGAAACACATTTGAAGCAGAGAGATACACACAGAGTAAAGGTAAAAGGCTGGAGCAGAATATATTATGCCTCAGCTAAAGTAAAAAAGGCAGGGGTAGCAATCCTTATCTCAGCAAAGTGCAGGCAAAAATAGATCTCATTAAAAGAGATAAGGAAGGAAATTACATCTTACTTAAAGGTACTATAGATAATGAAGTAGTATCAATATTAAATATGTATGCGCCAAGTGGTATAGCATCCAAGTTCTTAGAGGAGAAGTTAAATGAGTTACAAGAGGAATTAGACAGTAATACTATACTAGTGGGGGATCTGAATCTCCCCCTCTCAGAATTAGATAAATCTAGTCAAAAAATAAATAAGAAAGAAGTGAAAGAGGTGAATAGATTACTAGAAAAGTTAGACATGATAGATGTCTGGAGAAAACTGAATGGGGATAGAAAGGAATATACCTTTTTCTCAGCAGTACATGGCACATTTTCAAAAATTGACCATGTATTAGGGCACAAAAACATCATAGTCAAATGTAGAAAGGCAGAAATAGTAAATGTATCCTTCTCAGATCATGATGCAATAAAAATTACATGTAAGAAAGAGCCAGGGAAAAGTAGAATGAAAATCAATTGGAAACTAAATAATTTCATTCTAAAGAATGAATGGGCCAAACAAGAAATCATAGAAACAATCAATAACTTTATCCAAGAGAATGACAATAATGAGACAACATACCAAAATTTATGGGATGCAGCTAAAGCAGTGCTTAGGGGAAAATTTATAGCTCTAAATGCTTACATGAATAAGAAAGAGAAAGAGGAGATTAATGAATTGGGCATGCAACTTAAAAAGTTAGAAAAAGAACAAATTAGAAATCCCCAATTAGACACTAAATTAGAGATCCTGAAAATTAAAGGAGAAATTAATAAGATTGAAAGCAAAAAAACTATAGAATTAATCAATAAAACTAAGAGCTGGTTTTATGAAAAAACCAATAAAATAGATAAAATATTGGTTAATTTGATTAAAAAAAGAAAGAAGAAAACCAAATTACCAGTATCAAAAATGAAAAGGGTGATGTTATCACCAATGAAGTGGAAATTAAAGCAATAATTAGGAAATATTTTGCCCAACTGTATGCCAATAAATTTGACAATCTAAATGAAATGGATGAATATTTACAAAAATACAAACTTCCCAGGTTAACTGAAGAGGAAATAAAATCCTTAAATAAACCCATATTAGAAAAAGAAATTGAACAAGCTATTAATGAACTCCCTAAGAAAAAATCCCCAGGGCCAGATGGGTTTACGGGTGAATTTTACCAAACATTTAAAGAACAATTAATTCCAATGTTATACAAATTATTTGGAAAAATAGGTGAAGAAGGAGTTCTACCAAATTCGTTTTATGACACAAATATGATGGTGATACCAAAACCAGGCAAAGCAAAAACAGAGAAAGAAAATTATAGACCAATTTCCCTAATGAATATTGATGCTAAAATCTTAAATAAGATATTAGCAAGGAGATTACAGCAAGTGATCACCAGGATAATACACTATGACCAGGTAGGATTTATACCAGGAATGCAGGGCTGGTTCAACATTAGGAAAACTATTAACATAATCAACCACATCAATAAGAAAACCAACCAAAATCATATGATTATCTCAATAGATGCAGAGAAAGCTTTTGACAAAGTACAGCACCCATTCCTAATAAAAACACTAGAGAGTTTAGGAATAGGGGGAGCTTTCCTTAGAATAATAAACAGTATCTACCTAAAGCCATCAGCAAGTATTATATGCAATGGAGATAAATTAGAGGCCTTCCCAATAAGATCAGGGGTGAAACAGGGATGTCCATTATCACCCCTATTATTTAATATTGTCCTAGAAATGTTAGCTTTAGCAATTAGAGAAGAGAAAGGAATTAAAGGAATTAGAATAGGCAAGGAGGAAACAAAACTATCACTCTTTGCAGATGATATGATGGTATACTTAAGGAATCCTCGAGAATCAAGTCAAAAATTACTTGAAACAATTAACAACTTTAGCAAAGTAGCAGGATATAAAATAAATGCACATAAATCATCAGCATTTCTATACATGACCAACAAAGTCCAGCAGCAAGAGATAGAAAGAGAAATTCCATTTAAAGTAATGGTAGATAATATAAAATACTTGGGAGTCTACTTGCCAAGACAAACCCAGGAACTATATGAACACAACTACCAAACACTCTTCACACAAATCAAATCAGATCTAAATAATTGGAAAGATATCAATTGCTCATGGATAGGCAGAGCTAATATAGTAAAAATGACAATACTGCCTAAATTAATTTACTTATTCAGTGCCATACCAATCAGACTACCTAAAAATTATTTTATACAGCTAGAAAAAATAATAACAAAATTCATCTGGAAAAACAAAAAATCAAGAATATCCAGGGAAATAATGAAAAAAAATTCACAGGAAGGTGGGTTAGTGGTACCAAACCTGGAGCTTTACTATAAAGCGGCAGTCATCAAAACTATCTGGTACTGGCTAAAAAATAGAGTGGTAGATCAGTGGAATAGGCTAGGCTCAGGAAATGCAGTAGTAAATGACCCTAGTAATGTAGTTTGATAAACCCAAAGACTCCAGCTTCTGGGATAGGAACTCAGTATTTGACAAAAACTGCTGGGAAAACTGGAAGATAGTATGGCAGAAATTAGGCATAGACCAACATCTTACACCTTATACTAAAATAAGGTCAAAATGGATACATGATTTAGACATAAGAGGTGATACCATAGGTAAATTAGGAGAGAAAGGAATAGTGTACCTATCAGACCTTTGGAAAGGAGAACAGTTTTTGACCAAACAAGAGATAGAGTATATTATAAAATGCAAAATGGATGATTTTGATTATATTAAATTAAAAAAATTTTTGTACAAACAGAAGCAATGCATCCAAAATTGGAAGGGAGGCAGAAAGCTGGGAAACAATTTTTGAGGCCAGTGCTTCTGATAAAGGCCTCATCTCTAAAATATATAGGGAATTAAATCAAATTTATAAGAATCCAAGTCATTCCCTAATTGAGAAATGGTCAAAGGATATGAACAGGCAGTTTTCTGATGAAGAAATCAAAGCTATCTATTCCCATATGAAAAAATGCTCTAAATCTCTAATGATTAGAGAGATGCAAATTAAAACAACTCTGAGGTACCACCTGATGCCTATCAGATTGGCTAAAATGACAAAAAAGGAAGATAATAAATGTTGGAGAGGCTGTGGGAAAATTGGAACACTAATGCATTGTTGGTGGAGCTGTGAGCTGATCCAACCATTCTGGAGAGCAATTTGGAATTATGCCCAAAGGGCAATAAAGCTGTGCATACCCTTTGACCCAGCAATTCCACTTTTAGGTCTTTTGCCCAAAGAAATCATGGAAGGTGGAAAGGGACCCACATGTACAAAAATATTTATAGCTGCTCTTTACGTGGTAGCAAGGAATTGGAAGTTGAGGGGGTGCCCATCAATTGGGGAATGGCTGGACAAGTTGTGGTATATGAATACAATGGAATACTATTGTGCTGTAAGAAATGATGAGCAGGAAGAGTTCAGAGAAACCTGGAGGGTCTTACGTGAGCTGATGATGAGTGAGATGAGCAGAACCAGAAGAACATTGTACACAGTATCATCAACATTGAGTGTTGACCTACTGTGATGGACTATATTCTTCTCACCAATGCAATGGTACAGAAGAGTTCCAGGGAACTCATGAAAGAAGAGGATCTCCAAATCCAAGAAAAAAAAAGAAAGAAAGAACTGTGGAGTATAGATGCTGATTGAACCATATTATTTCTTTTGTTTTGGGTGCTGTTGTTATTTTTTTCTATTTTGAGGTTTTGCATCACTGCTCTGACTTTTTCTCTTGTAACAGGATTAATACAGAAATAGGATTAATGTTTTTATGTGTATATATATGTGTGTGTATATATCTATATCTATATGTATAGAGATATATAGATATAACCTATATCAGATTACCTGCTGTCTAGGGGAGGGGGGAGGGAGGGAGGGAGGGAGAAAAATCTGAAATTATAAAGCTTGTATAAACAAAAGTTGAGAACTATCTTTACATGTAACGGAAAAAAATAAAATACCTTATACATTAAAAATTAAAAAAAAACAAAAAAAAAAACCAAAACACCTTAAAAAAAAAAGAGTCAGAAGACTTGGAAAAAAAAAGAAAAAGAAAAACCTGGAAAGACCTTAATGAACTGAAGCAAAGTGAAATGAGATGATCTGCTAGGAAGCACATGGTTATTCTCAGCAAGGCAATGAGCCAAATCAACCCTGAAGGATTTATGGAAATTGCAATCCAGGGGGCAGCTAGGTGGTACAGTGGATAAAGCACCAGCCCTGGATTCAGGTGTACCTGAATTCAAATCCAGCCTCAGACACTTGACACTTACTAGCTGTGTGACCCTGGGCAAGTCACTTAACCCCCATTGCCCTGCCGCAGAAAAAAAAATGCAATCCATTTACAGAGAAAGAACTGATAGCATCTGAAAACAGATTGAAACACATTTTTTTTTGTTTTAGAACAAATAGTGAACATTACTATCATCAGAAGTTTTGTTTTCAACTGTTTTCTCTCACAACCTAGCTAATGTGGAGATGTTTTCCATAATTACTAAAGTATAACTTTAAAAAATAAAAATAAAAAGAGTATATAGGATTCTCATATAGCAAGAGTGAGGAATAGTAATAGACAGCTCATATTCTCCATTGGTATATACTCCCTGTATCAGAAGAACTCAGGACTCAGGAAAGGCATTTAGTATATTTGTATAAACCACCTGTGGCAAACATGGGAGAACATGGACAAGAAAATCATTGAATTGGCAAGTACAGGTAGATTGCATTTTGCACTATTGGAGAAAACAACCACATCCATTTTAGCATTTTAAAGGAAAAGATAGAGACCTTGGAAGGTAATTAGGAACCAAAAGAGGTGATACATTAGGTTGCTATTGCTTGGGAAAGAAAAGAGACAGATGAGAGAGTCAAATACACAACTGAGAAAATGATCAAAATTTTGAACAGATATCTAATCTATATCATGAAACAGTGCCATCAGATTGAGAATGAATGTAGCAGAATTATTCGTTTTCTGTGTAATTACTGAATAAATGTATCATATCAGCAATTCAAACATGAACAAAACCACACTAATCGGATTTTGTTTGAATGGCTATATTGGATCTGCCATACCACTGATGAATGTTTTCATCTACAACCATTCATATGGATGGAGTAGAATTCCCTAGAAGGTAATTCACCAAGGCACCATGGAGTTGCATCTTATCAGCTGGCTTATGTTCACCATTATGGAGTATGTGAACAGCTAATTAAAACCCAAGCAATCATTGCAGTTTATTGAATAATTATGGCTTGGAATTAAATATGCAGAGTTCATGTTAGCTTGATTTAAGTGATTGTTCCATTTGGGCAAACTGGATTGGATATGTCCATAAGGTAGATAGGTACTCATTTACAAAGCTCCAGAGGCTCCAGTTGAACAGAATTGGTTTGTTTGTTCAGCAATTGTAAGATCAAAAGGTACTTGTTAATACCAACAAGTGCTTAGCATCAAAAAGTACTTGTTAACATAAACAGGAGTCACACCTACTGTGTAAATCCTTCTTAGGTGCCAGTTGATTGACATTTTCACCCACTGCCCTACATAGAGAAGTATTTATTAAAGGAAATATTGCAACAAACAGTATTGCAATGTCCAGTCATTGCTCATTATTAATAGAATAAGCTTGCGTTTTCATTCTTAAAGTGTAAAAGAGATATTTGCATTATATGTGTGTGCTTGTATGTAAGTTCCTTGACATTTTTTAAATGTTTTTACAAGCAGGCTACCATGTCTTTGAACATAGAGATATCCTTTACTATTTTTTATTTCTTTATACTCAACATATCTAATAATAGCACATTTATATAGGAGGTAATCATAATAATAATAGGTAACATTTATATAGTAACTAGTGTGTGTCAGACATTGTGCTAAGTGCTTTACAGTTATGTTATTTGATCTTTGCAACCAACTTGGGAGGTAGTTGGTATTATCATTCCATTTTCTAGATAAGAAAACTGAGGCAAAGAGAAGTTTAAATGATATCCAGGGTCATATAGCTAGTAAGTTTCTGAGACTAATCTGGAGTTCAGGTTTTCCTGACTCCAGGACCAGCCCTGAGCTGCCCATAAGTAGCATGGTGTAATACATACAGTGCTAGGTTTGTTGTAAGAAAGTCCTGAGCTCAAATCCCACTTATTGCACAGATAAACTCTTTGCCACTATCCAAGTCACTTACCTTGCCTCATACAATCCCCTAGGGCTTTTATAGAAATAGTTTCTAAATTGTATTGATGGAGAAAGCTGCCATGCCAGAAGTTCCCCATCCTTCAAAATCATGGATAATTTTAAAAAATTATATCTTGTTATTTCTTACATACATATGATCTTGTTTGAGCCTTGTAGCAATCGTACAAGGTAGACATTTGTTATCAGCCCCATTTTACAAATGACACTGTTCCTCTTGATATGGAAAGGAAAATCTGGTCTTCCTGATTTTTCTCACATGACATTCCACCACACATTTCTGTGCCTTTCTCTAGGCTGTCTGCTATGCCTGAAGTATATTCCTCCCTTCTCACCACGGCCTTTTAGAAACCTTCCATTTCCTTTAAAGATTAATTTGACACTTCCTGCAAGACACCATTCCTACATTTCTGCAGCTACTATTCTTTCCCCCACCTCCTTTGTATTCTTGGTATGTATTAGAATTTGTATTCTTGTCTTTACAGAAAGAATGCAAGAACATTGAAGGTTGAACATGTTTTATTTTTTTCATTGAAACCCTAAAGGATTATTAGGCAGCTAGATGGGACAGTGGATAGAGATATGGACCTAAAATCAGGAAGACCTGAATTCAAATCAAGCCTCAGATGCTAAATAGGTCACTTCACTTTCTCTGACTATAAACTAAGGAACACAATAGCACCTATATCATATAGTAATTGTGAAGATCAAATAAGTTAATATTTTAAAACACTTAGTACATTGCCTGTAACATACTAATCATTAAGTAAATAAGCATCAGTGAAAGGAGAATACATTATCTGAAATCATGTATCCTTTAGCTAAGGAAATAAGCTCCACAAAGACAGGAGCTTCATTGTTGACAAAAACATAATGAAACAAAAGATAGTATTTTTTTTTCCTGTTTCAACACTATAGATGAAATTCTCCTCACATTTCCCCAAAATTGAATAGAAAATAAAATTCTCATGTGATGAAACTGACTCAACATCCTCCTAAAGATGCTATTTGAAGGAGTCCTTTAAATATGATAAGGGATGCTGTTAAAATATATCTGGACTTATAATGGAAAATGCTCTCCACATCCAGAAAAAGAACTATGAAGTTTGAATGCAGATAGAAGTATACTATTTTCACTTTATTTGTTGTTGTTTCTTTTTCTTCCTTTGGTTTTCCCCCTTTCCTTCTGATTCTTCTTTTACAACATGACTAATATGGAAATATGCATAATATTATTGTATGTACATAACAGATTTGATTGATTCTTGTCTTGAGGAGGTGGGAAAAGATTGAAACTCAAAATCTTATACAAATTAATGTTGAAAACAATCTTTACATGTACTTGAAAAATAAAATAAAATACTACACACACAAACACACATATACACACACTTGTGTGTGTGTGTGTGTGTATGCGTGTGTGCACTGTGCAAGTTAAAGAGTCTAGTAAACAGAGGGATGGGAACTGAAGAATGCTTAAGAATATCTATAAATTCATCAGGACCTAAGGTAAATTAATAAGAGCTAAGCTTTTATGTCAGCAGAAGTTACAATGAAAATTTCAATTCAATATAATCCTCAGCAGGAGAGATTTTTGCATCCTGAGGGAATCTAATTTCTGATTTATATTAACAAAAGCATCAAAGTAACAAGTTGGTTTCAGGATGCTGCTAACTAGCCAGGGGTAAATGATAAATCCCTATACATTTTGTAATAATTTGTTTTGATTTAACATTTTTATATAACTTTTTCCAAAAAAAAAATTTACAAAAAACTTGGGATTAATTTTCCTTAAAAATGGAAATCAGTCCCATATGCCCTTCAGGATTTGCATATGGGATTGATCTGGTACTTTAGTTGATTCATAATCCCACCTATGTTGGTATTCCTATCAACAATATAGATCTATGCAACCTGTTTTTGCACACTATGGGACTCCAATCTATTTCTTCCCCTAAATCCACCACAGAAAGTCCACCCAATGTGCTGCATCCATATACAGATCTCTTGACATTACAAGGTAGATGCTGTCTAATCACATATTGTTCTAACTTTATGACTGGCCCATCTCCTTTTGCAGCCATACATCTTACTGATTTTATTTGTCATATTTCTTCTCTTTTGTAATTCTTCATTGGAAATATAGTATACTTAAGCCTCTTAAGCATTTTTCCATTGCTCTTCCTACAACCTACAAATTTCATTCTTTATAACAGAGTGAAATAATATCACCAGACTATTGACATTAAAAACAGAATATTTGAGAGTAAAACTTGATTTTATTGAGTGAATTAATGAATGAATTAAAAAAAAACATTTATTATGCTCTCATTTTATGCAAGGCACCATTTTAACTGCTAGGGATACATTTTCAACAGATGGACAGTACCAGCCCTCAAAAAATTTACATTGTAATAGGAGTAGATCATATATAGAGTGAAACAGTGACTAAGGAAGGGTGTTTCCATTTGTGGAGTCATAGTGATAGCGAGTAGAGCCATAAGACAGTTAATAAGCACTCTCTATCCAGAAACAATGGTATTTTTTATTGAATTACTATCTTCAGAGCCAAAGATGAAAAGCAGTGATTGGGAAAGGAGAGAATGAATATGTTGTCATATTAATAAAATGGACAAGGAGAAGCATGCTAGGATGTTATCATAGTTAGGGAGCCTCTCTTTGAGTTGTACTTTTCACTATACATCTTTATATAGTTATTTATTTATTTTTGTAGGGCAATGGGGGTTAAGTGACTTGCCCAGGGTCACACAGCTAGTAAGTGTCAAGTGTCTGAGACCAGATTTTAACTCAAGTCCTCCTGACTCCAGGACCGGTACTCTATCCACTGTGCCACCTAGCTGTCCCTGCACTAGACATCTTCTACAGGAATAACAAGAACTTTGCATGTCTCTCTCTTATAAGCCTTGTTTGATACAAATTGTCAAATACATATCCATGGCAATAATTAATGTTGAAGAAAACTGTCTAGGCTTTTACATCTTTCCAGGAATCTTTTATGACTTTCCACATACACAGGAGACACCATGTTGGAGGAATACATTTAAGGCTGCATTTCACTCTACCAAATCAAATGGTATTTATAGTGAACAAACAATAAGGATACAGTTCTTCACATTTCTTTAAACTGTATCATTGAAGAGGGGTTCCATAAAATATCCTTTGTTAAAGGCTGATCTTCTGTCTTCATATTAAGAATACCCTGATTTATGTTTCCTAAAGATTTCATAAAGATAAGAAAAGGGCTACATGCTGTAATTGTTAGTAATGATTTTTTTCACTTAACAACCATTGATTTTATCTTTCTCTAGTACCTCTCCACTGGAAAAGAAAACCTTTTGTATCAAATATCCATATTCATGAAAAAAAATCTCCATATTGGCCATGTAGCAAATTGTGAGTTTTGTTTTCTATATTTAATCTATTACATCCCTTCGGGAGGTAAGGAGAAGTCTTCATCACTGGTCTTCTTGAATCATGGTTGGCCACTGCAGTGATCAGTTTGGGGGTCTTCAAAAACAGTCTTTTAAAGTCTTTCAGATGCCATCTTTGGAAGGTGGTATTGTTTGTTTTAACAATGTTGTTACAGTATAAATTGTTCTCCTGATTCTGCTCACTTCACTCTGTATCAGTTCATACTTTTTATTATCAGTTTTCTCTAAAACAATCTCCTTTGTAGTTTCTTATATCACAGTATCATTCCATTATATTCACATCATAATTCATTGTCATTTACCAATTAATGGCCACTCTTGTCTCCAAATTTTTAGTAGTGTCATTGATTCAACCTTAAATGCCTCTAATCATTATCATCATTATAATTATTATGACTAAAATTCAGATAGTGCTTAATGTCCTAGGTAGTCTGCTAAGGGGTTTAGAGGTATTATCTCATTTGATCCTTACAAGAACACTGGGAGGTAAGTACTACTATCATTTCCATTTTGAGGATGAGGACATTGAAACAAACAGACTATGTGATTTGCCCAGAGTCACATAGCTAATAAAAGTCTGAGGCTAGATAATTTCCTTCTCTATATACACCTAGAAGCTTTTCTCCTATGTTTCAAGTTGTAATTCAAAACCTACCTTCTCCACGAAGCCTTATTTTATCATCTCAAGAGGCAGTGATCTCTCCTTCATCTGAATAGCATTTTGTACTTTTCTTATGGCACTTATCACATATTACCTTATATTAAAATCATCTAATGCACTTCATACTGTCTCTATTAGAGTGTAATCCTCTTGAGGGCAAGGACATTGCTTTTTCCTCTTTGTTCATTCTTACCTAATACATAATAAGCGCTCAACATATATTTGGAACCATTGTCACAGAAAGAAGGCCAGGATAACTGATCCCACTGATCTCCCACTGGTCATTGAACTTTTTCTATTTTTCTTTTACTTCAGCAGTATAAAAGAACCTTATATAAATGGACTAGATGATAAAATAGATCTCATAATTATATGAACATTTAAGATAGTTGCTCTTAATCTGGGTATCTGTAAATTTAAAAAAAATACCTACATAGAATACACATTTACATTTAGATAACTATTTTAGGATAATTGATTTTTTTCAATCCTAGGTATTTCATTTGATGCATTTAAAGCTATTATTCTGAGAAGGGGTCCATGGCTCTCACCAGACTGCCAAAGGGGTCCATGACAAAAAGAACCCCTCATTAAAGAATGTTTTGCATTTGATAATAAATGATGCTAAATTATATTTCACTAACTTAGGTATAGGGAATGACTTCTGTTTTTATTGAAAGACTTCCTTTTCTGTCTAAAAATAGGTAACATTATTTATAATGTGGGAAATCAATTTGTTTTCAGCTTTATTTAACACTGTGTTGATATAATACTTCCTCTCTGCCTCCTATAATTCAGTATAAGGATACTGGTCTGATATGAATAAAGGTAGGTACCTGGTAGAGAGAAACGGGATGGAGGGAAGATCCCAAGAATCTGAGTATTGATAACTGAATAGGGATAACTCTAAAATGCTTGCCTGTAACTTACAAAAGGGAGACATCCCTGAAAGATGAAGAGTCAGTACTTTTTCTTTTTTCTGAGACATTTCAAGGGAGAAAAAGTCATATTTTTATTCTGAGTGATACAGAGAAATAGTAGGCGGTGGTAGAGAGAGGTCCCCATCTCCTAGCCGATTCTGCTGCAAATAGCAGACAAAGAGTAAACAAAGAAATTACATATGAGGGCTTCAGTGAGAGATTGCTCATATTTAGACTGAGAATTTATTTTGCTTTAATCTATTTTGCCTTTACCCAGATATTTTGTCTAGTATTTTCTGCATATATTTTGTACATGGCTGTTGATCTCCCTGAGAGCAGTAGTTGTTTTTGCCTTCTTGGTATTCTCAGAACTTTTCATAGGACTTTATACACAAAAGTGCTTAATAACTGCTCATTACTTTGCCTTGACTTTACTTGGAATAAAACCACCTTTCATAATATCGTAAAATGCCTGATTTACAATAGGAAACTGGTTTCAATATAATAGGAAGGATTAAATGGGATTGAGTCTACATTTTCTTTGTGTTCTTCTCTGGATACAAGTTCATCTGCTAAGGAACTACATTTCATATAACATCTTTTCCTGGTCCATTGATTGTATAAAATCTATGGTACATAGTGATTGATTCAGTAATGGAGACTTTGGGAAAGTATGAGGAGTGGTATAGAAAGGGTAGTTATTGCAGCACACTGCAAAAATGAGAGGTAGCTATAGGAAAAAGGTTTTACTTTAGTAGATGGTAATTCCAAATTAAATGGATGAGTACAACAAAAAGTAGGAGTTTGTTTAATATGACAGAAAAATCTAGCACGTATAGGGGAGGAGAGACAGCAATGGTTATCATAGGTAGGAAAAAACTATGAAGCAGACTTCAGTAGTTTTCATTCCTGTAGTTTCCTATCTCATTTGCAGCTCCCTTAATTGAATAGAGCAGTAGACAGGAAGACCAATGGCAATGATGGGCAGGAATTCATGACAAAGAGCTGCAGCTCTATCAAAGCTTTACATTTACAAGAAAAAAAAACCATTCTCCAATTGGTAAAAGACCAAAAAGATATGAACAGATACTTTTCAGAGGAAAAAAATCCAAGCTATCAATTGTGCTAAGAGTATTGGAATTTGGCTGACTCATTGGGAGGGACCACACCTGGCCTGCCCTGAAGTGAGGAATGCTGCTGAGGTCAGAAGGAGAAACCACTTTCCACAGGCAGTTTTTGAAGGACCTCCCCTTTTGGCGGGAGAATTCGCTGCTCTTCAGGAGTTATCTCTCATCTTGGTGGCGTGAGTAGCAGCAGCAACAGCAGCAAACAAATCCTTCAAGCCTGGTAGTAAGCTGTTCTTTCCATTGAAGCTACGAACTCCAGGTGGTAAGTTAAAATACAAACTCTGCTCTTTTGAATTAGCTGAACTGGAAGTGAATTTTGTCATTGTATAGACTTAGGTTAGAGTTAGGAGGATTATCCGTATTTCTTTTCCCCTATTCCCTTGTCTTTGATTTTATTAATTTCACCTTTGCTGTTTACTTTATTCTCAATAAAACCTGATTCATTTGTGGAATGGAGGATGTTAGGCTCCTTTCTTATTTTCCTGGGAGAAATATCTAAAAAGGCAGTTAGGAGGGGAGGGAGCTTTGAAGAGCCACCCAATTAACTCTCCATATATTAAATTTGGCCCCCACACAATTGTCATATAAAATCCTCTAAATTACTAATAATTAGAGAAATGCAAATTAAAACAACTCAAGGTACTCCTCACACCTACTGGATTGATCAATGACAAAAATGGAAAGTGACAAATGCTGGAGGGTTTGTGGGAGAATAGGCATGATCATGCACAGTTGGTGGAGCTGTGAAAGAAACTATTAATTCTACAAAGTAGTTTGCAACATCACTGAATTGCATAACCTTTAACCCAGAAAATTCTGCTACAAAATCTTTACCCCAAAGGGATTAAAATAAGACAGAAAGGACCCACATGTAAAAAAATATGTATAGCAGCTTTTTTTATATATATACTGGCAAAGGATCTATTGGAATAGCTTTCAAGAATGCAGTTTTTCATTTAGACCATTATGGAGCACTGGATTAGGGCTTTATAGTTGTAGAATCTTATTGTGTTGCAAATAATAGTTTACATCTATTAAGCATTTTGTAGTTAGTTTACAAAGTACTTTCACACACTTTTGATCCCAACAACAAGCTTGAAAATTAGACAGGGCAGATATCATTTTAGAGATTGAGGAGATTGAAACTTACAGGGCCTAAATGACTTGCCCCAGGCCATAAGTCAAATACATAAAAATACTGGGACACCAAAGGAGGTCTTCTGATTCCAAATTCCATGTCCTTTCTACTTTAGAACACTGCCTCTAAGTTATATGGAGAATTTTTAAACATAATTCATGGCTAAATTTTAAATAGTTACTGAGATGCAAATGTTGAATATAATGTTTCAGAATGAATTACATTTACCAAAATTATAATAATGGAAGTCTGAGATGCCTTTCAATATCTTAGATTGTGCCAATATGGAGAAAAAGCAAATGATGTTAAAATGAAAGTAGATATGATAATAATTATTACTGGCACATGCCATTTAATTTGTGGAGTGCATTTGAAATTGGTTTACTTTGGGATGGAACCGATATAATAGCTAAATTCCTGGAGTGTAATCAAAAGGCCTTCCATGGGCAATAAATGCTTGAAAAGCCCCCAAAATATCTCAACCAAGAAGCATCAAACAAATGGCTGAGTCATATGGAATTTTTGATGGAAATAGAGGGGCTTGTGATATTAATTGTAAGCAGAAATTAAAGAAGTCATCCATAAGGAGCCTGGAATTAATGACCACTGCTGCCTATGCAATAATAAATAGGAACTCTACAACACATCACTGAAAGTTACAAAAATATGTCACCTCCCCAAATCTGGGAAATATATGACCTAGTAGCTAGAAGTATACACCAGAAATTGAATGCATACCTCAACTTATCTTTAAGAACTCAACCAGGGCAGGCAGCTAGGTGGCACAGTGGATAAAGCACCAGCCCTGGATTCAGGAGTATCTGAGTTCAAATCTGGCTTCAGACACTTGACATTAGCTGTGTGACCCTGGGCAAGTCACTTAACCTCCATTGCCCTGCAAAAACAAAAACAAAAACAAAATGAAAAACAAAACCAAAAAAAAACCCCTCAACCAATCAAGCAACGTGAACCACTATCACTATTTACAGTTTTTGCCTACCATCACTCAGACATAGCAATAATCCATAAAAACATCAAAACCATCATTTTTAATTGATGTTGTCATACCAAATACTCATAATCTCCAAGAAACATAGAATGAAATGTGAAACTTAACAGAGGAGGACAAATACATGTGGAAATGGGTTTTGTCCTCTTTGCTAGTAGAGTTTTGCTGATCATGCTTTCTGTGATTTTATTCAACTTTGATTTTATTCAACTACAAAAAAGCCCAGTTATTTTATCCACCCATTTGATAGTACATAGAATATCAAATATGAGAAAAAAAATAACAGTACAGCAAAGGGTCCTGGAACCATTTTAATCTCAACATCATTGAAAAAGATGTTAATAGATTTTTATTTTGTTCAGATGTACTTTCATTCATCTATAAATCTCTGTGTTTATGGAACTCTTACTCCAATGCAAATGAGCAACTGGTTGATAACTTATAGTTTGACATTATGTATTCTAAAATATGCAAAGTGCTTTCTATACTTTATCTCATTTAAGCCTTTTGACCCTGTGGGACAGCTACTATTTAAGTATTATTATTATGATTTTGAATATGAGGAAACAATATGTGGGAAAATAATGGAATTTGGCAGAGGCCCAGGAGTCTAACTTGATTAATTTAGTAGTGTTTGAATTGGTTGTGAATGAGAAATTACTAAGTACCCACTTAAGGTGATTAGAACTTGAGCCACACCTGGCCTGGCCTGCCCTGTTAAGCCTAGTCTAACTTGGTCAAACCTGAGAAGGAGTGTCCTCAAAGGCTGTGGACTGGGTCATCAACAGAAAACTAGTCTCAGCCACACTACTTGAAGGACCTCCCCTTTGGGGGAGGGAGAAAAAGGTAGAAAAGGGGACCCTGACAGGAAATAACAGACACTTTCTCTCTCTCTCTCTGGCCTTGGAGTGGACTAGAGACTGGCTGTTGACTCCTATAGAAATTACAGACCCCTGGTTCTGAGTTAAATCCAGCTCTTTGAATTAGCTGAGCTGGAGTTAGGGGGATTATCCATGTTCCTCTTTCCTATGCCATTGTCCTTGACTTTATTAATTTCATCTTTGCTGTGTATTTTATTTCCATTAATAAAACCTAGAAAAGAGACTGTTAAGCTCCTTTCTTATTGGCCTGGGAGAAATATCTAAGAAGGCAGTTCAGAGGGGAGGAAGTTTTGGACCTAGAGGTCCCTCATTATTTTCTGAACCCCAATATTATGGCAAGCCACCCAATTAACTCTCCACATATTAAATTTGGCCCCTAGGTTGTAGGTCCATAGGTTGTAAATGTTTAAGGCACCTTTCAAACCCCTATACAAAGTGATTTGCTCGTGAGAGAAACAATAAATTCAGTTTCGGATACCAAAAATATTCCAGATAAATTGTTAATTTTTTTTCTTTTTTTGAATGGCTGTAGTCATGACCCCTAAAGGGATTCACATGCTATTATTATCAAATGCTATAGAAAAATTTACTTAAGAAACATTTAGGGCTATATCTCGAAGAAAACCTTCATTAATGTGAATGGAATTTGTCAGGGATAGGATTTAGGCTCCTGGTAATTAGGACTCAAGCACACTAGTGAAGATTAGTGACATGTCAAGTTGTTCCATTTCATTTCACATTTCTCTGATGGCCACCATGAAGGAAAAATGTCATAGGAGACAATTCTATCAATATCCTAAGTCTCATTTCTCAACTTTTAAGTACACAAGCACATTATTAGCTGAGGAGTGATTTCCCTTTTGACAGAGAAAGACATCACTGAATTATAAATTCTCTATAGCATGTTGGCTCTTCATTAGTTTCCTTATTCATTTCTTTCACATGTATAATAAGGAATAATGACACGGACAAATGCCACTGTTTTCAAACCAGATTGTTAAACAGCAGGCCAGATCTCATGCTGAGGCAAAACATCTGAGTCCACATTCCAGTCAAAGTTGGCTCAGCTCAGGAGAGTAAACACATCAGTGTCCCTTCCCCTTGTTGAGAACTCTGGCTGCTTGTTGTGACGAAATGGTAGCTCAGTGGCTGTGGCTTCTCTAACTGTGGCCTGAGCCCCATAAGTTTTCAAGAGATATCTGGTGACAATAATTTGATGGAGAGATGTTTTCCTCCTTGATGAGTTTACTATTAAAGAGAATGAAAAGAAGCCCTGTCTCCTGCAACCCAAATCTATATCTCCTGAGTCCTACTTCTATTCCTGACCTCCAGATTCTCATTACCCACTGACTGATGGATTTATTCACCTGAATGACCAAAATTCTAGCATTTCAAGATGCCCAACATTGAACCTACCCCCCTAAAAGAACCTCCAACTCAAGACTTTCCAGTTTCTTCCAATATTACCTTCATCCTCCCAATCACCCTAGCACAACATTTCAGTTGCCTTAGATCTCTTCCTATTTCTCTAAATCTAATAAAGCACTAAGTCCTATCATTTATTATTATTTTTTCTTTTTTGGCAATATTTCTATCTTCTTCTTTCTATTCCTCCAATACTTTGCATGGCATAGGTGTTTTTTTAGGGAATTGGGGGACAGTTGCAATTTTATTTTATAAGGAACTCTCAGTGGGGAAATTCTCTCTACCAGTGCACATCCCTATCTACCCTGCAACTTACAGAAATTGAGAACTGCTAAAACCTAGGTCAAGGAAAAATATTACAAGCAGCCAGAAAAAAAAAAAACAATTCAGATATCATGGAGTCAATCAGGATAACACAAGATTTGGCAATTTCTACATTACAGGTTTAATGGGCTTGGAATATGATATTCCTCAGTGGATTTTGTTGGTCTCTTTTTTGTTTCACAATATGTCTGATATGTAAATATGTTTTGCATGACTGCAGATATACAAGCAATATCAAATTGCTTGTTTTCCTAGTTAGAAGAGAGAAGGAAAGGGAGAATTTAGAACTCAATTTTTTAAAAATGAATTTTAATTGTTTTTAATTGTAATTGGGGAAAATAAAATATTAAGTAGTCAAAAAACCAAAAACTTTAGGTGTCTCTCTTTTTATATTTTTTCCTTTTCATAGTCTCCAGAGATGAGGTAATTTAATTTTGTTCCTTTTCTTCTTACTTGAATTATTTATATTTCATATATCTCTGTGAAATGCTTCCAAATAAAAGTCTGCTAGGTACTTTTTTTTTGGTAGAAATGTTTCATGTATCTCTATTTAATATTAAAGATCCATCCTTTTTTCACTGATGACCATGATTAGGTTTGCAGGGTTTGTCATTTTGGGTTGCCTCTTAAAATTCTTTACTTTTGAGGTTATATTGTTCCATTCCCTTCTGTTTTTTTTTTAAGAGAGCAGAATGGTTATTTCAATTTTCTTTCCTCTATATTTGAAGGTTTTTGTCTTTATCCCTTTTAAAATTTCTTGTTTCTCATTGGAATTGGCAAATTTAGCCACTACATATGACTTGGAATTGTAGCATAGTGATTTTTTTTTTCTGGAGGTGATCTGTGGATTCTTTCAATTTGTGCTTTGTTTTATGTATTCAAAAATTATGAAGAGTTTTCTTGTATTATGTGCTCTATCTCCTGCACCACCTAGCTGCCCCCTGTCTCTTTTGTTTTAATATCTTCCCCAAATAAAAAGCTGACAATGAGAAAGATAAGCATCTTAGTGTTGATAGTTCAAATATTGCTGGGTGATTGCATATCAAAAGCCCTGGGATTCTAGAATTTTTTTCTGAGAAGTCATTTAATCTAATGGTCTCATTTAAAAGATAAGGGAATGGAGACCCATAGAAGGAAGGCTAATTCAATCAGTGAGATGAGACTGAAATAGAATCCCACCACTTTTTGGAGAAATCATTTTTCAATGGTCTCAGTCTCCTGGGGGGACTGAACTTATTCCAGATGGAGTCTATACCCTTTTCCCTTCAGTCCTGATGCAGCCCTCCATGTGTGCTGGCACCCTGCTCCAATTCTCTTTTTTACTTCTCTGGCTGAGCCCTGTTTCAGCTTGCTGCTGCCCTAGACAACTGAGCTCTTATTTCCTCATATCTCCCCTTCTTCCCAAAAGGGTGAGCAGAGTTGAGTTCTGCTACTTACTGCCACAGAATGATGGGTGAGGACAAGGGAAAATTGTTCTGGCACAGACTGACACAGTAGAAGAAAAATTTTGAGGGGATCTCAGAGCACAAGTAGCTAGCCCTGTTTCTGTACCTTGCCACAGTATGGGAGTTTGTTGTAGAAGGACCACCAGAAAGCCTATTAGGGCTTAGTTGTTCTCTACTGTTAATTCATAAGGCTTGTTGGGCTTCCTATTGTAGACTATGCAAACAGTACAATTGCTTTACTTATTTTGCATAATTCCTCTTTCAGGTAGATTTTGAGATTGTGAGAAAATAATAGGGTTTGGGGAAATGCCCTAATTGACTGGATTAAGTGTAACTGAATTGATTGTCTTAGCTGATTAACTCACTTAAAGTTAATTCAATTAAAACCACAGTTACCTGGCCCTCAAGAGGGTGTGTTCTCAGAAGGTGTGAACTCTGACCTCAACACAGAACCACCCTCAAGTCCAGAAAACCAATAAATTTGCATGATGCTAGCCCCTTAAATTAAACTAGTATATAAGAACTGCCTCTCCTCCAGACCCAGAAAAATCTTCCACACTCAGTTATTCTCAGGTAGACCCTCTCAGATGTGCTCTTGGTGGCAGAGAACTTGGAGGAAGAAGCAGGCCAGGCTGAGCTCTATTTTTCCTCTAGGCTAGAAGGCCAGGCTAAGCACTCTTCTCCTTTAGGCTAGATAGGCCTTTTTTATTGGTAAGTATATTTTATTTTATTTGGAAACCATAAATTCACAAATATCACCTGTGACAATCATTAATCAATCAATCAATCGATCAATTAATTCATCTTTAACTAGAAACTTTATTCCCAAATGGTGCTGAGTAGCATTTTACTCCACTTATACTCAACTGAGGATAAAAATTTAGTTGCTTTTGAATATGGGGGTAGAGGCTGAGCTGCAAAAACAAATTCAGACTTCTGGGGCAGAGTCAAGATGGCTGAGGAAAGGCAGTGAGCTCCTGAACGCATGACATGATCACTCCAAAAAACATCCAAATAACGTCATAGGAAAATGCCTGGAGGAGCAAAACTCACAGAAAAATGTCTAACCAAGAATGGCTTGGAAGGTCAGAAGGAGGGAGCTGCTGGGCTGACACAGGAGTTGAGACCAACCCCACAGTCAACCTGACACAGATCTAGTCCCAGGAAGGCCTCACCAGAGAAGGAGACCCCCAGAGCCTCTGAATCAGCTGAATTGCCAGTGTTGTCTGGAACTAAGCTCACAGTCTGGTGAGTGAGTTGAGCTCTAGGCACAGGGAAGATTACAGGGGTCTATGCTGGTGCTAAGGCAGAACTTGGATTTTACACCCCTGCTGAGTACCAGGAGGTAGGCTAGAGTAGCAGTGGCCCAGGTGGGGGAGGGGCACAGGCTCATTGGAGCTAACAACCACAACACACAAAGCTTGTTGATTGGCAAGTTGGTCTGGGGTCATCTAGGACCAGGAAACAGGCCAGGCAAGGGAAGAACCTGATTCTCCTTAAATCATAATACCTGGGACTTCTTAAGCTTGGGATACTGCATCCTGGAAACAGTGCCCCACTTTAAGGAGCTAAAAATCTAGTAAAAGAAAGGCAAGATGAGTCAGCAGAGAAAGGTTAGGGCCATAGAAAGTTTCTTCAGTAACAAGGAAGACCAAGGGGCACCCTTAGAGGAAGATGTTAACATCAGGGCCCCTATATCTAAAGCTTCCAATAAAAATACAAATTGGTCTCAGGCCATAGGAATGCTCAAAAAGGACTTTGAAGATAAAATTAGAGAGGTAGAGGAAAAAATGGAAAGAGAAATGAGAGGGATGCAGGAAAGTCATGAGAAAAAAGTCAACAGCTTGAAAAGTCAAACTGGCCAAATGGAAAAGGAGGTACAAAAGCTCTCTGATGAAAATAATTGCCTAAGAATTAGGATTGAACAAATGGAAGCCAATGACTTTATGAGAAACCAAGACACAATGAAGCAAATCCAAATGAATAAAAAAATAGAGGGCAATGTGAAATATCTTCTGGGAAAAACTGCCGACCTGGAAAATAGGTCCAGGAGAGATAATTTGAAAATTATTGGTCTACCTAAAAACCATAATCAAGGAAAGAGCTTAGACACCATCTTCCAAGATATTCCCAGGGAAATTTGCCCTGAAATTATAGAAGAAGAAGCTAAAACAGAAATTGAAAGAATCCACTGATCACCTCCAGAAAGAGATCCCAAAAGGAAAACTCCTAGGAATATTATAGACAAATTCCAGAGTTTTCAGGTCAAGAAGAAAATATCACAACCTGCCAAAAAGAAAGAATTCAAGTACTGTGGAGCCCCAGTCAGGATAGCACAAGATCTAGCAGCTTCTACATTAAAGGACCAGAGGGCATGGAATATGATATTCCAAAGGACAAGGGAAATGGGATTACAACCAAGAATCACCTACCCAGCAAAACTCAGCATTATCTTTCAGCAGAAAAAAATGGGACTTTAATGAAAAAGAAGACTTTCAGATATTTGTGATGAAAAGATCTCAACTGAATGGCAAATTTGACTTTCAAATACAAGACCCTAGAGAACCATAAAAAATTGGAGCTGGGGCTGGGGCTGGGGCAGGGGCAGGGCCAGGGCTAGGGGCAGGGCCAGGGGCCAGGGGCCACAGTGGATAAAGCACCGGCCCTGGGTTCAGGAGTACCTGAGTTCAAATCCCACTTCAGACACTTGACACTTACTAGTTGTGTGACCCTGGGCAAGTCACTTAACCCCCATTGCCCTGCAAAAACAAAAAAAAAGAAAAAAAATTGGAGCAGGGGGACATACCTGGGGTCATACAGTGGGCGACTGTCTTATGTCTGAGGCCAGGTTTTGGTAGGGATCCCCCTGGATCCAGGTCAGATGCTTTGTCCACTGTGTCACTTAGTTAGGTGATGACATCTTTAGGGTTAAATTGAGGGGTGAAGGGAATTCATTGGGGGAGGGGGAAGGGCAGAAGGGAAATCCTACGTGAAAGTAACAGGAAAAGGCTTATGGAGTGGGGAAAGAGATGGGAGAGGAGCAGGGTAGTAAATGAATTTTACACTCATCAGAAAAGGCTCAAAGATCTTAAACTCATCAGAGCTGCCTCAAGGAGGGACTAATAGCCACACCCAATTGGGTGGAGTAATCTATTTAATCTGGGCAGTAAATGAGCCTAACACTCATCAAAATTGGCTCAAAGACCTCAATCTCATTAGAATTGGCTCAAGGAGGGAATAATGTACACACTCAATTGGGTGGAGTAATCTCTCTAACCCTGCAGGAAAATAGGAGGGGAAAGGGATAAAGAGAGAGGGGCAAAAGAAGGAAGGGCAGAGTGGGGGAGGGGACAGACAGAAGCAAATCCCTTTTGAAGAGTGATAGGATGAAAGAAGATGGATAATAGAATAAATATCATGGGGAAGGGAATAGGATGGGAGGGAAACAATTAACAATAGTAATCATGGAAAAGAGAAAAGGGGGAAAAATTGTACAAAAATTATTTATAGCAACTCTTGGTGGAGGCTAAGAATTGAGAATCAAGGGAATGTCCATCAATTGAGGAATGATGGAAAAAGCTGTGTTATATGATTGTAGTGGAATGGACTTGTGCTACAGGAAATGACAAACAGGATGATCCCCCCAAAACCTGGAAAGACTAATGAACATCGATTTATAGTGAAGTGGTAGGATATTGTGCATAGTGACAGCAGTACTGTTCAATGAGCAATTGTCAATGACTTAACTACTCTCAGCAATGCACGATCCAAGACAAACCCAAGGAACTAATGAGGAAGCTTACTATGTACCACTATAGAAAGAACTGATAAAAAGAACACTTGTGGATTTTACATATATAACCTGATTGTGATCTTGTGGAGGGGGTAGGAAAGGGAGGGAGGGGGAAAATTTTGGAACTCTAAATCTTATGAAAATGAATATTGAAAACTACCCTTACATGTAATTGGAAAATAAAATAAATGTTTGTTGCTGAATAAAAAAAAAAATAAAAAATATATAAAAAAACCAAATCCAGCACTGATGGGTGCTCATCTGTAATGTGGGTAGAGAAAAAATGGTGAAGCTCTATTAGTTTATGAATGTAAGAAATTTTGGTGTTCAGGTGAACTGTGCTGGGTCAGCTTATAGTTAAAAAAAGCTTAACCAGGAGATGGTGATAAGGCAATCTTATCCAAGTTTTTTTTTTTTTCTGTTTAGAATTTTATTTTCCAAATTACATGAAAAAAATTTTGACATCAAGTTTTTAAAATGTTGTGTTCCAACTTCTCTTCCTCTCTCCCTTTCTATCCCCCACCCCAAGAACTCAATTAATTCAATAAACATTATACATGAGTAGTCATGGAAAACATTTCCACATTAGCTAGGTTGTGAGAGAAAACAGATAAAAACAAAACTTCAGATTGAGGAATTTTCAGAAAAAAATGTGTTTCCATCTGTTTCCAGATACAGTTCTTTTTCTGTAGACAGATTTCAATTTTCATAAGTACTTCAGAGTTATATTGGATCATTGCCTTGCAGAAAATAACCATGTGTTTCCCAGATCATCTTACACAATTGCTGTTATTTTGTATACAGTACATTTTACTCTGCTTCTGCTCATATAGGTCTTTCCAGGTTCCTCTCTGCTCCCCTCCCCTGGCCAGTGCATTCCTCCTACCCCTCATCGCTATTTTAAAGATGTCGTCATGGGTTAGGTAGATGGCACAGTGGACAAAGCACCAGTCCTGGACCCAGGAGGTCCCAATCCCAAATCTAGCCCCAGACATAAGACACCCCACCCTGCTTGCCACACAAAGAACAAGGATAAACAAAAAAAATAAATGCTTTACAGATATCATCCCTTCATATTCAGTTCAGAACTCTGTCCTCTAACTATTCCTTTCAGCTACCCTAATACTGAAAAAGTTCTTATGAGTTAGAAGTATTATCTTCCCATGTAGGAATATAAACAATTTGATCTTTTAACATACCTCATAATTTCTTTTTCCTGTTTACCTTTTTATGCTTCTCTAGGGTCTTGTATTTGAAAGTCAAATTTTCTATTCAGTTCAGCTCTTTTCATTACAAATGCCTGAAAGTCCTTTTTTTCTTAGAAGTCCCATTTTTTTCCTCTGAAAGATTATAATCAGTTTTGCTGGGTAGGTGATTCTTGGCTGTAGCCCCCGGTCCTTTGCCCTCTGGAATATCACATTCCATGCCCTCCAGTCCTTTAATGTAGCTGCTGCTAGATCTTGTTTTATCCATATTGTAGCTCCACAATATTTGAATTCCTTTTTTCTAGCTGCTTGCAATACTTTTTTCCTTGACCTAGGAGCTCTGGAATTTGGCTATAATATTCCTGGAGGTTTTCCTTTTGGAATCTCTTTCAGGAGGTGATTCATGGATTCTTTCCAATTCTATTTTACCTTTTGCTTCTAGAATATCAGGGCAATCTTCCCTGACAATCTCTTGGAAGATGCTGTCAAATCTCTGATTTTGGTCATGGTTTTCAGGTAGTCCAATGATTTTCAAATGATCTCTCCTGGATATATTTTTCAGGTCAGATCTTTTTCCAAGGAGATATTTCATATTGCCCTCTATTTTTTTTTTATTCATTTGGATTTGCTTTATTGTGTCTTCGTTTCTCATAAAGTCACTAGCTTCCATTTGTTCAATCCTAATTCTTAGGCAATAATTTTCTTCAGAGAGCTTTTGTATCTCCTTTTCCATTTGACTTTTCAAGCTGTTGACTTTTTTCTCATCACTCTCTGCATTGCTCTCATTTCCCTTTCCATTCTTTCCTCTACCTCTCCAAATCTTCCTTCTATCTCTCCTACTTTCTCTTCAAAGTCCTTTTTGAGTGCTTCCATGGCCTGAGACCAATTCATATTTTTCTTGGAAGCTTTGGATATAGGTGTCCTGAGATTGTTATCCTCTTCTGAGAGTGTACCTCAATCTTCCTTGTCACTGAAGAAACTTTCAATAGTTCCCAACTTTCTTTGCCTGTTCATTTTGCCATCTTTTACTTGACTTTTAACTCCCTCTTTAATGCTCTATTTCCAAGCTACAGTGTCCCAAGCTTCAGAGGGTCCCAGGTGTTTTTTGGTTTGAGGGAGGGCAGGTTTTTCTCTTGCCTGGCCTGTTCTCTGTTCTGAAGATAACCTCAAGCCAACTTGCTAATTAACCAGCCAGCAGAGTGCTTTGGTGGTTCTTAATTCCATGGAACCTGTGCTTTTCCCCCACCTGGGCCTCCCACTGATCATAATTTCTTCCTGGTTCCCCTGCTGGGGTGAGTTAGCCTAATTCCTCCTTAGGTCATGCAGACACCCCTGTATGCCCCACTCCCTAGCCAGATGTTTAGCCCTCTCACCCTACCATAAGATTCATTCCAGAAGATTCTGTTGCTGCAGCTGATTCAGAGGCTTGGGGCTAAGTTCCTCTGGTGCAGCATGCCTGGGGGCTGTGTTGATGCAATCATGGGGTTGAACTTACTCTCAACCCAGCATGGCACCCTTTAATCTGTCTTTGGCTGGAAAATAAGCTCAGCCCATCTTTTTGTGGGTTTTTCTGCTCTACGGGTTCTTTTATTGCTGTTTTGGGGGTAATTGTGTTAGGATCTCTGTTCATTTAATGTCTTTCCTCTGCCATCTTGGCTGTGCCCCTATGATGTCCTCCCCATATACTTTTTTTTTTTTCAGGCAATGAGGGTTAATTGACTTGCCCAAGGTCACACAGTTAGTGTCAAGTGTGTGAGGCTGGATTTGAACTCAGGGCCTCCTGAATACAGGGTCGGTGCTTCATCTACTGTGCCACCTAGCTGCCCCCCCCATATACTCTTGATCGTATATTTCTATAATGGATCACTTAAAATACTTTATAATTTAAGTTTTGTAATATATCATGTCCTGTATGAACAGGCAGTTTTCAGATGAAGTAATTAAAGCTATCTACAGCCATATGAAAAAAAGGTTCTCAATCAATACTGATTAGAAAAATACAAATTCAAACTATTCTGAGGTACTACCTCCTACCTAATTGGCTAATATGACAAAAAAGGAAAATTATAAATGTTGGAGAAGATCTGGGGAAATTGGGACACTAATGCACTGTTGGTACAGCTGTGAATTGATCCCACCATTCTGAAGAGCAATTTGGAACCATGCCCAAAAGGCTATAAAACTATGCATAGTTTGATACCACTACTAGCTCTATATCCCAAAGAGATCATAAAAGGGAAAAAAGGATCCACATGTAAAACAATATTTATAGCTTCTCTTTTTATGGTGGCAAAGAATTGAAATTGTGGGGATGTCCATGAATTAGGGAATTGCTAAATAAGTTGTGCTATATAAATGTAATGGAATAGTACTATGCTGTAAGGAATTATAAGCAGATGGATTTCAGAAAAAAAAAACACTTGGAAAGAATTATATGAATTGATGAGTGAAATGAACAGAACCAACAGAATATTGGACATACATAGTATCAACAACATTGTGTGATGATCAACTGTGATAGACTTAACTCTTCTCAGCAATACAATGATCCAAGACAATGCCAAAAGACTTATGGTGGAAAATGCTCTCCATATTCAGAAAAAGGACTATGGAGTCTGAATATAGTTCGAAGCATACATTTTTCACTTTTGTTGTTGCTTTGTTGTTGTTTATTCTTTCTTGTACTTTTTTCCTTTTGTTCTGATTCTTCTCTTACGATGTGACTAACATAGAAATATGTTTGACATGATTGTAATGTATAACCTATATCAGATTGCTTGCTGGCTTTGAGAGTGAGGAGGGAAGGGATACTGGGAGAAAAATTTGGAATTCAAAAAATGTTTACATGTAACTGGAAAAAAACTTTAAAAGAAATAAATTAAACCTAAATATACATGTACATATACACATACATACATACCTGGCATCATGCTTACAACAAACATCCACAGTGGTATTCAAGCTTTTTGAGACAAACAGTAATTTTGTCATGATTCTATTATTTTGAAACATTGATGGTTTGCCTGTGTGTGCTTTTATTGACACTGGATTGATCTATTTTTTCAGTCTTTAGTTAGATCTCTTTTAGTTGAATTTGAGATTTTGTCAGTCTTCCATTTTTATCTTTTGTTGCATTTTTAATTCTATGTTTTTCTGAGGATTGAAATTATCACAAGGAAAGATGCAGAGTGTATCTGGAGAAGAATATACTTCAGTGACTCTTAGGAGTATTGCACTGACTGTTGATTGGTGTGAGGAATTCAAGCATTTCAAGAATCATTTACGTCCATAATGATACAACATCAGTTATAATGAAGTGCAGACAGCAGTTAAAATAAAAAATGTTAAGAAATAATAAATTATTATTTTGAAATAGCCTAATTAAGCCACAGAAAACAAATGGAGACTTTTGAAGGGATTTCATAGCAAGTTAGGCTGTTACTAAGTCTTAGTACGCTACAGCCCTGTTGAAGGTAGAATAGTGAAAAGATCACTCATTAAACATTCCTAATCAGGCAGAGCCAAGATGGTAGAGGAAAAGTAATGACTTGCTTGAGCTCTTCCCAAAACCCCTCCAAATAATGCTATAAGATAATTCCTACTACCAGATCTCAACATATAAAATATTATACTATTCCCAAGAATATTTCAATATTAGAGTGCTTTAGGGTTGCATTTGAGTAAGTTATCTACTTCAATTCAATAACTGGCTTACTATAATCTAACAATGACAGCCAAGTCCAATATTTTCTCTTTTGATGGGATACCAAGAGTAAGAGCTAAGAAGGACCTAGGAGGACATTTAGTCCCAACTCCCTCATTTTAGTAGAGAGCTATTGGAATGCCCAATTCATTCATAGCAAAAGAATTTTAATCCAACAGATAAACTCAAAACCTTCCAGTTTCCTCAAATTTCAAAAATCTAATTTCCTTGCCACAGGAGAATTCAATTGAATTCTTATCCAAATGATTCTGAGATCACAGCTTCATCATTTTGACTTCAATATGCATTGTCCTTATTGGAATCGAATGCCAGAAAATGGCACACACCAGGAAACTGATTGCTGTTCACACAAAAAACAGTCAGCTAGGCTATTTTGGCAAACTGGAACAGCAGGAAAACACCAGGCTGACAGTCTATTCAACTACTATCGAGTCAGTGGACACATCTGATGATGAAGACAGTGCCTGAACCCCCCAGTAAGTCCCCAATGGCTAAGCTGTTCTCTCTACTTGGACAGGTCTTTGGTGTTTTATTTTATACATTTCATTGATCCCCATTTCCTTCTTACATTGTTTCTACTATAATGTTTATGAGCAAAAACTCATATTGAAGCTTATTTCTTTCCTACTACAACTATTCCCAGTAGAAAAGTAGAGATGGTATTAAAATAAAATTTATTGTTAATGTAAAGAAACTAGAGATTTAATAAAAGCTGGGCCATGACTATTATTCCCCCAACTATTGTAAAGATCACTTCAGTTTATATATCTGCTGCTCTGAGTCTGACACAGGGATGGATTGTGATGTTTCTCTGACCATGTTTATTACCATGCTTCCATGGAAATTATTAATATTATTGATTTATATTATGACTTCTGATTATAAATATTCATAAAATATGAATTAAAACAATATTTTTTCAATCTGTTGGGATTTTTGATAGATATTCGGGACATGTGTCTGAAATTGAATGATTTTATTATCAATCAATCACTCAAGCAACAAGCTTTTATTAATTACCTACTATGTGCCAGGATTTTTAAAACATGTTAGTCAGTAGGCTAGACCTTGATGATACAAAGATAAAACAGAAAAAGCTCTTGACCCTAAGGGGTATAGAGTCTATTAAAGGAGACAACAGAAACATGCATGAGTATATAAAATATTGGGAAATAAATATAAGATTGTAATGGAAATAAATATTAATAACTGAGATCAAGAAAAACCTTCATGTAGAAAGTGGTGATTGAGCTGAGTTTTGAGGTAAACAAGGGATTCTAACAGACACAAAATACAATTCAAAGAAGAATACATTTAGAAAACTTAAAATGCAGTCATTTCCCTTTAGTTACTTGGTGGAACTCCACATTAGAGAACTGTGAACTGGGGTTGAACTGAAAGGCACAATGAGTAGATTGCGTCTGAGAAGAGTTCCACAGTGCTCTTCTGTGGTCAGACTTCATCTAGGAGGACATGTTCATTGGTTATCTGCCATATTTTTGGAGGGATAGTCACAAACTGAAATGTCAAGAGGAGGTCAGTCATGATGAAGAGAGAAGTGGAAATCATCAAAAGAAGTTTGGTCAAAAGAGCTGAGGCTGTGTCAAATTGAGAGAACACTTAAGGGAGACACAAAAGTTGTCTGAGTATTTGAAGCCTGGTTATATGACAGAGATATGAGACCTGGACTGCTTGACTGCAGAGGGAAGAAGAAGGATCACTGGGCAGAATTCACAGAGAGGCAGATTCCAGGTTCTCTGTAGGAAAATTGAAAAATTGTCCTAATAGTTAGACTTAACCAAAACTAGAAAAGGATCCTTCAGATTGGAAGTTCCCCATCATTGGAAGATAACAAGTAAAAGCTAGATGGTTACATGCTGGTGATATTGTAAAGGGAATAGTTTTTAATTTAACTAGATAACCTCATATTTGGAAACTCTAAAGTTTCCCATTGGCTTGAAGTTCCTGAATAGATATTAAAAGCATAACTCATGATGTAGGAAAAGGATGGTAGCTATTGGAGTGAGGTTGACCTGGAATTAAGCCTTGCCTCTGAAACACACTGACTATGAGATACTGGGTCAATATTTAATCTCTCAGTGTCACTAGGCAACTTTCAAAGACTAGAAATTGGAGAGGATTTGCTTATCTTCATTAGTTGACACATTCCTTACTCAGGCATTCCTTACACTGATAAAATCATGGAAGGGGAGGGGAATATTTATATTAATCTATTTCTATTACAAGGCCAAAAGATGATAGAAATGTTTATCTCCAAATTATCATAGGTCCAAGTGAATTAACTTTAATTTTTGAAGGATCAACTACATTTAGAGTTAAGAAGAACCTTGGAAGTTATATGTAGTTAAGAAGTTGTGATTTTTTTTCCTAATTACCTAGGTAATTATTATAAGATTATAATGAAGGTCTCTTGATCAAGTGTCTTTTTCTTTCCTTTTAGTAACCCTCATGTAGATGGAAGAGCCCAGATAAACAACTGAGGCAGCAAGGTAACCTAGTGGATTGAGTAGTAGACCTAAATCAGGAAAAAATGAAGGAGTTTAAATCCATTCTCAGACACCTACTAGCTATGTGCCCCTGGGCAAGTTATTTAACCCCAGTTTCCTCAACTCTAAAATTGGAATGATAATAGCCCCTATCCCCCGGAGATATTGTGAAGCATGAATGAAATAAATATCTGTAAAACATTTAGCATAGTGCCTGGCACATAGGAGATGCTATATAAACGCTAGCTATCATCATCATCATAATTATCTTTATCATTATTAAAGCCTGGTACTGGATATTAACGTCATGGTGTGGGCAACAAAATACAAGAGTAGAGGAATTCCTTTGGGTCTATATATCAGTGATAAATATCAGACTCAACACTCATATTTAGAAGGCTATCTAACCAGATCTTAATCCAGCTAATGGTACTGCCTTCTGGCTCCTATCTCCTCATCTTCCTTTGATGAAGCGCATGAGATTCTTTATGAAATGCTTCACTAAAATCCAGGGAGATTTTATCTGTGGTTACCTCCCAATCTACCAGAATAGTGTATATTTATCAAAAAGGATAGAGGGCTATAGAATTTGACAAATTAATATAAAACTAATATGATTGAATAAACATGGGACATAATGAGAAAAGTAGAAAAGAAGGGGATTCTTAATGCCACCGAATCTCAAATTATGTTAATTAACTGGGGTAGCAGGATAACACAGTGGACAAGGCACTGGGCCTGGAGTTAGACTTGAGGTCAAGTCTAACCTTAGACACTTACTCACTGTGTGACTCCAGCAAGTCATTTAACATCTATCTATCAGCCTCAGTTTCATCTGTAAAATGAGGGTAATAGTAGCACCTACCTCCCAGTGATAAAGTAAGGATCAGATGAGAAAATATTTATAAAGCACTCAGCACAGAACCTGTCATGTATTAGACAGTATAAAAATGCTATTATTATTTTTATCAATTATCAAAAATATCTGGCACTTAGTAGAAACAGAAACCTAGTAGAATACACTAGGTAAGCAGGATTTAGAAATAAATATGCACATCAATTTAAGTCAATAGATTAGAAAGATCAGACTAATCTTTTGGGTTCCGTGACTATATTCAGAATGATGAGACCTCTTTCATAAATATACCACCTGATCACTACTCTGGCAACTGTGAAGCCACCACATGAGAGTGAAAATGGAAATGAACCACTTCATATATGACCCTTAGTCCATTTACATGCCCAGGTTTTGGCCGATTGAAGCTAGAACACTTTTGCCCCTTAAAGTTGTCTTGGATTTCAGTATTCCTCTATTTCCAATGGGTACTTTCAGAAAACATTCACGAGAAATTTGTCATGCTCATTCATATATCCCAATAAGTACAATTATCCCTTCCACATTGTGGGGGTTAAGGGCACAGTACCCCTGCAATCTGGAAAATCCATGTAAAAATTTTTGGTACTCTCTTCAGATAAGAGACGTCTGATTTTTTCTCCTATGGGTTGTTTAGAGTACCTTTTGTAAAATTTGGATTAAGTATTTGGTCCTAGGCTCTGTGTCATCTGTGGCTTCTACAAAAATCCCCCCCAAACTCCCATTTAATTCCTTAGGTAGGCCTGCCATATACCCCAACCATGATGGGGATAGCTACAATGTGGAAGGAGTAACTATTCAACTTGAGAAATACTCTCACTTATTTTTATTCATCTTTTAGATTTCTATCCTCCATTTTTCACTGAAAATCACAAAGATGGTGTTTATTATAAATGGTTGGATCAGGAGTGACAAGCCTGCAAGCTATACAGATGAGGTGTCTTGAATTAAGACACTTTACTTATTCATTCATTCATTCATTCATTCATTCATTCATTCATTTATTTATTTTAGTGAGGCAATTGGGGTTAAGTGACTTGGCCAGGGTCACACAGCTAGTAAGTGTTAAGTGTCTGAGGCCGGATTTGAACTCAGGTACTCCTGACTCCAGGACCTGGTACTCTATCCACTTCGCCACCTAGCTGCCCCTAAGACACTTTATTTTAAATAAATTTAACCCTGAATATTTGTATGTTTATGAAATCTCCTGGGCAATCTTTCCCAATGTTCCTCATGATGAAAATGTGCTGTGAGCTTTTGATTGGTCCTGTCACAAAATCAATTTAAAATCTTGTTAAGTTTTAGGCATAGATGGCGCTCTTAACTGGTTTGTCCTGGTACAAACCTTCAAAAATTTACTCATAAGGAATTATCTTTTTAAAGTCATTTGGGTTTGATCCTGTAGGAAAGTTGGATTCAAAGAGCAAATTCAACTATTTTAGATGAATTTCTACTACTACTTATAAGCTGGTCATGCTTACTGGGAAGGAAAGCTCCTCTACTTTTCAGAGAAAAGTGGACAATTCCTTCCTTATGATGAGGAACCTAAAGTCAGGGTGGTTCACAATCCATAAAATAGAGATGTCCAACTTAAATGTATTTTTTTTATCTTTTAAGACATTTTGAAATTGGGGGTCCATAATTTTCTTTGACACAATATGGAAAAACCAGGTTAAGTTTGGTACAATATTAGCTCTAGTAGTGATCATATTTGTGTGTGTGACACACATATCTATATAATACAACTGAAATCATTATTCTGAG
Source organism: Dromiciops gliroides (assembly GCF_019393635.1). Taxonomy (NCBI): domain Eukaryota; kingdom Metazoa; phylum Chordata; class Mammalia; order Microbiotheria; family Microbiotheriidae; genus Dromiciops; species Dromiciops gliroides. Next base: position 256,663,627 of record NC_057865.1, read on the forward strand.
AAGGGATCCATAGGTTTTCCCAGAATACCAATGGGATCAATTACACATTTAAGAGTCCCTATTCTAAGGGGAAAAGGAATCAAAAGAAAAGTGGGTAAAGTTGATTGTAATCAAGGGGATTTTAGAAACAAACCAGACCATCTTCATTTTACAAATGAAGAAACTGAATCTAAGAGGGATTAAATAACTTACCCAGGGGCAGCTAGATGGTGTAGTGGATAGAGCACCGGCCCTAGAGTCAGGAGTACCTGAGTTCAAATCCGGCCTCAGACACTTAACACTTACTAGCTGTGTGACCCTGGGCAAGTCACTTAACCCCAATTGCCTCACTAAAAAAAAAAAAATAATAACTTACCCAACAATATCCATAAAACACATTAGGAGTGCTCAAAGAAGGGTATTCCCATGAAAAATGAAAGCTGCTGTCAGATAGTGTCAAAAATTTTTGACACTAAAGTAATCTGGAACTCCAGTGTTCGTGATGCTGGAGCTCTTGATGTTAAGCAGTGAGAAATCAGATAAGTTCCAGTGAAACTGTTTCATCAAGTTTGTGAATTAGATGAAAGCTTATGAGAGAAATGATTATTTCTGTCTCAAACCAATAATCATTTATTGAATTAGGACCATGTTTTTTTTCAGAAGTCTATAAGTTGTTCCGTCTCTGAAGGACATTGCTGATAATGAGATTGAATTAACTTTTTCCTCAATCTTGTTCAGACCCCAACCAAATGGGGAACCCTATTCTGGTAGAGGTGGGGATAATTTTTTTTTTGCAGGGCAATGAAGGTTAGATGACTTGCCCAGGGTCACATAGCTAGTAAGTGTCAAGTGCCTGAGGCAGGATTTGAACTCAGGTCCTCCTGAATCCAGGGCCAGTGCTTTAGCACTGCACCATCTAGCTGCCCCCATATATATATATATATATATATATATATATATATATATATATATATATATATATATATATATATATATATATATATATATATATATATATATTTTTTTTTTATTACATTGTTCAAGGATGGACAATTTGGAAGTAAATGACATAATCAAAATTACCTCCCTAAACCCCTCATTAAAATAGGTCAACCTCTCATTGTAATATTCACTTTCTCTCATTAATTGTTAGCCAGTCAGAGTTGATAGCCACCCTCAGGAACAAGCACTCTTCCAAGGGCATATAAATTGTGAGCCCACTGCCATGCCTGGTCTTTGACATTTGAGAGTGTCATTTGCCCATTTTATTGGCAATAAGCTAGCATTATTAATAAAATGATTAATTATTTAGAAATTATGTCTCAAACTTTTTAAATGTCACAATAGGTATAAAGTAATAATCCTTAAGGATTTATTTTTTAAAGTACCAAATTTTATCTGATGACTAAATAGTGTTATTTAAGCCTATCTTTAAAGACTAATACTTAGGTATTAGAGATATCTTTTAAAATGTATTAAGCAATCATTTAAAAACTTATCTATTTCATTAAGGATTTCTATTTTTGTCACACAAGCAGGAACATTTACTTTTGTATGGTTCAGGTCTATAACTCAACAATTAATAGACATTTTAGATGTTTTACTATGTGTCAGACTCTGTACTAAGTACTGGGGACAAAAAGAAAGGCAAAACATGATGACTACCCTAAAGGAACACACATTCTAATGGGGAGGAACAATGCATAAACAATTAGGTACACATAAAATTCAGAGAGAATAGATGAAAATAAACTGAAAAGGTAACGCATTAGCGATTGAGGAGGACCAGAAAAGTCTCTGCAGAAGGTGGGATATGACCTGTCTTCAAGGAAGCCAGAGAAGCCAGAGGAAGGAAGTGAGGTAAAAGAGCCTTCCCTGCATAAGGAACAGTTAGTAAAAAGGCAGGAAGTCATTATATGGTGCACTGTGAACAAGGATGCCTCCTCTTTGGACACCACAGCCATAATAAAATGTGACACCTGGTTACAGCTTCCCCAAAGGTGGTTTTTACCCTTTGGCATGAGAAGAGCTTGGGTGCTGACCTTATATATATAAACATACATGATGAGAGGCCAAAATATATCCATCATGGGCAGCAGAGTTGTGCTTTTCCTTAAAGAGAAGGCTTTGAGTGAGAACCCAGTATGCCCTCTTGCTGGAAGGATTTTAAAGAAATCCAAAGAGAGAAAAGAAAAGAACAGAAGCATATAGGGTGTGAAAGAAAAATCAATCTCCTGAATTGGAAGTAAGTCTGAAATTTTGCTCGAGTTCAAGAGGAGTAGGGGAAGAAAGGTTTCTCTTGTCTTTGTTTTGCTAGCAGGGCATAAAGGAGCAAGATGTTGAGAGAGAAGTACATTGGAAACCTTGGAGCTACTGATGCTTCAGTCCAGGCTAATAAAACCATGGGAAGCAAGTTATGCTTGGCTATATCATGGCTCATCAGCTTAATTATGGATGGACTAATCTATTCAAACTTACTCTCTCATCAGTATGAAAATAAACCACCTGAGCCAAGGCTACTTAAAGAAATATTATTTCTAGTTGGTTAAAGCACAAGATTGATATATGGGTCTTTCACACATCATTTATACATTTAACTTTAGGAACATGGTTAGGAACATGCTATTACTTATTATAAGAAAGGAAAGTCTTTTATAATTATTTTATTATAGGAAAGATAAGATCATAAAAAATCCCTTAAAGATCTCTTTGTAAGAGACTGAGATCTAGGGAAGAATAGATTTCAGAGGCTCAAATCACCTAGTTTCTTCTGTGTTACTCAATAAAATCAATAAACCATTATTTAAATTTTCCACAGGGGCAGTGTATCATAGTAAAAAGTGAACTGGCCTGCAAGTCAAGAAAAAGTGGGTCAAATCTTATGTCTACAAAAATCAAAAAAGAAAGGAAGGAAGGAAGGAAGGAAGGAAGGAAGGAAGGAAGGAAGGAAGGAAGGAAGGAAGGAAGGAAGGAAGGAAGGAAGGAAGGAAGGAAGGAAGGGAGAGAGAGAGAGAGAGAGAGAGAGAGAGAGAGAGAGAGAAAGAAAGAAAGAAAGAAAGAAAGAAAGAAAGAAAGAAAGAAAGAAAGAAAGAAAGAAAGAAAGATCTTACACACACAGAAGGGTATGACCTAGGGCAAGTCACCTAACTTCTCGGTGTCCCAGGTTAATCTAGGGGAAAAAAAGCTTACTAGTTGTTTTCAATATATAAAAGATATGTTGGGGCAGCTAGATGGTGCAGTGGATAGAGCCCTGGACCTGGAGTCAGGAAGACCTGAGTTCAAATCCAGCCTCACACACTTGACACTTACTAGCTGTGTGACTCTGGGCTAGTCACTTAACCCCAATTGCCTCACCAAAAAACCCAAAAAACCCACCACGACCAACAACAAAAATACAAAAAGATGTGTCTCATTTGATTTTTTAAAAATAAAACAGAGTTAATGTGGTGTATTGGTTAGAGGATTGAACTCAGACTCAGAAAGACCTGAGTTTAAGTCCCAATTTTGACATACACTGATGATACAAACCCAGGCAAGTTGAAACCATTCTGTTCCCCAGGCAACACTATAGGACTAGAAATTATAGATGTGTTAAGTTAAGCAGCATCAATGGATGGAACATCCATGCTGGGGTATTGTCCACACTGAAGAAACACAAAGGACAAAAGAGGAGGCAGGCTTTTTTTTCCTTCAAAATGTGTACTTGATTTGACCAATTTTTTTTAACACTTGGTCCTCAAAACAGAGAGACAACAGGGTAAATGCAATATCTGGCAAGAGTCTTTAGGGAAAAAATTTATCCTGGGAGTTGTCTTAAGGTACCATCTGTGATGTGAACTCCTGCTTTCAGTCAGATAAAAGGGTTAAGAGGTCCTGAGGTATATAGCTTGTATATAGTTCTTATCTAAGAAAAATACACCTGGTAGAAATGGTCTTTTTCAGGACCAGGGGAAAAATTATACGATGACAATACAGGGCTAGGGCCACTGTATTTCAGATGTAGATTGTTCCAAAATAACAAGCAAATCATAATAACAATCCACACTTGATAGTGCTTGAAGGGTTTACTAAGTGTTTTATCCCATCATGATTATGTGAAATGGACAGTACAGCAATTAGTAAGTATAGATTCCAGATGAGGACACTGAAATTGAGAAAAGTTAATTGACTTGCCTGCACTCACACATGGCAGCTAGGTGCCTCAATGGATAGAGTACTGGGCCTGGAGTCAGGCTGAGTTCAAATCTAGCCTCAGACACTTACTAGCTGTGTGACCCTGGAAAAAAAAGTACTACACTGTTTGTCTTCATTTCTTCACCTGTAAAATGAGCTGGAAAAGGAAATGGCAAACCACTCTAATATCTTAGTCAAGAAAACCCCAAATGGGATCATGGAGAGTCAGACATAACTGAAATGACTATAAAAATAACAACAGTAATCACAAAGATAATAAGTATCAGAAAGCCCCAGGTCTTCCAATTCCAAATCTGGTCCTACATCACCAGTCAGATTCTATTAGTCGTCTAGATGTTATTTTCTTTAGTGTAAGCCAGAGGTTTCAAACATGTAGGCTGTTCTCAATGCTCCCCAGTGCTCACCTGAACCAGATTAAAATATAATGAGGAGAGGGCAGCTAGGTGGCACAGTGGATAAAGCACTGGCCCTGGATTCAGGAGGACCTGAATTCAAATCTGGCCTCAGGCACTTGATACCTACTAGCTGTGTGACCCTGGGCAAGTCACTTAACCCTCCTTGCCCCCCCCCAAATGTAATGAGGAAACATTTAATGAAATAAGTAAAATTAAAGTAGAACATCATTTTTTTTTGAGACTCAACTCAGGATTCATAACTTCTGGTTAACCTTCACTAATAATTCTAGTTGATTGTACCTTTTCCCTTCTCAAATGTACTTGTCTGTGTTCATTAGGCTTAATTCCTGGTGGGTTGCTCAACCTCTCAGAAACCCAACTACAAAATGAGGAGGTTGGCTAAGTTGGCTTTGGAGGTTTCTTCTACTTCTAGATCTATCTCATGAGCCTACATTTATCTCCCAATAATAACTGAAGTTCTTTGAGGATATAAACAATTTCATTTTTATCTCTATATCCCCATTCTCTAGCATGGTGCCTGGAACATGAGTGGCTTCATTAACATTTGTTGAATTGAATTGCAAATCTGGACTAAGTGGTGGTAGCCAAGAGTAAAAGTCATGCTATAGATATCTCTATAGCTAGATATAGATATAGAAACACACATGCTTTTATATACACACATACAAGTCTATATGTACTTATATCTTATTCCTAGAAAATTATGCATACTTAGATCATATTTAATCATTGACTTTTTGATGCAGTTAAATGCTACTTATTGTTGTCTTGTACTTTGTGTGAGATTTGGAATCCTAGGATGTGTACAAAAAGGGGGAGAGCCAGCAGAAAGGAGAAGAAAGTGAGCTTTAGTGAAATACAATATGAAAAGGCAGTCTTAGAGAATGGAACTCACTCAGATCCATTGTGGTGCCCAGTGGAATAATCCAAAAGAAAATAGTAATGCCCTGTGGGTTTTGTAGGGTTCTTATTTGGGTCAAGCAGGATTGGGTAGGTGTGTGTGTGGGGGGGAAGGTTGTAGAGAGCCTGGACCTGTTATCCAGGTTATGGTTTGGGGATTGGTGTTGATTCTTGCTGAGGAGAACTCCTGGGGATTTGTCAGGAGAATTGAAAATTAAACTCTCAGACACCCTGAAAAGAAGCTTTAGCTATTACCACTCCATAGCCACTTAGGGGATCTGGGTTTCTCTAGTTTCTTTATTTAGAAGGGCCAAGAAGCCACTAAGTTCTTTAAAGTTGTTTCTCTAAGTTCGAATAACAAAACTCCTTATCATTGAAAAAATCACAGTTCTGAAAATAACAGGAGAAATGCAAAATGTTCATGGAAAAAAAAAGTTGTTTTTTTTTTCATCGCAAAATAAAATGTACCACTCTCAGGAAATTAGGATGCTTTGGAGCTGGAAGATTGGAGGCCAAATGAACAGAAATTGCTCCTTCTCTGAAGGTCTTCCTCTCCAGTACAAAATGGTTACAAGAGGACAAGAATTTTTTGCAATTCTGTGAAGAAAATTGATGGATGTCAGGAAGTAGCTGGAGCCATGGTATATGGCATTTGGTTGGGCTGAAAGTCAGCTCAGAAGCAGCAAACAAGGTACATTAGGAGGAGAAGCTTTGGAAGCAATGAGTATGCATTGTGATTGAGAGAAGCTGAGGACCAAGTTGAATCTAAATGTCTTGGATGCTAACTGATAATTGAGATCCCTAGTGTGGTTTTAGAGTAAACTAAGGGCAAAAGATAGTGAATGAGTGTAGAGCTTCAATCTGAGTTGGCGTATTTGAGGGGTGACCTGACAGAGTATCAGGGGAGTGAATCTGGAGGCTGAGAGTTGAAGCTTTGACATGTCAAAGTGAGAATGCACAAACCTATGAGGAGGCTGGTGGAGCTACGTTACCCTGATCAACAGAGTTGTCACTGATCATACCCCCACCCCATCCTTGTGTGACTAAAACCACTTCTCTTGACCCCCCCCCTTTAGTCACTCACAGAGGTCCTCCCTTCTGGAGGTTTGGGAGTTTCCTTGCAATCTAAAATCAATAAATAGGAAGAAAAATAGTAATGGCCCCAACTCTAATGCTTCAGCCCAGCTATTCAAGTCTCGCATTGACTCATTCATTGCCTTTAGAGGTTTGGTATATAAATATTCTCTGTGTTTCAAGATGTTATGAAACAAAACAAAACAAAACAAAACAAAACAAAAAACAGAATCAATAATTCTTACTCTTTTTGCTCTGAGGCTCCATCCAGAGAACTGATCTAGCAAGATACCACAGCTGTAAATTTATGTCTCTTCCTTCTTGAATGGGCTCTTATGGTCCTTTTCCACTGCACTGGAGCAAAGATAATATAGATTAGCAATGTGGTGGTTAACCATATTTACCATATTTAAAAGAAAAAATAAGCAGGAAGATAAATACAATTTTAAGAAAGTTTTTGGGAGGGGGAGGTACAAAAATTTATGAGAAAGGGAGGAAAGGGGGAGAAGGGAAAAATGAAGCAACTACTTGGGTTCAGTGGGGTTTCAGCAAACATTCTAGTATTTCTTGTCCATTTCCTGCCCATTCAACCCCAGGCCTGAGGTCTAACACTAAGGATCACATGTCTACTATTGTTTTTACCCCTACAGTTTCTCTTACTTGTCACAGGGGTTGCCACACCTCTCCACCTGGATGCCACAAATTTGTGTACCACAAATCATAGGGTCAGAGCAACCTCCACAAGGTCAAGGAGAGAGCACTGGGGTAACGTCTGCCAGAACCAGTAGGTTCTGTCTCCAGCATCCTGATCTCCTTTGTAATAGCAAGATAGAACTTAGAGAATTAAAGGGGCTGGGAACCCCCAGCATCCAAAGATTAGCATGGGATTCCTTACCTTCTGGAGCATTGTGGTTAAACACTATAGCACTGGCCAAACAAAACATACCAGGATATAGTGATGAAGGGCCGAACTATCAAATTTGTCTAATAGAACTTCTCCAAGGAAGAGTTCAACTATAGGCTGCTTCAAAAGGAGGGCTTTTGATATGGAAATTGACCTTAGAGAAATTAATGGCTTCCTATCATTTTCCAAAGGAAAGATTTCCAGCCAGCTAGCGAAACATACTTCCACCTATCTGCCCAGCATCTAGCCATCTATCTACTGGCTTACCTTTCTGTCAGTCAATAAGTCTATCTGTGTGTCTATTTACCTACCTTTCTATCCACAAATGTATATAGACATTCATATACATACACATGACTGTATGTTATATAATTCATTTATTACACATACATATGTATGTCTTTTACCATAGCTGTAATTTCATTGGTATAGGAAATGCCTGGTTAATGGACGTCAGCAATTTTCATGAAGCCTATTCCCTTGTTTTAGATCATTGCCTAGGACACTGAGAGATTGATTCTCCCAGAGGTATATGTCAGAGGCAGCCACCTAGCTCCAAGTCTTCCTGACTTCCAACTCAGTTTTCTTTCCACTACTTCACATTGCCTATCTAAATTACTTTTTAGATTTTTAACTTCAATGTCAATAACACTTTTCCAAATGAGCTGTGAGGTTGAAATGACAGAGAGAGGAGGAAGCAGACAGGGCAGAGTAGTAACATGACAGCAACAAGGAAGACAATTTTTGGCTTTGAGAATTCATTGACCTTAAAGCAAAGGCATTCAATTTATCTGTTTTTAAAGGGCAACTGTAAAAAAAGAAATAAGAGTACTGTCACTGAATTAATCTCTCTTTCCTTAAGTGTATAACATGGTTGAGAAACATCAACAAAGAATGCCTAATGGAAATTCATTAATTTCATAAATATTACTGAGCACCTGCTATGTGCCAGGCACTGTGTTAGAAACTACGTTGGATACAAAAATGTATGCTATAAATGACTTTTTTTTTTTTGCGGGGCAATGAGGGTTAAGTGACTTGCCCAGGGTCACACAGCCAGTAAGTGTCAAGTGTCTGAGGCCAGATTTGAACTTAGGTCCTCCTGAATCCAGGGCTGGTCCTTTATCCACTGTGCCGCCTAGCTGCCCCCTATAAATGACTTTTTAACCTAACTGGGGCCGTGAGATTTGGATACAACAAGTCTGTAATTTAAGGCAATATGTCTGAATTGCTATGTGAATAATACAAAAGAAGAAATCACATTCTATGTGGTGAAAAATGCATGAGAAAAATGCATGAGAGCTCTGATACTGGTAGCTAGGATTTAGTGTATTAACACCTATTATGTATTTAATAGGTAACTCAAAATTTTCTAGGGAAGATAAGTATTACTGTGAATGTCTCTAGGGCTCAAGTATCTACTCAATGCTATTTTGAAAGGGTTGCCATTAGAAAAACATTTCATAAAACTTAACAGCACTTTATTTTTTAATGAGGAGGAAAACATTGTTCTTTTGATTTCATTGCTATAGAAAACTGCAAGAGAAAGTTCCCTCTGCTAAGGCAAATTAGCATCAGCCTGTCAACTGATAGCCTAAGAGAATTGCCTGGCTATTGAGAATTTAAGCGACTTGCCCAGAGTCACATAGACAGTAAGCATTGGAGATGGAGCTTGAACCTAGGTCTTTGACTTGACTTCCTAAGCACTTGGTTATTGTGTCTTTCTGTCAATTATTAGCATAATCAATAATTATCTATCCACTTAAGCTCCTCTTTGATGCCTCCTTGTGGTACTTATGGGGATGGTGGGTTCTCAAAGGCTATGCAAGGGGTTCACAAATTCTAGTATGTCCTCCCAACCTGGGAAAGTTCAAGTACAATCATAGTGATGGATGAAAGATCATCTTGGTCAAGTTCAGAGGCTCATCATATGGATGGCTTCAGGATGATAAATTCCTCAGACATGAGACCCTTTAAGACTGTCTACATAAGCCATGCCAGCCTTCCTAGCAGAAGCAGCAAGATCCCCTGGGAAAGAGAAGGGGATTAGTAAATGCCAGGCAAGTCAAATGATGGCTACCACCCTGACCACTTTCCTAACACCCTTATGAAGATTCTGAGCCCAAAGGCTTTGTTCAAAGTACTATAGATCATATCCCCAACCAGTTCTGCTTCCAGCTTGACATACCTAGCCATCATCATTGAGAATGTATCCAGCACCACCACCACCACCACCATCACCAATGAAGTTCCATCAAAGACTGAGAAGCCAAAAGAACTTTGAGAACAGCACAAATTTTCAAAAGCAAGCCCTATGAGAAGGGGCCATCCTTTCCTACAATTTGCCTTCCAATTGCCATTAAGGAAGTCTAATTAGCAGGGTCCTGTATGCATCAACAAGGGGCAGCACTAGTCAAGCAAATCAAAGCACCATTACCACCTTGATTAACACCTCCCATGAGACTCTGATGGAGATATCCCAGGACACTGAGATGGAGAATTCTGGGAACAGAACCAGTGACCCTGCTTCCAGCTCCAGGTAGTCATCATCCAAGAATCATCCCTTGGGGAAATGCAACTTCCTTTCAGATAATATAACGTGCTCCTCCTCATCACCCACAGCTCCTAAAGACCCAGAAAAGAAAATTTTCACCCTTAAATAACTTGATACTGTCAAATAGTCCAACATCAGAAAAGTACATGGCTTTATCAGTTAGAGAAAAAATATTTTTAAAAGCACATTACCATCTGCTTTATCACTGACCCCTAAGGACCACTGAACTGTTCCATCTGATTTGCAGCTAAAGCCTCTATGTGTTGTCTCTCCCTACTGCATTTTGAGCACCTTGAGAATAGACACTCTTTTGCTTTTTGATTTGTATCACCAGTGTTTAGGAGAGTGTTTTGGATATGATAAACACTTAATAAATGCTTTTGCAAGGTAATGAGGGTTAAGTGACTTGCCCAGGGTCACACAGGTGGTAAGGGTCACGAGTGGGAGCACAGATTTGAACTCAGGTCCTCCTGAATCCAGGGCTGGTGCTTTATCCACTGTACCACCTAGCTGCCCCAATAAATGCTTTAAAAAATCATTCACTCATTCATTGATGTGCCTCTGAGAAGGAATTATCCATGCCTAGACAAAACATGGTTCTTTGAAATATTGAAGTGAGATGTGTGTCACATACTGATTGCCTATGTCTTTGGCAAATATGGGTCACAAGGAACGCCTTTCTTTCTTGTCAAATGATTGCACACACTTAAATACTTAAAGTTTGTGGAGTGCCCTTGGGGAGTAGACCTTTTAACTAGAATCTTGTCAATTTTAAATCTAGTCATTTTGTGAGGGGGAAAAGCAACTTTAACATCTATAATGATCTCTCTATTGTCACTTATTCATTTCAGTAAATGTATTGATGTTATTTAATTCCATGGACAGACTGGATGAGGACTAAATGTTAATTGAGGATTTCTCCTATAACTGACAAGATGTAAAAATTCAGATACAGTTAGGGAGGCAGCATAATAGAAAGACATGAAAATAGTAGGTAGCAGAGTGCAGTAGAAAGAGTACTTTTATGAGAATGGAAGGACTTGAGTTCAAATTCTGGTTTTGCTTCTTATTACTCATTTGATTTTAGGCCTACTCTCTGGGACTCATTTTCCCTCTCTGTAAAAGTATAGAGATTAAATGGATTGATTCTAAGGGTTCATCCAATCTCACTCAAAAATTAGTTTATGAAAAAGTTTATGGTTGACAAAAGTTGTTAATGGTTTTTCACATTGACTGTTTCTTGCCAACTGACCATTATTCTGAATCTGTAGAGGATCATGGGGATACTATTTTAAATTAAGAGTTTGAAAGGACCTCCACAGCTCATGTAATCCAACCTCTTTGTTTTAAAGATGAGGAAACAGAGGCTCAAAGCTACACATCTAGAAAGTAACACAATTTACATTTGAATACAGGTGCCTTGATTTCAAATTCAGCACCCTTTCCTCTGTACCACTGGTTTTTACCTTACTCCATGTCCTAAATTATCATACCCTATCATACCTAAATTATATACCCTGTAAAGTATAATTGTTAGCCAATTATCATTTCCTATGTGTTTTTCATGTTGTTGACTCTGTATATGACCTGAAACATTCTTTTAATACTACATATAGGGGCAGCTAGGTGGCACAGTGGATAAAGCACTGGCCCTGGATTCAGGAGGACCTTAGTTCAAATCTGGCCTCAGACACTTGATACTTATGAGCTGTGTGACCCTGGGCAAGTTAACCCTCATTGCCCCACCCAAAAAAGTTAATAGCATACTATTTCTAATTTTTTTTTTGTTTTCCTTTTTAGAGGTTTTTCTCTTTTGCTCTAATTCTTTCACTGCATGGCTAATGCGGAGATATGTTTAGTGTGATTGTACATATATAACCTATATCAGATTGCTTGCTGTCTTGGGGAGGGGGGAGGAAAGGAGAAAAAAGCAAAACTAGAAATCTTATAAAAACAAATTTTGAAAACTAAAAAATTAAATTAAATTTTAAAAAATACCACATACGAGGCAGCTAGGTGGCACAGTGGATAGAGCACTGGCCCTGGAGTCAGGAGTACCTGAGTTCAAATCTGGTCTCAGACACTTAACACTTACTAGCTGTGTGACCCTGGACAAGTCACTTAACCCCAATTGCCTCACACACAAAAGAAGAAGAAGAAGAAGAAGAAGAAGAAGAAGAAGAAGAAGAAGAAGAAGAAGAAGAAAATATCATATACAATTATGATTCTCTTCCTAGGTTGCTTTTATTATTGTTACTGTTAACCCACTCATGATTTTATCAGCTTGGGAGAAATTCCAGTGTGGAAACATTCTCTACCTAAACAGATTAACAACACATTTGGATCTTATCATTATAGATAGTTGTGGGAGCAATCAAGATAAGCTAACTTGTCCATCATCATAAAGCTGTTTGAGATGAGAAGAGCATTTGAATCTACTACACCTTCCTGAATCCAAAGATTGGCCTTTTTCAACCACTTCACACTGTCTTTCACTCAGCCTTGGAAATGGTTACAAAGTATAAATTATTATAACTCAAAACATGTTAGACCTGAAAGGTACCTTACAGATCACCTATCTTTACAGCCTTATTTTACAGCTGAAGAAACTGAGGTTGAGAGGGTGAAAGTGACTTGACCAACTCGCTCACCACACAATGCATTTGGGTCATTGGCTGAATTAAAAGAATCAGGAAGATGACCGAAAAATATGAATGTCTCTCTTGAAACTTCAATGGGCAAGAAGTCGACTGATGTTTTCAAGCTTATTTTACTGTTTTAATAGCTTACATTTATATAGTCTTTTAAACTTTGCAAATAGCTTTGGAAACATTAAATTATTTGATCCTCACAACAAGTAAGCAATGTAGCAGGTATTATTACTCCCATTTTATAGATGGAAAATCAAGGCTCATAAAAGCTAACTGATCAGTCAATGGTCACACAATTGGTAAGTGTCACAGGTAAAGGATGAGCCCAGGTCTTCCTAATTTTCATGTCTTGTGCTATACCTATGAGACACTGTTCCTCTTGGGTTTGGTATGTTTTTGAGTCTGAATGATTGTACCTTAGTTTTAGGCTACTCCTGTGTGTGTGTGTGTGTGTGTGTGTGTGTGTGTGTGTGTGTGTGTGTGTGTGTGTGTTTTAAACTTAAGTTTCTGACTAGATACAAAACTGCATAATTCTAGGTTCATTCCTGTTTGTATTATGCTTACAGAAGGATTTTTTCTTCCAATTCAGCAGTAAAGTCATTATGAGTTGCCACATTAAAAATTCACAGGTTATGTGTGTAGAACTACATAAGTAGTATTTTATTAGTGTTTTTCTCAGTATCGCTGTATTAGTTAGATATCAAATTTCTTAGTCCTGATTTCAAATGGTCGGAAAGTCAAGATCTAATTGGATGTTTTTGAGAGCTTTGGGATAATGGGCATTTTACATGCATCCAGGGATTAGAATTCTTAGTTAATAAATTCTGCAATGAATCTGTGATTTCATAATTATGAGTATTCTTTCCACTGTGCAGATCACAGCCTATCTATTCCTTCTCATCCCATGCAATTATCAGGTGTATTTTTCTGTTAATAATCCATATGCTGGACATTTTCCTATGGTTCTTATACAATTTGTGGTAAAGCATTGTGGTGATGGGACTTAAATTTTATCTTTCCCTTTTGTAATTTGATCTGCTCACTTCTTTTTTCTGACCTTTAGACCCTATATTATTTGTCAACTGCAAGTCATCATTGGTAATTTGCTACCTGCACCCATAAATGCATTTTCCCACAGTTTTTTATATCCCTGGAACCTGCAATTCTTCTGAAATTTTGTTCTCTGACATACAGCAATATTGGAAGAATGTTGACACTTAGAAAAATGGGAATTTCCATCATTAAAAGTACTGCATGATTTTCCAAATATGGTCCAACTCAATCTACCTTATTCAATTATGGGCACTGTTTATTATCCATAAGCAGAATTTGTCTGATTTTTTTATACTGATGGATTAATGAGATGGTTGCCCATTCAACGCCATTTCATGGCCAACTTTGTATTTCAATTTTGTTTTTTCCATGATAGATGATTAACACCTTTTTTTTACTTTTAAAGTTTTATTGCTGATTTTAGATTTTCTTTTGAAGTTATTTCCATATATACCTCCTTCATCACTAGAGAGTTCAGCCCTCTGATCACAGTGAGCTTTCTCTTACAATGAAGGAAAAAAAATGTCAAGCAAAACAAGTCAATGCATTGATCAATTCTCATAGTGTATTCAACGTGAAAGAATGAATTCCATTGATTACTCTTTGCTGATAATTGTACTTATTTAAATGTTTGTTCTTCTTTAGCTTATTTGAAAGTCAAAAAGGTTGCTCACTTCTGATTTTTAAATTTTTTTCATGAATAATACTTTTATTGAAGGTTCATATTTTTTGAATTTATTAATAGGCTCTACTTTGCAGAATATTCTACTTGGAGGTACATCTCAGGCTCCCTGCATTTTGAGAATAAGCTATTCCAATCTCTTCTCTGATTTTTTTGAGGACACAGAATAATACTGAATTAGTGAATTGAATTTCTTTCATAGATTAAGCCTTGTTCTGCCAACTCGCAGTTGTTTTAGCTTTGCAATTCTGAAATTTAAATTCTACATACTTTCCAGTTTCATATGTAAAGTTTCTGTCTGGTGGTGATCTATGGATTTAATCAATCAAAAATTTTGCATCTGCATCTAAAACATAGTGATTGTATCTGACAAGATAGGCAACATCCTGGATAGCTAGATAATAGATAGATAAAAGATTGGTAGATAGATAGGAAATTGGCAGAGTTAGATGGTAGATAGAAATAGAGAATAGATATAGAGAATAGAGAGAGTTGGGACATTTCCTTCTATAAATTTTTTTACTTTTTTTTTCAGGGCAATGAGGATTAAGTGACTTGCCCAGAGTCACACAGCTAGTAAGTGTCAAGTGTCTGAGGTCAGATTTGAACTCAAGTACTCATGAATCCAAGGCCAGTGCTTTATCCACTGTGTCACCTAGCTGCCCCCATTTCTTTCTATTTTTAACTACATTTGGGGTAAATATGCCTACTAATTAGATCACTAAGAAAGGGGAGTGGACATTTTTGTAACTTTTAAAAAGAATTCCAGATTACTTTTGAGAATGGATGGGCCTGGGGCAGCTAGATGGCGCAGTGGATAGAGCACCGGCCCTGGAGTCAGGAGTACCTGAGTTCAAATCCGGCCTCAGACACTTAATACTTACTAGCTGTGTGATCCTGGGCAAGTCACTTAACCCCAATTGCCTCACTAAAAAAAAAAAAAAAAAAGGAGAATGGATGGGCCAATTAACAGTTTTTCAATACAGTTTAAGATAACCTGGCTTCCTGTATCCTCTCTGACACTGACTTTTCCAATTTCACAGGAAGAGGTTTTTTTATGCCAATAATACTGACATCTTTTAATTTCTACAACATTATCATAATCCTTCTATCATGTGATAGTCACACTAGTCTCAAGAGTAACATGGAGTTCTTATTATTCCCTCTTTTCCAGATGAGGACATTGAGATTCTTAAAGGTAAAAATTTCCTGAAATTACTGGACACTAAGGGATAGATAAGGAATAAACTTAATAAATGCTTACACACTTGACTAGAATCCAGTAGAGTCATCAGAACCTGTAAGGAAGAGGGGAGTGAGCTTGCTATGTTTTTCTGGCAATTTGGAATTTTTCTGGCAAAGTCATTAAGCCAACTCTGGGGATCTACTAATTACTTATTCACCTCTGGGAGAATTTGAGATTGGGAGGGAAAATGCAGGAGAATGGGTCTTGGGAGGCCTATAAAACTCCAGACTACTGACCCTGAAGTGACAGTGAATAGTCACAGAAAACTGAAGTTAATAGTAGGAATAGCCAAGGGAGCTACAAAGAGTAGTATCTCCATTTTAGCAAGTAAAGAGGGGGAGTCAAGTAATCTAGCAACCTACAGAGAGTGTGCTATCCTCATGTTTCTGTCCCAGTCCATTGGCTAATAAGCGTTCACTGAGAGCAAATTGACCTCCCTGCTGGGGCAAAAAATAAATTGATGAAAAAAATGGCTCTTTATTCCCTAGTATGCCAGCAGGTTGGAATAAGAACCAGGGGTGGGGGGGGGAGAACAAAGAAGGATACACTCTAAGGAAATGGAAGGTGATTCCAACCAACTACAGTATTGGAAAGGCACAAGGGAAGATGAGGACATCTAAATTTGGAGAGAACTAAGTACTAGATTCTTCCCAGAAAAGATCAACCTGAATTTCCTGATAAGAAGGTCACTTCTCATGCCCCATGGAAGACTAAGATGCCACTAATAGTAAGGACACTTGTCCTTACTAAAAAAAATTGTGTCTAGACTCAGTAATTACTATGGGTAAAAACAAGAAGAAGAATAGCATTTCAAGAACACTTTAAAGCTTCCAGAGAACTTTGTATCTGGTATTTCAGTTGTTGCTCACAACAGCCCTGGAGGGAAGATGCTATTATTATCACAGTTTTACAGGTGAGGAATCTGAACCTGAGAGAGGTAAGGGATTTTGTCTAGAGTCACAAAGCTAACAAGTTTTTGAGGTGGGATTTGAACTCTTGTCTTTCTAACTTCAAATGTGGCACTCTATTCCCTATACCAACTATTTGACATAACTAAGATGAAAGCTCTCTTGAGCTGAAGATACCTCAGGAGAAAATGGAGGGCGTTTGTGTTCATATAACCAGACATTAAAAATTTGTACCCACAATCACAAAGCCAAGTGAGCATGGCAAATGGCTAGCTTTTGTCTCTCTTCAACATCTTTTTGTTTTCTTGCTCAGTCCTTCATTAGTGTTGCCTGAACTTTTACTTTGCTGCTTTTTTTACCCCTTCATGACCTAGTTGTAATTCATGGGTTTGATAGAGCTTCCTTTTTAGACAATTGATTGTGCATCTGGCCCTTTCACCTCTATGATTCATCTACCCTGATCTTGATCTTTGCTCATTTACACTGTGGTTTTGACCTTTATATACATAGGAGCTGTTCACCAGCACCTCTCCCCCACCCATAAATACATTTCTAGTGATTGCTACCTCTCAAGAGGATTTGCTCAAGGTCATAGGTCGTACTCAGGCAAGCACTTGAAAGACCTTAAACCTTTACAAGGGAGTTCGTAGAAGGAAGTTAAGACTCCCTTTTTAGAGTTATGGAACCTGTCATATTTTAGCTTAACCTGAACCATGGAAAATACCTCTTCTCCCCCTTTTACCTCAGGGCCCATGTTCAATCTGTAAGTGGAAGTGTATTGAAATTATTGAGACCCAAGAACTTCTCTCCACTTCTGGTGATTCTTGTATAATCAAATAATATTGCCAGAAGGAAGCCAATGATGGGGGGTGGGGGGGGAATCTGGATTTTACAACATAGCTCATTGTTTCATTTCTGATTTAACTAAATGTAGGGTTCTCAGGAGAATGTTTCATAGAATGGGATTTAGCTTTCTGAGGTTTGGTACAGTAATGACCCGCTCTTGGCCTGATGGGAGTTCAGATTTTAATATTTTCCCTACATGCACTGAGGAGCAGGGTTGGGAATAGAATCTGCCAGGATCTACCACTGTGGTCTTCTATCCCATCCCACCCACCTTGAGAAAAGCTAAGATGTTTCTCTGGGAGAAGTTGCAACTGGACACTGCCCAATAAAAGAGGGGACAAAAATATTGAATTAGACAAAGTCAGGGGTCAGTAATCAAGGATATTGACTGTTAAGCAATCAATTTTATATCGGGCCTCTTTGACAAGTTAGTGAAACCTATGTACTCCTCAGAATGGTGCTTTTAAATTCCTAAATTGGATTAAATAAGATTTCAAAAGAAACCAATTATACTGAAATACAATTGTCAAAATATATTTTTAAAATAAGTATGCAGAGAGAAGTTTAAAACCACTATAAAGGCAGTAGTTGAAGTCTATATTAGAAGTTATAAGTATATAAAAGGAAATCACAAAATTGGAGGGATAGACCAAGAAAATTGTTTAGAGTCAAGTAGGATATCAGACTTGAGAAGTAAGGAGGGGGTCAAGGTTTAAAATGCTCAAGAAAATGTGTAACAGATTTTTCCAGCTCATATTTATTTTTATGCCTGGGCATGACAGATCACCCCTCTCTTCCAGCTTCACCTACACTCACTTCAGTTGGAGTGTTTCCCTTAGCCCCATACATCCCTACCCCCCACCCTGCCAATAGCATTATTATAAAAGAAACTGGCCATATCTAACTGGGAGTATAGAGGAATACTTCCAATGAAAGCAAAGAGGAATGTAGTTTACCAGAGACAGGATCATCTGATTCAGAGGCTTTGAAAAGAGATGGAAAGGAAGAAAAATTCCCAAGATATAAGTAAAAAACCACATACAATAGAAAGAAGATAGAAATAGAAAGAAGATTGCCAGTAGATGTATTCAATAACGTGTAGCAAATCATGATGTCAAAGAGGATAGGAAAAAAAAGAGATGTATCACCAACTGTGTTGGCAATTTCCTCTAAGGATGGTGGACCCTTTACATCTGACTTGCAAATGAAACCTCCTATCTAAGTTGTCTTTCCCAATTAGGATGTCAACTTGAGGACAGGTACTACTGTGGTTCTTTTCTATTTGTAACCCCCCAACACCCAGTACAGTTCAGTGCACATGTTAAACTCTTGATATATACATTAATTCATAACCTGGAAAAGTCAACACAATTATCATACCAGTTTTGCAGATGAAGAAATTGAGGCTGAGACATTAAGTGACTTCCTCAGTGTCAGGTAGTAAGTGTCTGAGGAACAAATCATTGGCAGGTTTTTCTCCCTTTATGTCATGCTTCTTTTTTAACATGAGCCACATGATTAGCAGAGAAAAAAGATACATTTACAAAGAGGTTCTTTGATTTCTATTGAAAGGAGAGAGAGGAGCAGCTAGGTGGCACAGTGGATAAAGCACCAGCCCTGGATTCAGGAGGACTTGAGTTCAAATCCGGCCTCAGACACTTGACACTTACTAGCTGTGTGACCCTGGGCAAGTCACTTAACCCCAATTGCCTCACCAAAAAAAACGAAAAAGAAAAGAAAGAAGAAAGGAGAGAGAATATGAACTAAGAAAGGTGATATACTCTTTCACCAGTCCCCCCAAAACAAAGCTTCTTAAACTGTGGGTTGTGTCCCCATATGGCATTATATAGTTGAATGTGGGGGTCAAATAAAATTGGCAACAGTAAAAGGTTATGTACCTATAGACCCAGGGTTGCATACTTTTTTTTCTGATAAAAACAAATACATAAATAAAAATTTAAAATTAAAAAAAAAATTCTCTGACAAAAGGGGGTCATGAATAGAAAAACTTTAAGAAGCCCAGTCCTAGAGCACAAACCCCCTGAAGCATAAACTCCAGGGAAGTCAGTGATAGAAAGAAAGGTCTCATTTATGGCAAAATGGTCATAGAAGTTCTTTTTGTGGTGGAAAAAAATGGGAAATTTAATTGGTGCCAAGTGATAAAAATTGTGGCATATGAACATAATGAAGTATTATTGTGTCATAAAGAATGAATATGAGGAATTTCAGGAA
The DNA here is from genome assembly GCF_019393635.1 of Dromiciops gliroides. Classification (NCBI taxonomy): domain Eukaryota; kingdom Metazoa; phylum Chordata; class Mammalia; order Microbiotheria; family Microbiotheriidae; genus Dromiciops; species Dromiciops gliroides. Next base: position 256,683,266 of record NC_057865.1, read on the forward strand.
AAAGGAAGATATATATGAAGTTGCCCAGAGCAAAATAAGTAGAACCAAGAAAACAATGTATATCAGTTACAATTGTGCAAGTAAAATAGCTGTAAAAGGCAGCTGAACTCAACTTAATTTTATATTGTTCATGGATAACAGGTGATATAATATAGTTTTTACCATCTATATTAACCTGGGATGCCAGATATTTACAGTCACAGAGCCTCCATAAATGATCCTGACAGACAGGGCTACAGGTTCTGAGCTGTGGGTCTTAAGGAAACCCCAAAGATACTTCCTGGGCCTGTTGGGATGTGGCTATCTTGCCAGTACCAGTATCCCAGACTGGATCAAAGTTAAGGACAGGGGGGCAGGTTGGTTGCTCAGTGGACAAAGCACTGGTCCTGGATTCAGGAGGACCTGAGTTCAAATCTGACCTCAGACACTTGACACTTATTAGCTGTGTGACCCTGAGCAAATCACTTAACCCTCAATGCCCCACCAAAAATGAAGAAACAAACAAGCAAAAATTTAAAAAAATAGTTAAGGACAACTTTGCTCCAATCCTTTGCATTATCTGCAGTTGCCTAGGTATGTACATGTACATGCCATGCTGATTTTTTACCCTTTTTTGGCAGGGTAGCTAGACTGGTAGATCAGGGAAGCACTATAGACAGTCTTACTTTTCTTGGATTCTATTAGGCAAAACCTCCCATCATGCTCTCATCTTATTCTAGAGATCACCATAATTACCACCACAGCAACAATTTTCTTAGTTATTTCAGCTTCCCTCTCATCCCTCTCCCTCATGTTCCCTCATCACTAATACAGGCAATCACAACCAGCCCAAAACATTATGACAGGGTATAGGATACCTACTACACAATTGGTTCATCTGACTCCCCAAAAATATATCTCCTTTCAGAGTATCCAAGGATCATCCATTTGGTCCCATAGTGCTTAATTCTTACAGGGCTGATCTCTCCAGGAAATGCTCCTTGGCCACTTCATAGCAATTCTGAGCAGCTAAATCAATTTTTTCCCATTCGATTAAAAATCAATGTTAAAAAAAAAAAAAAGAAAGGGGCAGCTAGGTGGTGCAGTGGATAGAGCACTGGTCCTGGAGTTAGGATTACCTGAGTTCAAATCTGGCCTCAGACACTTAACACTTACTAGCTGTGTGACCCTGGGCAAGTCACTTAACCCCAATTGCCTCACAAAAAAAAAAAACAAAAAGAAAAATCAAGGGAGACAGAATGAGCTCCTCATACAACTTTGGTGTTCGCAGGCACTTTGGCTCCATTGAAAGTAATGATGAAATGCCACAGGCCTTTCTTGGCCATATTCATCTTATCATCCACACCCCAATGAGGAACTTTCTGGAATCTGTGGAACTTGACTTGGAACATAGCTTGAAGCCTCATCAATAGTGATTAGTAATTCCCCAAAAGAGAAAAAGACCTATTTGTACAAAAACATTTATAGCAGCATTTTTTGTGGTGGCTAAGAATTGGAAATCAAAGGGATGCCCATCAATTGGGGAATGGCTAAAAAAAAACTGTGGTATATAATGGTGATAGAATATTATTGTGCTATAAAAAAATGACAAACAGGATGACTTCAGAAAGGCCTGGAAAGACATATATTAAATGATGTATTGTGAAGTGAGCAGAACCAAGAGAACATTGTACAGAGACAGCAATATTGTTTGATGAAAAACTGTGAATGACAACTATTCACAATAATACAATGATCCAAGACAATCCCAAAGGACTATTGGTGAAACATACTGTCCACCTCCAAAGAAAGAACTGATGTTGATAAAAAAGACTGAAGCATGCTAATTCCCCACTTTCTTTCATTTTTTTTCCTTTTAATCAAGTTTCCTTTTACAGAATGACAAATACGGCACTGTTTTACATATTCACACATGCATGACCCATACCTGATTATTTGCTGTCTCAGGGAGGGGGGAGGGAAAGAAGAAAAATTGGAACCCCAAACTATAAATAAAAATGTTTATTATTTTAAAAAATGGTCAGTAACTCTGGAGGAGATTTAAGGTCAGGAGTAGAGCACCCGAAACTGATCATCTTGAAGGATCATAGAGACCTAGAAGGAACCTTAGAGACCATTGACTCTCACACCTTCACTTAACAAATAATTTTTAAAACCCTTGAGGTACAGGAAAGTCACATGACTTGCCCAAGATCACATAGCTAATAACTATCTAAGATGGGTTTTGAACCCATGCTAACTTCATTAGCCCATTAATCCATTAATTCATTACCTCATTCCTAACTTCAAGTCCAGTGTTATGTCCAATATGCCATCACTGCTAGTGGGAGAGGTAACTGTGGTAACTATTATCCCATCTTTGGATACACTTTTTGATAGAATAGCTAGACTGGTAGATAAGGGAAACACCAGAGCCATATTTTTATTTTTCTTTGATTGTATTTGGCAAAGCCTCCTCTGATATTCTTTTCTCATTCTAGAGCCAGGGAGAGAGGATAAGAAGAAGGCTAAATGGATTTGAAGTTTTGTGAATAGCTAGACTCAATAACTGTTGATTAATCCAAGTCAATTTTGAGAAAAATTATCAGTAAAATACTGTATGTGATCTTGCTTACCTTGTTGAGTTCAATACTTTTATCAATGATTGGGATGGGATCAAGACATAAATGGTGTACTTATCAAATTTGCAGACAACTTGCCATTCCTTACCTATGACTTTCCTCCTACCTCTGTGCCTCTGCACTAGATGTTGCACAGGCCTGATATGCTCTCCACTATCACTAATACTTCTTAGAATCCATAGCTTCCTTTCTTCAACATGCATTTCAAATACCACCTTCTGTAAAAGCCCTTCCCTGACCTTCTCAGTTGCTAGTGCTGTCCTCTCTAAAGTCACTTTCAATCTCCTCCATTCATATCTTAGACATGCCTATTTATGGATATGTTGTCTCACTCTCAGAATGTAAGATCCATGAGGATAAGGAATAATTTTTGCTATAAAAAATTCCTATGTCTAGCATAGTACCTAATACAAATAAGAGATTACTACATGCTTGTTGATTTCCACACAATGACACTTTGAGGGGAAAACATCTAATTTACTGGATGACACTATCTTTGCAGACAAGATTATAAGCAGTATGTGTGTGTATATATATGTTTTATATATATCCTCTCCCCTCTGTCTTCTTTCACATATATATGTATGTATATATGCATGTATGTCTATATCCATACATGTATACACACACACACACACACACACACACACACACATATATATATATATGAAAGAAGACAGAGGGGAGAGGATGGAATAAGTATTTTTATAGCATCTATTATGTGCCAGGAACTGTGTTAATACCTTTCAAAAAATATGTGATTTCATTTTTACAGCCACCCTGTGAGGTAGGTAATATTATCATACCCATTTTATGGTGGAACAAACTGAGGCAAACAGAGGTTAAATGAATTGTCCATGGTCACACACCTAGTAAGTGTCAAAGATTGGATTTTAACTCAGGTTTTTCTTTTTTCTTTTACTCCAAGCCCAGAACTCTATTCAATGCACCAACTAGTTGCCTCTGAAATAGTGTTGGTCATAGACTCAACAGAAACTTTTGTTCTAATGCTTTCTCCAACCTTTTCTAGCTATGTGTCATTAAGATAATCACAAAACCTTTTGATGCCCATTTTCCTTATATTAAAATGAATATAATAATACCTGTAGCACCATGGAACTCATAGAGTTGGAGGGATTGAATGAGATAATATCTGTAGAGTAAAAAGAAAATCTCCAAGTTCTATGTAAATGTCAGCTACTATCAAAAGAGTTATGACCCCGATAAAAAAGCAGTTAATTGGTTTTTGGACTGGTTGATTGACCATAACCAAAGAATATTTATTAATGGATTGTTGTCTTTGTGGAAAGAGCTTTGTAATGAAGTACCCCCAAGGTGCTGTCCTTGGTTCTATTCCACTCAACATTTTTATTAATGATTTCTCTAAATAAGTATCTGGAATACTTATCAAATTGGGGAATGACATTAAGCTGGGAGGGTAGGTTATAGACTAGATGACAGATTGTAATTCTTGAAGATAATTGTCAGGTTAGACAGTGGAATGAAAGTTGCAAGAAGAAATTTAATAAGTTTTCATATAAAGTTCCACTGTCTTCTGTCCTGATCAGAATGAATTTTTGATATTGTGTCTAATTCTTGGCATGACTTTTGAGAAAGGATATTGGAAAATTGGAACATGGCCATAAGAGAATGACCAGAAATTATGAAAGACTTGAAACCATGTTATATAAGGAGAGATTGGAGGAATTAAGAACATTTAACCTAAAGATCCTGAAAGAAGGACAATAAGTATCCATGTCACTGGCTATTAAAGGCTCATTGGCTATTTGTTAAGGAAATTGTAGGCAGAATTCATTATTTGTGTAAGGTTTTAAATACATGCTCCTTGTAGTATCTTATATCTTTAAGATTCTATGATCCTAAGAACCTCAGTTTTCTAATTAGTTGGGTAAAAGAGATGATTGTGTTGCACTAATTCAATACTCTCTCTAGAGGCATAGAAAGGATTAGTTGTTGTTATTATTTATTTCAATAATTTCATGAGTTCAGGCATGATTGTAGGAGTAATATAATAAAAAGATCTACAGATTACTTGAATTCTTAGAAAGTTGTTTCTATAAATGACATTTGGCTACTATAAAAATATAACAATTTAGAGTTCCATTTCTCAACTTCTGTGTTAATGATCTTCCATCTCAGTATGTCTTCCTTTCTAGCATGTATGACAATAAATTACTCCACCACTCAAGAATACATCTTTCACCCAATTACCAGTAAATGCCAGGTCATCTAAATTGGGAGGATTATGTTTTTAGCTGAAATCAAAACATAGCTTTTGAACTTGTTCCTCAGATTGCTGGAAGTGATGACTTCATATATTTTAAAGAACAGGCACTAACAAAATCTTGAATTATGTTAATGTTAACCCATTTGTATTCCCTTCTTCCCGAACTTCTGGAATATGTGCATTTCATTTTATGAGAATAGTCTCCAAATGAGATTCTGTATAGTTCAAGGAAAATAGTCAATAGATTACAAAGAAAGGTTATTCTGTGTAAAATATTCTGTGATTTCCTCAATGTAGGGCATTTTCCCTAATTTGTAAATAACATCATATAAATCCTTGAAAAGTGCCTGAAACGCAAGAGGTTAAATGACTTGCCTTGGGTCATTTAGCTAGTAAGTGCCAAAAGTATTATTTGAACCTAATTCTTCCTAACACATGCATAGCGATCTATGCAATATACCGCACTGCCTTTACAACTCTAAAACATGGAAACATTTAAGGCATTTGGGTGATTTGGTAAAGATGAGTAACAAGTGAATTCAAGGCAACTTATTTACACAGTGATCCTGGGCAACTTAACCCTCTTTTCCTCAATTCCCTCACCTATAAAAAGAACTAGAAAAGGAAAAGGCAATCCACTGCAGTATATTTGCCAAGAAAACCCCAAATGGGTCATAAAGAATTGGATATGACTGGAATGGGCAAACAACAAAAGTCATTTACATAGAAAGTTGGATTGTGTGATATACTAGAAATAACACTTGACTATAACAATTTATTTTGTAGGTAACATGGAGACATCTGGAGAACCTTACTATGTAGACAAAATCTCCCATTCATTTGAAATTTACTTAAAACCTCCTCTATGACAGTGCTGAATAGCTTTGGTGGGTACTTCTTCCTGTCATGCCCTCTCCCTTATGACTTGCTTAATGTTGATAATAAAAGGATTATTCAGTGTATAGATTAATCAATAGGTTTTTTTTAAGTGTCTACTGTATGTCAGTCAATGTTCTAGGAACTGGGGATTCATTCCCTGACCTTGAATAACTTACATTCTATCAAATGGAGTAATGGTGGTGTTTCTTTCACATAATGAAACATTTCATTAAAACTGTCCAAAAGTGGAATGGGATTTCTCAAGAAGTCCTAATTTCCCTGTCACTAGAGTCTTCAAGTAGAGAATAAGTAAGCCCTTGACAGTGGTATCATGGAAAGGATCCCTATTTGGCTATGTATTTGGGTTAGAGTCATTAGAGAAGGGCTTCTTAAATTGGGGATCTATGGTCTCCTTAGGGGTCACTGGACAGATTTCAGAGAGTTTTAGAATTTATTTTCTATTTGGTCAACTACATTTCAATATATTTTATTTTCTTTGTAATCTTGTGCTATTTAATGCATATTAAACATTATTTCCTTTTTTTTGTGGAACAATGGGGGTTAAGTGACTTGCTCGGGGTCACACAGGTAGTAAGTGTCAAGTGTCTGAGGCTGGATTTGAACTCAGTTACTCCTGAATCCAGGGCTGATGCTTTATCCACTGCACCACCTAGCTGCTCCCTAAATATTATTTTCAAAAATGGTCCACAGGCTTTCCCATGCTGTCAGAGGGGTCTATGACAAAATAAAATGGTTAAGAACATACGCATCACCTGGCCTTTTATTTATTACAAATGGTTAATTCTATGATTCTGTTAATTTTTCTAATACACAACTCTGACAAAATTATTCCCCTGGCTGCAATTCACCTCTCATTCATTGCCCCTTATTCCCAAACTAGACTGTTCATACAATGGTTTTGTAATAATGGGCCAGACAGAGGGGAAGGTTGATAAGTACTGGGACTTTATTGGGAAAACCTCAAAACAAATTAAGGGTATAGAATTTTTACTCAGCGATTGTATTGTTGAGACTTTAAATATAAGAAAAGGGGTAGGTGTACATGTCTATATGATAACATTCATAACCAATTTTATAATAGCACAAAAATTATGCAATCAATATTTAAAGAGTACAACATTAATGGAACATTATGAGACCATTAAAATGACAAATAAGATAAGTACAAGGAAAGACATAAAGACTTATGAAGTGATGCAAAGGAAAATAATAAGAACCAAAGGCATGAAAAATAACTATAAAAATGATGAGGGTATGTCCAGAATTAGATGATTAAGATCCTGCTAAATTTCTTTTCCTTAATGAGGTGTCAAATTAATTTAATTAGGAATGAACTTGCCTGCCCCTAGGACTGCCCCTTTACAATGAAGATAACTGACTGATTTGCAATAAGTTCATACACATGGAGCACACTCTTAGACTTAGCTTTTATTAATCACTTACTATGTACAAAGCTGCTAAGTGTTGAGAATACAAATATAAAAGGGAGACAATTCCTGCTCTCAAAGAGCTCACACTATACTTAGGAAGACTTTTTTCCTCTCCTTCTTCTTCTCCCCTCCCTCTCCCTGTCTCTATCTCTCTCTCTCTCTCTCTACACACACACACACACACACACACACACACACACACACACACACAACATAGACAGTTTCAGCTGTTTATCAGATAGAAAGTTGTCATGATTGTTAGGGCATAGTGGCAAAAATAGATGGCAATGTTTCTTTGATATAATTTCCATGGCTAAAACAATGGCAATTTCTGCCACTGGACCATTTGACAATGCCACAGACTTTTGTGACAAGAACTTTCTTTTCTGGGTCTTCAATTGTTATGTCTGAAATATCTGGAGAAGCAGCTCCCAGGTCATGTCTCCACAGTGTTTGCATCTCAGAATGATGGCTGCAGATGCTAGGCTGAAATCACTGATATAACAAAGGCTCCTGGGTTCAATGTCCTGAGCTGTCCCCAACAAGGTCTGAGGGAAGATACTGTTGAAGATGCTGGTAGTGCTTTAATATTCCTGGTGAATATTGCTTACTATCTCTTCCTTAGTGTGCCTTGTTGCTTCAGCTAGGCTGTGAGTGGAAGCTGGTGAGGAAGCTAGATCCTTCTCCATAGGAGTCACCTCACCAAATGATAAAGTCTCTGTGTCCTAACCTGAAAGTAAGCCCAGTAGGGATGAGATTGGGGATTTGTATAGGTTCCCATATTCAAGTAAAACTCAAAAAAATATTTTTGTAACTCCTATAACTGGCTAATTAATTTGATAGTTTCTGATGAAAGTTATTTTTCTGGTTCAGCACTATCCTATAAACACATGTCTCAAGATCATTGTTGTCTGACTTCCACAGAAAGGAAAAAAAAACTACGAACAAATATAATTAATGAAGCATTCGTCAAATGCCTATTATTTGAACACTCTAGGAGGTAAATTGTATAGGTAGATTAACAGGATATGATTTTTGCCCATGAGATGCTTATAATCTAGTAAGGGAGAAAAGGCAGAAATGTGAATAATAACAAAAGAAAGCCAATGAAAAAGAGGCACAAAAATCAATGTGGAAGTTCAGAGAAATGAGTGCCTACTTCCAAAAGGAAGAATACAGGTAGACTTCATGAAGGAGGTGGCATTTGAGTAGGCCAGAAGCTGAATAAATAGAGTTGAGGTCATTCTAGACATAGTGATCCAAGGCACAAAGACAAGAAAACATGGATCACCTTCAAGGAACATAAAGTGGCCCTCTTTGCTTAGAGCATAATGTACTTGAAAAGAAATGTGAGATAAGACTGGAGAGATATGGTAGACTCTAATAATGAAAAACCTTGAATATCACTTTAAAGAGCTTGGATTGTATGGGTTATACAACAGGGGTCTGTAAAATGTTTGGGAATGCAGGAGATACATAAATCAGCACTGGGTATTAGAAAGCTTATTATATAGAATCTACTGGAACATGAAGAGGTATCTAATGGGATCTAATGAGAATTTGAATCAGGGTCAGTACCATGGAAATTAGATGGAGAGGAGGGAGATGCAAGGAATATTATAAAATAGGGAGTGATAACTGATTTAAGAGGAAGATTTAAGTAGAAAGGGATTATTCCTTTAGAAACCATACAAAGTCTGATTCTAGGTTATTAAGTCAATCAATAATCATTTATTATGGTATTTCTATGTTCTAGGCACTAGGGACATAAACTCAGAAATTCCTGTCCTCAAAAAACTTACATTCTACTGGAAGAATATAATGTCCAAATGATATGAATTCAAGAACAAAGAACTGTTTTCACTTACTAAGGGAATATATTCAAGGCAGAGACTCCTGTAGAAACAATTAGCTTTGGGAAGAGAATCATAAACATAAATACAATTGTGACTTTGCTCATTTCCTTTTATCACTATATATATTACCCAGACCTTAACTGTGACATTTACACAGCTTTATACAGTAGATATAGTGAAGAGCCTCTCATATTTTCTGTTCATTTTGAAGGGGGCACCTACAAATGCAGAGAATAAATCTCCTATTCTCTTAGGGAAGGAATTAATGTTGGCTGGTTAAATAAATCTCTCCTTTTTCCTTCTTATCACTCATCTTCACCATTACAAGACAATAATTGTGAATATTCCAGGCATCTATCTCAAGTTAAATATACTGCATCATATTGTTCATGCATTGTTAACTAGGGCAGTATAAAACAGTAGTACTACTCTTCCCTTGGGAATCTTGTGAATGTTGGATGTATATTTCATGAGGCTATTCCAGTAAAATATAGACACATATGTAAATAAAACAAGAACCAAACTTGACAGGGGATTGAGGCTATGACAATCATTAGAGCCTGATTCGTCTACTGCTGTTTTTTCAATAGCAATGGGTTTCATTAAAATGCCATTTTTCACCGGGCAAAATGGTATACATCTGGTACCGGGGAGGCTAAGGCTGGTGCTTCTTTTGAACTCAGAAGTTCTGAGCTGCAGTGCACTAAGCCAATGGGTGCCTGCACTAAGTCAGGTATAAATGTAGCATTTCCCTGGGAATAGGAGGAGGTTATTAGATAATCAATCCATGGAGGGGCAAAGTAGCTCATATCAGAAAAGAGATGGTGAGTCCCAGTCTTCTCTAGGCAAAGCAAGGCAAGGCAAGAAAATGAAAGTAGGGGAGAAGAGACAAAAGGAAAGGAAGGCAGTAGAGAGAGAGGAGGTAAAAAGGAAATGGAGAGAAGAAAGGGGTAAGAGGAAATGAGGAGGGGAAGAGAGGAGTAGGAAAGAGAGAGGACAAAAGAGAATCTTCCATGTTTCAGTATTAACTATTTTGAGAGACTTTTTGGGGCAGCTAGTTGGCACAGTGGATAGAGCACCGACCCTGGATTCATGAGGACCTGAGTTCAAATCTGGCCTCAGACACTTAACACTTACTAGCTGTGTGACCCTGGAAAAGTCACTTAACCCCAATTGCCTCAAAAAAAGAAAAAAGAAAAAAGAGACTTTTGCTTACAGAAGGATCATGCTGAATATGTGCTAAATTAAATTGTTGAACAGCAAACACACAGTCACACATCACATAATTGTGCTTCACTTTATCTAACAAAAATCACAAAATGCTGTGCTTAGGAGCTGATCTAAATTTCATAGTAACACTGCACTTTATCCTGATTGTGCCTGAGCTGAAGAATTGATTTCAGTTTGGGCTTCACATTTCAGAAAGGAGATTGCTGGAGAGGCAATGTGACACAGTGGATAGGGTCAACCTTCAGTTCAGATAGACCTGGGTTCAGGTCTCGCGTATGACTCATAGTAGCCTGTGTGACACTGAGAAAGTCACTTATCCTCTTTCAGTTTCAGTTTGCTCACCTATAAAATGGCATCAACTCCTATATGTCACATAGGCCTTTTCTGAGGACTAAATGAGATCATGCCTATAAAGTTCTAAAAAAATGACTATTATTACTACAAATAATGGGAGTATTTCTCTTCTCAGCTCTCCAGGCAACTAACTCCCTCAGAAGAGACATTACATACCAGGTACAGTTTTGTAATGTAGAATTCAATTGGACACTACTTTTTGCCCTTGAACATATCACTACCTTGTCCCAGGTCAATTGTGCCTTGTCAAATCCCAATCCTGGATCCCTTTTATCATCTGCCTCCTCCAGTCTGACTCATGTTCTATTGAAGAGAAGGGACAAAGTCCATAAAACAATGGTGACTGCATCCATGCTAAGTTTCTTCCAGCTAATTTAAACTGGGACTTCACCATAGCAAGGCAATCTTACCTAAATGATTCTATAGGAAATGGAACAATCCCCTTCAGCAAAGCAATTTCTGAACCTTTTCTTTACTTTTCAAGCCTCCTATGTTGTTTCCTCTTCTCATCCTCTCTACTGACAACTCCTCTTGTATTTCTTTTTTATTTTTGTTGAGGCAAATTGGGGTTAAGTGACCTGCCCAAGGTCACACAGCTGCGAAGTGTTACATGTCTGAGGCCGGATTTGAACTCAGGTCCTCCCAACTCCAGGGCCAGTGCTCTATCCACTGTACCACCTAGATGCCCCTTGTCTTTCTTTTTTATGATATTTGATTTTTTTATAATAAACATTTTTCTTTAAACTGTTGAGTTCCAAATTCTATCCCTCCTTCCCTTACCTCTCCCCTCACTGAGGTAGTAAGCAATCAGATAAAGGTTACACATGTGCAATTATATAAAACATTGCCATATTAGTAATTTTATATAAGACTTGAATAAAATTAAAAAATAAAAGAATGTGAAAATAGGATGCTTCAGTCTATGTTCAATCAATTTTAGTTCTTTCTCTGGAAGTGGATAGTGCGCCTCATCATTAGTCCTTTGGGATTGTCTTGGATCATTGAATTCTTGAGAATACTTAAGTCATTCACAGTTTTCTTGAACAATATTGCTGTACAACATTCTCCTGGTTCTGTTCCTTCCAGGTTTTTCTGAAATCATCCTGCTCATCATTTCTTATGATACAATAATATTCTATTATAATCATATGCCACCGCTTCTTTATCTATTTCCTAATTGATGACATCAATTTGATTTCTATAAATATTTTTCGTACAACTAGGTCCTCTTCTATTTTGGGTTTGTTTTTGTTGTTGTTGTTTTTGTGTCTTTAGGATATAAACCTATCAGTGGTATTCCTGGATCAAAGGGTATACAAATTTTGATAGCCCTTTGGGCATAGTTCCAAATTACTCTCCAGAATTGGTGGAATAGTTCACAACTCCACCAAAAGTCGGTTAGCATCCCAGTTTTCTCATATTCCCTCCAGCATCCAACATTTTCCTTTTTTGTTATATTTGCCACTGAAAGGTATGAGATGGTACCTCAGAGTTGTTTTAATTTGCATTTCTCTGATCAATATTGATTCAGAGCATTTTTTTTATATGAGTAGAAATCATTGATTTCTTTGTCTGAAAACTGCCTGTTCGTTTCTTTTGACCATTTATCAATTATGGAATGACTTCTTTTTTCATAAATTTGATTCAATTCCCTATATATTTGGAAAATGAGGCCTTTATCACAGATGCTAATTTTGGTTGCATTGTTTTGGTTGTGCAAAAGCTTTTATTTTTTATTTTTTATATTTTTCCCCAATTACATGGAAAAACATTTTTTCACATCCATTTTTTTTTGCAGGGCAATGGGGGTTAAGGGACTTGCCCAGGATCACACAGCTAGTAAGTGTCTGAAGTCAGATTTGAACTCAGGTACTCCTGAATTCAGGGCCAGTGCTTTATCCACTGTGCCACCTAGCTGCCCCCTAACATTCCATTTTTAAAACTTTGTGTTCCAAATTCTCTTCCTCCCTCCCTCCCCAAGCCCCTTAAGAATTCAAGAAATTCAATTTAAGTTACACATGTGTAGTCATGAAAACCATTTCCACAATAATCAGGTTGTGAAAGAAAAAAGATTTTAAAAAAACTTAAGAAAAAGGAACAAAAAAAAATTATGTTTCAATCTGTATTCAGACACCGTCAGTTCTTTCTCTGGAAATTAACTGTATTTTTCATAAATCCTTCAGAGTTTTCTTGGATCATTGTATTGATGAAAATAGCTAAGTCATTCACAACTGATCATCTTATAATATTGCTATTACTTTGTGTACAGTACATTTGACTTTGCATCAGTTCATGTAAGTCTTTCCAGGTTTTTCTGATAGCATCCTGCTCATCATTTCTTTTTTTTTTAATATAAAAGGATTTTATTATTTTCCCATTACATGTAAAGATAGTTTTTGACATTTGTTTTCATAAGAGTTTTAGTTCCAAATTTTTATCCCTCCCTCCCTTCTCTCCCCCCCTCCCTAAGACAAAAAGCAATTTGATATAGGTTATATATGTACAATCACAGTAAACATATTTTTGCATTAGTCATGTTGTAAAAGAAGAATCAGAACAACAGGGGAAAACCTCAAAAAAAGTAAAAACAATATGATTTAATCTGAATTGAGAATCCACAGTTCTTTTTTCTGGATATGGAGAATATTTTCCATCATGAGTCCTTTGGAGTTGTCTGGGATCATTGTACTGCTGAGAAGAGTTAAGTCTATTACAGTTAATCATTATACAATGTTTCTGTTACTGTGTACAAATGTTCTCCTGGCTCTGCTCACTTCACTCAGCATCAGTCCACTTAAGTCTTTCCAGGTTTTTCTGAAATCTGCCTGCTCATCATTTCTTACAGCACAATAGTATTCCATTATATTCATATGCCACAACTTGTTCAGACACTCCCCAATTGATGGGTATTCCCTTAATTTTTAATTCTTTTGTCACTACAAAGAGAGCTGCTATAAATATTTTTGTACATGTGGGTCCTTTCCCCTTTCTATGAGCTTTTTGGGATACAGACCTAGTAGTGGTATTACTAGGTCAAAGGGTATGCACAGTCCCATAAGCCCTGCTCATCATTTCTTTTTTTTTTTTTTAAGTGAGGCAATTGGGGTTAAGTGACTTGCCCAGGGTCACACAGCTAGTACGTATTAAGTGTCTGAGGCCAGATTTGAACTCAGGTACTCCTGACTCCAGGGCTGGTGCTCTATCCACTGCACCATCTAGCTGCCCCATGCTCATCATTTCTTATAGCACAATAGTGTTCCATCATAATCACATCCCACAATTTGTTCAGCCATTCCCCAATTGGTGGGCATCTCCTCAATTTTGAATTCAACTTTTTGGGTTTTTTCTCCTTTTGCATACTGACCTAGTAGTGGTATTATTAGGTCAAAGAGTAGGCATAATTTTATAGCCCTTTAGCCATAGTTCCAAATTGCTCTACAGAATGTTTGAATCAGTTTACAACTTCACCAAGAGTGCATTAATGGCTCATTTTCGCCACATCCCCTACAACATTTGTCATTTTCCTCTGCTGTCCTATTATTCAATCTAATAGTTATGAAGTAGTATCCCAGAATTGTTCTGACCTGCATCTCTCCAATAAATAGTGATTTAGAGCATTTTTTAAAAATATAGGTATTTTAAAGTATTAAGGTATAGATAGCTTTGATTATTTCATCTAAAAACTTAATATCTTTTTATCATCTATCAATTGGGGAATGGCTCTTATTTCAACGAATTTAACTCAGTTCTCTATGTGTTTGAGAAATGAGGCCTGTCAGACAAACTTGAAAAGCTTTTAAATTTAATATAATAAACATTATCTATTTTACATTTTGTAAAACTATTTTTTCTTTGGTCCTAAATGTTTCCCCTTTCCATAAATCTGACAGATAAACTATTCCATGCTCTTTTAATTTGCTTATGGTATCACCCTGACTTGTCTCATATTTCACGGAAAAAATAAAATTACTGTTAAGGGTACCATCATCCTTCTAGTCACTGAAGTTTTTAACTTCAGTATCATCTTCAACTACTCATTCAGTCACCCCACAGAACCAATCAGTAGTTTAATCTTGTTGTTTCTTTCTCTACAACATCATTCTATACCTTTTCTTTTTTCCACTCACAACTACCAGCAGTTTAGGGCCTCAATCCTGGACTATTATAGCCTTCAAATTGGTTTTCCCACCTCAAGGCTATCTTTCATTCATCCATCCTCCACTCAGTCACCAAAGTGGTTTTCTTAATGTCTATGTTTTAACATATCATGTTCTTTCACCTCCATACCAATTCCTCAAGATACATGAATTCCTCCCTATTATCTCCAAAGCCAAAAATAAAATCCTGTTTGGCATTTAAAACTCTTCACTACCTGGCCCCTCCTAACATTTCTAATCTTATCTACTTCACTCCAGGTTCCAGCCATACTGACCTACTTGATCCTTGTATACAATCATCTCTTATCTCTGAGCCTTCACACTGCTTATTCTCTATGTTTAGAATTCTCTCTCCGCTCCTTTAAATCTTAGCTTTAGGATGACACCTTCCAAATAATTTTTGGAGGGTGTTACTGGTATCACCAGGTGGTAGAACCATTGTATCTAATCTTACCTTCTGTGTAGTGTATATTTTTCTCATATGATTTTATGTTTTAAAATTTATTTTATTTTAATTTATATAATAAAATAAGAATTTCCATAATATAGTATAATTTTTATAAGATTATTACACATGAAACTGCTAATCTAGATATCTAATCTATATAGCTATAATCTATAAATCTATACAACATGCTATTCCTTTTAAATATGTATTAAAGTTGTCATGCATTTTTCCTCCCCCTGCCACAGAGATGGCTAACATTACACACACACACACACACACACACACACACACGTGTGTGTGTGTGTGTGTGTGTAAAATCATTCTATAAATGTATTTATCAGTTTTATATACTTCCCCATTAGAATGTAACCTTCTTGAAAGCAGGAACTATTTTTGGCTTTTTCTTTGTATCACTAATACTTTGCACAGTGTATAATAAACTTGATAAATGCTTGTTGATTGACTAATTACTCTGAATTGTCTGTCAGAGCAAGTTTTCCTCACCAGGAGTTCCTTAATGCTGTTGAAATTACAGGTATGGACCAAATCCCAAATCGACAATCTAAGGTAGTATAGAATATAGCTGGGCTTGCTTAGGAGTCAGAAAGCCTGGAATTCAAGTCTTGATTCTGACACTTACTACCCAGGTAACCATAATCAAAACCCTTAATCTTTCAGTGTTCCCAAGAAACTCTCTAAGCCTATAAATTACTAGTGATATTCATAAATGGAAGGAGTATTTATTCATTCCAGAGTTTCAATATCATATCCTTTTATACCTATGAAATCACAAGTTCAAACTTCACTTCAACCATTGTGCCTCAAAAAAAAAAGAAAAGAAAAGAAAAGAAAAGAAAAGAAAAGAAAAGGTATCCAGAGGAGGGCAACCAAGATAATGAGAGACATAAAGATCATTTCATAGAAGGACAGGTTAGAGGAAATGAGGATTCTTAGCATAAAGAAGAAGAGATTTCTGGGAGTAAATTATCTGAATGATTGTCATGTCACTGTTACTCTGCTTGGCCACAGGGGGCAGAATGAGGTGAAAGTTGCAAAATATTGGATTGAATCTTAATGTAAAGAAAGGCATAATAAATACTAGGAGTACCTGAAAGTGGAATGAGCTATTGCAGGAGACTCTGGGTGTTCCATGCCTGGTAGTCTTTTTGATGAAGATGGATGAGCTCTTTGTGGGGATGATAGAGAGGGGATTCTTGGGTAGGTGTGAACTGCATTAGATGACCCTTGCAGTGGCCTTTGAGATTCAGAAGACAGAAGTAGTACTTGGAATATTTAAGACAATAATTTGTAAAGCCAAATAATTCCAGCTTTTCAAAACTGAGTTCAAATCATGCATTTTTATTTTTATCATATTTCTTCTCTCTGTGGGACCATTCATTTTTTTCTATCTTGTCTTAATCATTTCAGGAACACAACTCACTGGTATTCTTGACACTAAGCTACTTTTGCACTTGGCAACATTTTAAAATGACTAATTGCTGAGCCAGATTCCACGCTCCTCCCTCCCCTCCCAACCAGTACATCTACATGCTGAGAATAAATTAGTCATTTTTGGAAACTGCATGAATTAGGGCGGTGCTTTTGACCTTTTTCTTTCTGGGTCACATTTGAAAATATGTTAATTTGCCACAGCAGAACACTGGTAAATAGACCCAAAAGTATGAGACAGACATTCTATCTAGTTGGCCTGAAGGATGCTTTTCTGGGGAGCTGGCCCCAAACAACACTACAGGACACCCCCAGATCTTCAGAGTTAGAGATGATTGCTGATCCTATTAATAGCAAATCCCTTTGGACAGTTGCATACTAAAGAAGAATGCTTTACTGGGATTTAACCATTTTGTACTTCCACTATTAATGACATTTTATTGTATCAAGTATGTAGTCAATAAATATACTAAATACATTATAGCTTCTCCAATTCCCAAATCTTCAATTTTATACTTAGCGGTAGTAGGTGGACCTGGGATTTCATTGGAGTAGGTAACTCCTAGAGGCAGCATACTGGATGGAGGATTGGACTTGGAGTCAGGAAGGGCTGAGTTCAAATCCTTGTACTGGCTGTGGGACCCTGGGTAAGTAACTTAACCTGTCTCAGCTTCAGTTTCCTCCTCTTTATAATGAGGGAGTTGGAAACAGTGGGCTTTATTGTACCTTCTAGCTGTGAATCTCTGATACTATCATCCCAGTGAGTAAACTCTCTCCACCAGCTAGTCTGAAATTTATAGTCTTAGCCAGTTACCCCTAGCAAAGAGTTTAAGTGACTTGCCCAGGGTTACCCAAACAATAATATCACAGGTCATATCTGATCTCAGAGCTCCATGACTCCAAGATCATTTCTCTATCCCTTATACCACACTGCCTCTCTTCATCATTAAATCTGATCCATTGTAATTCACAGCTAGGTATTGCAGTGTGTAGAAGACCTGGCCTGAAGTTAGGAAGACAATTTCCTGAGTTCAAATGTAGCCTTAGAAAATTATTAGCTGTGTGACCTTGGGCAAGTCATTTAATACTGTTTGTCTCAGTTTCCTCATCTGTAAAATGAGCTAGAGAAGGAAATGACAAGCCACTTTGATATCTTTTCCAAGAAAACCCCAAATGGAGTTATGGACAGTCAAACATGACTGAAATGATTGAACACTACAGACTTCCATATACCATACAACACAAATGCCCGTCGATCTCTCTCTATCAATGGTATCCTCATAAAGAAATATTTATAAGGGCATCTACTACATACAGATGTGTTAGGATCTGAGGATACAATGAAGTATAAAACTTGACAACAGGATCACCTGATAATATATGATGTGACATAATACATTTACATTTTCCACACCCCAGGAAATCAGCAAGGGATAGTGGATAGAATTCCAGGCTTAGAATCAAAAAGATCTTGGGTTCTAATCCCCCCTGAGGAATTGCTTAGAAATATGACACAGAATGAGTCGCATAACATCTAAGTATAAGCTTCCTAATTAGAAAAAGCCTGTACATATTTCTCAGGATTGTTGAGAGGGTTAAAAGATAGAAAGTGCTTTATAAACCTTAAACATTATGTAAATAACAGTAATCATCATCATCCCATTATAGCCTAGAAACCACCCTGTGAGCTAAGCAAGGTGGGAAAGAGAGTTATCACTCTATTTTATAGATTAAGCAATGGAGTCCTAGGTAGTGAAGTAGCTTTCTCAAGGTCAAAAAGCTGCTAGATGGCAGAAAGAGATCTCAGATCCAGCTCTGCTTATTTCTGTTTCTAGGAGTTTTTCTAATATTTTTATGACAGTATTTGGTTTGATTAAAGGGAATCTAAACAAAAGGACAAAATGTGAGTGTCCTTGCCCTTTCACAAATTCTGAGAATATTGGAAACCTCCCTCATTTACCCTAGTTCTGGGACTCCTTTTCTTTGGAATCACTCTCTCCCTCCCCATAAGCCTTTTCTCTGCATCATGTCAATTTAGCACACAGTGGTAGACTATTGAAAAAAAACAGCCTGCTCTCATAATCACTTGTCAGCTGGGTCCTCCACAATCCAAGTCTATATTTTATATATACTATCATTTATTATACATATTATACATATATATGTGTGTGTGCATATATTTACATCACCTATAAATGCACATGTATATATGTGAATCATATAGTATGCATATATGTATGTATTATGGGGGTACATAATTTATTACATACACATATAAAAATTTGAATGCATATGCACATATATACACATTTTGTTGTTGTTGTTGAGTTATTTCAGTTGTATCAGATTCTTCATGACACCATTTTGGGTTTTCTTGAACAAGTTACAAGAGTGGTTTGCCATTTCCTTCACCAGATCATTTTACAGATGAGGAACTGAGGCAAACTGGGTAAAGCAACTCATGCAAGGTCACACAGCTAGTTAAGTGTCTGAGTCCAAATTTGGACTCCTGAAAATGAGTCTTCCTGATTCCAAACCCAGTGCTCTATCCACAGTACCACATAGCTGCCCCATGTGTATATATACATGCAAATATAGGTAAGACATACATATACACACGCACACATTCATTCACATATACATATAGTCATTCCTTGGAGCATGTGAAGGGCTGGGGTAAGCACCCTGTTTACTGCAGGCAGACCACATTTGCTTTGGAACCCTGATAAAGTAAGTGATAGCTTAAAATAGCCATAGATGTTTTGGAGGAGAGAATTCACTCCCCATGTTCAAGAAATCTAGAGGAAAGCAGGCAGCATACCAAATTTTCATGTTCAAAAGAGGAAGAGAATAAGAGGTAGAGACTTCTTTCTCTATTTAAAGCCTACAAAGAAGGCAGTTCTTTCTGGCTCAGTAGCTAAGCCTTTTGGATGAACCATTCCTCTCCCCTCTCCCACATATGCCAAAGTACCAACCGGAAGCAGTGTGGCATATAGTAAGCACTTAGTAAATGTTTGTTCATTCAGTCATTCACTACATGCTTGTTATTATTTTCTACAAAATGAATAACCGAATGAGTGAAAAAAGTATGCACGCACACACAATTTTTATTTCTTTGTTTTAGAGATTAGGAAATTGGCTCATTGCAAAGGTATATGTTGCATTTAGAATTAAATTCAGATATATTTAAATTTCATGTGTGGAAAAAAAGAAAATATTCTGATTATATCAAAATAGGAGAAAGGATTATGAAAAGTATAACTTAATATCAGCATTTGATTACAAATTGCAAAGTATTGAGAAGCATTTTCATAGTTTGGTTCAAATAGATCTAATATTTTGAAATGTTAATGGATCCATGATTTCACTAGGATGAGTACTTTCTTCACTGAAAGAAATCACATCCTATCACCAAGCTTTGAAAATTGCTTGTTATGCTGTTCATACATATATGTAGAATTAAGGTATCATACTATTTCTTATAAATACATATAATCACCCAGCATAGATGAGGGGAACCATCATATAAGGGACAGAGAACTGGCTTTGGATTCAGAGAAACCTGGATTTAGGTCATGACTTTGACACGTAGTGGTTGTCTGGCTCTGGATAAGTCACTTATCCTCTCTGTACCTTGGTATTTTCATTTGTAAATAGAGGGAATTGACCTGGATGGCCCAAGTTACTTATTCTCTCTGTATCTCAGTATCTTCATTTGTAAATAGAGGGAGTTGAATTTGATGTCCTCTAAGGTCCCTTGTAACTGTAAATCCTAAGAATGGATAAAATTTAAAGAAATCAATCAAGAAAAATGAAAGAGTAATAAGATATTTATATCTTCAAAAATCATTTCTAAACTATCACTTCCTATTGTCAATAAGAGTAAAGAAACTGATGGATAGATATTTATCAGATCCTCCATAAGATTACACCGTTATTTTCCCCTTTGTTTTTACTTAGATCTAGTGTTCTCCATTGGGAGAATATGGCCTATCCTAACATAGGATAGATTTCTCCCCCTCTATTCACTCTGATCTATGATCAAAGATCCTTTGGATCAAGAATTTGAAACTATCAGCAAAAATAAGGTAAGGATGCATGAACACGCACACACATACATGTACACATATTCACACATACATGCACATGTGTATTGTGTGTATAAATTATTATGGAGTTATTTATCAATTTAGCAATTTAAACTCATCATGTGTAGGAAGTATCATTCTTTGTATTGGTAGCTGCAGTGCCTAGCCATAGTAACGAAAAAAATATGTATTGATGGTCCATAAAAGGAATACGTTATACTAGCAAGTGTATAGATTTTATTATTAAAATATTTACGCTCATATCTTATTTCCCCAGTGACCAGCTATGTAATTTTAGATGTGTTGCTCAGTATCCTCATATGTAAATTGATAAGGCTACCTCTAAGATCCCTTTTAGTGCTATAAATGGTAGAGAGTCTCTCTGAACCTCAGTTTCCTCATCTGTAAAATACTAGCAGAAATATACCTAACAGGGTTTGTTGAGAAAAATATGATAGTCTGTGTGGAAGAGTTTCACAATAATAAAATGTTCTAATCCCCAGTCTCTCTCTCTCTCTCTCTCTCTCTCTCTCTCTCTCTCTCTCTCTCTCTCTCTCTGTCTCTCTGTCTCTCTCCTTTTCTGTCTCTGTTTCTCTCTGTCTCTCACTCACTCTCTCTCTCTCTAACTCTCTCTTTCTGTCTCTCTGTCTCTCCCTGTCCCCGTCCCTGTCCCTCTCTCCCTCCCTCTCCCTGTACTTATCCCTGTACCTCTTCTTCTCCTCCCCCGCTATCTTCCTCTTCCCTGCCCCTCCGCCCAGGCATGAGATTTTGCGATTTCAAGTTTGTGTAATAACTCCAAGTTTGGAAATTCTATGGCACTGATTCCAAATTGATAACTTATCTCCAACTTGATTAGAGAGATGTCTGGGGCAATAAGTGTTTGAGTGACTTGCCCAGGTTCACCAACCTAGCATGTGCTTTAGGCATGACTTGAACCCAGGTTTTTATTCTAAGGCTTGCCTTCTATCAACTAGACCAACCTACCTTTAATTATTATTACAGCCCCAGAAAAGTAAAACTTTCCAATTTAGGCTCTCTTATTGAGAGAAAAGAAACTCCACGTAATATTTAAGTTTATAAGGTAAAACTAAGAAGTATCACTGCATTAATGATAGACTAAGGATTCTCATAATTCAAGCGCTGATTATCTAGAGAGTGGATTATCCAAACATTTATCTTTTCCTTCTTCCTTTGCCTTTTGGCTATTTTACTCCTCATTAGCTTTGAGGGAGGAAAGCCTAAAAGAGAGTGAACAGCTGAACTGAAACTCATCAATGTCCTCCCTTGGATACAGTTCTGGTTAAAGGTTTGCTGGGGAGAAGGCTGGAGACTATTGACTAAAATGGCAGTTGGGGGATTGTCTGTCGATGTCAATTATCCATTCGAAGCCTGTCTTCCATTAGCATGAATAATTAAAAGTTGGCTGAAGTATATACTAATAGCAATTATTTGGTTGGAATTGAAAGGAATTGTGTGCTGAAAGTGCCTTCTTTTTTCTTATTTTTTTGACTAACAGAAACATTGCTAAGTGGCTTGCCGTGAGTCATGGAGGACTATGCTCTGTAACATAACTGGCTTTTGGTGATTCTCCTATGAAGGTCATAGAAGCAGCATATTATAAAACACAAAAGTATCCAGGCTACTCAATGTACTGCACATTATTCGTGGAAAATTAAGCTATTTGTAAAACAGACTGAGACAATTTCTGCTTAGTTGAACCTCACAAGTCAGAAATGTCATATCTAGTATTACTAACTCACTTATGGGCCCCCATACTGGGATGCTCTGTAACTATGTCCCCCAAAGAACTGCTCATTCCCTGATCCACCTATCCCTCCCCTTCCCCCCCACAAAAAAAAACCATCCTCACATTTCCCATCTTCCAGTTACCCAGGTTTAAAATGTCAGTTGCTTATGACTTTTCACTCCCTTACCCCCTATGCATGCAATCTATTACCAAGTATTACTCATTCTGCCTCCACCATTCTATCCTCTCTACTCATCCAATTTCAAGTCTTTTACTCTGATTGCCTGGACTACAATAATATCTATAGTAATAGTTCACATGTTAGTTACATATCTATACCTATCTTATAGTAGGATATACACATCCATATATACACATGTTCAGTTTTTTCAGGCATGGTCAACTCTCTTTGACCCAACTGTAAATCCTAAGGATGGATAAAATTTAAGAAATCAATCAAGATAATTTTTTTTTCAGTCACATCCACCTCTTTGTGACCCCATTTGGCATTTTCTTGGCAAAGATACTGGAATAGTTTGCTATTGTCTTCTCCAGCTCCTTTTATAGATAAGAAAACAGGCAAATGGGATTAAATGACTTGTCCAGGGCCACACAGCTAGTGTCTAAGGCCAGATTTGAACTCATGAAGATGAGTCATATACGTGCACACATACACACACACAATATATATATATATATACACACACATGTGTATATGTAGCAAACATACATATATATACATACACATATACATATAAAAAATGAAAACCATATGCCAGGCACTGTGCTAAGTGCTTCATAGATATTATCTCCTTTGATCCTCACAACAATACTGGTAGGCAGGTGTTATTGGTTTCCTCATTTTATAGATGAGGAAACTGAGGCAAAGTGTGGTTAAGTTACTCACCTAGGGTTGCACAATTAGTGAATGTCCAAGGCCAGATTTGAACTTAGGAAGACTAGTCTTCTTGACTCCAGTCTCAATGCTTTATCCACTCCACTACCCACCTGCCCCCTATCTCAGTAGCCTCCTAATTGTTCTCCTGCCTTCCAATCTCTCCCTTCTTCAATAAAACCTTCAAAGAGTTGCCAAAATGTTTGCTCCGAAACACAGACCTGATGGTGACTCCCTATTGTTTCCAGAATAAAGTAAAAGCTCTTCAGCTATGTTACAGTGGATTTTGAGTTAGAACAAATGGGTTAAAAATCCCACCTTTGTCACTAACTGTGTGACTTGGGCAAGTCACCTACCTGGGCTTAAGTGTCATCATATATAAAATGAGAGACATGGATCTGATGAACTCTAAGGCTCCTTAGAGCTCTAAGTCTATGATGCTAAAGCTTTGGTTCCCAGATACCTTCCCAATTTTTTCTCTATAACTAATTTTGCTTCCACTCCTCCATCCAAACTGGCCTATTAGTTGGTCTCTATTTGTGATTTCCTATCTCTTACCTCTGTGACAGAGCTCTTGTAAATCTGTGTTGGTAGAGAGTTTCCTCACTGGGAATTCTCTGTTCTAAGGAAGTGATGACTCTGATTTATTTTATTTATTTATTTATTTATTTATTTATTTTTTAGTGAGGCAATTGGGGTTAAGTGACTTGCCCAGGGTCACACAGCTAGTAAGTGTGTGTTAAGTGTCTGAGGCCGGATTTGAACTTAGGTACTCCTGACTCCAGGGCCGGTGCTCTATCCACTGCACCACCTAGCTGACCCTCTGATTTATTTTTTAAAAAATACTTTGTATTTACTTAATAGTCGGTGTATAATAATTACCCAATGGAGTGCTAGTTTCTTGAGGGGAAATAATCTTTTGGTTTTGGTATCCTGACTTTCATACATTATGCATAAATAAATACTTCTGAATTAAAATGAATGAAATTGGATAGATTCCCCCCTTCTTTAAGGCAGTTGGGTGGCAGAGGGGTGAGTGTGCTTTGCCTAGAACAAGGAAGCCCTGAGATCAAATGAAACCACAGCCAATCACTAGTTATTTCACCCTAAGTCATTTGTCTGCCTCAGTTTCTTCAACTGCAAAAAAGGGATAGTAAATATACTTAGCTTGCAAAGTTGTCATTAGTATCAGATGAGATGATATTTGTAGAGTGCCTAGCACATAAAAGGCACTATATTCATGTGTATTCCCTTCTAGCCCCGACCTCTATTTTTGTGAGGAAGAGAGAAAAGATTATTATAAGATTATAGATTTAGAGCTAGAAAGGGTCTTGGCTGTCTAGTCCAAATTTCTCATTTTACAAATGAAAGAAACTGATGCAAAGACATTAAGTGACTTCCCTAAGTCCAGGTAATAAATGATAGAGATAGAATTTGAGTCCAAGTTATGTGGCTCCCAATTCAAAGCCCTTTCCACCTCACTATTTGGCATTTATTCAGATGTATGTATAAGTGTGAGTAATTATCTTTTTTAAAAAAAGAAGAGGTAAAGAACAAGAATTTATCAGTATGTCTCCTGCAAATGTCCAGGGAACAAGGGGCTTAGCTTAAAATGGTCAGCACTTGTTATCTTGAGAGAATTATCTCTAGAAGGGAAAGGGTCCATTTATCAAGCTGCCACGATTATTGGAAATATTCTTCCAGTACTTGCACCGTCATTTGCTTTCATCTAACTTTTGGATCTAGAATTTGGTTTCCTGAGTGGACTCACCTTCCCAGCAAGATATGCCCTATGTAAATGACAGAGTGGCAGGGACTAGTTATCTCATCTGATATCTAGTTCCTTAATACATTCATATAGTGGCACTTTGGATTACAAATCGGTCTCTTGTGACTTCAGTCACTTCTCTGTAGAGTGACAAGATATAGTTCTGAGTCCATAATGCTGAGGCCCAGACACTTGACCATGAATAACCCCATTAAGATATTGGGACACCCTTGAGTCCAGCCTGAAACACTAGCCAACTGATTCTCTCTCTCTCCCTCCCTCCCTCCCTCCTTCCCTCCTTTCTTCCCTTCTTCTCCCTTCCTTCTACCCTCTTTTTTCCCTCTCCCTTTCTCTCTTCCCCCTCTCTCTTCTTGCTCCCCCTCCCTCTTTTCTCTCTTTCCTTTTTTTCTTTCCTCTGTTTCTGTCTTCCCCTCAGTCCCTCCCTGTCTCCCTCCCCTGTCTCCCTCTCCCTTTTCCCCTCCCATTCCCCCTTCCTTTTGCAACACAATAGCTCTCAGTTAACCTAAATATTCAACTAACCATAACATAAATGCTCATTTACTATACTGTAGAGTCCAGCCCCAAATGACCCTGCGTCCTCAAATTTAGCAAGAGCTGAACATGCCAGTTATCCAATTAAAGTCTAATTCTTGAAGGGACTTTAGTCAGTACTTCCTTAGAATCATTTGGAGAGCAACCAACTTTTATTTTACAGAATACAAAAATGATTTTTGAAAGTTCAATGAAACCTCCCATTCTGTCCTGGCATTTTCACTAGCTACTAAACTCTGTTTGTGTCCAGTGTACCGTTTAAAGATGTCAGCTTGCTTACATCCCCTAGGAACTGGAGGAAAGGGAAAAGGGAGGGGGAAGTAGTGGTTAGCAATTGAAACTAGTAGCTGATGTTCCATTTCATTCCCAGGAATGGGATCATTTTTCCTTTATTTCCTCTCCACTGATGCATTTTTTCCCCTTAGTGAAGCTTTGAATGTGCTTGCATTCTCTCCAGTCTCTAGATGGAGGAACATTGTTTAGCTTTCAATATTCTTTGGGAGATAAAAGAAAGGATGCATCTCTCCCCTGTGGCAAAGGAACTACCTATGTAGTTATTGCAGTGGAAAATGCATTTTCCTAAGCACTAGAACAAACAATGCAAGGCTATGAAAACCACCCGCAGAAGCCCAGAAAGCAGCACCGAGATTGACAATTTACTAGTATTATTAAAGTGCTTTTCTCAATTGAGATTATCTTTAAAAAGAAGATCAGTATTTTTGTTTGTTTGTTTTTTAGTAAAGGTTTTCTGAGGAAGCAAAAAGGAAGTGTGATGGGGAATAGAAACACAATATCAAGGACTATTACTGAAAATGCATAAAGGAAACAAAAAGTAAGGCTGCTGCAGACAGCAGCCTTTGGGAGGAAATGATGTCATCCATCCAGGCAGAATGCAATCAGTATACCCCTCCACTGCCCCACCCCCCACCCTCAACCACATTGCATTGGCCAGCAGAAACAGAATTTAGAATTGGTGACAATGTCACTACTTGATGTCACCATTTCCAAGATTCCCATTCTGAGCACAAATGTCTGTGTTTGGAAAGTACTCCCTCCTCACCTCTGTCTCAGAAAATCCTTAGTTCCTTTAAAAAGCAGATAAAGTGATAGCTTTAGTGATCTCTCCTGCTTCCCCTTTCAAGTTATACACAGAAATACAATGGTAATATGTATATGTGTATGTATGAATGCGTTTATTAATTTGTGCATATAATTCTCTTGCTTATCAGTGTATATTTTTTATTATATTTGTATTCTATGTGTGTTCATTCAGTTGTATATAACGCTATATTTAAAAATACCTAAATCTCTATATACTGTTATCTCCCTTTTTCTGGGTGTGTGTGTGTGTGTGTGTGTGTGTGTGTGTGTGTGTGTGTGTGTGTGTGTGTGTGTGTGTGAAAGAGAGAGAGAGAGAGAGAGAGAGAGAGAGAGAGAGAGAGAGATTGATTTACCAATAGAGTATTTTATGAATTTAATTCTTGCTTATCAGTGAAGGTCTTACCAAATCTCAGACCTTCCAGCCTTGGAATCCTGCCTACATAAACTGTATAAAGCTGTAAGGAGAGTGGAGAGATCAAGGCTTTGTCCCAGGGCACTAAAATTTTGAAGGTGAAAAACTGAATATGCAAGCTCCTTTAGCAGCTGGCAGCTAATTGGCTTCTCTCACTCAACTGAATTTGTCTTAATTACTTCTTGTGTTATTTTACATCATGAATTACAAAGTGGATTTGAGGGCACATTTCCTGCTGCTTGCCCCATATGCGTTTCCTTTTGCTTGCTCATGGTACCAAAATTGCCAGTTATAGCTCTGGGATGGTACCTACCTTTTCTCATAAATTTTAGCTAGTTTTCTCCATCTCACCATCTCAACTGTCTGATATATGTTTAGAACCCATGTGCTGCTCTAAGTCCCATTTACTCCTTTGGAATTTGACCTCTTGTCGCCTGTGTCTTGGTTATCTGTTATTCCCTTCTCAAGGTGCTTCATTGCCTGTTTCGCTACTTCTCAGGCAGCCTTGCCTTGCTGTTCCTTGCACCCAATATTGCCAATGTCATTGGTCCCAAAGAGCACTGATAAATTCATAGAACATCTCATTGCTTAGTCTAGTGCTACTCCCATATATTCCCTTCATGACTCAACTGAGGCACAGCCATCCTCCTGAAGAGGATAATCAATTTATCCATACTTTAAATATAACTGTCTTTTCTTTCCTTATTTGAGAGATGCCTTTCCACTTTTCTGGTTCACTCACAGTATTGCAATAAAACTTGGGAAACTGAGTCACTGAGTCTTGTAATTCTTTTGGGATGACTCACAATCAATTTGACCCCAAATTCCATCCCACTTCCTAGTATAGAGAAGAGAGTGCAGGACTTGGATCAAAGAGAACATGGAATATGATAACACATTTAACAGTATGGGACTCAAGGGAAATCACACCCTCAATGTGCCTTTATAAATTGGGAATGCATAAATTATTGGAGAAATTCTGGCAACTCTCCTGGTAGATAAGATGTTCTTTTTTTTTTCTTTTTTTTTTTTTAAGGGCAATGAGGGTTAAGTGACTTGCCCAGGGTCACACAGCTAGTAAGTATCAAATGTCTGAGGCTGATTTTGAACTCAGGTCCACCTGAATCCAGGGCTGGTGCTTTACCCACTGGAAGACAAGATTTTCAATGTTGAATGAATAGCATTGGAGCTATATTATAACTTTAGAACAGAAAACCCTATCCCCCTACCTCCGCAACCATATGAGACTAAGAAAAAGATTGGTCCCTGGTCATTTTACTTTGAATGAGAGTCCTACTGGAAGCCAAAAGCCAGAGTCAGATTTTATAGCTGACACTCTGAATACAGATGGCAATACTGTGAAAAGAGCATTGAGTCTCCTCAGTCAGGACCAGAGAGTAAAAATTTCTGGACCTGGGACAAGTGAAGGAGTGGGCAAAGGGCTCATCTTGGATGCACACCAGCAAACCTAAAGAAGAAGCTCAGTTTATTGCCATGTGAGTGCTATAATAGGGTTGCAGTGTGGTACAATACAAAGGTTACTGGTCCTGGAACCACAGGGACTAGGTTTAAACTCCACCTTTGACAATTACCTGTGGATCCTCAAAAGTCTCTTCAGTTTCTTGGACCTCCATTTCCTGATTTGCAAAATGAAGGGTCTGAACTTCTTGGCCCTGTAGTTATCTTAATAATTCTAATTCCATGATCTTATGATTCATGATGGGGACATTTTTGTGGGTGTGGAAGGGGTTGTTTAGGGCCAGGTGTGTGGTTTTCACAAGTGCAAGTGAAAGCATATCTCAATATGATGTCATTGACAACTTCTAAATTTTTCTCTCTGGGACAAAGCCCTGATTGCTTCACTTTAGTTATGGCTCTGGTCAAGATGTTAGGATTTCAGTTTCAACTCTGGTACTTATTAGATATATGACCTAGGACAGTTCCCTTAACCTCACTGAGCCTTGGAATCTTCACCTGTAAAATAGGCATAATGATGTTTATAGACCAACTCTGTCCTCCACCCCCACTACTTTTAGCCCTATATGACAACATAAATAGTTTACATATATATGTATATATAAAAATGTATATATATATATATATATATATATATATATATATATATATATATATATATATATATATATATATTGAGAGAGAGAGAGAGAGAGAAAGAGAGATGCCTTTGCAACGAATGATGGAGTCAACCTAAAGATTGGGTACTTTATTAGACATCTTCAGCAGCTACTTCCAAATTGTTGCCCTTAAATCGAATCCTTTAGACTCTTCATTTAGGCTTCCTAATGATACTTGATGTCACTGTTTTATAGGGACAGTGGGGAGATGATTTATGTGCTGCTGGACCTTGTTTATGCAGCCACTTTTCTAAAATTATCACCAAAGTATCAGAGACTCAAAGTAAAATTTCAGAAATGTCACATTAGGTATAGTTTATCAAACACTTTCTATTTTTAAACTCCACTGCAATTGACTATTTTCTTGCTAATATCCCAAGATCTGCAGCCCAGAAACAATCCCATCTCACTAGGGCATTAGCCATCTCTAAGACATATTCCTCCATGTCTTTCCTCCCTGACTCCTGCCTTCTGCATTCAAGCATTGTTTTCACTTCATTGACTCCCCTGGAGAAAAAAAAAAAAGGACACTTTTCCAGCATGATTTGAATTTAATAAATGAACTGAGCAGAGCTGAGAGATAGCTTTGCCTTTGAAGAAGGTGTATCAAACATTTGTCTCTGTCTTATCCCATCAGGCTACTTAAAGATAGCTCCATTTTGTATCTCTTTTTTTCTATTCTGTATACATTCTCTGTGGCCTTTTGCATGTAAAAAAAAAATCTAATCACAGTCAATGAGATTCAATTTAAAATCTCTAACTAATAGCCAAGATATTGTGGGTGATGGTTTACCTCTCTCTTTAGAGATGCTTTTATGTTATTAAGAATAAGTAACAACAGCTTTATTAGTTCCTATGGCAACTTGAAACCCTGTTTTTAAAATATAGTTTTCTATTTTCTTGGAACGTATTTTAATTAAAAAGTACCAAGGCTTTCATTGAAATGAAAATCTAATTTCACAATCATGACAAATGTGAGAGGCAACAAGAAATAACAGTAAAAGAAGTTCCTCTGGCCTCCCTCTCCTCCCAACCTCCATCAAAAGGTAGACTGAATATTGGGTTAATGGTTCCCCTGTGTTTCATAATTTGATGCTTTTTGAATTTTGTCACTGGTGCCTGGCTGAACCTACTGCCAAGCATATACCTAGTCAATAATAACAACAGTAATAATAGCTGACAGTGTGGTCTAATGGATGGAAGGCTAGCCTCAGAACAGAGCAGATGTAGATTCGAGTACTAGATCTGACATATACTGGCTTTGTTACCCTGTACAAGTCACTTAACCTTTCAGTGTTCTAGGTAACTGTCTATGACTGTTACTTTCAGAAAAAGGACTGGCCAATATTGGGAAAGAGAGTTTCTCCATCTGGGAGTGCTCTGTATCAATGAAATCATAGTCCCTGTTCTTATTTATATAGGTCTTTAAGGTTTGCAAAGGGCTTTACACAAATTATGACATTTGCATCCTTCAATGAACTCATGCAGTAGGCACTCCAGGTATGATCCTTCTTTTAAAGATCGGAAAACTGAGTCTTATAGAAGCAAAGTTATACTGGAGTCAGCTCATACCTAACTGCCATAGCTGGCTGTTAAATTTCCAGTATGATCACTTACATCTCAGAAATCAGCCGATGCTAAAAAGAGGCTGGTTGATTTTCTAGACTTAGAAAAGTAATGGAGACAATGTTAATAATTCAAATTAAATTTAAAAGTATGTTGCATATGCATATATATAGGTATGTGTATATAATATGCATATATGTCTAAGTGTGTATTTATATATGTATATGTCTGAGAAATAATTATTAATAACCAATATCATGGAGAAATTCAGATCCCCCTTTTTATTTTTATTTTTTATTTTTTTGAGGCAATTGGGGTTAAGTGACTTGCCCAGGGTCACACACCTAGTAAGTGTTAAGTGTCTGAGGCCAGATTTGAACCCAGGTTCTCCTGACTCCAGGGCCAGTGCTCTATCCACTGAGCCACCTAGCTGCCCTGATCCCCCTTTTTATTAATGCTGTAATTATGTGTTTATCTTTGTAACACTTATAAATTTAGACTGACTGTCCTGTACCAGACCACACCCAGTGGAAGCTATTGTGCTCCTATTTGCTTGGGTGGGGTCAACATTCTTTCTCTGATGTCTCTGACCATGATTTGAATGACCTAAGTCACATATCCCAAGACCTCATTTTTTTCCCATAAAAGTATTTTATTATTTTCCAGCTACATGTAGAGACAGTTTGCAACATTTGTTTTTATAAGATTTCTAGTTTCAATTTTTTCTCCCTCCCTCCCCTCCCTTCCCCCTCCCCAAGACAGCAAGCAATCTGATATAGGTTATATAAGTACAATCACATTAAACATATTTCTGCATTAGTCATGCTGTGCTAGAAGAATCGGAGCAAAAAGGAAAACCCTCAAAAAAGAAAAAATAGAGATAGTATGGTTCAATTTGCATCTAGATTCCATATTTCTTTTTTTTTTTCTGGATTTGGAGATCATTTTCCATCACGAGTCCTTTGGAACTATCTTGGACCATTGTATTGCTGAGAAGAGTCAAGTCTATCACAGTTGATCAACACACAATGTTGTTGATGCTGTGTACAATGTTCTCCTGGTTCTGCTCATCTCACTCAACATCAGTTCATGTAAGCCAAGACCTCATTTTAATAGAGTTCCCCCCCCCCAATCATGTCAACCAATTAGATTTGATTGTTATTTGATGTACCAACTACTGTTTGGAAGGGGAGATAAGCTGAGTCGGCCACCCTCAGAGAGAGATGTCCAATGACCATCTTTTTATTAATAACCTGCTGGCCTTATTAATAAAATGATTAAATTACCCCAAAACAATGTCTCTAATATTTTAATCATCATGCGTGTGTATCCGGATAGCCAAATTGTTAAACATTTATTACCACATCACTGCAGAGAGGTTAGAAGACTTGAGCACATTCATACAATCAGTAAGGTTGAGAAGTGGAATTTGAATCCTGGTCTTCTTTATTCAACATTGAATATTCTACATCTGCATCATGATATCAGGTGCTTGATAAATATGTGTTTAATTACATGAAACTGTAATGGAGGACAGAGAAAGTAAATATATGGAGAACCCAGAATGAGTCAGCCAAGGAAACCTAAGTACTACAAAAAAGGGGTTTATTTTGATTTAGCAGTGGTGATGGAAGGTCAAAGAAGGGATAGTCAATCCAAAAACATTTATGGAGTACCTATATGCTAGACATTGTGCTAAGCACTGCAAAGGACAGATGTTTGTGGTAGACGAAGTGATGATAAATATTAACAGAAGGGGAAACAAATCTGACAACTCTCCTCTGTATTTAACTGCTTTTATCCTATACTCTATATCAAGAAGTGACCCTAGCGATCACTTGGATCAACTTCGTAATTTTACAGAAGTGATTGGACCATAGAATGTGTAGGAGACAAGGAGGGTGATAGGATGTGTAGTTTTCCCAGCTGGAAGGAAGGACTGAGGGAATCTAAAACTTTGGAGCCCTGGGGCATGGGTGCACACCAGTCCAGTGAGCAATGTGATACAAGAAAATGATGTTTCTACCCCAAACTGAATGTAATAATCAGCAGCTCAAGCATTTTCTGGCTTGTTGAACCACCTAAGAAGTGATCAAATGGCAAAAAATTTGCTGCCTCATAAATTTTCCCCTCCCCAATGTCTCCCCTTCCTCTACCTCACTGATGCTTGTAGAATTGGTGTTGCTGACTCTCAGTTGTTTCTTGTTCTCTTTAAATCTTGCCTATTTGTTGTCTATGGTGTTATAATGGTTTTTGTCTCCATATAAAGATGAGCTGATTTTTACTACATTCTGAAGGATTGTTTACTATAAAAGAATTGATGATACATTCCAAAGAACAAAGGGGAACCTTTGGGCCAAGAATGACTTGTATTTATGTAGTGATTTAAGGCTTTCGGTGTACTTTACAAATATTATCTTATCTGATACTCAGAATCCTGTGAAATAGGTGCTACTATGATCCTTATTTTATAGTTGAGGAAACTGAGGCATGCCAAGTTTAAGCGACTCACTAAGGGTCACACAGCTAATATCTGAGGTTGGATTTGAGCCCAGGTCCTCCTGAATCCAGGTCCATAGTGCCACTTGTCCCTAGAATGTATGGTGCTTGTACACTCAAACTCTTTCTACCTCTCTTTTTTCCCTTCCTTCCTTCTCCTTATTCCTTTGCTTGTTACTGTCCCTTTCCCTGTTACTATCCCTTTCCCTCTTCCTCGCTCCAAATAGGGACTTCAAGATCATGAATCATAGGACCACATATCTAAAGCTGGAAGGGGCATCACAGAACATGGAACCCAATATGTGTATTTTACAGGTGAGGAAAGTGTAAGGCCCCCAATGAGTTTAAGTGATTTGGGTAAGGTCATGCAAGGAGTAGAGATCTAGTAAGTGATGGGAACAAGAAGAAAGCTTCTGTTATTTGCTACAGTTAGGGCCCCAGCTTGGTTCAATTTTTGCCTCTGATACAATTTTCTCAAGGGTCTAACGGCTTCTAATTCCAAAAGTGCTTGTTGTCAGCCCTTCAGTAGGCTAAAAGTATAATAGGAGCCATCTTTCTATGTGCAAATGGATCACCTCTACATTGCTCCCTGGGGTGTTTTAAAGACTTAGTGCTATTCTCAGAACACTTGACAAAGTTATCTGGAGAGATAATGGGATTACCATTAACACAGTGGGGGTTCCATAAAGGTCTAGAAAGGGGAGGGAGCTGAGTAAATGTTGTTGTATCCAAATTCTTTATGTTCTCTGGACTTTTCTTGAATCATTGAAGGTCATTTCTAAAAACATATCTGGTGGCAACCCTGACATAGTCGCACTGTCTGAACATGTAAGCTTCTTATCCACCATACATACCACCCAGTTCCCAGTGAAACAAAGAATGCCAAAGGAAGATATCTCTTTTTTACTAGGCAGAATTCTGCTCACAATCATTCATTCAACAAGCATTTATTAAGAATGTACAGGGCAGGACCACCTAGGTGGCACAGTGGATAAAGCACCGGCCCTGGAGTCAGCAGTACCTGAGTTCGAATCTGGCCTCAGACACTTAACACTTACTAGCTGTGTGACCCTGGGCAAGTCACTTAACCCCAATTGCCTCACTAAAAAAAAAAAATGTATGGGGCAGTTAGGTGGCACAGTAGATAAAGCACCAGCCCTGGATTCAGGAGGACCTGAGTTCAAATCCGTCCTCAGACACTTGACACTTACTAGCTGTATGACCTTAGGCAAGTCACTTAACCCTCATTGCCCTGCAAAAAAAAAAAAAAAAAGAATGTACTATGTGTGAGACACTGTGTTAGATGCTGGGGATGCAAAGACAACATCCTGTCCTATTTAGTAGTTTTATATTACTGAAGCTTGAAATCCCACGGTGCATTTCACTGTATACTATAGTTAATACTCAAGATGTTGTAAGTAAAAAAGTGTTCATAGATCAAATAATGTTTAATAGGAAAAAAGGACAAATAAAAGAAATATCAAATAAAAGGCATCAAATAAAAAGAAAAAGTAAAATAGCAAAATATTGTTTTAATAAGATTTAGGTCAAGTTAACTTCATGTAATGGAAAAAAGCGCTGATTTGAACTTAGGAAATCTTGTTTTCAATCCTGGTTTTGGTGATTATTTTGTCTGTAACCTCAACCAAGTAATTTAACTTTCCTGGGGCTGTTTCTTCATCCCTAAAGCAGAGAAGGGAAAATGTATGATGCCTAAGGGATTTTACAGTTCTAAATTCTGTGATTCCATTTACACCCACACAGCCATTATCCTAATTCAGGTCCTCAACTCCTTTCCCCTAAACCAGAGGTGCCATGTTTGGGTACTCCCGAGGGCTACCTGAACCAGAATAAAATGGAATTGGGAAATATTTAACAAAACAAATAAAAATACAATAAAACAGATAACATTACATTTTTAAACTGTTAATATGCAGCTGGCAGAGATCTTTGTATATGGGTTCATGCTGCCTCCTTCCCAATTCCCTCACCCCCATTTCTATTTGAGTTTGACCCCATTGCCCTCTGCTATTTGTTATAGCATCCTAATTGATCTCCCTGCCTCCAACTTCCCCCCTTCTCTACTCTATCCTCCATACAGATGCCAAAGTGATTTCCCCAAAGCATAGTTCTGACCATCTCACTTACCTACTCAATAAATTCCACTGGCTCCCCATTTCCACAAGAATCAAGCATAAACTCATGCATTTGGCATTTAAAGCCCTAACCTACTTTCCCAGGTTCATTACAGATTACTCCCTTTCTATGGTCAGACAATACTAGCCTTCATGGTCTTCCTTAAACCTGGCCCTCCATTATCTGGTTTTCTGCCCTTGTAATGTAGGTCTCCTAGGCCTGAAAGGGGCTTCTGACTCCCATTGACCTCTGAATGCCCTGTTTCCTGCAAAATTTGGTTCATATAACACCTTCTACTTGAAGCTTCTTCTGATTATGCTTAGCTTAGTGTTTTTACTAAAAAATTGCCTTGGATATTTTCATATTTATTTTATGTATATCTATGCCTATGCTGATACCTAGAGAAACAGTATGGTGTAGTAGATGGAGAAAGGCACTTAGAATGGACATTATGTGACTTTAAATGCTGTCTGACTCAGACAGGCTATGTAACTGCGGTCTAGTCCTGTAATCTCTAAATTACCCCCACACACACACATTCTAAGATTATTTGTTGCTAAGAAGGTGCTGAATTTTATTGGTTAATGAAGCTTCCTTACTTGGGAGTTCACTCTCCCAAAACAATCACAAATGTAATCCCTCTTTCTTTTAGAGGTGTATGAGTGTGTGCATATAATTAGATTATAAATGACTAAGATTAGCAACAGCTTTACTTTTGTCTTTATAATTCCAGAATTTAGAAGAGTCCCCTGTGCATAATACATGTTTAATAAATGATTGCTTGTCAATTGCTTGATGATTCCATAAATTGCCCTTGTCAGATACCATCTATATGTCCACATATTTTGATCAGATCATTGTTGGTGGGAACCATATTCCTTAGAAATTTTAGCACAAAAAATTCCATCACATAGCACACTTTGATCATGTTTACAAACTGAACCAATCCGTTATTTAAGACAGTGTTTTTTTATCCTATGGACATGCCTCCATATAATTTGACAAAATTTGACAGTATTTCCAGTTCAAATCAAAACCATAGAAAAGTTCACTTATATAGAGAGACAGCAAAATTTTAAATGGAAAAATTAGATTTTAATTCCCATCTATTCTACTTTTGATACTAAGGGTCTCTGAACTTAAGCAACTGGAACCAAACCAAACAGTAGACTTCATCAACACAAGAACCTAGGGCTTCTGTCTTCCATTCCCAAGGCCTTTTGTGGGACATGTGTAATGGATGACTATAAAATATTTGCAAATACTGACCTGCACTGATATTATTTCAATAAAGAAAAATTCGATGTGCATTAATCTTTATCAATTATATTTCTATATTCCATTCAAGTGAAGAAGAATTTATTAAATACCTAATAGGTGTCAGACACTATGCTAGGCACTAGAAACAAAAAAAAATGTTAAATTGCCCCTGTGCTAAAAAAGCTTACCTTCTACTTGGCTACTTGTGTCAAGACAACCTAAATAAAAATAAGTAAATTGAAATATATACATACATGCATGCAAATACATATTTACTTATCTCTAGAAACATATGCGTCTGTATTTTGTGTCTGATGTATGAATACAACATGTATATACACAAATTATTCACATATGCATCTAGAGATAAGTAAATATGTATTTATGTCTGATATATGATCAGAAACAAAATAATCTGTGGCACTAACCTTGCAAAATGGGGTGCTATTTTTCAAATTTCTTCATAACAGACCTTTAAAGTAAGAATAGGACTTTATAGCTAACAAAATCCATTCTCTCTCTTGCTTTGAAATTAACCTTAAAATACTTAAGTGAAACTTATTTGGAACTGCTTATTTCTTGATTAGAGACCAAAACATGCAATAGATGATTCCATTCTAAGGCATCCTTTAAAGAGAAATTAAGTACTAAGGTAAGACTTCAGAGATCCTTGGAGGTCCATGTCTCTCTTTGTAAAATAAAAGTATCTTGTATTTCTTTGTAGCTTTTCCTCTGGCCTGCAAGTCTGCAGCTGACCACTGCCTAATGCAATAAAATGATAGTACTTAAAGTTGAGTCTTAGCATGAAGCAAATCCCTATTATCCAAATCAATTAACTTCTCTCTCTGTTCTGTTCTCTCAACCCGACTCTAACATTACCATCCAGGAATGTGAACTGGTTATGATGTTGGAGGCAAAAAAGGGGTTAACAGAAAAACCTAAGACCCAAGCTCTAATTTAGATCTGAGCTCTAAAACAGATTCGGACCCCAGTTAATGGATAGCTTAAGACTTGAGTTTTCATTAATACAAGTCAAGGCCTAGGTTCTCCTTATCCACATTAATTAGCATCCATAACAAGAACATACAGAGGCAGGTCATAGAGACCTAAACTAAAACAATGATACACTGACAAGGCATAGAAATTCCACTAATAAATGAAAATATTTTGAAACTAGACATGGGAATCAAAATGTGACACGTGAAGGAAAGGCAAAATTTGTCCCCAGATTCACCTTATGATGTGTAAACCCCCGAAACATATCTTCACTGAAAAAGGTACCCTCCTTAGGGGTTGGTTTTAGCCCCCAGGAACTCCAAATTAGGATAAGCCTTCTTCCCATGTACCTCCCTAAGGTGGGGATTATTATAAGAAACTGATAATCAATTTATCCATACTATTCCTTTTTTGAGAGATACCTTTCCACTTTTCTGGTTCACTCAGTATTGCAATAAAACTTGGGAAACTGAGTCACTGAGTCTTGTAATTCTTTTGGGACAACTCATGATCAATTTGACCCTAAATTCCATCCCCCATCAGTCACTCTGGAATTCAGGTGATATTTACCTACCTTGCACCCTCTATTTGGTATCTTGTGGATTTTTGGCTTTGACTGTTGGCCTATCTTACCAGTTCTCAATTGATTTGGGGAAATAGACATGGTGTTTTGGCTATGGTCCATGCTATTTTTGTGGCTTTTATTGATTCTTTCATTGATTCATCAACATGGAAAACACCAGTCCTTTATTATAACAGGAGGAACCATAGATGGAACAGTGCTTTTCTTGGTCAGGGCTTTTCAAGGATATAGAAATAGAAAATAATCCATTCTATCAACTTTACTGCTTTTTCATGTCATGAAAGGCATACATGTGAGGAAATCTAGAAAATAGAGAGGAAAATGGAAAGCATCTGGCTGAAGACAAAAATAGGGAGAATTAGAAATTATTTTTGTTACTAGAGTATTATAGTATTATAGACCACATGGACCGGAAAAGAAAGAGGTGAAACATTTAGGAAAACTAACACAGACCTGGCACAGAGACATAATATACCAGTTATCAGGCAATTTTGGTTATCCAGAAATCTGTATGAGCTCTCTTGCTACCAAAATCATATCAGTTAACAACTTCTTGACTTATTTTAGCTGTAATTCATTCTTCAAAAGAAGGAGGAAATAATGAGGGAGAAAAAATGTTCTGGATCTTATTCTCACTGACAGGTGAGAATTGGTTGCAGAGAGGAAAATGATGAGAATTTAGGGGATGGGCTAGGAAATGACAACTCCATCTTTGAGTTTCTGATGGAGGAGAATAAAACTGGAAATAGTCTAACAAGTACCCTAAATTTAGAGAAAGTTGATTTTAGAGGGTCAGAGAAAAGGTAAGTAAGAGTCCATGAATGAACATGTTTCAGAGGAGATCAGTCTAAGAAGAATGGGGAATGTTCAAAATTGAAACTCTGAAGAAACAAAGGGAAACAATTTCAATAGGGAGAAAAGTGTCTGATGTGGTGAGGAAACTCCATTTGATTTAACAACCTCAGACACTAGCTGGTTGGCTTGGATCATTGTGCTTAATCTGTTTGCCCCAGTTTCCCCATTTATAAAATGGGAATAATAATAACAGCTATCTTCCATGGTTGTTGGGAGGATCAAGCAAGGTAAAAATTATGAAGTGCTTAGCATAGTGCCTGGCACATAGGGGGTTCTATATAAAAGTTAATTTTTTTTTTGGTCTGGACTGGTGATTTTATTCATGGGGAACTTCCTGGTATAGGAACTCCCTGAAGAAATGGTAGCCTCCTCTTACCTGAGTCTTAGAGTTTTCTGAGGTAGTGAGACACCAAGAGGCATAACCACGATAACTCAGGAAGGGTCACATTCTGAGGCTTTATAGAGTGAAAAGAACAATGGATTTGAAGTGAGACCCTACATTCCAATCCTCTTTCTGTCAGTCATGTGACCTTGAGTCTTCATTTCTCTGGATCCTATCCTCATATGAAAAATGGGAGAGGGATGCAGGGGCAAGATGAGTAGATTGTTGGACTTGGAGTCAGAAAGATCTGAGTTGAGATTCTGACATAGACACTAACAGTTTTGACACTAGGCAAGTCATTTAACCACTCTAGGCCTTATTTGTTTCCTCATTTGTAAAATGTGCATAAAAATAGAATCTACTTCACAGGGTCATTGTAAGGATCAAATGAGATAACATATAAAGGTCTTTGCAAACCTTAAAGTACCATATAAATGTTAGCTGTTGTTACTCAGCTCTAAGTCTCTGAATTTACTTCCTACTGCCTCTATTTAAATCACTAATAAAGTCATCTATCCCAGGATATATGTATACATATACATACATATATGCACATATATGTATGTGTATGTATACACACACACACAAAAGTATATGTATATAAGAAACCAAGCCTTGGGTGAAAGACATGAATCTCTCACCATGTCATACATAAATGATTTGGGGGAGAGTGGAATCTTCCTGGCATTTCTGAAATCCCACCATATGCCCATGGCATCCAGATTGTCAGTGAGTTAATAAAAAAACCATTAAGTGCTCATTACATGGGAGGCATTGTGCTAAGCATTGGAGATACAAAGAAGGATAAGAACATAGTACTTGCCCTTGATGACCTCACATTCTAATGGCGGAGACAGCATAGAAACAACTAGGCACATATGAAACATACAGATTGGGGTGGAAAGTATTTCAAAGGAAAGACATGAACAAATTGGGAAAGGTCCCTGAAGAGGGTAGGGTTGTAGCTGAGTCTTCTTTTCAATTTGATAACATTTATTAAGCATCTACTATGTGCCAGGCACAGGGGACACAAACAAGAAAAAAAATAGTACCTGCTTTCAAGGAACTTACAGTCTAATATCTCGAAGAAGCTAGGAAAACTAGGATGTTCTTGCCTTATTGCATGTCTCACCTGCAATATATAGGGAGGCAAAGAAATTGGTCTGAGAAATCCACTTTAAAAATGACTATAGTAAGCATTCTCAATAAGTTTTTAACGTTTGTCCATCCTCACTTTCTAAAATTAATATTGAGGTCTAAAGAAAGAAAATAGTCAACCTAGGCCTTGACTTGTATTAATGAAGACTCAACACCTAGGTGGCACAGCAGATAGAGTGCCAAGCCTAAAGTCAGGAATACTCCTTTCCTGAGTTCAATCTGGCTTCTTACACTTAGAGTTGTGTGACCATAGATAAGTCTCTTAACACTTTTGCCTCAGTTTCCTCATCTGTAAAATGAGCTAGAGAAGGAAATGGCAAACCACTCAACTATTTTTGCCAAACAAACAAAGAAACTTCCTAATGGGCAAGAAATTGGCAGCCAATAATGGAGAAAGAAAGGGCTACTGAAGAGGAAGTTTGAGCTCAGTTCAACAAACGACAACAAATGAGGATAGGCAAGGATGATTTTTAACTGGGAAGATAAGGGAAATCTTCAAGTCAAAAGCAGCAAACAGGGTCTCATAGGCTAACAAGTATTTTAACAGATCCAGAGGCAGGGGGAAATCTGCTCAGACGGAAGGTAGAAACTACAGGATTCAAACAGGCTACATCTTGCTTGTTGGGGGCCTTGCGACCTGGATAGGGGTTAGATCGCCCAAAGAATTGGAGGCTCATTGCAAATCTTGTAAAATAAAAAGATTTATTGGGAAAGGGAAATATATGGAGGGGGGACAGATCACTATGATGACTGTCCCACTCCAGCAAGAGAAGACCTGGTCTTTTGTATGTTTACAAAACAAAGGAGAGGAAATTACAAAGCAAGACTAAATGTAAAAAATGGGAAGGGGAGATGCCTGAGAGGGGATCTTTGAATAATTGAGTATCAGGAGGATATGCAGCATCCAGCTGTATCCTGCATATCACTTGGCAGACCTTGGTATTGCTTATAAAATATCAGGGTCATGCTCTGACACACCTTTATTCCCGAGGTGGGAGAAAGAGCTGCTTTTTCCTTGGGGGTTGGGATCTTTAGGTTTCTTGGGGTCCCACTGCATTCCCACAATATTACTCATTTAGAATAAACCAAAGAGAACCTTTGTTTAAATACAAAAATTCAAAAAATCAGGGAAGAGAGAGAAAAAAAAAAACTGAGGAAAGGAAGCAACTACAATCCAGTCTACCTTTTTTACATCTGCATACCTTATCTCTAACTGATGGATGTCTTCTCTAAAGTATTTTCTTCTGTGTCATGATCTATTTTTTTTTTCAGTCCAAGTAATTATAAGTCATGTCTAACTTTCTCAAATTACTTTGGTCTACTTTAATTGGAAATGAGACTTTTTAATAAGCTTTATGGGAAGCACTAACAAGTTCATGCCAATTTCATCTTCAACTAAACTGTGAATAGTGACAGCTAGAATCATACTAACAGTCTGGGGTGGTTTTTTTTTTGGTGGTTGTTGTTTTGTTTTTTGGATATTTTTTTGCTTCTTTTAACATTATATAGAAAAATCTGAACTTTTTGAGCACCCTATCACTACTAGGAAAGGATTTGCAATATTGTTAAAAACAGAGAACAGGATTTATGCGAAGCAATGTTCTCTATGAACGAGAGGTAATCCTGCTCTCATATTTTAATATTGCAACAAGAGAGTAAACCAAAATATTTGTGAATAATGGGAAATAATGGGAATAAATACTTATTAAACACCTACTATGTGCCAGGCACTGTGCTAAGTGCTTTACAAATATTATCTCAATTGATCCTAACATTTACACAGTGACATAAGGTTTGTAAAGGACTTTAAATATATTATCTCATTTGACCCCAAATAACCTATTAAGGACCTGGGGTTTGTCCTATACTGAATTTAGCGACATGATAGTTTTAAAGTCAAAGTACTTATGTGGTAGTGTTGTTTGTCCTCCATTCTTGAAGAGGAACA
The DNA here is from genome assembly GCF_019393635.1 of Dromiciops gliroides. Lineage (NCBI taxonomy): Eukaryota > Metazoa > Chordata > Mammalia > Microbiotheria > Microbiotheriidae > Dromiciops > Dromiciops gliroides. The sequence goes on from NC_057865.1 coordinate 256,726,040, forward strand.
TGACATTGGGGGTGATGACATGACTTGCAGTGACTTGGATTTAAGTGAGGGAGGGCTATGCAGGGTCACCAACCTCACTGTCTCCTCCAGAACCATCTGGGTCCAGTGGCAAGATATACATCAGGATGACTCAAGATGGCTCTGGATGTTTAAGGCAATTGCCTTTCCACTATTCTGGTTTTCTCCCTGTGGTCACTCATAGTATTGCAATAAAACTTGGGAAACTGAGTCAGTGAGTATTGTAATTCTTTTGAGACAACTCATGATCAATGTGACCCCAAATTCCATCCCACATCAAAGTGACTTAAGTGTTTGAGGTGAGATGTGAACTCAGATCCTCACATCTTCAGGGCCCGTGCTCTATCCATTATACCAACTAGTTACCCAAGGTGGTGGTGTATGCTTGTCATTCATGTTATTAGGGAGGCTGAGACCGGTGGATTGCTTGAGCTTGGGAGTTCTGAGTTGCAGTGGGGTGTGAAGGAAAGGGGAGGAAGGAACAAGTAAGTATCTGTTAAACAGTTGCTATATAGCAGACACTGAGCTAAAGTGCTTTATAAATATTATCTCATTTGATATTCACAACAATTCTAGGAAGTAAGTGTTATTATTATGCCCATCTTATAGTAGAGGGAACTGACGTTAAGTGACTTGCCCAGGGTCACCAAGATAGTGTTTGAGGCAGAAACTAAACTCAGGCCAGCCTGAACCCCAGGCCCAATGCTCTACCCACTGGCATCTTCACTATTTCAGCAGTAATAAGGTGGACCTCTTCTCCCTCCTCTGCCCCCCTCCACTGTGAAGGACCACAAAGCTCTCTGAGGAGGGAGAAACTAGTCAGAGTCAGAAAAAAGAAGCCAGTTGGAGGCAGTTAGGTGGCACAGTAGATAAAGCACCAGCACTGGATTCAGGAGGACCTGAGTTCAAATTTGACCTCAGACACTTGACACTTACTAGCTGTGTGACCTTGGGCAAGTCACTTAACCCCCATTGCCCTGCAAGAAAAAAAAAAGAAGCCAGTTAAAGCTTCTGAGAATATCAGTATTGGGATATGGCTGTCAGTGGTCACTGTCAGTGGTCACCATGTGAGAGAGGGATGCCCAATTGTCCCCGCTCCAAAAAAAAAAATAAAGTCCTCTATACTTAAACATCTTTTTAAAAGTGTGTCCCTATTTTCATCTTTATATCTCAGAAACTAGGAGAATGCCTTGTACATAGTTGGCACTTAATAGATGCTTGTTTTATTTGTTGAGTTGAAATGGAGCCCTTGTCATAAGGCTAAAATAGGATTAATTGATGGAAATGGTTACTTATTTGTGATAAGGTAAAATATGTGTTTAATGAAATATTACTGACGTCCTCCACTAGCATTATATTGCCCATCATTTTTTTTAAATGCATTAAAATCTAACCTATTTCTGGATGTTGTTCAGATTAACTCTGATTTAAGAATCTTTAATGACAGAATTTAACTGTCACTGATAATAGACTATAATTTTCTTCTGTGTTGGTAATCATTGAATATTAACAGATTTTTAAAATATGTCTCATGAGCTGAATGTCATCGTTTGTTTACCTGAATTCTGAGGTGAGGGAGATGGAAAGACAAGCAACAAGAGCAAGTGAATGATTGTTTTTCTTCTTTTGAGTTTGTTCAGGTATATTCTGGCCTGGAGTATCCCAGAAGCATTCACATTGATCAGGGGAAGACTAGAGACAGCTAAAGTAGATATTCCCACTGAACCATTCATACAATCACAGTAAAAGACTATAAACCACAAAGCATAGGTTTGAGATGCAGCATGGGATAATGCATGGAGAGGCAGCCTCAGACTTAGGAAAACCTGAGATCTAATCTTGCCTTATGATATGGTGGGCCTGAGGCCTGTCTTTGATACTTACAAGCTGTGAGACCATAGGCAAGTCACATCAGCTCTTTGACCCTTTCTCAGGTTCCTTATATGTGAAATATAGGTGCTGGAACTCTGGACAAGTCCCTTAATCTCACAAGGCCCTCAGGCAACTCTTTAAGACTATAATTAACATGCTCAGAGATAGCTCCCTATAACCCATGAAATCAGAGAGTCTGTCCAATTTGTAGCTTTAGATCTACAAGGGACCTTAATGGAAAGAAAGAAGAAAAGGAAAAAAGAGTAGGAAGAGATAAAGGGATGAAGGGAAGAAACTAGAGAAGACAGGAAGGAAGCAGGGTAAGCATTTATAAAGCACCTAATATGTGCCAAGGCCTGTGCTGAGCACTTTACAATGATTATCTCATTTTATTCTCCCAACAACTTTCAGGGATAAGTACTATTATTATCTCCATTTTACAGATGAGGAAATTGAGGAAAACAGAGGCTAAATGACTCACCCAGGGTTATAGTAAGTGTCTGAGGCCACATTTGAATTTGTGTCTCCCTGAGTGCTAGCCTAGTGCTTTAACCTTTGTACCCCTAGCTTCCTTTAGAGGCCATATAACTCGACAATATCATTTTGGAGAAGAGAAAACTGAGGACCAGAATTTTGAAGTAACCTGTGCATAGTAATCCCGGCAGAAAGTGTCAAAGCTAGGATGTGAACCCAATTTTCTAACTCCAGGTCCAAGGTGCTTTCCACTGTAATATGCTGCCTCATAAGGAGTCCTAAAAAGAAACTGGGGGCAGGGGGAGCAGCCAGGTGGCACAGTGGATAAAGCACAGGCCCTGGATTCAGGAGTACCTGAGTTCAAATTCAGCCTCAAACACTTGACACTTACTAGCTCTGTGGCCCTGGGCAAGTCACTTAATCCTTATTGCCCTGCAAAAAAAAAGAAAAAGAAAAGAAAAAAAGAAAAAGAAACTGGGAAATATATCATCTAAATCAATTCAAAGTATGTACCTTTCATTGATCTTTGCAAATGAAAATAGGGTTCAAGTAATCTCCCCTTCTGCTCCCTTCCCTTCCCCAAACTTTTCCTCTTACTTTGTATAGTCTTCAGGAGGTGATGCAGAATGGAGATACATATTTTTGGACATTGAAAATGTGGGAGTTTGCTTTGTCTGACACATACATATATTCTCTCTGACTCTATGTGTATGTATATATATACATATATATATATACATATATATATATATACATACACACACACACATATATTCTTGTTGCTCAGATGCTCATTTGTGTCCAACTCTTCATGACTCCATGGCCCATGGAACACCAGACTCTTCTATCCTACATTCTTGGTCTGTCCAAGCTCATGTTCATTGCTTCCATGATACTATCTATTCAATTCATCCTCTGACATCCCCTATCTTTTTCAACATTGGTGTCTTTTCCAAAGAGTCTCATCTTCTTGTTATGTAGCCAAAGTATTTAAGCTTCAACTTCACTATTTGACTTTCCAGTGAATAACCTGAACTAATTTCTGGGAGAATTGACTGATTTGATATCTTTGCTGTCCAATGGTTTCTCAAAAGTCTTCTCCAGCACCATGATTTATTTTGAAGGTGTTGCTTCTGTGGCGCTCAGCTTTCCCTATAGTCCAAATCTCATAGCCATGCTCTGTTACTGAAAAAAAAAACAACAGAACTTTAGCTAGATTGGCACACTGATGTCTCTGCTTTTTAGTATGCTATCCAGATTTGCCATGGCTTCCCATCCAAGGAGCAAGTGTCTTTTAATGCCATGGCTGCAGTCACTGTCTGCAATGATCTTTGAGTTTAAGAATATAAAATCTGACACTGCTTCCATTTCTTCTCCCTTTATTTGCCAGGAAGTAATGGGACCAGTTGCCAAGATCTTAAGGGTTTTTTTATGTTAAGCTTCACACAAACATGCATATATGAGATAGATAGACAGACAGACAGATAGATAGATAGCCAGCCAGTCTCTGGATTTTATTGTTTGTGTGTGGGCAGGGTTGATATGATCAGATTTATGTTCCAAGAAAATCACTTTAGATCCTGAATGGAGAAGAGATTGGGGTGGAAAGAGACTTGAGACAGAAAGACCCACCAGTAAGATATATAAATATATTTATATATTTGTTTGAATGTAGTATCCCCATTAGATTGTAAGATCCTTGAAGGCAGGGATTTCTTTTTACCCCTTTTTGTATCCCCAGTACTTAGGACAGTGCCTGGAACATAGTAGGTACTTAATATTTATTGAACTGAACATATATGTATATATGTATTTTGCAATGTATGTGTATAATGATTGTATACATATATACATGCACTTACATGTACAAATACATATATGAATAAATACATACATACATATGTTTCTTACAAGGGATTTGTTTTTGTTTTTTTAATGGTGGAGGGGGGGTTGAGAGGAAGAGAAAATAAATGTTTTTTTAAATGAAAAAAATTTTTTAAATCTATGCCTTTAAAAATTGTACACAGTATCACAGATATAAAATCAGAAGGAAACATAGAAACCATCAAGTCCAACACACATATTACATATGAAGAACCTGAGGATCAGAGAGATTAAGTCATCTGCCCATGGTCACACAGCTACTGAGTGTCAGGGATAGTTGAACCCACATCCAGTACACTATCTACTACTCTGTCACTTCTTATCTCATGAAGAGCAAATATAAAAAGAATGGGGTGGGTTAGATGATCTGGAAAGTTCCTCCCAATTCTAAAGATCTATATATCCATATTTCCATCTACTAAGATATGCATGACTTTTGTTCTCCTTTGCTAGGGGGAGTTCCCACACTGATAAAAATCATGTGTTATAGACATTTTGAAAAATTATTGTGCATGTTTTGAAAGATATTATGCAATACACTCTTGATACTAGAATAACTAATCAGAGCAAAGAAAAACAGTATAAGCTTGCTAATTCTTAATAGTGAAAAACACTGACCTAGTAAAAAGGCTAAATAACAAAATATTTTAAATAAATTAAATTATTTGTTGCATTGTAAATATTTTAAACTATTAAAAATGAGCACATAAACCTAAAACAAGTTTATATAATGCAACATAAGCTACAATCCTCACTGGGGCTACATTAAATAAAAGTGTACCACAAACATAAAACCTCTTTTAAAGTGGAAAAAACCCACACTGCTGCATTCATACATTGAAACTCTGTCAAAATAATCTGTAATTTCTTGAGCACTTAGTTTGAAAAAGATATTTGGTTAAGACAGAAATTTTCCTGAAAGGAAGTGCCTGAAAGTGTTTGTAAGAAAATAATGGGATTTTCCAACTCCCAAAGGCCCCAGTTGGAATTGATTTGGACTGATTGGATTGACTGAGATTGACTGACTTCTCTGATTAACTCACTTAAAGTTAATTCAATTGAAGCCACATCTGCCTGACTCTGAAGAGGGTGTGTATATATCTTGAGACAGAGACAGAGATGACAACAACAGCTAGGTGGCACAGCAGATAGAGTGCCAAGCCTAAAGTCAAAAATACTCCTTTTCCTGAGTTCAATCTGGCTTCGAACACTTACCAGTTGTGTGACCATAGATAAGTCTCTTACTACTTAAGTCATCTGTAAAATGAGCTGGAGAAGGAAATGGCAAACCACTCAACTATTTTTGCCAAGAAAACTCGAGAGGGAATCATGAAGAGCTGGACACAACTGAAAAACACTGCCTCTCCTGCTTCTCCCTCTCCCTCTTCCTCTCCTTTTCCCTCTTTCACTCCCTCCTTCCCCCACCATGTCTCTCTGTCTCTGTCTCTGTCTCTGACTCTGTCTCTGTCTCTCTCCATATGTGTGTGTGTGTATATACACACACATGTACACCTATGTGCACACATTTTGTAAATAGCATATATTTGGGACACTAAGGCATTGTTGGTGAAGTTTTTTACTGATTCAATCATTCTGTAGAGCAATTTGGAATTACGCCCAAAGGACTATAAAAGCATGCACACCCCTTTTGTTCAGAAATACTGCTACTAGGTCTATATGCCAAAGACATTTTTAAAAGTGTGTGTAGGGGCAGCTAGGTGGCACAGTGGATAGAGCACTGGCCCTGGATTCAGGAGAACCCAAGTTCAAATCCGGCCCCTAACACTTAACACTTATTAGCTCTGTGACCTGGGCAAGTTATTTAACCCCAATTGCCTCACCCCCCCCAAAAAAAATAAGTGTGTGGGGGCAGCGGCTAGGTGGTGCAGTGGATAGAGCACCGGCCCTGGATTCAGGAGGACCTTAGTTCAAATCCAGCCTTAGACATTTGATACTTACTAGCTGTGTGACCCTGGGCAAGTCACTTAACCCCCATTGCTGGCACCAAAATAACAAAACAAAACAAAACAAAACAAAACAAAACAAAACAAAACAAAACAAAAGTGTGTGTGTGTGGGGGGGTGACAACATGAGGCAGGGGAAAGAACCTATTTGTACAAAAATATTTATAGCAGCTCTTTTTGTGGTGGCAAAGAATTGGAAATTGAGGGGATGCCCATCAATTGAGGAATGGCTGGCCAAGTTGTGGTATAGAATTGTAATGGAGTACTATTGTGCTATAAGAAGTGTTGAGCAGGCTGACTTCAGAAAAACCTGGGAAAACTTACACCAATTAATGCAAATTGTACTAAGCAGAACCAGGAGAACATTGTACATAGTAATAGCAATGTGATAATCGACTGTGAACAATTTAGTTCTCAGCAATACAATGATCCAGGACAACTTCAAAGGACTCATGATGGAAAATGGTATCTATATCCAGAGAAAGAACTCATAGTGTCTGAATGAAGATTGAAGCATACTATTTTCACTCTATTTTTCTTTTTTGCATTTTCCCCCTTTGTGTCATATCTCCTTTCATAACATAACTAATATGGAAATATGTTTTACATGATTGAACATTTATAACCTATATCAAAGTGCTCACTGTATCAGGGAGGGGGCAGGCAAGAAAGGGAAAGACAAAAGTTGGAACTGGAAAAAGTGTTTAAATGAATGTTAAAATTGCCTTTACATATAACTGGAAAATACAAAATATTTTAAAATTTAAAAATAACATAAATATTAAAATATTTTACTAAGTTATTTGTTAAATAGCTACATTGTGTAAGACACAGTACTAAACCTTGTAAATAAAATAATGAAAAATGACACTATTTCTACCTTCAAGGAAATTATTGGTTGGAGGAAAGGTTTGATGGGAGAGTCTATTTCATTTCTTTATCTATCAATGAGGTGGGCACTGCTAAAATCAGCTCATTTTAAAAATTATCCTGATGATAATTTTCCATTTTGGAGACAATTTGGCATAATGGACTGGGCAGGGGGGAATTGCCATGTACACATATAAGAAAAATATAAGTGTGATGGGGGCAAAGAAGACATCTAAACAAAGTACAAAGTGCTGTGGGAAAATCTGAGAAAAAGGTTGTACACTCAGAAGCAGCAGGGTGATAATTAGTGTGGTTTACTAGGTTGTAATTTTTTTTTCCTATCCAAAAATATCTTCCTTATATTGCCTGAAATTCTTCACTAAACCAAATAAAATGAGAATTCTATAGATTATAGGAATTTCTTTGGATTTTTTCCATAATAATAGCTAATATTTATATAATGTGTCAAGGTTTACAAAATATTTTACAAATCTTATCTCCTTTGATCCTCACAACAACCTTGAGGAGTAGATGCTATTATGAATCCCATTTCACAGAACAGAAAGCTGAGGCAGGCAGAGTTTGACTTGTCTAGCATCATGAAGTTTTTTTTAGCAATCTTTTTTTTTAAAGCAAATATTCTTTGAGGGCTAAAAAGCTATCAATTATTTACACAAAAATATGAATTAATATGTAGAATTTCTAGCTAAAAGGATTATTGCCTAATACCTTCATTTTATAGATAAGGAGAAATAGAAAATCATAGAAATTTTAAATGATTTTCCAAAGGTCACACAGATAGCAGGGCTAAATTTAGAACACAGGTCCTTGCCTCCAACAAATGTAGAGCTCTTTCTAACATCTAGATATACATCTAGATACAAAGATATATACATATACAATAGATATATTTAAATATATGACTATATATATGTTAATCTATTTTATTAATGAATCTCTGTTTTTAATATTTGTTAGACATTAAAAGCCATTGCTTGGCTAGGTCCTTCCACCATGTGTACATATAAATTTTCATCTGTGTATATGCATATACATGTACATACAATGCACACATGTGTGTGCACACATGTGTGTACACACAAATGTATGCATAGATATGCATACACACATCCACATACACACATATCTACAATACATTACATAATATGCATTTATGTGCACACATATACAAATGCATACATATATGCATTAATATGTACATACATATACACACACACATGAATCAATTAAGTGGTGCAGTGGATACAATGCCAGGTCTGGAGTCAGGAAGATTCATCTTCCTGAGGTCAAATCTGGACTTAGATACTAGCTGGTGTCCTTGGTCAAGTCACTTCACTCTGCCTCAGTTTCCTCATCTGTAAAATGACCTGGAGAAGGATATTTGTATCTTTGCCAAAAAGCAAAACAAAACAACAACAACAATAACAAATGGGGTCACACCGTTTCCAACACAAGTGGATTGGCTGAACAACAAAAATGTCTATCTATATCTAGGTCCACCTGGGTTCTAAACTCAGGGGGTGAATATACATATATGTATTTATTGTGTACGTATGTGCCCATGTATACACATACACACATCAGTATGATTTGCTACACAGAGGAAATGGAGAGTTGAGCAGAAGACAGGTGATTTTGGAAAACACAAATGTCTAAAAAGGAATCCTACAAAGTTCCTTCAATGAGACAAATATGGTTTTGACATCTAAACCACAGAGAGATAAAATAGAAAAAAAAATCATGCCACTATCCTTAATACTGCTGCAAAAAATTAAATGAAATACAAGGAAAGTTATTAAAGCAAAATGTCTAAAAGAACATATACTGTAATCTGATTGATCATATATCAGGAATGGCTGGTTTATAATATTGGAAAAACTATGAACTTAATAGACTATATTAATAAAACAATAATAATCACATGATTATACTGAGTTACAGCAAAAACATTTGATTGACAAAACAACAAAAATTTTGGTTAAAAACACACAAAAAAGAATACACATAATTGGACTTTTTATTTTTTGGCAAATAGCATATATATAAAACCAAGAGCTAGCATTGTATATAATGGAGATCAACTTAAATGCCTATTCATATCATGGGTAAAACAAGGATGTCCATTTTCACAACTATTATTCATCAGGATTTCTAGCTAGCTAAAAGTGCTAGCTACAGCAAAAAGATTAGGGAAAAATGAAGCAATAATCCTATGTGAAGAGGAAATAAAATGTATGCTTCACACATCTATGATAGTTTACTTAGAGAATCCTGGAGAGTCAACTAAAAATTAATTGAAAAAATTAATAGCTGCAGCAAAGTAGCAGGATGTAAAATAAACCCATACAAATCATCAATTTTTCTGTATATTGCCAAAAGAAAAAAAAAAGAGAAATGTGACTTAGAATAAATACAGAATAATAAAGTATTTGGGAATTTTTTTTACTAACCCTCACACAGAAACTATATGAATACCAATACAAGACTCTCCTTACAGAAATAAAGACCCGAATAATTAAAGACAATTGTTTCTAATTCTAATATAATGAAAATTACAATATTGCCTAACTTAATTTACTTATTCAATCCCATTCCAATTAAACTACGAAAGTAATACATTATAGAACCAGAAAAAGATGTTTTAAAAAAAACCATCATCTTTTAAAGGATAAACGGATCAGGAATTACAAGAAAAAAAATGATTTTTTAAAAAGTGAAATGGAAAGGGCCCTAGCAGTTGTTACTATTTTGAGATTTGATCATCTCAAAACATATTACAAAGCAGTAGCCATGAAAACCATGGAATATGGATTAAGAAACCGAGAGACTTATCAATAAAACAGATTAGACATGCCAAATTCCCAACTATATGGATGTAGAAGATTAGAGTTTATTAAACTCTAAAGGACTTTAACTAAGGAGCAAGGACTCACTTCAACAAAAATTTCTGGGAAAACTGGAAATAAGTCTAGCAGAAATTAGATTTATGCCAATATCATGCACCATATAGCAAGGTAAGTTCCAGTTGGATACGTGATATTTAATTTCATAAACCAATTTTAGCAGCAGAGGAGGAAATTCTTATTGCAATTATGGATGGAAGAGGAGTCCATGCTTGGGCAAAGGTTGGAGAGGATCACAGGTGATAAAAATGGGCAATTTTGATTATATAAAATATAAAAAGGTCTTGTACAAATAAAACCAGTGCTGCTACAATTTGAAAGAAAATAGTCATCTGGGAGGGAAAAAAAACCTTAGCATTTCTTTTTCTGAAATAAGTCTGAGATATAAGATAAATAAGGAATGGTACCAAATTTATAAAAGCAGAGGATATTCCTTTATAGAGAAAGGGTAAAAATACATTTCTCAAAGGAATATATCCAAGCTCTCAATGAATACATGCAAAAAGCTACAGATCACTAATAATTAGTAAAATGGAAATCTAAACAAATCTGAGGTTCCACTTCAAATGCATCATGTTGAGCCATTCTAGAAACCAATACACCCAAAAGTCTCTAAAGTGTGTATAAATTCATCCTATTGATACCATAGGTAGTTTTATACCTCAAAGAGAGCAAAGATAGTGGAAAGGTATCATATATCTGAAAATATTTATAACAGTTTTTTAAAAAAATTATTATTATGGCAAATAACTGGAAACCAAACAGATGCCTATTGATTGGAGAATAACTGGACAAATTATGGCATGTGGATGTAATAGAATATGAATGTGCCATTAGACATGATGACAGGGAAACCATGAAAGACATATGAATTGATTAAGAGTGAAATGAGCAAAATAAGGATGATAATGTGTTCAATAACGATGACTTTGTAAAGAAAAGCAACAAGGAAAGTCTTTGAATCTGATCATTTCTACAAACAACCACAGTAATAGGGTTACCAAAATGGGGGATGGGAAGAATTAAAGAAAAGGGAGGCATTAAAACACTTCAAAATACTCAGAAATCAATAGAAGGAAGGTCAATAGGAATATTCACAACAGGGCAGCTTTGAAAGTAGCATGTTGAATTTGTTGTATTCTTGGAGAGGAGTAAGCCATACTCCATATAAATTTATGGCTGCATACATAATCCTCTTTTACTGCTCTGTTATACATATGGAAACACTTATTTGGTGTTTATTATATTATAAATAACAAAACATATGGGTTTTTAAATCATGGAGAAAAAGAAGGGCAATCCTAAATATAACATTAAAGTTAGGAACACAGAGTAATAGAAGGCAGAATTAGGGCACTGGGCATTTGGGGAGCCAAGAAATATAGATTAATGTGTTAAAAAAGACTGAGTTTGATTTAGGAGGCAAGGCTGACTCAAAATATCATCTTTTTGGTTCATTTGACCACACTCAATTTTTTCATGGAACCTCAAAATATAGTTTACATATAAGTTTTACATTTTTACATTTTACAATTTGCATATAATTTTACACATCTGTGGGTAAAATTTCTCTAGTTCCTGTGCAAGTATTCAGGGTAACAATTTTGCATGCAGGACAGCCAAGAATTCACAGTAGCACATAAATGCCTGACATAATTCCTTGTCAACCTCAACATTCTACTGTGTTCCACTTTCCTCCTAGGGGACTATTCAATTCTCTAGCCATAAAATGCTACCTTAAGGACTTGGACTACTCCTAAAAGGGAAATACTATAATATTGGAAAGTACTAGCATTGGAAAACTGGCATACTAGAAAGGGAAACCCTTTATGATACAAGGAGTCTCATTTTTACACCCAGAGCCTGTACAGGCTAGACCTTTTATAAGACTTCCCAGAAGGAATTGACTTGGCATTGTTAGAAAGGCAATCTCATTCCCATTGGACCTACACTGTCTTAATAATTCATAGTGGTAGCAGAAATTAAAGTAAGGTTTTGTTCCTCCACATTGTGGCTCAGTTCTTTGCTGCTCCAGAGCCACATGCTTCATACATCCAGAAACTTATAAAACTCTTCAAGTGGGCTGGAGGTCCAGAGATTCTAGCTACTTGGTCAAGTGGTTCTCCTCCCTCCAGAGAATCCCTGATGACCTGAGAGGTTCTTTTTCTTCCTCTATACAATTGAGTCCAGGAACTCTTTCCACTCTTGCATGGTCCTTAGCTGCTTTCATTTGTCAGACTTAAAAGACCTCTTCACAGCAGTCATCTTCAGGACTAGGAATAGTATTAGAGTCTGTGGTCCTTGGGGGCCTGTGCTGATGGGAAGATTTCACCCTTGGTCCAGAATCAAAGTTCATTCTAAAGCCCTTGTCCCTATTCATAGCTCACATGTCTATGGATCTTCAGAACCAACTCTGGCAGGTCTATATTTACTATTTTATGGGTTCAAAGGGACCACAAAAGACTGAAAGAATCATAGTATCTCCATTTCTGAATCTTGATCTCTCTCATCCTTAATAAAGTCTGTATGAGTAAATAAAGCAAGTACCAAGACCCAAGATAGTACTATAAAGGAAATGTCCTTAATCATGTCAGAAATGTACCATGGGTGCATCCATATCTTTCATGCTCTCAAAATCCATTATACCTACTCAATCATCTCATGAAGATGTGAAACAGTCAGTGGAGAGAGTCTGTAAGTAACTCAAAGTTCCAAACAATTGACACATACCTTAACCTCACCAAATTTATCATTTTTGATCATTGTTCTAGACATAAATTTTACCTTTCTCTGATTCTTAATTTAACATTTCTTCCTGCCCCTCTAAACTATCTCATGGGTAGGCATAAATAACACAATGGGTAAAAAAAAGAGTAAGAAACCCAAAGGTAGGGAGATATATTGGTGGGATCCTATAAAAGTGGAGATAGGTCAAATTATAATGTAGGTGATTTTGTTATTTCTGTCCCTTAACTCCTTTTGGGATCCTACTCATAGGTCAAACCCCTCAAAGCTCTCACTATGTCAATGATGCTCTTGTGATGACATTCCAGACATATTTTCCTTTTCCAGGAAACAAAACATGTTCCAAAATCTGGGCATTTTCTCTGTGAAATCATTGGTTATTAGAATAAATTATGTTGCTTTCTACTAGATGACAAGTAGTTAATTTAATCAACTAGAGATAAGTCTCTCCCAGAAAGAGGAGAGGGAACATATAGGCAGAAACAAAATGTTTGATGAGTCTATTAAGTACACTCCCTGGCACCAAAGAAATTCTATGATTCTTTGTGTTCATTTGTTCTATTTAGAGCACACACACATATGTGAGTATATATATTTATATTTATATATTTAGAACATATTTAGAAAATATGTTCTATTTATGATCAAAGCATCATAAATTTGGAGCTGGAGAATAACTTCATTTTACAGATGGGAAAACCAAGATCCAGAAATAGGGAGTAATTTAGCCAAGGTAACAGTTAACAAGTGGTACCGCCAAGCTTTGAACCTAGGTTCTCTGATACTAAATTCTGATGATGTGTCCAAAGGTACCTGGGTTCTACTAAACTGGGTGTGGTGTACTTATAAAAGGTTCTTGGTCCCTTTGACCTCCTGAACCTATGAGATCTTTTAGAAAACCTCACAGACCCTAACTTCCTTAGACCATTCAATAGTGGCATGTAATAACTAGGCCAGGGCTGGTTATCTGGCACTTCTGCATGTGTTGCTTTACTCCTTAAAACCATAACCAATATTGAGATGGAAGATGGTGGTCAGGAAGCTGGGCACATGCATACTCAAGTGTCCTTTGTTAAAGTTTGTATGCTATCAATAAATTGCCACATTGATCCACTGAGAGTGAATCTTTTGGAACTTTGAAACCCTGCCCCTGACTAGTTCTACTAGGATCATGAGTTAAGAGCAAGAAAGTGATTTAAAGACTGTTAATCTTAGACACAAAGGTTTTGAGTCCCAAAGAATTCATGAGTTACTTCCACATCAAACTGATAATAGTGACAAAGCTGAAATTCAAAGGCAGGTCCTCTAACTCCAAATCTAATCTGTACGGAACAAATTTCCCAATACATGAAAATGAATTAAGAGATTAATGTGTTTCTCTTACCCTCTTCCCTCCAGGTAATAGATTTCAAATTTATTAGGAGCATAGGGGAAAATCCCTCCACCCAAAGAAATTATCAGTGCTGAGAACTTTAGGGGATGTCAAGGCAATGGAAGAGATTCTTGGATCATATATTTAGAGATTAATGGGGCCTTAGAGATCATTTGGTCTAACTGCTTCATTTGACAGAAGAGAAAACCCAGCCCCAGAGAAGTTAAATGATTTTGTACAAAATCCCCTAGGCAACAGAATTGGCATGTGAATCCAGGTCTTCTGACTTCAAACACCTAAAGACCTGCCTTCATCTCAAAACCTTCCTCACCACAAAAACCCAACAAAAACAAAGCAATGTGCCCATGTATACATGGGCCAACTAAAATAAGTATTAGAGAGAAAATCCAATTGAACAAGAATTTTTAAGTTGTTTCATAGATGGAAGGCACTGTGATAGGTGCTGAGCATACTAAGAGAAAGGAAGGAAGGAAGGAAGGAAGGAAGGAAGGAAGGAAGGAAGGAAGGAAGGAAGGAAGGAAGGAAGGAAAAGAGCCCTTGACTTCAAGGAATATATATTCTTGGAGTTGTAATGGAAACTACTACCCTTAAACCTTTTTTAAAATAGGATTCCATGGCCAAATGAAATTTATAGATCATTTAAAACCATGTATTTGTTTGCTTTTTTACTCTCCTCCTCCCCTACTCCCAAGGTCTCCTTTTAGCAGCCAATTATTCTACCAGCACCTAGGGAAAAGCTTGTGGATGACTAAATTCTGTATGCTCCAGAGTTGACAACAGCACTAACCATATAAAGATGCGGCCTAGAGGCCTAAATATGTTAATGCTTCCAAGAAATATGAACAATTTAATATCCATTTATAGGACCTTTCCTTAGTCTCTAAACCATTTAAGATTTCTCAGCAAGTAACACTTGATATATAAGCTTTTATGTCAAGGTATAATTTAGGGCATAACTGTTGTTTTTTTTAAATGCAAGTATGTCAAATATGTTTTTTTAATCATAAAAAATATTTTATTATTTTCCAGTCACATGCAAAGATAATTTTCAACACCTGTCTCTATAAGATTTCTAGTTCCAAACCTTTCTCCCTCCCTGCCCCCTCCCCAGGAAAGAAAACAATCTGATATAGGTTATATACATATAATCACATTAAACATACTTCAGCATTAGTCATGCCATGAAAGAAGAATCAGAACAAAAGCGAAAAACCTTGAAAAAAACAGTAGAAACAGTATGGTTCAATCTGCACCCAGATTCTACCATTCCCTCTTCTGGATGTGTAGAACATCTTTCACCATGAGTCCCCTGGAATTATATTAGATCACTGTCTTGTTGAGAAGAGTTAAGTCTATCACAGTTGATCATCACACATTGCTGTTGATACTGTGTACAATATTCTCCTGGTTCTGCTCATCCCATTCAGCATCAGTTCATGTAAATCTTTCCAGGTTTTTTTCTGAAATGCTCCTGCTCATTGTTTTTTTTTTTTTTTACAGCACAATATCCCATTATGTTCAGATCTTTTTTAAATCCACAGATTATATTATGAGTATGAAGTGGTAGTATACCTTAAAAAACAAGATTGAATATGTCATTTATTTTTATGCTACTGGAAAACCAAAACCAGGGAGGCATATTAGCCTTCCTTTCAAGAGTGCTCAGGGACTATTTTATAGTACAGCAATATCATATAAGCCCAGGCATTAGCTATTGAAATGGTCATTAGCTGTTTAAATGCATAAAGATTGTGTCTAAATGACAGAGTACTGATGTATTAACTGAGGAGAGCTGAATCAACAACAGGAAAACCAGTTACATCATTAGCAAAATTTTTCTTTCATTATAAATCTCTAGGGGAGATGCCCCATAAAATACTCTTGGTAATTGGCCATCAATTACATGTTAAATAAAGTTCTTATCTCATCAAGCCTTGAGATATTTGGTAAAGTTGAAAGACCTCTGAATTTGGAGTCAGAGAAATCTGGTTCAAATCTCATTCTGCCATTAAATAATTGTGTGAACTTTGGCAAATCACTTTAGGCACTTTATTTGCTAAACAATAATCTCCTCATCTATAAAATTAGAGATCTTGACAAAATGATCCTGAAGCCCCATTACCATCCTAAACCCTATGATTTCACAAAGTAAAAAAAAAAAATTGAACAAGTATGTAAGGAAAAAAACCAAAAACCTTTAAAATGAGTGAATCCTTAACATACCATGTTGAATTCTAGAACTACCTCAATATCTCTATGTGTGGGTTGGATTTTCTTCTTTGCTATGAAAGGGAAAGAGGGAGGATAGGCTAAGACTACATACTGAAGACCACAGGGAAAACAGAGGGTGCATCTGGAGTTGCAATTTTGCAGGATGTCAGGATTTAGAACTTTAAGAGACCTTACATTTGCTTACATTTTTGTGTGTGTGTGTGCAGCATTTGGGGTTAAGTGACTTGTCCAGGGTCACACAGCTAGTAAGTGTCAAATGCATGAGCCCGGATTTGAACTCAGGTCCTCCTGAATCCAGGGCTGGTGCTCTATCCACTGCGCCACCTAGCTGCCCCTGCTTACATTTTTTAAAGTTCCACCACACTGATCATTGGAAAACTCCATTTCAAGTTTTTTTTTTTTTTTTACAGAAACACGTAGAAGTCCTTAATTAATTAGAGGTCATTATGTTGAAGTTTATTTTCCCCCTTAAAGAATTATGTTTAACTTGTTAAGATAAATTATTATTGGGTAGGCTATAGTTAGGAGGCAATGTAGGACAGGAGAAAAAGCTGTTGTTCTGTAAGCAGAAGACCTGAGTTCAAATTCTACCTCTGCTGCTTATTACCTGTGTGTGGACATTATTATTTTAGCATTTCACTCAATGTCCCTGGGCCTCAACTTCCTCATCTAAAAATTGAGGTTGACTAAATGGATTATGATATCTCTTCCAGTTCTAGATTTTATTATCCTTTCATTACCATTTACCTTTGGTTTTTGTTATATCATATTCCATCATTTTTTCCCTCTTTTATGACACCTCTATGGTCCTACCAAGACTATGATGGGAATCCTTGACATGCAGGGAATCTATCTCTTCTTTTCTGTATACGACCTTTTAACTTTGCTATGAGAATGTTAACTCTTGGAAATCACTTCTCTATGTGTGTTATATCTGGGATTTCTCTCTGGTTGTCACCTATGGATATTTTTTAACCAATTTCTGAACAATTTTATCTTATAATTTCTTGAAGTATGGTATGAAAACTATTTGTTTAGTAGTACCTTTTGGGCAAACTTGATTATGCTTATATGTTTTTCATGCCTATTTTTCAGACCATTTAAAAATATTTGAGATCTTATACATTCTTCCAATGTGGCTTTTTATTTTTATTTAAAATTTCTTGTCATTTGATTTAATTTTTGAGGCCCACTTCCTATATAATTCAGAATTTCTACTGCCTTGAAATGGTTTTCTCCTGTTTCTGTGTATTTTTTTCCTCTTCCTCCAGTTCTTTTATTAGGTTTTCCAATCACCCTCAGAGTTCTCATGACCATTCCATTCTCTTTATTATAGTTTTAGTTATAATTATCAGTGATGGTTTTTTTTTTCTATCTCTCTCATTATCTTGCAATTCTCTTGCCCATAAACTTTTTCATTATACTGGGGATTTTCCTTTGTTTCAATCAACAAATATCCATTAAATTCCTACTATGTGTTAGGTGATTCAATTATAATTTTAATAAAAACCTATTAAGCACTTATTATATGTCAGGAACTATAGTAGATACTAAAAATACTATTTTTTAAAAAAATATTCTCTTCTTTCTTTCTCATTTCTTCAGAATGCCTGTTGTACCACTTTTCCCAATAAGAGAGCAATTTAAGTTGTTGAGTGGTGAAAGTAATAAAATGAGTGAGAAAGGGTTACTGTGCTAAGTTATGGTACATAATTGGATTGGATAATGAAGATTTTTGGTAGAAGTCTTTCCTCAACTGCTTTTAGTCTCACTATTTTTCTATCTCTCTAGTTACTAGAGGTACTGCCATGCAGATCCTGTAGTAGAGGGTAAAGAATTGGGGTGGTTGGTCATCAATCAGTTAGATTTTGAGAAACAGTGAAGGAGAGACCAGTTTGAGACCATAGGGTCACAAAGAATTGGACACAGTTGAATGACCCAACAACAACAACAACAAAGCATTTATTAAGCACCTACTATGTGCCACACACTTTGTTATGTGCTAGAGATATAAAGAAAAATAATAATATCTGCTCTCAAGAACCTCACAGTCTAATGTGGCATGAGAGCACAGAGCTAGAGGCTAAAAGTATTGGAAAGCCAACTACAGTAAAAGATATTGGAGGGTTTGAGGAAAATTTGTGGTGGATGACCATCTTATTTGCCCTTATTCCCAGATATCTGGCGTTTCTAGAGTCATTGTATTCATTGTTACCCATACTGGAATGGTGATGGGGTTAGGCAAATCATGCAATGGCCTAGAAATGTGTTGTCTTTAAATTTAAATGTTCAGTGAGGATTATCATGTGGAAATTATTTTACTTTCACTGCTATTACTTTTTGTTCATTTGCATGATTTGATGTATTACTTATTGAGGAACTGGAATAATATGCAAATCTAAATTTCATTTTATAGATCAAAAAACTGAGGCCCCCAAAAGATGGAGTAATTTGTATAAAATAAAAGATCAAGTAATTGGCAGCAGTAAGACTTGAACCTACATCCCCTGTTTACTAGTCAGAATACAGGCCTATAGATTTTATCTACCCATACTTGAAATTGATGTGTCCCTGTATAGTCACAAAAATTTTCAGGAGTAATCCACTACAAGGCCAGTAAACTTCTGGTAGAGTTGTTCTACTGGCACAAAATCACCTGAGATCATCAGTGTGTAACACAAAAGGCTTGTTTGGATTTTTAAAAGTCAACACTAGACCATGTGCAAGACAGCTAAACTTACTTTTCTATAAAATGGGAAGAAATTATGAGGGTGGTCACATATCTCAAATAAGTTATTTCCAAAATGTACTACAGGATCAAATCTAGATTATTCCTTTTGTTATTTCTGCTTCTGGTTCCTCTCTACTAATCTTTCTTCCTGTTAGTCTTTATAGCTCACTAGTTGAGAACACAATATTACTGCCCCTATCTTAAGCATAATGCCAGATATGAGCAAATGATGATTCTCTGAGTGTTCATTAATGGATTAATATCAGTTTAAAAGGAATTTTCTTGTAAAATGTTGCAGGTTTCCTCCTATCCCCCTCTTACTTTCCAGGTCCCTTTTGTATGCTGTCTTCCCCTATTAAAATGTAAGCTCCTTGAGGGGAGGGATTGTTTGTCACTGTGCTTGCATTTTTTTGTTCTCAGCACTTAACACAGTGTCAAGCACATAGTAAGAGCTTAATAAATACTTGGTGACTTGATGCATTAAAAACAGTTCCTAACAAAAAGCTTACATTTTATTGGGGACAGGGAAGGAGAGGTAGGGTGATAATATGTATACAAAGCATCTCTCTCTCACACATACACACATATGTACATACATGCACATATACATAAATGCATGTATTTACAAACACAATGTGATGTTGGAAGCAGAGGCATTAACAACTGGGGCAAATAAAATGGTCTATTTTTAGGAGGTAGTTATTGAACTGATCCTAAAGAAAGTCAGGGTTTCCAATTCATGAAAATGGGACCATTTCACTCATGTGGAACAGCCAGTGCAAATGTTTTGAGGTAAGAGATCTTTCCTTTCTCTGAATTACTATGGCAAATCATATTGTTCATTACCCTCATCACATACTGTTTAGGTTTGCTGTTAAATGCATGCATATGTGTCTTACCTTCCCTTCCAGATTGTAAACTACTTGAGGGGAGTAAGTTATTCCTTAACCATCCCTATATATTCTCTCATTCTCTCATTCTCATTCTCTCTCTGTCTCTCCTCTCTGTCTCTCTCTCTCTCTCTCTCTCTCTCTCTCTCTCTCTCTCTCTCTCTCTCTCTCTCTCTCTTTTTGTGGAGCAATGAGGGATAAGTGACTTGCCCAGGATCATACAGCTAGTGTTAAGTGTCTGAGACCAGATTTAAACTCAGGTCTTTCTGAATCCAGGGCTAGTGCTTTATCCACTGCGCCACCTAGCTGCCCCAACCATCCCTGTATTCTCAAGAAAACCAAATCTAGAGTCTTGCACATAATATGTGCTCAATAACAATTTTTGGAGAACTAAATCAAAGAACACAACAACTTTCTCTGTTAAGTCTCTGATAGTTCTACCCGAAGGTCAAATTTTGCGCCGTTTTTTTTTTTCCCTTGATCAGAGCAAAGATGATTTTCACTAGTAAAGCATACCACCCAAATTCAGAAAGGGAAGCAAAAACATTGACTATAAAAATGATTTTCCAAGTTTTGGAAATTGTTTGGGATTGATCACAAACAATGATCAAGTTATTTCTTAATAGTTTGCTTTCTGGAACTTACAACCATGTTTGCAGAAGTGCCACCTATAGAAAATCCACCAAGAGAAGGCACCAATATGAATAAATACCATGCATAAATCTGGATGAACTTAGAAATTCTGTCATTTTAGTTCTGTAACATCAGTGGACATTAGCTGTATGTAATTGTGAGCACTGACAGCCTACCAAATGTTTATAGGCAAGCAGTACTGACACATCAAGGTTTTGCATTAGAAAACCTCATGTGGGGCAGCTAGGTGGCGCAGTGGACAAAGCACCAACCCTGGATTCAGGAGGACCTGAGTTCAAATCCATTCTCAGACACTTGACACTTACTAGCTGTGTGACCCTGGGCAAGTAGTCATTTAACAGTCACTGCCCCACAAAAAGAGAAAAAAAAAAAGAAAAAGAAAACCTCATGTATTCCCAGAGTAAGAAAACGTGAGATGCTTCTGGATGGTGTCTGAGACACGGTTGACACAGTTTAAAAATCTCCCACAATCTAAACATTCAATAGCTTTTCTCTATCAGTACAATGTAGTTATTAATAAATCATCAAATCTCTAGTAAATCAAAATTGTGTATTACGTACATATCACCAAAGACATTTTGCTAACTTCTTCCTGATTAAGTAAAAAGGAAGCAGTGGGGAACAGAATGATCAACTGAGTTTGAGTCTTGTCTTTGCCAGGTACTAAACTTTTTGACTATGGGCAAATGGATTGACTTTCCTGGAAATCAGTTTCATCCTCCATAAAATGGGCATAATAATAGTTATGCTAACTTCCTCAAGTGCTATGCAAATGTGAGCCATTATTCTTATATAAACTCCTCTGTTGTTTTGTTTTTTGGGGTTTTTTTTTGGGGGGGGGGTTCTCACTATTTTAATTACATGGTATTAAAAATGTGAAAACTATATGGGTAGAAGATTCAGTATTACCAATAATTTTGGGGAAAAAGAAGCCTTAGCTTCTAAATCCACAATCAGTCTTATTGTTCAGTTGTTTTTGATACTGCTCTACTATTCATGACCCAATTTGAGGTTTTCTCAGCTACAATACTGGAGTTGTTTACCATTTTCTTCTCTACCTCATTTTACAGATGAGGAAATTGAGGCATGTGGGATTAAGCGACTTGCCCAGGGTCACACAAGTAGTAAGTTTCTTAGGCCAGATTTGAACTCAGGAAGATGAGTCTTCCTGACACCAGGCCTGGCACTCTATCCACTGTATTACCTAGCTGTCCCCAAAACAAAATAATCTGTCTGGTGTTGGCTTAACTTGGCTTAATTTTGAGATCTAACAAAAATCAGTTAAAAGGGGAAAGACCAAAATCATAAAATCTCTTTGGCCTCTCTACATTCTCAACTTGCTCATGAACTTCCATAAGGTTCATTTATCATTTCCATGTGATGACCCCAAAAATTATTTATTAAGTCCTAATCTCTCTCCCAAGATCTAGTTCTGCATCTTTAGCAGATGGCTAGATACCTCCAACCAGATATCTCACAACAACCTGAAACTCAACTTGTCCAAAACAAAACTCATTATCTGACTTCCAACACGCGCACACACACACGATTACTTTCTCCAAACTTCTATATTTGATGTTGTCCCTAGGCTAAGGTCAGGTCATCCTTTGCAGAGACCTAGTTTCAGAGCCTTGGAATTATCCTCAACCCTTTTCTATTCATTACCTGCCTTATTTAATCAGTTACCACTCAAAATCAATTCTCCCTCTTTAACATTTCTTAAAACCATTCTCTTTTCTCTACTCACACAGTCATCACCCTAATTCGGGCCCAAATTACTGCTCAGCTAAACTAACAAAACACCATCTAAATTCGTTTCTCCTGTTCACCACTTTGCAAAGCTTCCCAAATAACCAACCTAAAGCAGAGATCTGACTATTTCACTCCTAAGATCTAGAAGCCTATCTCCTTTTTGTTTTTAAGCAAAAATAAAGTCTTTTGGGACATCTTTCCTTGTTCGTGTTCTCTCCTGCCCCAAATTAGCTTCTCTTTGCTTATCCATTTATATATTGTATTGTTGAGTAAAATGTAAGCTCCATTATAAAGGAATTGCTTTTAAAAAAGCTTAGTTTTCTTAATACATTGCCTTGCTTAATGCTTAATAAATCTTTTTTTTAATTTAAATTTAAATACTCATGTCAAAAACTAACCCAAATTTTGAGGAAAATTACTAGAAATGCTTGATAGGATCATTTCAAGTATTAGTTTTGTATTCTTAATAATGCTCTGAGTCACTGGGAATAGATAACTGTCATGGGGCACAGAGCACCCCAGAATTTCTCTGGGGCACACAGAGGAATCTTCTCCTTGAGAAACTAAACCAGAGGACAGATAACGCCTAGTGAGATAAGCTGAACCAAACCGGACTGAGCTAGCTTCGGATTCCTACCCTTCATTCTGGTCTCCCTTACTCTGGGGAGATAAGTTTGGGTGTGGCTTCGGCCTTAGTGTTCTGAAAAGGGATCTGTAGCCACCCCTCACCCAATTCCTTTAGTCACTACCAGTGGGGGATGGTCCTCCACTGCTCACCCAATTCCCCCAGCTACCACCAGTGGGGGATGGTCCTCTCTCACTAAAGGAACTTTTCACCGGCAGATGGGCCACCCCCATCAGTCCTCTATAAAAGTACCTTCCGGTCTCCTGTTCAAGGAGATTTGGTACCTCTGAGCCATGTGCTTTATGCCAAATCTCCCCATGAAAAGTCTAAGGATTTCTTTCATGGTTTCCCTCCCCCCACCCTTCCCTTCCCTTGCTCCTAAATAAACTATCACCTTATTCTAACTATGTTTTGTGTGCAAGAGGGTGTAATTCTTTAAAGAGGAATTCCCAAGAACCCCAACCCGTACCCCATTTTCCCACCATATCATAACCATGAAAAAAGGAAAAACAAAGACAAAAAAGGAGCATAAATTTAGGGTTAGCAGAAAAAGCCTTAAATTCAAAAGATTGAGTAATATTATAATTGAATTCCAAGGGATTCAGGGTGGGGATAAGAGGTAGTTGAACAACACTAAGTTGGGGCAGAAAAAGGGACTGGAATAGAAAATTGTCCCAAGAACACTGCTAGATACATCATTTATCAGCATGCAGATGAGTTAACAAGAATTGACTTAAGGTCCCACATTCCCCTCAGAAAATAAAATGTCTATATAGTTGTGTATTAAGACCTTTTAAAACAGAAAGTTATTATCTATCATTATATTGAGAACTGCAGAAAAGTCATGCTCCTTTTTCTTAGAAGGGGAAGGTCAAGAACAAATCACTTTTCAAAACTCGATATCAATTAACATGAATTGTCCAAGGCTGGAAATTGAACTCATAAAGAGTTATGCTCATGCAGAGGTGGAGGAATTAATATCAACTAAGGTGAACATAAATTATTAAATTAAATTTGTACATTAATAAGAACTCATTTTATTCAGAATATAATCATATAAAGAAAGCTATAATCCTGTTAAATGCCCAGAGGTTATATGGTGTAGACAACAGAAAAATTTGCATTGCTGCCACATGCAGAAAAAGTTCTCCTTAAATGTAGAGTCTTTGAAATGATATATAGGAAAGTAGCCACTTGCATAAAATTTGTCCAATTGGATTTTCCTTTTCATCTTTAGTGAAATTCTGTTTGTTTTTCTAACATGATGCATCTCCTGCTATCACAATAAAAATTCTACTGTGTTTCCTTATATTTTGTTTTCTACTTGTGAGAAACCCCATTTAAAAATTTCTGGGACTCAGTGTTGGAGAAATATCAAAGGTCTTTATTTATACATTGTGTGCAAATGGGCCAGCTCCCTAATGGAAATGGTGGCAAGCTTGGGACTTGGGAGCCCTTTTATCTCAACCTGGTTGTCCCTTCCCTTCTTTTTTTTTTAATTATTATTTGTTTGTTTGTTTGTTTTTTGTGGGGCAATAAGGGTTAAGTGACTTGCCAAGGGTCACACAGCTAGTTAAGTGTCAAGTGTCTGAAGTCAAATTTGAAATCAGGTCCTCCTGAATCCAGGGCCGGTGCTAAGCCACCTAGCTTCCCCCCTCCCTTCTTTCCCAGCCACAATCTGCTCACCAAGACACTGGTGCCAAATGCTAGCCAATCAGAATGCAGTATAGTCAAAGGTGCAGCCCTCTAAACTCTTCCCCCAAGTGACCAGCCCTAGTTCTCTCTCATCATGGGATCCTGATTGCTGGGAAGGAGGGAGGAAATGAGCCATTAGTAAGCATCCTTCTCCCAGATGAAATTCACCTCCCAGATACTGTTCTCCAGACAACTTCAATCAGCTTTTGAGGGGTCCCATATTTTCCCACACTAAGAATGAGAATGGAGATTCAGACTTGACTACTGGGACAGAGAACCAACATTAATATATAGTCACTGCTATAATTAGATAATTATTTTAATTAAAATTTTCTTGAGGTCTGGAACCAAGGTTATCTACAAAAAGATAGCCATAATGGTAAAAATAACATAGCAGGCAGGAATAGAGGAAGAATTTAAATGTGTGAAACATTTTAATCTCATGGGACACAATGACCCCACAAAATGGGTGAAATAAGTTATACTTGGCACTGGTAGAAAATTTTGAAACATGAAAAATACTCCAATTTGAGCGATTAAACCATTCTCTTAAATCTCTAGAATAAGAATATTAAGTACCATGTTGTTGACACTCTTCCCAAATAGATCGGAAAATGTGATAAATGCCCTCTGTCTCAGTAGAGCTGAATCCCAACTGGCCTGCTACTAGAAAGTTAATAGGACAGTGGGTAAACCATAGACCCATGGTGAATTGAGGTGGAATTTACTGGATAAGTAACTGAAAGAGCTCAATAAACTATGGCTACCTATTTGGATGAGAAAAATAAAGACCAATTATTTATTTTTTTAATTAAGAAAAAACAGATTTATTTCTCCTTTTCACCTATTTCCACTTAAAAAAAATCTTGGGAATAAAAAAAGAAACACTGAACCCTTGTAAACAAATAAGCATAACCAAGCAAAATAAATTCTCACATTAGTATATCTAAAAAACAAAACAAAAAGAAAAACTGTCTAACTTGGCAAATTTAGTTCATCACCACTATGTCAGCAGGTATTAACATGCCTCATCATTAGTGCTGTAGAATCATGGTTGTTTATTGTGTTGATCAAATTTCTCAAAGTTGATCAAATTTCTCAAGTTTTTCAAAGGTGTTCACTTACATAATATCATAGTTTAAATTGTTCTGGCTCTGCCTATTCCCTTTCTCATGCAAGTCTTATCAAATGTCTGAAATTATCAATTTCATCATTTCTTAAGGCACAATAGTATTCTGCTATATCCATATTTTGTGCCTTAAGAAATCTATTTTGTTCAGGTATTTCCCAAGTGAAATGTACCTCTTTAGTTCCCAATTCTAATTTGATAGAAGAAGAAAAAGAAAAAGAAGGAGGAGGAGGGGGAAGAGGAAGAGGAGAAGGAGGAAAAGGAGAAGAAGAAAGTAGTGGTGTGTATGTATATGTTAATATATATGGATCCTTTTCCTCTTTCTTTTTATCTTTTTGGGGTTGGTATACCTAATAGTAGCATCACTGAATCAGAAGATATACAAAGTTAGTGGCTTTGGGGACATAGTTTCAAATTGCTTTATCAAATTGGGGGACCCATTGTTAGTTCCACCAATGGTACTGCCTCTTTAAGATTTTTCATTTTTCTTTTTTGTCAACTTTGCTCATCTAATGGATGTGAGGTAAAACCACAGGGTTGCTTTCATTTCCATTTCACTAATTATTAATGACTTAGATAATTTTTATTATTGTTGGTAGGTTGTATTTCTTCCTTTGAAAATTGCCTGTCTGTATCCTTTAGCCATTTTTCAATTGAGGAATCACTTTTATTTTGAAAAGTTTGAATCTGTTCCTTATATATCTTGGACATGAAACCAAAAAGACTAATTCTTATCAACTAAGGAATTTATGCCATTATTTGTCCATAAGAAATACTGTCTAGTCTCATCACAAATTTTCCTTTTTTCTTCTACATTGACTAAAATCCAACTTTATGAAGTAGGAGCAACATTCTATAAGATATACTCTGTGAAGTTAGTCTTTTAAAAAATTGTTCTAGGGGAATAAACCTTAGGACATTGATGTGGCTTCCTGGTTGTCTGAGTTCAAAAACTCCTAGGACAAAAGGGTTCCCTACTCCTCCCTTTGGCTTCTGGCAGTAGATGAAAAGCATGACCAACAAAAGTAAATGAGATCAGTGCTCAGATGAATAAGGCTGTATCTTCATTGATTATCCTTACCCCTCCTAGAAAGGTCTTTCTCCTCCTTTGACTAAGTAATCTTCCTTTTTGTCAATACTTAGATAGACTAGCAGGGTCTTATATTGAACCTGGGGCAAGCCTGGGCCAGGATTGACCAACTACAGTTTCCAGATGGCTCTACTATATTTTGAATTACATTATTATTTAAGAAATGCAGGCTATCTACTGATTTGCCCATGTTAGGTCCTTAATAAATGGTTATTGGATGGAATTCAACAGACAAAATAGATATATGTCATAATGAAAAGAATTCTGGATTTGGGGTTAGACCTGTTTTTGAATCCTAAGATTTTCTATTACTATTTGTGTCCTATGTAAGGTATAGAGTCAGGAAATATGTTTTCTAACACAGTACTGTGACATCATTGATCAAGAAATCTGATTCATGCTTTAATGTTGAAAACTCAAAAGCAAAGTCACTAAAGCTACATGAGTATCAAGGAAGAGTTGAGGTGGCAAAAGAATTGCATTGTTAGGTTCCTTCTTCCTAAAACATAGAATTTACTGATATGTTAACTAATAATTTTTATATTAGAAGATGTAAATCTGTGTTATATAAATTGTCAGGGCACTAGGCTGCTTTTTCTAAACTACTGCTACTTATAAATTAATGGCTATTGCACCCATTTTTAGCAATAAGCATTTATTATTAATTAATATCACATATGGGGGCAGCTAGGTGGCACAGTGGATAAAGCACCGGCCCTGGATTCAGGAGGACCTGAGTTCAAATCTGGCCTCAGACACTTGACACCTACTAGCTGTGTGACCCTGGGCAAGTCACTTAACCCTCATCCCCCAGCCCCCCCCCCAAAATATTAACATCATATATTATTAAAGTATTGACCGTACAGCTAGATGGCACAGTGGATAGAGCACCGGCCCTGGAGTCAGGAGTACCTGAGTTCAAATCCGGCCTCAGACACTTAATACTTACTAGCTGTGTGACCCTAGGCAAGTCACTTAACCCCAATTGCCTCACTAAAAAAAAAAAAAAAAGTATTGACCGTATGTCTCCCTGACTTCTCCACTAGTCATAGGCTTACAGGCCTAAACAATTACGTATCCAGTATGAGCCAAGATGAGAGGGCACATGGAGAGTGAAAGAGAGTCTAGGGAAGAAGAGAGACAAGAGAGTGACCCTGGTGTACCCAGGGATTTTATCCTCTTTCTGGTATATCTAAGCTTATTGGTTAGCATCATTCAGCTCTATTGATTGACATGACTTGGGGGTGATCTAGAGATCCAATTCCAACCTCTAGGTGTGCTTCTTCCCCCAGCTAATCAGAAGAATCAATCTGCATTCCTTTTGTTAAGCTGAAGGCTCATCACAGGCAGGTTTCTGGTAGGGGAAGAGAGCAGCTAAAACTAATGTCTAGGTTTCTCCCAGAAATCCATTATTAATAATTATTTTCTCACAAATTATTACTCTTTTGATCTTTTGTACATATATATATACATATATATACACATATACATATACATATATCCACACACATACACACTTTATTGTCTATAGTGTTGCCCCAATCTATCAATCTACTACCCTATCAAAAGAAAGGGAAATAGGTTTAGTGTGGCATGACATTATAAAATTATAGGACCTTAGACAATATCTTATCCAACATCCTTCTCTTTACATATTAATAAACTGAAGCTCAGATGGATTGGGCCACTTGCTCATGGTCATACAGAATGAGAAAAGAGATTCAAACCCTGCATTGCTGCCCCTGGGTCCAGAACGTGTTCCACAATAACCTGCTGCCCTCTTGCTGCACCAGACTAATGAAACAACTGGCTTGAGGTGCTCTCTGCTTCCCTTACCAAGTGTTAACAAACCATCTCTTTAATAATGCATGCTAGAATTTGGCAAGGAATCTAAGTCAGGCTCCTTGGCTTTGTGAGGAGGGGTGGAAAGATTGGATGTAGGATGCTGCCTCTTCTTCCCCAGAACTCAAAGATAAGAATGAGGATGTTTGGAAAATGCAAGTTACAGCAAAAAGAGAAATTCAGTGTAAATGAAAAAGAAGCTAATTTCAAAGGATAAGGAGCAATAGTGAGGAGGAAATATTTTTAAAAAATCAAAGACCATCAGCTCTCAATTATACACTGAAATGAAAGGCAGCAGTAATGCAGTCAATTCTAAATAAGAGATAGCATAAAAAAGATACTTATCATGAAAATGCTTTGCAAAAAATAGGTGTTCAATAAATGTTCATTAAGTTGCAATATGGTTTATATTTAAATGTCAATGACCGGGGGCAGCTAGGTGGCTCAGTGGATAAAGCACCGGCCATGGATTCAGGAGTACCTGAGTTCAAATCCGGCCTCAGACACTTGACACTTACTAGTTGTGTGACCCTGGGTAAGTCACTTAACCCCCATTGCCCTGCAAAAAAAAAAATGTCAATGACCGTGCCTTGCCTTTAAAAATCATAATACTGTAACATAAATAAGTTACAATCAGAAAATTGGAACACATATCTTCAGCACTTTAACATGACATCTAGTACATAGTAGGAACTTGATAAACACTAATTGACTGACTGGGTTCCTCAACCATCATTTATGATTAAGTGTCATAGGAAAACAAGGCAATGCATAACAACTTCTCCTCTTGGTCCACACAGGGTTGTTTTCTAATCTTCAGCATTTCATACAGTGTTTATTTTCAAGGCTTTATAAATAACAGTGAAATTATATGTGCCCAGCACATAGAGTTTAATAAATGCTTATTGGCTGGACGAATGGAATATATAAGTAAATATTTACTTCCATGTTTGGGTGGATCTAAAATGTCATCAATGTGGGTACCCTCACCAATAATACGGATCATAGTCCATCCCTTCCTTCTCAACCTGTTTTGACTTTTGTCCGTGGTCTCTCCTAACCCCCCCAGTGCTGGAAGGCCCTTCCTCTAGGGTCTTATGGCATTATATATGTTCAGAGTAGAACTTTTATGAAATAGAATTTACCTTAATTCAAACATATCTTTATTTGGTCCAAGATAGATAAATGGTCCAGACAGTTCAAGGGAAAAATGAGGTTGCTGATTTTTTTTTTTGCCTCAATAACTTTTGACTAATGTAAATAGTTTTGACTATTTACATTATTCATAAAAACTTCATCCTAGAGAAATTATTCTATATTCGTTATTCTTTAAAATTTAGAGATCTTTGTCATGACATATAGAAATTATTATCTTTGGGAGGAATTCATGTGGTGAGAGGAGTGACAGAGTTTGAATAAAGGTACAAAATGAGTATGCTTGTGTGTGTTTGCATGTGTGTGTGTGTGTGTGTGTGTGTGTATGTGTGTGTGTGTGTGTGTGTGTGTGTGTGCTGTAGGAGTAGGGATGCAGTAGTAGGAGTGGCCAGGAGAAAAATAGGAAAACAACTTCATAGTTGCATGGGACTTCAGAGGCCATCTAGCTCAACCTCCTTATTATATAGTTGAGGAAATTGAGACCCAGAGAGATTAAGCGATTTTCTAAAGGACACACAAAAAAATAATGCTATGAGTACAGACTCAATAGGACACTGCTAAGCATATTAACCTTGAGAGGGATGGGACAAGAGGTAGACTTTAGGATTGGGGTTCCATGGCATCGTGGTGGTAGTGACCTAGGAGTGGTAGCCTGGGAAGTAGATCTTCATGCATGATGGCATAAACTAGTCAAATATTGGGCAGTATGATGATAATTGTCACCGAGGGAGGAAGCACACTTTGTTTTGTGGGGTTTTTATTTTTGGTTTTGGTTTTGGTTTATTTTTATTTATTTATATTTTTTGGTGGGGCAATGAGGGTTAAGTGACTTGCCCAGGGTCACACAGCTAGTAAGTGTCAAATGTCTGAGGCTGGATTTGAACTCAGGTCCTCCTGAATCCAGGGCCTATGCTTTAACCACTGCACCACCTAGCTGCCTCCTAGGAAACACACTTTGTCAGGAAGAAAACAGTTCCCTAACTTCCTAATACCCAATGCTGATAAACAGGCCACCCACCCCATATGAGTTTTTCCTGTCTTTTATTTATAAAATTACTTGTTATTGATCAAGTAGGCAGCTAGTATTACATGAATCATATTCACCTGGGTACAGTTGCATGTCAGGGGAAAAAAACACATTATACAAAAAAAAAATGACAATTTTGCATTGTAAAAATCCATAGCGGGCAGCTAGGTGACGCAGGGGATAAAGTACTGGCCCTGGATTCAGGAGGATCTGACTACAAATCCAGCCTCAGATACTTGACACTTTCTAGCTGTGTGACCCTGGGCAAGTCATTTAACCCCAATTGCCTCACCAAAACAAAACAAAACAAAACGAGCCCACAATACAGCTTAGTTGCTGGTGAAGGTGAGACCAGTACCCAATAAAAGCATTATCAGAGGAGTTCTATCACAAAACCTTTTGTCAAATCCGCTTCATAACCCCTCTTCTAAAAGACTTTATTTAAGGACTACTGAGGGGTGGGGGAATCAATGACTTTTTTAAGGTGAGGGTTTAGCATGTCTAATTACTGTTCATTTTATAAATAACCAAATGTATTCACGGAATAGCTCTAGAGGCAGAAATACATTTGGTCTACACTGAGTCAACTCGAGTCCCTCTCTGTATCATAGCCCAGCTCCCACACAGCTCAATTCACAGGGCATTACAAACAGAACATAAATCACAGAGGAAAGATTCTAAAAATAACCGCTCATTACCTGAATGGTCCCTGAATCTCAAGGCTGCCGGGACAAAGTAGCTCTTTTCTACCTACACTCATCCATGACCTGAAAATCCAATGGAGCTAAGTGAAAGATAAGTTTCCATGAACTCCAGCCTTATTTTGCTTGCTTTTACTGCATTATCAGTACATGTAGTGTGTCACTTTGGGACAGAATTCTCACTTGCTGGACACGGCACTGAAACTCCTCCCTCCATCATCTTTGTTTTGCTAGTGAAGGAACTAGGGTGGCCAACGGCCACCTTCTTTTGGAAATTCTCTGTCTATCAGTACATGGGAAAACACCTGAGCTCTAGATGGTCTCTGTGATGACAGCCTGAAATCTCAGGTGAATACCTAATAAGATTGTGCCGAGAGATCAGGATGATAACAGTTCTACAGTCTGTAGGGAACTTTTTTTTGCTGTTTTTGTTTTGTTTTGGGTTTTTTTGCGGGGCAATGGGGGTCAAGTGACTTGCCCAGGGTCACACAGCCAGTAAGTGTTAAGTGTCTGAGGTCAGATTTGAACTCAGGTACTCCTGAATCCAGGGCCGATGCTTTATCCACTGCGCCACCTAGCTGCCCCCTGTAGGGAACTTTTTACTGCTTCTAGTGCCATGATAGTGACACCTTAAAGAATGGCAGTGTTTATGGGAGGTACTTCATCAAAACAAAGACTCTAATATGAACAGGAAACATAATTTCACTATCTCCCTAATGAAGCACCCTAGTTTACATAAATCTTATGAGTACAGGAGATATTCTTTATGAGTAATGTTTTGCTACCCATACAAAAAAATGTAAAGGTAAATTGAATTTAATTACTAAAAAGTGCTTTGAGTAGGAAAAAAACAGTCCTAAATTGATTGCTATTGTTGTTAGCATTTCCAACCCCCCCCCAAGAAAAGGGTGAAGCTTGACATCCTTCTGTGCTCACAACTCATCTCCTATCATAACCCTTCCTTGCTACCTATTTCCTGTCTTCAACTGAATTCCACCTCAAATGAGATTCAACATTATCAAATGAGATAATAAAAGTAAAGTATTAGCAAATCTCAAACCACTATATGAAAGCATTTTTATTACTATCATTATTAATTAACATTAAACTCTACTATGTATGAGGCTATGGTGGGGATATAGAGATGGAGATGATAGAGATTATTCTTAAAGAACTTAAAATTTCAAGTTCTACATGTATCTTTTGGGGGGGGCAGGGAAATGAGAGTTAAGTGACTTGCCCAGGGTCACACAGCTAGTTAAGTGTCATGTCTGAGGCCAGATTTGAACTCAGGTTCTCCTGAATTCAAGGCCAATGCTTTATCCACTGCACCACCTAGCCACCCTACATGTATCTTTCCTACCCAGGAGAATATAAGGAGATAGCAAGCACTGGTCTGAAATCTGAGGACCTGGGATTAAATCCTTCTCCTGTTACTTAGTATCTTTGTCACCTTGGGCAGTCACCTAACCTCCCTGGGCTTCAGATACCTGAATTGTAAAATGAAGGGTTAGACTATATGGCCTCCCAGGTTCCCCTCCTGTTCTAAATCGAGGATTCTTTGAAAGCAGGGATGATTTTGTAATTGTATCCCCAACACTTTACACAGTGCCTGATTCATAGTAGGTGTGTAATAAATACTTATTGAATCAACAAATGCTTAACCACTAGGTGAAATTGATAGCTGCTCATTTGTCCCTATTCAATTAAAAATAATAAATCTGTGCCTTGGGAAATCCCACACTCATCCTGGTGGTTTATGGATGTATACTGTTGAGTGAAGGTGTTAGAGAGATCCCAAGCTATCTGAGGTTCTCAGAGAGTGAATGAACTATTCATTAGTTCTATCTTTCTGTAGGGTCGGGATGATTCATCCTTAGAGATTTTGTAGATATGTAGATTGATCCAACTATGTGCACTTTGGATTCCTACCCATTGACCAAACTCTACCTCATAGCTGGGTGAACTTTCTCTATTTCATTGAGCCATAGTTACACAAATTTAGTACAGGCATACCTTGGAGATATTGAGGGTTCAGTTCCAGATCACTGCAATAAAACCAATATTGCAATAAAATGAGTCACATAATTTTTTTGGTTTCCCAGTGAATATAATACTGTTTATACTACACTGTACTGTATTAAGTGGGAAATAGTATTATGTCTAAAGAAACAATGTATAGGGGGCAGCTAGGTGGCACAGTGGATAAAGCACCGGCCCTGGATTCAGGAGGACCTGAGTTCAAATCCGGCCTCAAACAAATTGACACTTTCTAGCTGTGTGACCCTGGGCAAGTCACTTAACCCTCATTGCCCTGCCAGAAAGGAAGAAAGAAAGAAAGAAAGAAAGGAAGGAAGGAAGGAAGGAAGGAAGGAAGGAAGGAAGGAAGGAAGGAAGGAAGGAAGGAAGGAAGGAAGGAAGGAAGGAAGGAAGGAAGGAAGGAAGGAAGGAAGGAAGGAAGGAAGGAAGGAAAGAAGGAAGAAAGGAAGAAAGGAAGAAAGGAAGAAAGGAAGAAAGGAAGAAAGGAAGAGAAGGAAGGAAGGAAGGAAGGAAGGAAGGAAGGAAGGAAGGAAGGAAGGAAGGAAGGAAGGAAGGAAGGAAGGAAGGAAGAAGGAAAGAAGGAAAGAAAGAAGGAAGGAAAGAAGGAAAGAAGGAAAGAAAGTATATACCTTAAGTAAAAAAATACTTTATTGCTAAAAAAAAACAAAACAAAACACCATCATCTAAGCCTTCAGTGACTCATAATCTTTTCAGCTGGTGGAAGGTCTTAACTTGATATTGGTGGCTGCTAACTGATTGGTTGCTGGTGGTTGTTGAAGGCTGGGGTAACTATAACAATTTCTTAAAATAAAATAACAATGAAATTTGCCCATTGATTGGCTTTTCTTTTCACTTAAACACTTAGAGGCCATTGTAGCGTTATTAATTGGCCTGATTTCAATATTGCTCTGTCTCAGGGAATAGGAAGGCTGGGGGGGGGGGGGGAGAGAGAGAGAGAGAGAGAGAGAGAGAGAGAGAGAAGAAACCGCTGGTTGGTGGAACAACTAGAACACACACACACAACACATCAATTAAGTTTGCCATATTATATAGTTGGAGAACAGGTAGGTGGTTCAATGGATAGAGCTCCAAGCTAGGAATCAGGATGACCTGAATTCAAATCCCCCCTCAAATACTTACTAGCTGTGTAATCCTGTACAAGTCACTTCACCCTCTTTGCCTCAGATCATCTGCAAAGTGAGTTGGAGAAGGAAATGGCAAACTGTTGGATGCCATGAAAGGCTCAGGGGAATAGGTTCCCCCATAAGTCGAGATAAAAGAAAGACTGAAGAATTATGCCAGATGAGCCATTATTGCAGATAATAAAGATTTGTTATAAGCAGCTCACACATGGGTAGCAGAGGTCTGTGGTGGCAGGTAGACAACAAATGGATTTCTCCTGATCTCTGTGCCATAAAACCATGTGACAGCCGGCAGACAAAAATGGATCTATCCTGATCCCCCATACTATTCCCACCTTAAGGGGACTCCTCTTATAGGGAAGGGCAAACAAGGCATGCAGAAGAAAGGCAAGGTGTACAAATACTTCCCTGGGAAACTATTGATATGAGTCCTCGAGGCTGTCAAGCATGGGCTAATGATATGGCAGTGTGCCTGGAAGATGTGCACACACACATACCCATCCTTAAGTAACAATGAAGGTGAAAGAATTGTTATTTGAGGTTTTTATGCCTCGGCGGCACTGGCCTGGGGCTCTGAAAACCGCACGGTGCTCCACCCACTGGTTGTAGCCCTTGCTATGGTTCTGGCACCTCATGTCATCACCACTCACCAACGCCTACATGGGCCTGGCAAAATTATAATGATTGGAAGCCTAGTGAGGGCAGTCATGTGACTGTCAGAGTGGCCATCCCATTGGCTGGGGCTGTGTCAGGTGTTTCTACGTTTGGGGGAGGAGAATTAAGCATTCTAGGTGGAAGCTGGAAAGCAACAGGCGTTCTGCTGTGTATTTTCAGCTGATTCCTGGGCGGTGGTATTTTTTCAGGTATTATAATTTCCCTTTCCCTATTTTATTTTCTTTCCTTTGATCCTACTGATCCTGTTTGTGTTTTGTTTTTAAGTTCGTTCTTGTTAAAATAAATCTTGTTCTGTTTTAAGGGAGGCTGCCAGTCTCCTTCCTTGCCCCAATATTGCGGGCGAGCCACTTAGCTAGCACTCCCCAATTAAAAATTGGTCCCCACAAATGAGAGGTCAGATTTCCTTGTGTGACCCAGCCATACAATTAAAGCCATAGTATCCCACACAAACCATTTCAGTATCTTTGCCAAGAAAACCCCCAAATGAGGTCACGAAGAATTGGACGTAACAGAAATGTTGGAAAAACAAATAAATTGTATGGGCAGGGTTTGTGAAGCCCCCAAACAATTACAATAGTAACATCAAAGATCATTGGTCAAAGATCCCCATGATAGATAGAATAATAATGAAAAAGTTCGAAATATTGTAGAAATTACACAATGTGAAAAAATGCTGTTAAAAAAAAAAAACAACAGAGCCAATAGATTTGCTCAATGCAGAGTTACCATAAACCTTCAATTAGTAAAAAATGCATTATCTGGGAAGCTCAATAAAGTGAAGTTCAATAAAATGAGGTATGCCTATATAATAAAGATGACTCTAAGAAGCAGAACAGGTTTAGATATAGCATGTTGTAAAAAGATAACAAGAGCAATGAACATTATTTAAAAATAAAGTGGTTACACCCAATGCTCATCTGTACCCTGAAAGTTCTACCAGGCATAGTGTAAGTTAGAAAGCCAGAACTTCTCAGAAAGAGAAAGAGGGTATAGTCTGAATCCTCCCTTAAGATAGCAATGGAAAATAACCAACACAATTTCCACAAGAGATATGATTCATATAGCCAAGAGGGTTTTTCATCAGTTTGATATGAAATTTGGAAGTCATGATCTGGACTCAAGCATGGACCCTTGGAATAAAAAGTAAAATACAGAACACATAATTGAACACATTTCCACAGTCTTGACTACTGTTTACTGGAATGGAACTCTGTCCACTTCTCATATCAACTTGACCAAAGCTTCTTAAACCCCATATGGGGTTGCATAACTGAATGTGGGGGTTGCAAAAAATTTGGCAACATTAAAAGGTTATGTATACCTGTTTTATATAACTGGGGTCATGTAAAAATTTCTCAGGCAAAAAGGTATCATGAGTGGAAAAAGTTTAAGAAGCCTGAACTAGACCAGCATTGAACAGAGTGAATGAACTTGACGTCCCCAACTAGGAAATGTGATACCATAATTATTGCCCTAATATCTCAGTCTCTGTATCTCTCCCTCTGTTTCTCTCTCACCTATAGGGTAGCATCTTCATGCTCTTGTGGCTTCCTCCTTAACCCCAGATATCCAATACTCTATTTAAAAATGTATCATACATTAGGTGTAACAGGCTCAGGGACATTGCAAGTGAATATTCCTCTAAGCAATGCATCAGGGAACTGTCTCTGCCAGGGTACTATGACTGCTTTCCAGCTCAGCATTACGACTTGGTCTGCTGTTTTCAGAGTAGTATAAAGAAAGGGACACTGGACATGAAGTTCTAGAACATGTATTCTAACAATGGTTGTGCCCTAAGCTATGTGAGTCTGAACAAACTACTTAGCATCAATTTGATTCTGCTTCCTTGTTTGTAAAATGAGGCATTTGACCTTGATGGTATTTAAGGCTCCTTCCAGTTCTGTATTAGTTATCCTTTGAACCAATGATTGTTTGGTTCTGTTCATTTCAGGTCCTGCCTTTAACACATAATGGTCATCTGACTCTAAGTAATTTATTTAACTTCTCATTGTGCCTATACATTCTCCAAGACTGTAAGATACCAAATAGGTCTTCATTTTCATTGCTCAGTAAACTTCCTTAATGGGGAATTCCTTACATGGGAGTAGTAATAGATCTGGTCCATCAAAACCCATGAAACATGATACAAGTATAAGTTTGTTTTTGTTTTTGTTTTTTTGAGGGGCAATGGGGGTTAAGTGACTTGCCCAGGGTCACACAGCTCATAAGTACCAAGTGTCCAAGACCGGATTTGAATTCAGGTTGTCCTAAATCCAGGGCAAGCGCTTTATCCACTGTGCCACCCAGCTGTCCCCTTAAGTATAAGGGGTTTTTTTGTTTTGTTTTTTTTTAGTGAGGCAATTGGGGTTAAGTGACTTGCCCAGGGTCACACAGCTAGTAAGTGTTAAGTGTCTGAGGCCGGATTTGAACTCAGGTACTCCTGAAATCAGGGCTGGTGCTTTATCCACTGCGCCACCTAGCTGCCCCAAGTATAAGTTTTTAATATGAGAAATATCATCCTATCCTAGTCTGAACACTGCTATTGCAGGCTTACTCAAAACTGTCTCTCATTGGGATAAGAAGGGAATAAATGTATGTAAGTTTAGGGCAACAACTGCTTCAGGAGCAAGAGACCTTCCTTTCTCTTGCTGTCTGTGCTTTCCTGGGAATCTCTTGATTCCTGGTTATATTCTTGGGCTTTTCATGACCTGTCTTGTTCTTTGTCTTCAACTCTTGCAGTTCTCCTTGTTTCTATCTTTTTTAGACCTTAGAACACCTTGCTCTTTTATCTAATATCTCTGCCCTCTACCATCTGCCTACTTTATATATGTGACCTGTCTTCCCAGTTACTTTGCTGGTCTTATCCTCCCAGTACCTATATCCCAGTATAACACAATTTTCCCTTTTCTACTTTATAACTAGGGTCTCTGTGCATGCAAAGGGAAAATCTCAGTATGGAAATAATTTAAACCCAAATGACCCATTACTGTCTCCTTAAGTCAGTGTTGGCAAAATGACAACAATAACAAATACTTCAACCACAACATTAATAATGACAAATAAAAAATAATGAAATCGTGGCACACAAGTACAACAGTGACAATAAGAATCAACAATGACAATAATGAGAACCAACAACCACAATAAAAATAAACAAGAAAGACAAGCACAACAAATAATGATGATAACAGCAATGAGAAACTATGATAATTACAACAAATTGACAAAAAAGAACCATAAAGAAATTACAATTATAAGAATAACAACATTAACAAAATGGCAAGAACAAAAAAACAATAAGTATTTTTAATGAAAATGGTAAGAATTATTTATTATAATCAGGATGGCAATAAGAACAAAAAAGTAAACACAACAATGGCAACAACGATAACAATTGGCATTTCCGTACCACTCAACAGTTTACAACGTGCTTGCAACAACTGTCCTGAGAGGTATCCACTGTAATTATAATCACCCTCATTTTACATATGAAGAAACTGAGACTCAGAGATGTGAAGTGAGGGTCACTCAGCTATCAAGTATCAAAGACATGATTTGAGCCCAGAATGAGGGTGAGCTCAGTCCAGCCCAGCCCAGCCCAATCCAGCTCAGCCCTGACTCCATGCCCAACACACTACCATTCTGCTCTTAGTGGAAGGTTTGGAGACTAAGGAGGAATTTAGAGATGATATGATTCAAACCTCATTTTATAGATGAGGAAATAGAGGCCCAATTTGCTGAATGACTTGTCCAAGGTCGCAGAGTTAGGAAGTATCAGAAGCAAGATTCAAATTGATGTCCTTGGATAAATCCCTAAGGACTCAAACTATATCTACAAATCAAAATTGTTATTCAAGATAGTAAATTGGGAAACAGTCTCCAAGCTCAGGATCACTCCTTTACTCTATTGATGATTTCAAGGAAATGTGGACTTTCCTGTTAGCTGCCAATAATAGCTCCTGTCCCACTGCTTCCACAGTTTCTAATTACTCTCTGAGACCTATCAGAGCTTCAAGATGATTTGTATGGTTTGGTTTGTCAGGTCAAAAGATAAGGGGAAAGCAGAACACTGTTTATTCCCAGATGCAGAAATATACACAAATAGGGCCAACTGTATATAAGATGTATTGAATTCCCCCTGAGGCAAGGAAGGGGTGAATGGCATTCAGGAAAGCACTATGACATGATAGCCTTGGAGTCAGAAGTTATGAATTTAAATCCAAGCTCCACCATTTGCTACCTGTATAATCTTGGGATAGTCACCTAAGCTCCACAAGACTCAGTGTCCTCATTTCTCAAATTAGGAAATTTGGAAGAAGATGCTCTTCTGTGATCTTTTATAGCACTCAGATAGAAATAAGATCTGTGGCCCTACTACTGAGATCATTCTGGAAGCCTAGTTGTGCCAGCTAGACTTCCTAATAACAGAGCTGAAAATGTGTTGAATAGTCCAACAGGAGAGGACCAAAGTTTCCCAGTATGTCAGATGTAGAAGTAGTGTATAGAAGTGGGGAGCTTCTAGGTCTTGACAGGAGTAGTCAAGAGGTAACAATGAGAAAGGAAGAAAGGAAGGCAGAGCCAAAAATAGTGAGGCACAACCAACTCTCTGTAGTCTTCTTGCTGTTGTTTGGATTTAAGTGAGGGAGGGCTGCACAAGGTCATCAGCCTCACTCTCTCCTCCAGAGCCATCTGGGTCCACTGACAAAATATATATCAGGATAACAGGAGATCACCCTGGATGTTTAAGGCAATTGGGGTTCAGTGACTTGCCCAGGGTCACACAGCTAGTAAATGTTTGAGGTGAGATTTAAAGTCAGGTCTTCCTGACTTCAGGGCCAGTGCTCTGTCCATTGTATCACATAGCTGCCCCCTGGAGTCTATTAAGACAGAGAGAATAAAACATTTCCATCTGTAGGAAACCCTAAAGCTTAGCCCGTCCCTCACTTTGGAGTTTGGATGTTTTGTAGATTTGTTCAGGGACTTATGAGTCTATGGAGATAATAATGATAATTACTAATATTTATATAGCTCTTATGTGGCAGACAATGTGCTAAGCACTTTACAATTATCATCTTAAGTCACCCTCATGAACACCCTGGGATGTAGGTGCTATTAATAGCCCCATTTTACAGATAAGAATCTGAGGCAAATAGAGGTTCAGTGACTTGGCCAGAGTCACAGCTGGTAAGTGTGTGAAACCAGATTTCACCTCAGGTATTCCCAACTCAAAGTCTAGTGCTTCATCCACTGTGTTATCTAGATGCCAAAGAGATTACATTTATTTGGGCTTGATGTGCCAGTAATGATTCTATGCTACATGACTCTTCCCTCATAGTTAACTTGTTATTTGGGGATAGTTAGGTGGGAAAGTGGAAAGAGCACCAGTCCTATATTTAGAAAGACCTGAGTTCAAATCTCACCTCAAACACTTATAAGCTGTGTGATCCTTGGCAAGTCACTTAACCTCAATTGCTTAATGTTTATAAATAGAAACATCCATGGCCGTCTCCATTCATCCTGATGTATGTCTTGCCACTGGACCAGATGGCTCTGGAGGAGAGAGTGAGACTGGTGAATTTACACAGCCCTACTTCACTTAAATCCAATTCAGGGCAAATCATGATATTACCCCAATGTCATGGTCCTCTTCGAGAATGAAGGACAAACAACAACTTGATATTTTATGGCAATCAAATACTGTTATTAGATTTCTATTTCTGGACTGGCCTATATTTAGAGGCTCAAGATATGTATTCCCCTTATTCTGAGCCCATTAATCCTGGAAATTCCAGAGTAAATTACATATGCATATTACACTGAAAAATTAAAAAATATATATATGCAGTTACCTAAATTACTAAAGAAATATCCTACCCCACACTGAATAGTTAATCTTGAAGAGGTCTTTCCTTGATGCAAGGGAAAATTAGAGTCAATGTTAAATATGTTGAGTGTGTGTTTGTTTATGAGAATGAAACAAGTTGATCTGTTCAAATCGGAACTATCCATCCTTTGTTATTTGGCAGAAATGAGCTATCTAACTGTAGAGAAAATTCTGAGGCAGATTTTTATTAAAATTAAGTTATTTTAAATTGAGTTTAAGAAATGCAATTAACAAAAGTCTCTCTTTTAATTTCATGGGTAAATT
The DNA here is from genome assembly GCF_019393635.1 of Dromiciops gliroides. Taxonomy (NCBI): domain Eukaryota; kingdom Metazoa; phylum Chordata; class Mammalia; order Microbiotheria; family Microbiotheriidae; genus Dromiciops; species Dromiciops gliroides. Next base: position 256,767,712 of record NC_057865.1, read on the forward strand.
CATTGTTATGGAAGCTCTACATTCAGTTTTACTCTATACTTGGCACCTTCCACCTGTTACATCACAGAAAGGTCAACCAGATGGTAGCTGGGCAGTCTCAATTGGGATATAACATCTTTTTTTTTTTTTTTTTAGTGAGGCAATTGGGGTTAAGTGACTTGCCCAGGGTCATACAGCTAGTAAGTGTTAAGTGTCTGAGGCCGGATTTGAACTCAGGTACTCCTGACTCCAGGGCCGGTGCTCTATCCACTATGCCACCTAGCTGCCCCGGGATATAACATCTTTATCTTTCTGTCCCATTGTGATGGAAGTGTGCAATAGTGCTTTAAAGAACAATATGGAAATGAATAGATGATCTCTACAATCTTTTCTAGCACTAAGCTTTCACTACCTAAGCTTACAATCTAAAGTACATATTTAACTTCATCTCTTTCTGAATGGTACTCTCTAGGCTTATATTTGGCAATTATACTGGAATTAACTTCTGCTGTGATTGCTGCCTTATGGTTGTATTGTGGACATCTCACGGCAAAGTGTCTTGTTAGATGAGTATATGGTAGTAGATTTAAGAAAACTTGAAGGGTTCTATAGAAAGAATTTTTTGTTTTTATTTTTAAAGCCTGACCCTTTAAACACTACAACCACACAAATGTTAAGAGAAATGAAGAAGATGATGACACAATGATTCGGAGGGATTGTGTCTTTTCCAAAGTCACTTAAAAGGAAAGAAAATAAATAACACTAACCTTTCTGGTAATTGCAACTTAGTTTCTCTCTCACACATCTTGTTTATTTTTTTCATAAGCTTGCAGTTACCCCAACTTAAAATAACCTTTCACTCTAAGCTCAAAGAAGGAATGGACAGTAAAAGCTATGGACTATCTCATTTTGCCACTGATGTATGTGTGATTTTGAATTAATCATGATTGAGTAAATGGAAGTAAGAATCTTAGAGAGATTAAAGGATATTAGTGATGTTGGAAGAGGACTGAGCCCTGGATAGTCAAATAGTTTATCTAATGCTCCAGACCATCACTACTCCCACAATTGTTTTAGAGTGAAAACATCAAGGTTGAGATGTACCATAGGGCCAATATGGCACCTAACCCAACTCTACATGTACACCAAAAAAGGGAAAAGGGGGCAACCAATTAATTTGTCTACACTTAATATCCATCAAGAAACACAGATATTTCTGCCTAAAATCAAAATTTATTAACTCTACTTGAACAGTTCAAGATTAAGAAAACAGGTTGTCAATCATCATGACAAGAGTGAGCACAACAAAATCAGAATAGAAATGAACATTGAAACATTCAGTGCAAGTAGCCCCAACACATACATGCTAATTGTCTCATTTGCATATCACTTTTTAAACTTGCATAATAGCACCTAGTAGGATTTGGTGCCATTTAAACATTAAAAACTTCAAAAGAAAATTAGATGGGCAGCTAGGTGGCAAAGTGAATAGAGCACCAGCCCTGGATTCAGGAGGACCTGAGTTCAAGTCTGGCCTCAGACACTTGACACTTACTAGCTGTGTGACCCTGGGCAAGTCATTTAACCTCAATTGCCTCACCAAAAAAAAAAAAGAAAGAAAGAAAGAAAAGAAAAGAAAAGAAAATTAGACAAAAGTAAACCTCCTTTGGATATATCAATTTGGTTTCTGGTTTCTACTACCCCTGGCTCTCCAGGAGAACCAACCCTAAAAAGTCATCAATAATTTTCTATATAAATCAGTTCAGAGACTTAAAAGATATGTTGTATAGTATTCCTAATCTAATCTCAGTCTACTTTTCTAGCCTTATTTCCTACTAAGAGAAAGGAAAGTACAATGGAAATGGCCAGGGATTAGGAGTGTGAGGGCCTAGATTGTAATCCCAGCTCTGCTATGAGACCTTGAGCAAGTAACTCATTTTTATGGGCCTCAATTTCAGGATGTATTAAATTAGGAGTAGACTAGATTTACTCCAAAGCACCTTCTAGCTCTAATACTAAAATTCTATATTTCCTTCCCTGAATACTCCACGCTGTGTCCTAAATAAAAATCAATCTGGCGAAAAAATTATTAAATATCTTCTCTGTGTAGGAAGAGGCAGTGAAGACAGAGACACTATTGTATGGTATAAAGGAGATAGGGTAGACTTTCAAGTAAAGGAGATCTTGGTCACCATATGACCTCTGAAACAGACTGTGAGGCCCCAAGTAAGGCTCTTAGTCTCTCACTGCACACAAGAAACTCAGTAAAATTGTAAATTATTTGATTTTACTGTTGCCCTTTGAGCCATTTATCTCTAATATTGGTCATCTGTCCAAATTTTACTCAGTCTTTAGGCCCTAGCTCAAATGTTTCACAAGGTGAAAGGCATAGATCATGTTCATAGCCCTAACAGCTAGAAGAGACCTAAGAGATCAACTAACCCAGAGGCCAAGATCTTAAACAAGTAAGAAAAACTGGATATGAGATAAAAGGGACTGTATTCACCACTTCCCTCACCTCTGCTACTTACTACCTGTTTGGTATTGGGCAAATCACTTCACCTCTCTGGGGCCCTCTTTCCTTAACTGTAAAGTGAGATGTTAATTCTAAACTTTCTTTTAGCTCTAGATCAGGAGTTTTTAACCTGGGTTTTGTAAACTTTTTATTCTTTAACTTTTTTATCATTGTATTTCATTTTAATTAGGTTTCTTTTTAATCCTATGTATTATATTTTATACATTTAAAAACATTATTTATTCTGAGTCCATAGGCTTTATCATATTTTCAGAGGGGTCCATGACATATACACACAAATAGTTTAGGAAACCCTGATCACATAGATTATTTTATACCATTAATTATAATTATTTATTATATAATATACTATATAGCCTATTTATAATATTATATATTAATATAGCATTGTATATTGTATCATATATCACATATTATAACATAATCATGTCATATAGTATAATATATAATAAAGATATATCTCCCACTGCTATTCTGGCACCTCATGTAACTCTTTTGTTGTTATTTCCTGTGTAGTTATATCTGGTTTATTTTATTAAATTACATATCTTTTGAGGGTAGGGGACACACCTATATTTCCTTAGAATCTAGCATGGTGTGTTACATGTAATAGATGAAAAATAACCCGTGTGAACTTTATTTAGTTTGCTTTCATAGAAAGAGACTGAATCATGTATAATCATAAACCCTATTAGAGAGATCTGGAAAGAAAAGTAGACCAGCCTGTTACATAATCTGACTGCATCATCCCCACCTAGTGTCAGTTCCCTGAATTGCAAGTACAAGCACAAATCCTTAAAGTAACAACTCTTTTTTAAGGGGGTGAAGTAATAGTATTGTATTTCAGGTTCTCTTGTCACTGGAGGAATATATAGTATGATGAACTTTAATGTTTTAAAATATGAATAATTTAAATAAGGTCCAGAGTACATCCAGTTAGATTGTTTTATCCTATTAGGATTACAAGAATTCTGTAAGATCCTACTATGCCAAGGGGAAAGGTTATAGTCATAGAAATAATCAATTAACCATTCAATAATGAATAAGTAAGTGAATGAAAATAAAATCATTTGTTAAGTGCCTGCTATTTGCCAAACACTCTGCTTTGGGCTGGAATTATGATAAAACTGTCATTGTCTTCAAAGAGCTTCTGTTTTCACACATCAAAGAGACATCTGATCTCTACAACATCCTGAACAAATGGCCATCCAGAATATGATTGGAGATCTCCAGTGGAAGGAACCCATTCTGCTTTTGTACACCTTGAATTGTTAGTTTTTTCCTGAAATCAACCTAAAATCTACCTCCCTGCAACTCCCACCCAATGGTCCTTTTGCCCTCTGAGGCCAAGCAAAACAAGTATAATTTTACATCCCTATGGAAGACCTACAAATACTTTTAGACACCCAGGATGTCCCTACTAAGTCTTCTCTTTTTCAAGCTGAAAAGATGTGAAATGATTTGCTTTGACCTGACACCTGGACAGCTGTACTTATATCTTCCCTCCTTCAGTTTCTAGTAGAAGAGAGAGGGGAGAGGAGAGAGAAGAGATCGGGATTGATGTTCCCCTCAGGAAAGGAAACTGAAGGAAACAGAAACTGGATCATGCCTGAGGAAGTGTATGTACTCATGTCTGACCCCAATGGTTAGCTGGTGATGGTTATTTTTCAAGACTTAAAATAGACCATCTTTTGTTTTCTAGGTTTTATTTACAGAACAGCCTGAAGCTAGGAGATGGACTAGATCATACCTTCAGATCTGCACTGATTTTGTCATCTTTCTTGGGAGATGAACTCTCATTGGTTTACCAGCATTCAAACATAAGTGAGCCCAATCCTTGAAGGAAGGAGGCTGATTTTAGTTCCCATTTTATACATGTAAACCTGACACAATGAATTAGAAGTTGCACAAGTTTATCAAATTACTTGGATGGAACACTTCGACCCACTGTCACTCAGGTCCAAACTTTTCATTGGGTATTTTCAAACTCTCCTTACAAAATGGGGCAGTCTGCATGTTTTATTCCAGTTCAGAATTATTAAAAGATAAAGATGAAGCATTTATTAAACACTTACTATATTCTACACAATAGGTATTTATAGACAAGCAAATGAGACAGTCCCTATACCCTAGAGAAGCTTACGTTGGTTTTTTTGTTTTGTTTTGTATTTTTAACATGAAGCTACTGATGTTTTAAAATGGCAATTTGTCACCTTAGTTTGGCAATGGTAATTCACAAAGCTGTTTCTAGCTCAGTAAACCAGGTACATTGCCCACATTATCACAGTTTCTAAAAAGTCACAACCACCAGAGCGCCTATAACTCTAATCTCATTAAGTAGATTGTCCATTGGTAACATTGTTCCTCTGTTGCTAACTAGGCCTGGTAAAAGTTTCCTCTAACTTGCTTTTTGTTGTTCTGTTGTTTCAATTGTGTCTGACTCTCTGTGACCCCCATTCTGGGTTTTCTTGGCAAGGATAATAGATTGGTTTACCTTTTTCTTCTTCTGCTCATTTTATAGGAACTGAGGCAAACAGGGTTAGATAACTCACCCAGGGTCACACAGCTAGTCTGAGGCCACCTATGGACTCAGGAAGATGAGTCTTCCTGGCTTCAGGCTCAACATTCTATCCATTAAACCACCTACCTGCCCATACTTGTTTCACAGAATCCATTAAGGTCAAGTGGTACAGGTAAGACAATACTTAAAGTAAAAATAAAAGCATTGGTTGTCTAGTTACTTCTAGGAACAAATCTTCCAAGTAAGGCCAGGACTATGCACCAGGAGTCTCTCACCTTTAAGGTGACGAAACCTGATAGTTCTTGTTTCTTCCCCTCCCCAATGAAAATCCCAGCAAACTTGGGGGAAGGGTTGCAGAAGAAGCAACATTTTTGGAGTTCTACAAGGTAGGAATCATAGAACTGCTGATTTAGGATTGGACAGAACCCTAGAGGACATTCTGGTCGAGCCTCTTTTTAAATCTGAAATTTTAGAAACAATGTTTGATGTGAGAATGATTAATTTATTAGTTAGGCTATCAGAAACCAATAAATTGTGTCAGTGACATCTCTCAATGACCAAAGACCTTATGTGAAGTTTGCCAGGGTCTTTTAAACCTAGGTATGTCTTCCTTCTGGTTGGCCTAAAAGTACATCATTTGGACTACCCCTTTTAATAGTAAAATCAATCCTGATTAATAGACATTTTAATAAGGAAGCAGGTTAAGAGTCACTTCAGCTCTTTGCCATTACTTCCTCCTTGAGAGATGGGAGTAATCCTCATGTGATAAGGCACAGATGTTGTAATCTGCCATGGCTTTGATTGAATCAATTTGAATTTGATTTAAATGGTGGTCAGTGAGGTGAGACAGGTGGAAAATACCAAGGTGGAGATATACTTTTGTGTGTGTGTGTGTGTGAGGCAATGAGGGTTAAGTGACTTACCCAGAGTCACACAGCTAGTAAGTGGCAAATTCCTGAGGCCAGATTTGAACTCAGGTCCTCCTGAATCCAGGGCCAGTACTTTATCCACTGTGCCACTTAGCTGCCCCAATATACAAATTAAAATAATAGAATTGAGATTCAAATGACTGAAAGCTACCTGAGTAGAGTAGAGGTAATTACAAGAGAAAAGCTTGCCTTTGTAGGTTAAGGGTGAAGTTACAATGGTTAGGAGTTGCTACTCCCATGGTATGGGCGGGTATTAAATCTAAGATGGCTTGACTATGGGAGTTTATAGTCTAATAGAGGAATACAACACATGAATCAGAATTGAAAAGGATGGGACACAGGGCACCTAGGTGGTGCAGTGGATAAAGCACTGGCCCTGGATTTAGGAGGATCTGAGTTCAAATCGGACAGACATCTGACACTTACTAGCTGTGTGACCCTGGACAAGTCACTTAACCCCCGTTGTCCCAGAGAGAGAGAGAGACAGAGAGAGAGGAAGGAGGAAGGGGGCAGAGAAGGAAAAGTCCAGAAAATGATTTAAGCAGGGAATGAAATGAGCACGAATCAGGACCCCTCAGGAAATGGTGGTAGGAACTCACCAATCTTAATAGTAGACCCTTCTGATGTAGCATCTCCACAGAAGGCTGCAGTTGAAGAGATAGCAAAAAGAATTAATTCATTCGTCCATTCATTCTTTCACTCACTCACTCATTCATTCAACAAAATATTAAGCTGTGTTGGTTTGGGGAGGGAAAAAATTAAAGCTTTAGCCAAGGCATGGTCTCTAGCCTTACAAAGGAATAAAATACAAGCATAGCTAAATAAATGGATCATGCAGTTACTCAGCAGCTAGGCAAAACCTGAGCTTTTTAAAATGAAAAACAAAACAAAACAGATAATACTGACAAAGGAAGCTTTAATTATGCCTTAAATATCATGTTCCTGTCAAAATCCAGGTGGCTAAAGGTAACTCATCTTATGTTATGAAAGTTATGAAAACTTTCTCAAATGAATGGAACGTAATTTGTTTCAAAACCAGAGTGTTCTTTCAGATTCAATTTTCCTCAAAAAGGAAACGTTTGAGCCCAGTGTGGTGGTACACACAGATGATTCCTGTTACGCAGAGAATTGGAGGCTGGTGGATGGCTTATAGTTTGACTTCTAAAGCATCAGGAGATGGGAGTTGACTGAGTGTACACACTCAGTCCTGCAGAAATTCGGTAAGCAAAGACCCGAGCTGCTTAAAAAAAGGGGTGAACAAGCCCAGGTCATAAAAACAACAGGTGAAGACTTCTATGCTAATCATCAATGGGCTAATGAGTGGTCACTGCACTGCTAGCCTAGGTGGGATAGAGAGACCCAGTCTCCTGGAGAGAGGGGAGGAAACATTTAAAAAGCTCTGATTAGCAGCATACATTTACAACTAATTAGCATCATTCAATTCCTATTGTGAAAAACCCTGGTTTTGAAAATGAGGCTGAGAAAGGTCAAGTGCATTGCCAAGGACATACAGGTATTAAGTGCCAGAACTAGGATTCAAGCCTGGACTCTTTTGCTCCAAATCTAGCACTCATGCAAATGCAAGAATAACCTATGGTAAATTTTTTAGAATATCCAATTGTAAAAACAATGAAGATCCTAACCATTATCTTGGAGAATATTAATTTGCTTGAATGATAAGCCTTTCCACCAGAAGGAAAGATTCTAACAGAACTTCTGCTATAGCATTGCTGCCGGGTGCTGTTCAGTGATTGAATGATGGCAAACCATGCATGTAAAATTGACAAAACGACTCATCCATATTGCGGAAAGTCAATTACTACTTTTTTCCCCTCCAATCTATAAGGCTTCCAGCTTTAGAAAACATCTTTTTAAAAAAAGTATAGAAATACAGGTCATTTAATGTATTCAAACATTCTAAAATGATTGCCTGATGATCCCTTTCACTGACCTTGCTAGCATTCCAGCAAGCATTTGACAGACACAAAAGAAATGGCTTATTATTAATCATTTCTGGGCATCTTTGTGTGTCTCAGTATAGTTCAGCATATCACTACAGAAGGACACTTTCAATAAGGTGATGGTACCTCATTTAACATCCAAAATAACCAGCAAACCATTATGTTCTAAAGAAAGTTAGTTTTTTAAAAATTGACAAGGAATTAAAAGTGAAAATAATCAGTCAAATTTCTGGAAATACAAAACATTCTTGGCTCTCATGTGTGTTGTTGTTGGTGTGTGTGTGTGTGTGTGTGTGTGTGTGTGTGTGTGTGTGTGTGCCAAAAAGGCAGTTGCTAATGACAAATCTGTGATTTGCTAAGAAAAGGTCTTCTCTTAGTGCATAAATCATGGACCTTGGGTAGAGGAGCAGCTCAGTTTAAGTCCTTTTTTTGATACATACTAGCTGTGATCAAAAGCAAGTCACAACCTCTCACTGCCCCCAAGCAACTTACTAATTACAATGAGTGGTTGATCCTTACTAGTAGAGAGTTGTTGTTGTTGTTGTTGTTTACATTGTGTTTTCTCTACACTCAGATGCGATACACAGGCCTAAAAGAAGGGAAGGGCAGGGGAAAGGGAAAAAGAGGAGAGGATCTGAAAGGAGATGAGGGGAGAGAAGGAGAGAGGAATTTTAAAATCTGAGACAGTATTTCCTATAATGCAATATAAACAAAATGATTCATGGCTATATAAGAAATTAATTAATTAAAGCTCTAAGATTCCTGACACAAGTCACCAAGAAAATAGATGAGGCAAAAATTAATTTAATAGAACTTGAAAATAAGACATTATGTATTGGAACAAGTGAAGAACGAGGGGGAAAAACTCTGTATGTTTCCTGTTTGAGAGCCTAGCATCCAGAGAAGTAGACGGAAGTATTTGGAGAAGAGCCACCAGATGAAAAGAGGTTAGCTTGGGGTGGATCCAGGATGGCAGAGTAAAGGCAGAGACTCCTTTGAGCTCTCCCAAATTCTCCTCCAAGCAACTTTGTAATAATGCCTCAAATTCTGAACTGGCAGAACCAACAAAAAGCTAGGGTGAAATACTGTTCCAACCCAAGGCAACTTAGAAATTCTAAAGAAAAGTTCTGTCCCACTGGGGTGAAAGTAGAGTACAGTCCAGCAGAGGGTGTGCAAGCCAGCAATAGGCCTTGCAGGTAACTCAATAAGAAGCAGTGTCTTCTGAAGCTCTGAGTCCACAGATGGTAAAAGGGTTGAACAACTGCGTAGAAGGAGATTATAGGGGACCCTTTGCTGACACTGGGTGCAAGATTTCATTGCATTGTCCATACATAGTTAAAGGTCAGAGTCCCAGGGTGAGGAGGAGCACTTACTCAGGTGTGCAACAGCAAGGAAACAGGGACTCTGGTCATAGTTCTAGGGCAGAAAAGAGTGCTTGTGTTAACTTACAAACCTGAGCACAGGCCAGGAGAGCAGAAAAGAAAAAAAACAATTCTCCTTGGATCCTACCATCTTAGAAGAACCAAAAATTTACAGAATCCTTAGGACTAGCTCTGAAAAGAGCAGCTCAAAAAACTTAAGCTTAGGATAGTACTTCCACCACCTCAGAAACAGAGCCTAATTATAACATAAAGTTAAAATAAAGAAATAGGCTGGAAAATGAGCAAACAAAAACAACAACAAGGAACTTAAAACATAGAAAGTTACTACAGTGACAGGGAAGATCAAAACAAAGAATCAGAAGGAAACAACAAAAACAAAACCACTATATCCAAAACCTCAAAGAAAAATGTGAATTTGTCTCAGGCCTTAAAAGAATTCCCAAAGGAGTTCAAAGAGGATTTTGAAAATCAAGTAAGAGAGGAAGAGGAATAAGTTGAAAAAGAAAGAAAAGTGATGCAAGAAAATAATGAAAAAGTGTCAAAGGCTCAATAAAAGAGGCACAAAAATAGTGAAGAAGGTAAAATCTTAAAAACAAAATAGGCCAAGGGTAAAAAATGAACAAAAATTCATTAAAAAGAAACTTAAAAAGCAGAATTGGACAAATGGAAAAAGAGGTACAAAAATTCACCAATGAAAAGAACTCCTTAAAAAGTAGACAGAAAATGGGAAAGGAAATAAAAAATCTTAATGAAGACAACTTTTTCTAATAATTAGAATTGGAAAAGTAGAAGCTAACCACTCCACAAGTCATCCAGAAACCACAAAACGAAATAAAAAGAATGAAAAAATAGAAGAAAATGTGAAACAACATTGGGAAAAAAAAACAACTGACCTATAAAATATATTAAGGAGATATAATTAGAGAATTATTTGACTATCTGAAATCCATGATCAAAAAAGAGGATAAACATAGTATTTCAAGAAATTTTCATGGAAAACTGCCCTAATATCCTAGAACCAGAGTGTAAAAAAAGAAATAGAAAGCATTTGATCATCTCATTAAAGAGATCCCTAAGTGAAAACACCCATGAATATACCAAAATTCTAGAGTTCCCCAGTAATGGAACAATATTACAAGAAGCCAAAAAGAAATAATTAAGATATAATGAAATTACAGTCAAGATAACACAAGATTTAGCAGGTTTTATATTAAAGGATTGGAGAGGTTGGAATGTGATACTAAAGAGGGCAAAGGATCTAGGATTACAAACCAGAATAACCTAACCAGCAAAACTGAATATAATTATACCAGGGTAAAATGGATATTTAATGAAATAGAGGACTTTCAAGGATTCCTGATGAAAAGACCAGACTTTTAAATACGAGAATCAAGAGAAGCATTAAAAAAGGAAAGAAAAATCATAAGGGATTCAATAAGTCTAAACTGTTTATATTCCTACATGAGAAGAGGATACTTATAAATACTAAACACTTAATCATTATTAGGGCAGTTTGGAGTATACATAGACAGAAGATATAGCTATAAGTTGAATATGATGAGGTATTACTTTAAAAAAATTAAAATTAAGGGGTGAGAGAGAGGGATAACTATGATAGCATGATATTTTATAAAATAAAATTAAGGGCAATAGAGATGCACCAGGCAAAGTGTGAAGGGAAAGGTAGTATGGGATCAAATTATCTCACATAAAAGAGGCATGAAAGAACTTTTTACAGTGGAAAGGAAGATGGAGGAATGGCAGGCAATGACTGAACCTTATTCTCATCAGAATTATCTCAAAGAGGGAATAAAATATCCATCCAATTGGACATAGAAATCTACCTTGCTGTACAAGGAAGTAGGAAAGGAAGGGAATAAAAGAATGGGAGGGGTGCTAATAGATGGGAGGGCAAATTTGGGGAGGTGGTGGTTAGAAGTAAAATACTTTTGGGGGCAGCTACATGGTACAGTGGATGAAGCACTGGCCCTGGATTCAGGAGGCCCTGAGTTCAAATCTGGCCTCAGACACTTGACACTTACTAGCTGTGTGACCCTGGGCAAGTCACTTAACCCTCATTGCCCCCCCCCAAAAAAGAAGTAAAATACTTTTTACAGAAAGACAGAGTGAAAGGAGAGAGAAAGAAGTATAAATAGCAGGGAAACAGGATGGAGGGAAATACACAGTAAACATAACTGTGAAAAAATGTTTATAGCAAGTTTCTTTGATAAAGGACTGATTTCTCAAATATATAGAGGACTGAGTCAAATTTATAAGAATACAAATCATTCCCAATTGATAAATGGCTAAAGGATATAAACAGGTAGTTTTCAGATAAAGAAATCACAGCTATCTCTAGTCACATGAAAAAGTGCTCTAAATCACTATTGATTAGAGAAATGCATATTAAAACAACTCCCAGCTACCAACCCACTTTTATCAGATTGGCTAATATGACAGGAAAGGAAAATGATAAATACTGGAGTAAATATTGAAAAATTGAGACACTAATACATTATTGGTGAAGTTGTACACTGATTCAACCATCCTATAGAACAATTTAGAATTATGCCCAAAAGGCTATAAAACCATATATAGGCTCTGACCAAGAAATACCACTGCTAGGTCTGTATCCCAAAGAGATTTTTTTAAAAAGGGAAAAGGACCTATATGTACACACACATACACACACACACACACACACACACACACACACACACACACAATTAGTACCTCTTTTAAGGGCAACAAAGAATTGAAAATTAAGAGAATATTCATCAACTGGAAAATAGCTGAACAAGTTGCTATAAATGAATGTGATAGAATACTATTGTGTTATAAAAAATGATCAGCAGGATATTCTCAGAAAAACCTGGGAAGACTTACATGAATTGATGCAAGGTGAAATGATCAGAACCAGGCAAACATTGTACACAGTAACAGCAATATGGTACTATGATCAACTCTGGATTACTTGGCTTTTCTCAGCAATACAATGATCCAAGACAATTCTGGAGGACTTATGATGAAAAATTCTATCCACCTCTAAAGAACTGATGAAGACTAGTTTCAGATCAAAGCATATTTTGTTTAACTTTCTTTTTTCTTTTCTTTTGTCTGTGTTCTCTTTAACAACGTATCTAATATTGAAATATGTTTTGCATGACTGCACATGTATAACCTATACCAAAGTAGCTTACTTTCTCAATGAGAAAGAAGGGAAGAGAGGGAGAGAATTTGGAACTCAAAATTTTAGAAAATGAATGTAATTTTTTACATTTAATTGAAAAAATTTTTAAAAAGAAAAAAATGAAGATAAGTTATCTCTCAATAGATAATTGAAATGTGTCTTTTGTCTTTATGTGTTCTTTGCTTATGTCTCATCTGCTTCTATGTCTGCTAAATAATGAAAGGACTTGGAGCGATTTCCTGGATTTGGAAATGTCTCTAGAAATGTGTGACAAGGTGGCCAAATCTCATAAGACTTTCCTTCTCACAGCATGCATCTGGCAAATAAAGATAATTGTTGGAGCAGTTCACTACAAGTGTTAGCCAAGAGAGAGACCCCAAAGGAGAATTGACTGTAGAGAGGGATTTAAGATTCTATCAGCATCATGTGTCACTATGTACCAAGTACAGTCTATGTCTTAGAGAGGAAAGTGAAAAGGATAACAGAACAAGCTTATACTCTCTAGGTTAGGAGAAAGAATGATGAATTTCTTGAAAGAACTAAAAGAAATTGAGGCTCTGAGACCCAGAGAAACAAAAGACAAATAGTAATTACTTCCTGATGAGGGATGTTCAGGTAGCTATTTACTGACTGGGCATAAACAACAGAAGGTCTGCCATATTCCTCGGGCACAGAGCCAGCATGTGATAGAAAGTCTTCCAAGAACTGTCAAATCTGATCGCCACTACCTATCTCCAGTATTCTATGTAGGAAAAAAAAATAATATCCCCAGCATGATTCTAGAAAACACTGATAAGGATTATGAAGTCTTGGGCAAAATACTCACATTAAAATTTGGGACATAGGTGGTGCTTTCTTCAGTACTCCCTACTAAAGGTAGTGGATTCAGAAAATAAAAACAGAAATAGGAATGAATCAAGAAGTAATCATAACCATAGCTAACATTTATATAGTGCCTACTAAATGCCATTATACTAAGTACTTTCCAATAAGTGTTTCATTTGATTCTCATAATAAACCTGAGAGGTAGATATTATTATCACCCCCATTTTACAGAAGAGGACACTGAAGCAAATACAAGTTAAGTGATTAGCCCAGGGTAATACAGCCAGCTAGTGTTTTAGTGCAGATTTGAACTTAGATCTCCCTGATTTTAGGCACAGTGTTCTATCTACTGTGTCACCTAGCTGCCATACAATTCATACAATTTGTATGTATTAAGCAGCTTTATATACCAGAAATTGTGCTAAGGACTGGAGACTTGAGAGCAAACAAAAGGAAAAGAAACAACTGGTTAAGAAGATAGTGCCTAGAAGCAGAAGTGGGATCTCACGAGCCTAGCTGAAAATATAGAAATAATTAGCACTTGATGTAGGAAGGAGCAAACCTTAACAAAGGCTGGGAAAAACATATGTTCCAAGATTCTTGCCATTCCAATCAAGAGAGATTTGAAGTGAAAAGAGAAGGGGAGGGAGAAAATCACCCACACTGATCAGAAAAGCTTGATATCATGGAGAATAAAAGGTATAGCATAAGAAAAACTGGGAATTCCCACTTAGAAGAAAACTGTGATACACCAAAGTATTAGTCATCCCTCACATAAAAACCTTCAACTCCAGCCAAATTTGTTAGAACTCTACCTCTGTCTCTGCCTCTCCCCCCTCCCCCCCCTCTCTCTCTCTCTATATATATATATATGAAACATAGTAATTATCAAAAGACATCTTGCTACCTTCTAGATATCTAGATACTTGAAATTGATGCAAAACTCCCCCCACGTCCAAATCTGCTCCAGCCAGAATGATGTCTCAGAATGCAGGGGCTGGGGGCAGCAGGTGGGAAGTGGCGGGGAGGGGGTGGAGCACTGTATATGAATCAAATTACTAGATTAAGGAAGCAGTTTTCTGTGATTAAAATGGATGGACCAGCCTAGTTATAATTAACTTACAAATGGACAGCCTTATGAACATGGAACTTCAGATGTGGTATGGAACACACACAAAAGATTTTTGTTTTTATCCTTTAGGGTGTGATGTTTCTCTAAAGGAGGAGTTATAAAATTGGGGAACATTGACGAGGTCTTTGGATAGATTAGGGTGATCTGTGAATAGGGTGCAACAATTCCATCTTATTTTCATGATCCTTTCATTGAAATTTAGCATTACTTTCAATTACGAATTTTTTAAAAGGAAAAAAAACATATTGGTCTGAGAAAGAAAGGGACAACAGGTTTCACCATACTGCCAAAGGAGTCTGTGACAAAACAAAAACAACATAGATTAAGAATCCTTGCTCTAGAGCAGGGCTTCTTAAACTTTTTCCACTCGTGACTCCTATTTGCCCAAGAAATTTTTACGTGAAACCAGATATGTGAATATATCAAAAAGGTATACATAATCTTTTACAGTTGCCAAATTTTTCACACCTTTCACATTCAGTTATGCAACCCCATATGGGGTCTTGACCCACAATTTAGGAAGCTAGGATCTACAGAGAAATGCCCATTAAAACAACACTGAAGGGGTGGCTAGGTGGTGCAGTGGATAGAGCACTGGCCCTGGAGTCAGGAGGACCTGAGTTCAAATCCAGCCTCAGACACTTGACACTTACTAGCTGTGTGACTCTGGGCAAGTCACTTAACCCCAATTGCCTCACCAAAAAAAAAAAAACAAAAAAAAACACCAAAAAAACCCAACAAACCAACTCTGAGGTATCATCTCACATCTATTGGAGAGGCAAATATAACAAAAAAGGAAAATATTGGATGTTGGAAGGGATGTGGGGAGACTGGAATGCTAATTCACTCTTGGTAGAATTATAAAAAGATCCAATCATTCTGGAGAGCAATTTGGAACTATGCCCAAAGGGTTATAGAACTGTGTAATATCACTATTAGGTTTATATCCAAAAGAAATCCCCAAAAAGAGACAATTACCTATTTGTACAAAAATATTTATAGAAGTTATTTTTGTGGTGGCTAAACATTGGAAATCAAAGGAATGCCCATCAATCAGGGAATGGCTAAACAAGCTGTGTTATAAGAAATGACAAGCAGGGTGATTTCAGAAAGGCCTGAAAAGACTTATATGAACTGATGAATAGTGAAGTGAGCAGAACCAAGAGAACACTGTGCACAGAAACAGCCATACTGTTTGATGAAGAACTGTGAATGACAACTATTTTTAACAATACAATGATCCAAGACAATCCCAAAGGACTAATGTTGAGGCATACTACCCATCTCCAAAGAAAGAACTGATATTGATTGAACACAGACTGAAGCATGATCTTTTTCACGTTCTTTAATTTTTTTCTTTTGTTCAGGTTTTCTTATACAAAATTACTAATAATGGTAATGTTTTACATAATTGCACATGTATAACCCACATCTGATTGCTTACTGCCTCAGAGAGGAGGGAGGGGAAGGAGGCAAGGAGGGATAAAATTTGGAACTTAAAACTATAAATAAAAATGTTTATTATTTTTTTAAAAAAGAAGAAGCTAGGATCTAGGGACTCTAATATTATTACTAATAGTAGGAATGATGCAAGGATGCATCTTTCTGTTGGAATCTATAGTATTTATTCCCTTGCTAGCAGGTAGGACAAGCAGTAGCTCAGCTTTTTTGTTTTTATTTTTTAATCTCCAGTGCTCTTCCTTTTTGGCTTCTCTCTTTTCTGAAGAGTAGAGCATCAACTGGAAGCAATGTCCTATAGGGTGCTTCTTTGGCTGCTTTCTTTTTCCTCCTAACCAGTCTTGTGGAAGATTTTGCTGTATGTAGAATAGTTAGCAATTGATAATCTAAACCCCATCCTATTTTCAGAAATGTCTGTGTGTTGGTGTTTTAAGATTACTATTAAGAAGTATGTTCTTTAGTTTGATCAATGTTATATCAATCATGATGCCAGGGGCTTGGCAATGAAACATGCTACTGACTTGATAGAGACTCGATAGAATCAAGATGAAGAATAAGACATATATTTCAGAATATGGACAATGTGGGAATTTTTTTGGTGGGGCAATGGAGTGTTAAGTGACTTGCCCAGGGTCACACAGCTAGTATGTGTCAAGTGTCTGAGATTAGATTTGAACTCAGGTCCTCTTGACTACAGAGTAGTGCCTTATCCACTGCACTACCTAGCTGCCACTGACAATGTGGGATTTAAAAAAAAATTGACTATTCACATTTCTTATAAGCATTAGGTTTTTCTTGCTCAACTGATGAGTAGGTAGAGGAGAAACTAAATTCTTGATTTAAAAATCATTTTAAAAGAGTATTCTTTTTAACTTTTACATGAACAAACATTTATTTTTACTCCCTCCCACCTTCCCAATTAAAAGAAAAGAATGTCAAAACGTGTATAACAAATGTGTAATAGTTGAGCAAAACAAATTTTTGCAATCTAATTTGAAGAAATGTGGTTTTTTGGGGGGATTTAAAAATATTTTGCATGATCTAGAGGAAGATCCCAGGGTGTTGAAGAGATGTCCTACAAATAATTCCCCTTAAGATCTACAGTCAGGAAGACTTGGGGTCAAATTCAGCCTCAGACACTAAATAGTTATGGGACAATGGGCAAGTTACTTTCCTGTCTGCCTCTGTTTCCTCATCTATAAAATATAGATAAAAACAGCATATAATTCCCAGGGTTGTTGTAAGTATAAAGCATAAAGTGTTGTAAAGCACTTTGAAAATCTTAAAGCACTATAATAATGCTAGATTTTTTTTTTATGTGAGGCAGTTGGAGTTAAGTGACTTGCCCAGGGTCACACAGCTAGTAAATGTCAAATGTCTGAGGCTGATTTTGAACTCAGGTCCTCCTGACTCCAGGGCCAGTGCTCTATCCATTGTGCCACCTAGCTGCCCCAATAATGCTAGATTTTATGTTGGTGGTGGTGTCTGTTGTTGCTGCTATTGTTATTAAGAGTACTCATGGGGCAGCTAGGTGGCACAGTAGATAGAGCACCGGCCCTGGATTCAGGAGGACCTGAGTTCAAATCCAACCTCAGACACTTGACACTAACTAGCTGTGTGACCCTGGGCAAGTCACTTAACCCCAATTGCCTCGCTAAAAAACAAAACAAAACAAAAAAAAGAGTACTCACAATGATGAGTTCACAGTTCTATTGTAGTTTTGGCAAGTAAGTGTTTGATGGATTTGCATATTTGTACTGAAATTTCCCCACAAATTTATCTTCATGTAAATCCTCAGCCAACATTTCTTTTGCTCTCTTAAGCAAAAGTTGTTGTTCAGTAGTTTTCAGTCACATCCAAATCTTAATGAGCCCATTTGGGGTTTTCTTGGCAAAGATACTGAAATGGTTTATCATTTCCTTCTCCAGCTCATTTTACAGATGAGGTAACTGAGGCAAACAGGGTGAAGTGACTTGCCCAGTATCACACAGCTAGTGTCTGAAGTCAGACTTGAACTCAGGAAGATGAGGCTTCTTGATTCCAGGCCCATCACTGTCCCACTTAGCTGTCCCTTTAAGCAAAATAGTCTTTTCTTGTTTATTCAGTGGGCTTCTGGTAGTTATTCAGTAAGGTTCTATTATTATTCTCTTGTTCATTGCTCAAAGATCCTGAGTTATTTTCTCCAAATGTAGGGAGTCTGTTGTGTCTACTCTGTCCCTGCCAATACTGTTAACAAGTTGGAGGCAGCTAGGTGGCGCAGTGGGTAGAGCACCAACCCTGGAGTCAGGAGTACCTGAGTTCAAATCCGGCCTCAGACACTTAACACTTACTAGCTGTGTGACCCTGGGCAAGTCACTTAACCCCAATTGCCTCACTAAAACAAACAAACAAACAAAAAACCAACCCCAAAAACAAAAATACCGTTAACAAGTTGGTCTTCCTCTCTTTGTTCCCTGAGTACACTATATTGTTTTCTGTATTGAATGTATTCTGACTGTACTCTCCTTCCTCTTCTTTTCTACTTATCAGTCTTAAGGTCTTGGGATCATAGATTTAGATTTTGAAGAGATCTTAGTATACAAACCAGCATTATTTAGTCATGAAAAAGTTAAGTCCCTGAGAGGCCCAAGCTTACACAGGCAGTAAGTAAGAAATTGAACTCAGGTCCCCTGATTTCAAATCCAACAATCTTCCCATTTGCACCATGTTTTCATTTGCACTCATTCAAAACTTGCAGTCTATTCTTACCTTTCCTTCAAAGCCTTCCCAGGATGGACCAGGCCACAGTGTGTATTCTTTTCTTTCCTTTTTTTTTTTTTTTTTTTTTTTGCTGGACAATGAGGGTTATGTGATTTGCCCAGGGTCACACATCTAGTAAGTGTCAAATATCTGAGGCTGGATTTGAACTCAGGGCCTCCTGAATCCAGGGCCAGTGCTTTATCCACTGTGCCACCTAGCTGGCCCTAATGTGTATTCCTTTCTCTCAAGTTCTGCAATACTAAATTGCATTTAACATGTGCTAGCTATGTTGAACTTTAATCTCTTTTAATTTTTGTGTTCCTTCCTTGATAATTTTCTCCTCACTTCATTTGGTACTTTCTTATGCAAGGCAAAGTACTACAATGGCAAAAACATGGTTCATATCCTGCTTCTAATGCTTATTTCCTGCTTGCCCTTGAGTAAGTCACTGATAACCATCTTGGATCTTAGTGATTTCATCTGTAAAATGAAATGGGTTAGGACAAAGCACCAGCCCTGGATTCAGGAGGACCTGAGTTCAGATCCGGCCTCAGATACTTGACACTTACTAGCTGTGTGACCCTGGACAAGTCACTTAAGCCCCATTGTCCCACCAAAAAAAAGAAAGAAAGAAATGGGTTAGAGTAGATAGCTTTGAGTCTGGATGATAGTTGAGCTTTCTTGTTGTTGTTCTAGACCTTTGATCCATTCATTATAGCTAACTATGTAGCAACTATTCCTCTATTACAGGCTTCTTAAACTTTTTCTATTTGTGACCCCTTTTCACCATTTTTATGCAAACAAAAATAGTAAGAAGAATGATATTATTTGATATATTTTGCAAATCTCTTTAATTTTTAGTCCAACAGAAGACAGCTAAACTCTGCTATCTACTTCTGCATCATATCTATAGTGTTAATTAGTTTTTGTATATGAAAAAAGTCTAGCCTCATGCAGACATGTAGTAGGAAAAGGGAAGAATCGTTTATAGGCAAACAATAAGTTAGTCATATAATAAAGATTGTTTTAATCTTATGGACCCCTATGAAAAAGTCTTGGCGACCCCGCAGGTATTCAGAACATACTTTGAGAACTCCTGCTTTACATAATACAGCCTTTTAGACATCTGTGTGTGTGTGGGGGAGTCTTTGCTCTTTCTTACCCTGATTCCTTTATCAATCTTGCAAGACTTTTGAGGGAACAAAGGCTCCTATTTTGTCTGAGCTTTCAGGATTGCTTTTCCCCAGAAATTTTTTTTCCTTGTTATCTGGACTGACAGGCACTTTGCTCAGACATTGCTGAAACATGTAACTGTCTATGGTGACCTATCCAGATCTCAGGGCCTCTTTGGGATGAAAGTCAGGTGCCTACATGTTAAATTTAAACATGAGAGAGACGCTTATATGATTGTAAAAGTGCATATGTAGCCACAAATAGATGCTAGGCTTCTGTGACAATAGGACTTCTTGTGAGTACTATGTAATCCTTGGATTTTATGCAATGCTTTTCTTTCAGAGAGCTCAAAGCACTCTGTAAATGGGGTAAGGCTTTGGCAGACATATTGATTCTCTCTTTGTTGTTGTTGTTGTTGTTGTTGTTTGTTTGCAGGGCAATGAGGTTTAAGTGACTTGCCCAGGGTCACACAGCTAGTTAAGTGTCAAGTGTCTGAGGCTGGATTTGAACTCAGGTCCTCCTGAATCCAAGGCCAGTGCTTTATCCACTGCGCCACCTAGCTGCCCTGATTCTCTCTTTTAAAAACAATAGAAAGCAGACTGCTACTTCTATGTCTGATTGAGGATGCAAAAAAAAGTCACAGTTTGAAAATTTTTCATTACTTAATCCTCATGTCCATGTGAACTACACTTTTTTTTTTGCTTGAACTGAGTGGATTTGGGAATAGAAATAAAAAATTGCTCTTTTCTCCCCATCGTTTAAGTTTAAAAAACACCACATTCTTGTATTCCCTTCTCTATCTTACTTAACTCAAGGATGTTTAGGAACCAATATTCCTAAGAGTTGCTTGGAGTATGGTTGTAGAATAAGTCATCTAAGCTAACACATTTGTGTTCAAAGTGTGGAGGCCAAATGCAATTAAAGGTAACCCCCAAAATTCACTTTCTTCATCCCCTTTCCTCTTTACCTAAATCTGAATACTGAAAAACTTGTAGGAGAGTCCACTGAAGACCACTTAATAATTTGAAGAAGATTCAAAGTAAAGACATATTTTTTTCATTCAACAGAACACAAAGGGGGAAAAGAAACCACCTATAATTCAGAAGCAAAAGGAAATAAAAACAATAGGCTTCCCATTCTTCAGTACAAATGATGTAATAGAAATGTCATCAAAGGAAATGCCAACTTAAAAACTTCCATCTAATGGAGTAGAGCTAAGTGAAGGAGATGTAGGATTCATATCTAAGGACCCCAGAGATAAACTGAATGGCTGGTGAGGTTAGGAACCTGCGCTGAATTGGAGAATCCACCATGTCAAAAAGGCAAGTGGGAAACAAGCAAAGCAAAGAAGAGTTCAAATTCGAGTGCAGTCTATTTCACAAAAGATCCTTGTCAACATTGAGTTTTGAGGGAAAGGACTGCTGAGAGATCAGTTATTAGACCAAACTCATCCATATGACTGTGAGGTGAGGTATGGGGATGATGATTGTGGCAGAAAAGAAACACCAATGTAGATCATCCTGGAGAACATTCATGCCTCGTTGTATGTCAGTCTATGAAAAGTCGATTTGGCTTAAGCTAGTTACAATTCTAGTGGATCTACAGTGAAATCAAGTCATTTCAGGGCAAGTGAAAAGGGAATAAGCACCTACTATGTGCCTCGTACTGTGCTAAGGACTTTACAAATACTTTCTCCTTTGATTCTGGCAACAACCCAGAGAAGCAAATCATGTTATTGTCTTCTTTTTACAACTGAGGAAATTGAGACAAACTAAGGTTAAGGGACTTCCTCTTTGTCACACTGCCAGTAAATATCTACTTTTGATGTCACATTTGAACTCAGTTCTTCCTAACTCCAGACCCAGCACCCTCCCCCCTATGCCACCTAGCTGCCTTAATTCAAAAAGTATTTATTATGGGCTTACTACATGCCAAATATTATACTAAATGGTGGGGGTACAAAAAGAAAGGCCAAAACAGTCTCTGCTGTCAAGAAGCTCAAAATCTATTGGGGGGGGCAGCTAGGTGGCTCAGTGGATGGAGTGTCAGCCCTGGATTCAGGAGGACCTGAGTTCAAATCCAACATCAGACATTTGACACTGGCTGTGTGACCCTGGGCAAGTCACTTGGCCCTCATTGTCCCGCCAAAATTTTTTTTTAAATCTAATGGGGAGTTAGTGCAATATAGACTCTAGAGCATGGACCTGTGATATCATTAGTATTAGAACTTTTGGGAGAGAGAACTCCCTTTACCAGTGGAGGCTAGTACCTTCTCTTAGCATTTTGGAGGTTAAGTGACTTACTAACCAGAGCCACACAGCCAGCTTGTGTCAGAGGACTTGAAGGCAGGTTTTCCTGGCTTGGAAGGTAACTCTCTTCTCTATCCACTTCACCATACTGCCTTTCACTTTAATGAAGGATGACTAAACAAAAATCATTGCACTAGCTTGTTTGCTAAAATATTTGCTAACTTCCGTGAATCAGAATGATGATAATTTAAATAATGTGTTTTGTTTACAAAGAAAAGATATATTATTTTAATAGTAACTCTTACTGCAGAAAAGCTATTGTTCAGTCCCATGATAACTTACTTTAATAATGCTATTTGTTCTAAAATAGGAAAAGTATAGTGAACTAATGCAATTAATTCCCATATAGATAAAATTAAAAGTAAACATACAAAATCACAGTGATTATAACACATTGCATACTTAGAGTACCATTCTTTAAAGAAGCAGAAAGAATTTCATGCTCTTATTATTCAATTCGTCATACTCATAATAACTATGTAAGCTAGGAATGATATTATTGTTTTCTTTGCTAAAGCACAGAAAAGTCAAAAGGCTGGACTCAAGATACATGGTTATTAGGCCATTTTATTTCTCATTGAAGCAAATAAAATTATTTTAAGATCAACAACAAATTCTTAATGTAATTTTACATTAAGAAATAGAATAGTAGAATGATATCAGGATTCCCAATACTGTTCAATTCAAGGTCAGTTGGTCATTAAGCATTTATTAGTCACTATTTGCCAGGCAGTATGCAAAGTGCTAGGATTCAAAGAAAGGCAAAAGAGTCCCTGATCTCAAGGAGCTCACAAAATGCAGATTATTATGTTCGTGTAGACAGGAAAAATCAGAAATAATCAACAGAGGGAAGTCACTAAATAAAGGTGAACTGATGATAAAATGAATGTTACACACTTTGCTGGACTATACTTTGTCAGGTATAAGGTACAAAAAAATGTTATCTATTACTCTTGTTGCAAGAATAAACCTCATGGGTTTATTGTAAAGAAATCTCTCTTTAAAGTACTATATAAGTGTAGTTCACTATAAAATTAAGGTGAATTGGGAAAGGCTTCCTGTAGAAGGTAAAATTTTATGTGAGACTTGAAGTTAGCCAAGGAAGCAAGGAGGTGGAAATAGGAAGGGAGAATATTCCATGCATGGGAAAGAGACAGGAATATGTCATTTAAAACAAATACAAAATGTATATTGTAAATCACAAAATCAGTCTATATGCCTGGGAACCTTTCCTGATTGCTGGGGAATGGACCATTGAACTTATCTGTGGCTGCCTAGTTCTAATACCCTGAGCCTTTCATTGTTCCACTGTAGGCTGTATTTTTCTCTTTTTTTTGTAAAATGAGGGGACTATATTCCTTTCAGCTCTAGTATTCTCTGCATAGATATTCTGTTCCTAAGGATATTAATAGCTTCACACACACACACACACACACACACACACACACACACACACACACACAAATATCTTTTGATGGAATAGTTAGTGTGCAGTAATTTTATTTTTTAACATGTTATTAAGAAATTATTGGGGCACCTTCCAGGGCAGAGCCAAGATGGCAGAGGAAAGGCAGTGAGCTCCCAAACTCATGACACAATCGCTCCAAAAAACATCCAAATAATGACATAGGAAAATGCCTGGAGCAGCAAAACTCACAGAAGAATGTGCTGAAATCATCTTCTAACCAAGAATGGCTTGGAAGGTCAGAAGGAGGGAGCTGCTGTGCTGAGACAGGAGTCGAGCCCAACCCCACAGTCACCCTGACACAGATCCAGTCTCAGGAAGTCCTCACCAGAGAAGGAGACCTCCAGAGCCTCTGAATCAGCTGAAACACCAGTGTCGTCTGGAACTAAGCTCATAGTCTGGTGAGTGGGCTGAGCTCTTGGCAGGGGAGAGACTACAGGGGTCTATGCTGGTGCTAAGGCAGAACTTGTATTTTACACCCCTACTGAGAACCAGGTGGTAGGCTCGAGTAGAAGTGGCCCAGGTGGGGGAGGGGCACAGGCTCATTGGAGCTAACAACCACAACACACAAAGCTGGTTGATTGGCAAGTTGGTCTGGGGTCATCTAGGACCAGGAAACAGGCCGGGCAAGGGAAGAACATGATTCTCCTTAAATCATAACACCTGGGACTTCTTAAGCTTGGGATACTGCAGCCTGGAAACAGTGCCCCACTTTAAGGAGCTAAAAGTCTAGTAAAAGAAAGGCAAGATGAGCCGACAGAGAAAGGTGAAGACCACAGAAAGTTTCTTCAGTAATAAGGAAGACAAAGGGGCACCCTCAGAGGAAGATGTC
The DNA here is from genome assembly GCF_019393635.1 of Dromiciops gliroides. NCBI lineage: Eukaryota > Metazoa > Chordata > Mammalia > Microbiotheria > Microbiotheriidae > Dromiciops > Dromiciops gliroides. The sequence goes on from NC_057865.1 coordinate 256,792,143, forward strand.
AACATCAGGGCCCTTATATCTAAAGCTTCCAAGAAAAATATGAATTGGTCTCAGGCCATAGAGGTGCTCAAAAAGGACTTTGAAGATAAAGTTAGAAAGGTAGAGGAAAAAATGGAAAGAGAAATGAGGGTGATGTAGGAAAGACATGAGAAAAAAGTCAACAGCTTGAAAAGTCAAATGGAAAAGGAAGTACAAAAGCTCTCTGATGAAAATAATTGCCTAAGAATTAGGATTGAACAAATGGAAGCCAGTGACTTTATGAGAAACCAAGACACAATAAAGCAAATCCAAATGAATAAAAAACATAGAGGGCAATGTGAAATATCTTCTGGGAAAAAGTGCTTACCTGGAAAATAGGTCCAGGAGAGATCATTTGAAAATTATTGGTCTACCTGAAAACCATGATCAAGGAAAGAGCTTAGACATCATCTTCCAAGATATTCTCAGGGAAAATTGCCCTGAAATTCTAGAAGAAGCTAAAATAGAAATTGAAAGAATCCACCAATCACCTCCAGAAAGAGATCCCAAAAAGAAAACTCCTAGGAATATTATAGCCAAATTCCAGAGCTCTCAGGTCAAGGAGGAAATATTGCAAGCTGCCAAAAAGAAGGAATTCAAGTACTGTGGAGCCCCAGTCAGGATAGCACAAGATCTAGCAGCTTCTACATTAAAGGACTGGAGGGCATGGAATATGATATTCCAAAGGGCAAAGGAAATGGGATTACAACCAAGAATCACCTACCCAGCAAAACTCAGCAAAAAATGGTACTTTAATGAAAAAGAAGACTTTCAGATATTTGTGATGAAAAGACCTGAACTGAATGTCAAATTTGACTTTCAAATACAAGACCCTAGAGAACCATAAAAAATAAAATTGGAGCTGGGGGACATACCTGGGGTCATACAGTGGGTGACTGTCTTGTGTCTGAGGCCAGGTTTTGGCTGGGATCCCCCTGGGTCCAGGGGTGATTATTTGTCCACTGTGTCACTTAGCTAGATGATAACATCTTTAGGGTTAAATTGAGGGGTGAAGGGAATTCATTGGGGGAGGGGGAAGGGCAGAAGGGAAATCCTACGTGAAAGTAACAGGAAAAGGCTTATGGAGTGGGGAAAGAGATGGGAGAGGAGCAGGGTAGTAAACGAATTTTACACTCATCAGAAAAGGCTCAAAGATCTTAAACTCATCAGAGCTGCTTCAAGGAGGGACTAATAGCCACACCCAACTGGGTGGAGTAATCTATTTAATCTGGGCAGTAAATGAGCCTAACACTCATCAAAATTGGCTCAAAGACCTCAATCTCATTAGAATTGGCTCAAGGAGGGAATAATGTACACACTCAATTGGGTGGAGTAATCTCTCTAACCCTGCAGGAAAATAGGAGGGGAAAGGGATAAAGAGAGAGGGGCAAAAGAAGGAAGGGCAGAGTGGGGGAGGGGACAGACAGAAGCAAATCCCTTTTGAAGAGTGATAGGATGAAAGAAGATGGATAATAGAATAAATATCATGGGGAAGGGAATAGGGTGAAAGGGAAACAGTTAACAATAGTAATCATGAAAAAGAGAAAAGGGGGAAAATTGTACAAAAATTATTTATAGCAACTCTTGGTGGAGGCTAAGAATTGAGAATCAAGGGAATGTCCATCAATTGAGGAATGATGGAAAAAGCTGTGTTATATGATTGTAGTGGAATGGACTTGTGCTACAGGAAATGACAAACAGGATGATCCCTGAAAAATTTTGAAAGACTAATGAACATTGATGCATAGTGAAGTGAGCAGAGCTGAGAGGACATTGTGCATAGTGACAGCAGTATTGTTCAGTGAGTAATTGTGAATTACTTAACTACTCTCAGCAGTGCAATGATCCAAGTCAAACCCAAGGAACTAATGAGGAAGCTTACTATGCACCCCTATAGAAAGAACTGATAAAAAGAACACTTGTGGATTGTACATATATAACCTGATTGTGATCTTGTGGAGAGGGGAGGAAAGGGGAGGAAAGGGAGGGAGGGAGGGAGAAAAATTAAGAACTCTAAATCTTATGAAAATGAATGTTGAAAACTACCCTTACATGTAAATGGAAAATAAAATAAATGTTTGTTAAAAGTTTAAAAAAAAAAAGCAGCACCTGTTATAAATCTCGGTTTAATTTGTTGTTTTGTTGATGATTTGATAACGTGATGGAAGATTGTTTAATTTTGATCAACTTGAAAATGAAGTAGAAGAGAGGGCAAGTTGGAAAACAAGCCTTGGGGATAACTAAAACATGATGCCTTATAGATAAAAATTAAAAGTAGAAAAGTTTTTTAAAAAAAGAAATTATTGGGGGAAAAGGAACCACATGTACAAAAATATTTATAGCTGCTCTTTTTGTGGTAGCAAGGAATTGGAAATTGAGGGGATGTACATCAATTGGGGAATGGCTGAACAAGTTGTGCTATATGAATGTAATGGAATTCTATTGTACTGTAAGAAATGATGAGCAGGTGGAGTTCAGAGAAACCTAGAAGGACTTGCATGAACTGATGAGTGAGATGAGCAGAACCAGAAGAACAGTATACACAGCATCATCAACGTTTTGTGTTGATCAACTGTGATAGACTAGATTCTTCTCAACAATCCAATGGAACAAGAATGTTCCAAAGGACTCATGATGGAAAAGGCTCTCCAAATCCAGGAAAAAAAAAAAGAAATGTAGAATATGGATGCTGATTGGACCATACTATTTCTTTTGTTTTAGATGCTATTGGTTTTCTGATGTGAGGTTTTTCCTTTGTGCTCTGATCCTTCTTGTATAACATGACTAATGAAGAAATATGTCTAATGTTATTATGTATATATAACCTATATCAGATTGCCTGCTGTATAGGGGAGGAGGGGAATGAAAGTAGGGAGGGAGAAAAATTTGAAATTGGAAATCTTATATAAACAAATGTTGAAAACTATTTCTACATGTAACTGGAAAATAACAAAATACTTTTATTTAAAAAAAAGAAAGAAATTATTGGCCAAATAGTATTATAGCAGAGAATCATGGCCTTCTCAAAGTCCTGCTCTGAGAACCTCCTGATGACATTGAGGTCACCCTTATTTCTTGAAGTTTGTATTAGGAGAGTATCTTCAATTGCAGCAGAGGAGCTATAACAACAGGAGAGTATCATCCTGGAAGAGTCTACCATGCTGGAAAGCCTCTGGATAGAGTTGCAACAATAGATTATGTCTGCTTTCTGAAAACTAGCCTAATTAAGGACAGAGAAGTTCATCATTTGTATGTTGAAAAAGGTGTTGAAGTCTTCAAACATGGGAATGAATGGAACCAAGAAGAATATAAATGGCCTTAAGTCTTATTCAGCTTCTATTTGTTTCTGCAAGATTCATGGGAAAATGTCACAAAAGGGGGCAGACAGTGCAAAGAATCATAGTTCCTATTCTACCTATAAACTCTTTATGTATAGGATTCCTATCTAATGACTGAGTGGCCCCAATATTAGAGGAACCAAATTATATCAATCTTGGCATTTTCTTTATAAATGGAGCCAGAAGAAAGAGAGGCAGCATGAAATGATGAATAGAGTATTGTACAGAAGACCTTGGTTCAGCCTCAGATATTTACTAGCTTTCTGTTTCTTGACCTATAAAAAATGGGTTGGGCTTGATAGCATCTAAGTTCCTGATTAACTAAATCTATCATCCTATTGTAATGATTGGAATGATGCCACCTGCTGGAGAGCTACTGCAGGAATGCTCGGTCAGGAGGAGAAGGTGCCTGAGGGCAAGCCATGTGGCTTTTCTTTGGCATCAGGAAGTGATGTTTGCTTGTGGGAGGAAGAAAGGGTGAAGCTGGCTCTCGCTCTCTTTCATCAGGACTCTGGTGGAGAGTAGAGTGAGAAATGTGCTCTCCCTTTGATAGATAAATTGTGAAACCTGGAGACTTGAGAGAAAAAAAAACCCATGGTGAAGCAACCTATATAATTCATCAACCTGAGACTCAGAGGAAGATGCATCAAAGTAGACTTTCATTAAAAGGAAGGTATTTAAGGTGAACCAAATTCAACAAATTATTCACCTTGCAAAAACCCTGAAGTGTAGAGACATACATAAGTAAATAAATTAAATTAGTGAGGAAAGACTGAGTAAATAAACCAATGAGGTTATTAAAAATTACTGATCTCTGAGGGAAAAAAAGAAGAAATATAGATCATAAAGGAACTTAAGGGGATAAAGCTTTAAGGAAAACTTAAGAACCAGGAAAAAGGAAGGAAGAAAAGTTGAATTCTTACTCTTTGGACTAAATCCCCTGACTTCTTATAAAGTAAATCAATTTCTTTGTAGGAGGAAAAAACAGACATAAGCTTCCCAAATGGAGAGGTGACAAAGGGGAGTGAGTGATATAGTGCTACCAAGTGCATAGGTGAACAGTCACGAGAAAATAATTCCTTTAACTTGAGTTGGGGGTTAGGGGGAGGTGGTGTGAAGCTATGGGAGAATAGTTATAATAATGGAGGGAAAAGACATAGAGATATTGGTGGGTTTCAGCATGATGGAAGAGTTTCACACCAGACAAGAACAGGAAATGATGTGATTAAGGAATATTCCCATAGTAAAGTAGATTTATGATTTCAGTAAAAGCCAAGATAATATAATGAGTATCAAGGGGTAAGGATAATATGCCTTTTCTGGGAAAGAATCATGTATTTCTGGATATCATTCCACCACATCGGATGGGATATATCAGTCACCAAGGTCAGCCATCACCCAGAGTGGCAGTGGTGACACACAGAGATAACATAACATGGAGACCAAACATATAAAGACTAAGGGATAGTACAAGATTTTATCACCCGAGAATGAGTAATGCTTAGAACACAATATTGTTTCCATCTGATAGTACTTCCCTTACAAATTGATATTTCTAAGAGGGGCACAACAGAAAAAAAGGATGAGTAATGGAGTTAAATATACAAAGCCAATAATATAAAAATGGGATCAAAGAGGGTGATCAAAGTTATACTTCACAGACTTTGCATTTATGAGGGACTAGAAAATAAGGAAGAAAAAAGTAAGGGTAAAATCCATGGAACAGGAAGTAAGGTACAGAATACACAAGAAAAGAGAAATGATTAGGAGGACAAAACAAACAAACAAAAAAACACCCACTTCTTGGAAAGATGACAACAAAAGATTGTTATTTGAAGTAGAAGGTTGCAAGGGAAGGAAGATTGAACCATTGTATTAATTGGCCAGAAAAAGAGAAGAATCAAAAGAGAGGGGAAAAGTAATGAACCAATCAATAGACAAATTAAGGGGAAAAAAATGGATGCATGGAAGGAAGGAACTAAAGAAGGAGTAAATTTAAGTGAATTCAGAAAAATTTGATGAATGGAAGGAGAGGGAAACCCTGTGGGAATTGATGAGCCTCAAAGTACTAAAAGCAAAGCTAGTTATAGGGACAATATTCTGATCACTAAGTAAGAGGATAAAAATCAACAAAAAAGAAATAAATATAAGAAAATACAATCCAAACACTGACAACTGTAAATGTGAATGTGTTTCAATATCTAAGAAAATGAAATAAAATGATGGAATAAATGAGAAAACAAAACTCATAAACCTGCTAAATATAAGGAAACCTAAAAATATAGATAGAAGATGAGAGGCTGGAGTAAAATATACCATGCATCAAGTGAATCCAGGTTAAAAAAAAAAAAAGAGTAGCAATCATGTTATCCCTCCAAAAAGCTAGAATACAAGAATATCAAAGAAAATAAGGAAAACAAAATCATATTTAAAGGAGTCATACACAATGAAGTTAAACAGTACTACATGTATATGTATCAAATGAAATAGCATCTACTTTCACAAATGAAAAGTTAACTGGATTATAAAAGAAAATTTTGTAATACAATAATTGAAGGATATTACAATGATCCTTTCTCAGAGCTGGAGAAATCTAACTGAAAGATAAACAAGAAGAAAAATATAGAACTCAACAATCTTTTAGAGAAATTAGAACTGAAAGACTGAAGGCATTTCTTGAACATTAAAGAAAATACTTATTTTCCAGCACAGGATACCTTAACCAATATCAAATATCTGCTATGCAACATAGAAAAAGTAAATCAAAGGTTAAGTATAAAGTCGTATATAACTATAGTCTTAAGGTTTGGGGTTTTGGGGTTTTGGGGGGGGGTTCAACCTTTTATTTAACTAGTTTAAAGAGATCTGAGTGAGGAAATTCTTTGACCCTTTATGAAACCTATGGTCTTAAAAAGCTGGGTGACTCTTACAGGTGAAATAATTTATTCAGGTTTCGATGGCCAATATGTATCAGAATCAAACTTGAACCCAGGTATTTCTGACTCTGAGATTAGTTCTCTAGATACTACTTCACACTGCCTCTAAATATTATTTTCAATAGAAATGCTAGGGGACAGCTAGGTGGCACAGTGGATAAAGCACTGGCTCTGGATTCAGGAGGACCTGAGTTAAAATCTGACCTCAGATACTTGATACTTACTAGCTGTGTGACCCTTGGAAAGTCACTTAATCCTCATTGCCCTCCTCCCCCCAAAAAAAAAGAAAAAAAGAAAAGGAAAGGAAAGGAAAAGAAAAAATAGAAATGCTAATAAATGTAAAGTATAACTATACAGTTCTTTAAGGTTTATACAATGTTTTCATTACAACCATTTTGTGAAGTAGAATTAATAGAAAAAATACTATCTGTATTGTACAGATAAGGAAACAGAAACCCAGAATGGCCAAATGAATTTCCCAGAGTAACTCAACCAATTAAATGGCAGAGCCTGGAATTGGATTCAGGTCCTCTAACTCCAAAAGCAATGCTCTTTCTGTACCTCATGCTGCCTTAACACACTGAAGGTACAGATATAAATTATCTACTGATGAATGAGATACACACATATCTATCTATATCTGCATTATTTTTCATATTTTCCTCTCATCTTATTTTCTACTGCCACCACCTTAGAACAGAACCCTTGTTACTATCCATCCAAATGGTTTTCTACATGTCACTTCTTTCCTCAACTTCCCCCAGTGTCTCCATGTATCATGCCTAATTAATCACTCCTTTGGGTATATTTCTATCTATCCTAAAATAACCTAGATAATGAAAATTGAAATTCTAATAAGGAGTGAATTTAATATAATTAAATAAACACGATGGATATTTACAACAGCTTTGATATTCTGGAAATGAGTAGCATAGCTCCTACCTAATCTTATCTTTTCTGGTCTAAATATTCTCAGTTTCTTCAGCTGACAGTCATATGACATTAGCTTAAGACCCTTTACCAACTTGCCCTCCCTTGGATTCTCCATGTTATCAATTCCCTAAACTTTGATTTTCAGAATTGGTCCCTCCTCTAGAAGGAATACTTGAGTGAATGGTGTTGGCACTGAAACTTCTAGAATTCATTTGGCACTTAGCAACCATTATTTGCTAGTATGATATGAGCAGTATTCATGGGTTCTGTAACCTTTTCAAATATTTGTAGCATTTGAGATTGAAATAGAATGTAATGAGAGAGGAAGTGAATGAAGAGGAGAGATAGATTGAAGCTGAGAGAGAGAGATGATTACAGACTCTGTTCCTGGATTTCTAGTCCTTAATCTATCATTGCAGTGTATAGGAAGGTATTCCTAGGTTTTTGTTTTGTATTTAATACACACTGTGTGTAGGTCACTGGGCCCATTAATAAAATAGGAGAATAGCATTTGTGTGGACTAAAATGGAAATGAAGTATTGGTGAATCTTTTTAGTTAGATAAAGTTTATTGTTTTTTTGTTTAAATTGTACCTCTACGGGGCAACTAGGTGGTACACTGGTTAAAGCTCCAGCCCTGGATTCCGGAGGTCCTGAGTTCATATCCAACCTTAGACACTTGACACTTACTAGCTATGTGATCCTGGACAAATCACTTAACCCTCATTGCCCTGCCAAAAAAAAAAAAAAAGGACTAAATTATACCTCTAAACTTACTTCCAGTTGCATAGAGAAGAATGCTTCAGGCAAGTAATAGTTTGATAAAATCCTACTTTGCCTTTAAGTCTCACATCAATGATGCCTCCTACATTAAGATTCTCTAATCACCTCAGTCAGTAATGACCTTCCTTCACCTGCTGTGTACCATGAATTCTATAATATATCAATTCCTCTATGTGTTATACTCCCACTAAAAGATTGTGAGCTCTCTGAGAGCAGGAAATATCTCTTATTCAATCTTTAAACTTTCCATAATATCTCTTATATGGTGTATGAATTTAGTACCTATCATGCTAAGTTTGAATAATGACATTTTGTATTTCCTTTTTCCATATATTTGCTGAATATGACAGTACAGTATGATAACCCTACAATGAAGAAATATGCATATATATATTACATATATAATATATCCATGTATCTTTCTATCTCTATTTCATAGAGAGACAGAAAGGGATGGAGAGGGAGGCAGAAGGAGAGGGAGAAGGAAAGAGGGAGAGGGAATTAAGGAGAGATTGTAGAAAAGGACAGCAAGGTATTTCTTTGAACTAATCAGATTTTTATATGTAGAGAAGCATTTGATTCTCATTGATTCTATTACATAAAGTTTACTAAAAACAAATTAGTTTTTTTTTCCCTTTTGGGTATATTTCTATCTATCCTAAAATAACCTATATAATGAAAATTGAAATCCTAATAAGGAGTGAATTTAATATAATTAAATAAACATGATGGATATTTACAACAGCTTTGATATTCTTCTTTTCCCCAATGTGAGGAGATGGAAGGCAAAGGAAAGAAATTCTTCTTAATTAAAAAATAAAGACTAAAAAAAAATTTAAAAGAAACTGCATTGTATTAGGCACTTAGAACACTGAAATAGATGGCATGCCCCTCCTCTCAATGAATGTACAAGCTATTGGTGGAGAAAGAAATCATAGTATCATGATGGGTTTGGAAGTTGAGGGGTTGAGAATAAACCTTGAAAGTCATGTAATCCAGACTCCCCAGTTTATGTATGAAGTCCAGTGAGGTTAAGTGACATGTAAAATCACATAGGTCATAAGGAAAAGGGCCAGAAATCGAATACAGGACTTCAAACTCCAAATTACATACTTTCTCTATTATGGTTGAGATCTACACAAATCATTCTGAAACAAGAAAAAGTAACTAAATGTAAAGGAATATTCCAAGAAATTTACTATCATACATTTAAAAAGGGAAATATCACTTCCATAGTGGGGGTGGAGGTAGAGGAAGGGGGAGTGTATTTATATGTAAGGGATAAATTTTATGGAGAAGATGGCACTTGATATGGACATTAATGGAAAGAATTTCCACCAATAGTGGGTAGGGAGTCTATTCTACCCATACATATATAGTACTCATGTTTACTTTTCTCATTTTTGTCTTGATATTCCTAGTACCAAATAAAACTTCTAACACAATTGATCAATCAACTGATTAATATACAGAATCATATAATTTGGAAAGGAAATCATAGGTCACCTCATCTAACCCCAGAATATAATAGAATTCTGCCTACTATTTTCCTGAGAAGTGGTGAGCCAGTCTCTGCTTGACAGCATTCACTGACAAGGAATTCATTACTTCCTGAAGGAGGCAATCTATTAGATTGTAAGGTCTTTCATTAGAGTGTAGGGTCCTTGAAGAGAGGAATTGTCTTTTGCCTCTTTGTATTCCCCAATGCTTAGTACATTGCCTGGAAAAGAATGGGTACATAATAAATGTTTACTGATTGATTAATTATACATATCTATTTGTTAGGAAGATGTTCTTTGTGTTGGAGTTTTGGAGTTGAGTCATAATCTTTCCAATTGTAACCTATTGACTTTGAAATCTTCTCTTGTCCAAACTAAACAACCCCAATTCTCTTAACTATTATTCATAGAGAATTGTTCGGAGCCACATCATTATCCTTGCTATCTTTCAAGATTGTTTTTGAGTATTCTTTTTAAAAATGTACTGCTCAGAATTGTATATAATACTTCAGATATACAATGAAAGAGTAAGAGAACAGCATAGTTACCGACTAATTGAATCTGGAAACTAATTCTATTAATGACAATTAATATCATATTAGCTCTTTAGGCTGGACTATCACACTACTAGATCTTAGAGTCTGTCACCACAACCACCCCTAGGTTATTGTTGTTTGAATGAACTTTTTCTAGCCACATTTCCCAAATCTTTTATTTGGGCAGTTGATTTTTCAACCTAAGTACAAGACATCACATGTGGTCTCAACATCCTTCCACTGGTGCAGATCACAACCTCTCTATCCCATTTTATCTTGTCTAGATCCTTATATAAATTTTCCATAGGAGATCAGCAGTGATCTGCAAAACACTGAGTATCTTTCTCTGATTCTTTTAATGTCTTGAGAGTGGAAAAGTACTCACTATAGCTAGTTATTTTTTCCCCTTATTTGTGCCAAATGTTGGTTGCCCCCCCCTCTTTCTCTATCTGTTTCTCTCTGTCTTTTTGTCTGTATCTCTTTGTCTCTGAGTCTCTGGTTCACAGTCATGTATCTGTGTCTCTCCCTCTGTCTCCTAATGCCATCTAGCATAACTCTTTTTTATTTTAATGCTGAGGAAACTGAGATTCAGAGATGTTATGACTTGCCCAAAGTCACAGTCACACTTGTCTTGGAAATATATTTAATGCCATTTCTCATACAAAAAATAATTATTAGTAATATTTTTACTCTATTTACACCCACCATATATTCTTCCATTGTTGTATGAGTCTCCTAAAACCATTATCCTTGTTTGATTTTATTGTTCCATGATTCACTGGCACACTATCACTGAAATATTGGCATTGGGGAAGCACACTAAGATCTACCCTTCCTGTTCCCCCTTTAGGTTACATATTAAAACATTTAAAAAAAATAGGATAGTACCATATTCTACAATTCTTGTACCCACCTGACTGGGAAATCTTTTCAGTGTTTTTTAAATGATCAATTCTGAAAGTCTCTTAAAATGAAGTCATTTCAGCATCATTCTTATCAAAGGCCTAACCTAAACCACCATTACAAAGAGGAAATTGGGTCAAAGTATAAGCAGGAATGCTATGATCTCAGAAAATGGATTAAGGTGTTAACAAGATTTCAGACAGGAACATCTTAATCTAATTAAGGACATTAACTATCTCTACCCTTGACTGCATTGAATGATTATCTAGTATGCTCCAATTTAAGTAACTTATTGCATGACTTAATAAATCAAAACTTAAATGGAATTTCTCTTGAGCTCTGTAACTTGATTTTATCTTATTGTGTAATTTTGTATTTGTGTGGGTGTATGATGTGCATGTATTGTAAGTCAAAAAAAATTTAAATTAGAAAAAAATTAAACTATGGGGAAGCTTCATGCTTTTAGAAATTTTCTTTCTTTAAAGCAAAGATGCTTAGAACTAGAAAAATTTCATTAATAAATTTGTCTCTGGCAGCCTTGTACCCCACATTCAAAATGCTGAATTTGCTTTCTTTTTTTTAAAATTTGTGTGTGTGTGTGTGTGTGTGTGTGTGTGTGTGTGTGTGTGTGTGTGTGTGTGTAGGACAAGGTTAAGTGACTTTCCCAGGGTCACACAGCTAGTAAGTGTCAAGTGTCTGAGGCCGGATTTGAATTCAGGCCCTCCTGATTCCAGGGCTGGTGCTCTATCTGCTGTGCCACCTGGCTGCACTAAATTTGCTTTATACAATATTAAAAACGGGCTGATAGATAAGAAGTTAAGAACCATTGAAAACTTTCCAAGATTATCACCTCATTCATTTCTTGATTCTAAACCATGATTTCTAATATAGTTTTGGCTAGCCTCCCATATGTTTACCTTCATTTTGAAGTCACTGAGTATCAAAGTACTAATTTCATTTTGCTTGGAGGATTTAAAAATTTTTATATAAGATTTCTCTTCTTCAATTTCTGTAGCAGATACTGACACACAAGCTACAATTATCTTCCTTGATAGTATGTTTTCTTATTATAGTTATGATAAGTATTGCAATGCCTGATTGCCAAGTCTCCCATGAAATGACTTCTATCATTTCCTTGGGGTGAACAATGAAACAACTTCTCCCAATTCCTTTATTCATTTTCCCTAGGAAAACACTAAAAAATTGATTCTATGCTTAGTTGCAATTAAATTTCATCTTGCTATTTTCAACCTAGAGAAGCTAGGTGGCACAATGGATAGAATGCCCAGGTCTGGAGTCAGGAAGACCTGAGTTCAAATCTGGCCTCAGACACTTATTAGCTGTGTGATCCCGGTCAAGTCCCTTAACCCCATTTCCCATGATTTTCCTCACCTATGAAGTGAACTAGAGAAGGAAATGGCAAACCACTCCTGTATCTTTGCCAAGAAAATCCCAAATGGGGTCACAAAGAGTCAAAAATGACTGAAACAACTGAACAACAATAAAGTTTCTACTTGCCATTTGATCTTGCCAAGATCTTTTGGGGACTTCATTCTATTTGTCAAAATATCCACTATTCCTCCCAACTTAATTTCATTTGCAAAATGGGTAAGAATTTTATCTATGCCTTCATGCAAGTTATTTATACAAACAGGCACAATAACACAAAAGACAGAGACCTAGAGCCCTCATTGCCAAGGACAGAGACCTAGAGCATTTTACTAGAGACCCGCCCCCATCTAGATTATACCAATCTATTATTTAATAGTATTCATGCTTAGCTGGCCAAACAATTTGGGACCCACTTATCTGTAATGTCATTTATTCTACACATATACATATTGCCCATTAAGATGGCATCTAGGTGGCACAGAGGATAAAGCACTGGCCCTGGATTCAGGAGGACCTAAGTTCAAATCCAACCTCAGACACTTGACACTTTGTAGCTGTGTAACCCTAGGAAAGTTACTTACCTTTCATTGCCCCACAAAAAAAGATAGCATTTGAGTTTTTTCAAATATTTTACAGAAATCTAAGTAAACCATGCCTATATTTCCCTAATATACCAGTCTAGTATCCCCATCAAGGAAAAAAAAAGTACTAAAAGAGTTTAATTTCCTCCAGGTCATGAGCAAAGCATTAGATACATTTTTCAAAAATTAGTTGTAGCAAGTTGAAAATCCATGTACACACTGATGCTTTTCTTTGAAGGATGTAGCTCCCCTTACAAACAATAATGTACACAAATGGATATCTACTCACACAAGCAGAAAGAGAATTAATGTATTCCTGAAGCTTTTTGTATCTAAGCCCAAAGCAAAATCTCACTCACATGCTGATGTTGAGGGGATTCTCCATCATGTTTCTTTTTTTTAATCAATTATGTTTTAAGGAAATATCAATTCTATTTTAAGCTTGTCACTTATTGTTGAGTATAATGGGTCAAGGAATTAGGATGCATAAGAAATAAGTAAACTCAATTCTCTTCCATTTAATAGGAAAACAATACATTATAATTGGATTTTTTTTTTAATCAAGGAACCCGGCTCTGACAATTTCTTGCCCTATTTCTCTGGGCATTTGACCTAGTCTTCACTAAAAAGTAACAACCCATGATCACAGACCATAGATTTCTGACATTTTTCTAAAGTATATTAATTGATCAAGTCCCCTTTCTTTTCAAATGGATTATCTGATAATAGAAAAACTGAAAGGATTGCAGACAGTTGAGGGGGGGAAAGCAATGGGACATCATGTTACCAAGAAAATTTGTAAATTCACTATATATGAAAATACATCTGGCCAGGAGGAAGTAAAACAGTTGCCCAAGGATTCTTTAGCTTCTGCACCAAAGCTTATGAAGGACTTTATTCTATTTTATAGGTTTATTATTGTCACCTTTCAATTAAAACACAAATACAGTAGAAGTAATTTATAATACAGTCTAGTCAGATTATTTGGAGGGCTCATAGGCATTAGTATGTCTGCATTCTATCTTTACTAAAGTTGAGGTCTTGTTTATACACAAATAATTTGAAGAAAAGTAGGAATGGCCAAGTGACATGGAGTAGTGGAAAGAGCCCTAGATTAGAAATAAGAAGCTTGAGGATCAAGTGCTTTTATTCTTTAGTTTCAAATGATCTCTGAACCAGTTTCTTCATCTATAAAATGGCAGAGTTGGATGAGATGGTCTCTTAGTTCCCTTGTAGTTCCTACCATCTATCTATAACTACTTCAACAGCTACACCATTGAAGCATCCAGAGCCTTTTTTTTTTAAGGGCAATGGGGGTTAAGTGACTTGCCCAGGGTCACACAGCTAGTTAAGTGTCAAGTGTCTGAGGCTGGATTTGAACTCAGGTCCTCCTGAATTCAAGGCCAGTGCCTTATCCACTGCGCCACCTAGCTGCCCCCCTATCCAGAGTCTTAAAGTTCAAAGTAGATGAAGTCAAAATGGTAGCCATATCTGATAGAAAGAAAGCTATATTTGATTGGCTCTGTAAACAATTGGGAAAAAAATTTGGACAGCAAGTTAAGGGAGAACCAAGAAATTCAGCTTCCCCAACAGCCAAAAGACAGAAAATATAACTGAAAATCCAAGAAGGAAATAGAGGATGAAACAGAGTCTTCACATAAGCAAGAATAGGGGCAGCTAGGTGGTACAGTGGATAGATCACCAGCCCTGGAGTCAGGAGGACCTGAGTTCAAAGTAGGCCTCAGACACTTAACACTTACCAGCTGTGTGACCTTGAGCAAGTCACTTAGCCCCAATTGCCTCACCAAAAAAAAAAACAAAACCCACATAAACAGGAATAAAGTGAAGATTTCAAAGAGGATTATGAAGAATGGAAAAGAAAATGCTGCTAAAGCACAAAAGAAGTTATTTCAATTTCTGGAGGGCACCTGCCAGCAAACATGGCTCTTCCCTATTTTATGAGGTTTGATGGGTTGTTAGCATTTGCTTTTGAGCAAAAATGCCAAGAACACTGCTTTAATATGTTCAGGGTTCTTTTCCCTGGGTAGTACCAAAGATGTTATGTCAAGGAAAAACCATTTCACCCCCACATTTCCTCCATTTTTTGGTGAGGTTACTTAAAGAAACCAGCAGAGAAGTCATATCCAAGGCAGTGGGAATTGGCTCCTGATCCCAGAAATACACTTGACACAACCAATCGTGATATTATTTGACATAGATTCTGCTTGTTTACCAGACATGTGTATTCTCTTCTAAAGGAGTATAAGGAAACTTAGTACTCTAGTTTGAATAAATTTTAATAATTAAACATTAATTACTCATTTTAAATCAACACAAATGAATTTCTCATCCCATTCTATGATTGCTTTTAATTGTTTTTGAAGGTTTTTGTAGAATCATAGAATGTTTTAGTTTACAATGCTGTGACATTAAGATAATAAATTTAATTTATATTTAACAAAATGAGGTAGTTATTTAGCACCACATAAGTGAAGCTTGATTGGGGCCAATTGCAGTGTGTTATTAAAAAAAACACACATACCATAAGGTAAATTATGAGCCACAAAAAAAAAAAAAAAGGAAAATCACTACTCCTTCAGATCATGGATTTAAAGCTGGAGAGAATGTGATAACTTGTGTAATTCAGCTTATTATATAGATGAGGAAAGTGAGCCCCAGAAAATTGTATACTTTCCTCAAGGTCACATGAGTAAATCCAGGATCCAGCACTCCAAATCCATATTTCTTTCTACTGAACTATGCTTCCTTCTCCTTGTGCCTCATAAATCACTAGAAGGAAAGACCTGCCCAATTTTGTACTTGTCATGGGAAGATGCAGTCTGGTACAATGGAATGAATGCTAGAATTAGAGGTCTTAGATTCATACTCTGCCTCTGATGCTTATTACCTTTGTGCCTTTGGACAAATCACCTAATTTAATAAAACCTCAATTTACTCATCTATAATCTGAGGGAGATGAACTAAATTGTCTCTGAAGGTCCTTGCAGCTCTGGATCTAAGATCCCATGAACCCTCACAGGAAATGTCCCAATATGATTAATGACTCTGGGTTTTGGCTTATCCAATGAACAATCAAACTTGCAGCATCCTCTCTTTACCATGGCTGTAAGAGTCAAACCCAGGTATAGTGGCAAAAACAGTGGATTTGAATATCAAATCCAAACTCTGCTACCTGTTATGTATATGAACAACCTTGAACAAGTTATTCAATCTAGGAATTTTTTTTTCTGTAAAATAAGAGCATTCATTTAAAAGTTGAGATCATTTTTGAGAAATAAAACTATGATTCTGAGTTCAGTCTCCACACTATCTCTTCTATGCCACTTTGCCTCTGCCACACCACTGAGATATGCAATAACTCACAACAGGGGTCTCACCTGGCTCTCGCCATTAATAACTGAGCATACAGGACTTGACTTGCATACCAACATGGGTTTTCTTTTATTTAGAAACCAAAGTCCTTGCAATTCACCTGGAGGTGTTCCAGTGAAATGTGATGCAATTACTCCTCATATCCACAGCTACCCTCACCTTCTTGTTGCTGTATTTCCTTCCCAACCCCTAAGGAAGTGAGGGCCAGAATCTATGAAGGAAGAGCTTACCCTTCTTGGTCTTTCCCACCCATTCCTTAAATGAATTTATCTATTATAGTTTTGTCACCAGCACATACCAAGAGAACAGCCATAGGGAAAGTCATATCCCCAAAGAAGAGTACCCCAGCTAACGAACAATGGTAGGGAGAGAACCATAGTTTACACTGTCTGGATACCAAATCATCTATACACAAATATCACTACAACAATTATTAAACTATTGACTGCAGACTCTATCTTTTCAGCTTCCCGGTTCCATGGCTCTGCCTTTTCTCCTTCTTTCTTTGTGTCTCTGTAGCATTTTACACTGTTAATCTCCCTCTCTTCCCTTGGATCTTGTCTCTCCTCACCCAAGGGCCCTGTGCTGTGCCCTCTTCTCCTCTCAGTCTACATTAATTATCTCACTTGGTGACATCATTAGCTCCTATGGGTTTAATTATTGTCTCTATGCACATGCTTCTCAGATCTGTATGTCCTGCCCTAGCCTCTTCCTTGAGCTACAGTCATGCATCACCAACTGTCTTTTAGACATCTTCAACTGGATATCCAGTAAACATCTCAAACTCAGGATAACTAAAACAAAACTCATTATCTCTCCACAAATGTTCCCCCTTGACTAATCTCCTATTATTTTCCAATCCACTATTATCTCCCTACACACAACCTCAGTGTCATCTCCAACTCTTCCTTCTCATTCATTCTACATATCTAATACATCATGGACTCTTGTTGTGTCTACCTTCACAACATTTCTCCTACACACCTTCTCTCCACTCACATAGCCACAACACTGGTTTAAATTCTTAATATGTCTTTGTGAGGTGGGGCAATAAAGGTTAATGACTTGCCCAGGATCACACAGCTAGTAAGTGTCAAGTGTTTGAGGCCAGATTTGAACTCAGGTCCTCCTGAATCCAGGGCCAGTGCTTTATCCACTGTGCCACCTAGCTGCCTCCTGGTTTAAGTTCTAATCACCTTTTGCTTGGACTATTGCAATAGCCTTCTAACTGGATTCCCTACTCAAGTTTCCCCCTACTCCAAATTACCATCCACTCGGCTGCCAAAGGTATTCTTCTAAATCATAGATCTGACCCTATCATATCCCATCTCTCCCCCAACACACACACAATGACACACACTCAATAAACTACCAAGCCTGCCTGCCTTCCTCTAGAACCAAATATTAACTTCTTTATTTGGCATTTAATAACTTCATAAGCTGGACTCTTACCTCCACATACTCTATGATCTATTTACAAAGGTCTACCTGAAGTTCTTGGAACATAAGACTCCATTTCCCACCTTCATACCTTTGAAATGTGTGAGTCCCATGCCTGGAATACTCTGTCCCATCATGTCTGTTTCCTTCCTTTTATGGTTGTTTTCAAGAAGACACAGCTCAAGTCCCATGTTTTACAGGACACCTTTCTTGTATACTTGCTGTGTCCTCAATTTGAATGTGTACTCTCTGAGTTCAGGCACTGTTTCTGCCTTTCTTTCTATGCCTAACACTTACCATAGCAGCACATAGAAAGTGATTAATAAATGTCCCACTGCTGACTGACTGATTTTCATAGTCATAACACTTTAAGCTTTAGAAACACCTCCTTAAATGCTTGTGAGGTATGCTGTGAAAATGTTAAGCTTATTGTAGTTTTTCTATCTTCACCTCCCAGTGAGAGACTAGGGAAAGTAAATGGGTTCAGACTTAACTTCACCTTGCCTGAGAATCTGTATGGGATATCTATCCAAGGGCAATACAAGAAGGTGGAGACGAACATTCAAAAGTCAAGTTCCCTCCCCCTTGCCCCACTCCTGACATTTACTAAACAGAAAACAGATGAGGGAGCTAACATTTGTGGAATGACATGGGAAGGTCTCAGATTCAGAGTGTGACTTGGTGGATTTTCACACATCTTTTGAAATATTAATTACAACAATTCACATTATATGTCTTTTTTAAATGTTGACTCATTTTTAATTTACAAAATAAAACAAGGATTTCCATAACAGTACAATGTAGAGATAATTACATATGAAACTCCTAATCTATTATATACAACTTGCTATCCTTTTAAATATATAATAAAATTTCATGAAACTTTTTTCCTTTCCTTCCCTCCCTTCCCCACCCTAGAAATTGCCATGATTAGGTGCAAATAAGCATGTATGTATGTATATACACACATATACATATATATGTAAAATAATTCTATATACTATTAGTTCTTTTTCTGGATGTAGAGTCGATGGGAACTTTATAGTTAATTTTGGTACTTATAATAGACAAAATAACTTATTCAATCAAAATAATTCTATTTTTTTTCTTTTTGAAGGGCAATGAGGGTTAAGTGACTTGCCCAGGGTCACAGAGCTAATAAGTGTCAAGTGTCTGAGGCTGGATTTGAACTCAGGTCCTCCTGAATCCAGGGCTGGTGCTTTATCACTGTGCCACCTAGCTGCCCCACAAAGTCATTCTTAAAGCAATAAAGCTGTTGCTGTATACAATGTTCTCTTGGTTCTGCTCATTTAGGTCTTCATTATTTCATGTAAGTCTTTCCATATTTTTATAAAATCACTGGGCTCATCATTTCTTATAGAAAAGTAGTATTCCATCATAATTATATACTACAACTTGTTTAACCATTCCCCAATAATGAACATTCTTGCAATTTCCAGTTCTTTGCCACCACAAAGAGAGTGGCTTTAAATATCTTAGAATATATAGGTTCTTGGGGCAGCTAGGTGGCGCAGTGGATAGAGCACAGTCCTTGGAGTCAGGAGTACCTGAGTTCAAATCCAGCCTCAGACACTTAACAGCTGTATGACCCTGGGCAAGTCATTTAACCCCAATTGCCTCACTAAAAAAAAAAAAAAAAGAATATATAGGTTCTTTTCCTTTTTCCCTAATCATCTTTTGAAATACAGCTAGTGGTGGTATCTTAAAGGTTGCTGCAACCACTAACTACAAGGGCTCCTTGACCTCTTACAAGATATAGCTGAGAAAATACTGAAAAATTCAGAAAGAATTTTCAAGGATATCTATTCAAGTATTTCTCTTATATTCTCTTCCTTTCAATAAAGTTTCTCCTGTAAAACTATGAAATTCAAGTCTGCAGATGGGTAATCATTCTCAGTATCATGTTTGTAATACTTATTACCATATTTATATTTTATATAGTTTCTGGGTGGTAACTCTTACCCAAGAGAAGTGGTAAAATACCCCAAAGTGGATTTGAATCCTTCATGTTGTGAATATTTTTGATTCAAGAGGGCATGATGTTTGATATCAGAAGAGACAGGAATTTGAATTTCCTCTCTAGCACTTATTTTGTTATCATAAGCAAATAACCTAACCTCTCTGAACCTGTTTCCTGGTTGATAAAAGATTGTTGTGCAAACTGTTGTGATGCAAAATGCTTTATGAACCTTAAAGTGGTATATCAATGTCAACTATCATTATTATCATCATTACCATCTTAAGGAGAAGGAATCTGAGAATAAGAGAGAATGGATGACTTTCCCAGAATCACACAGCTAGTAAGTATTCAAGCAATGAATTGAATCCAGGCTTTTCACTTCCAAACCAATATGCATTCCATTAAAATAAAATGCTTGTTGACAGAATGATTGTCTGTTGTCTCTTACTGGATAAGTTATCAAGTGGCATGAGGTCAGGTCAAGAGGGGCTCCACATTGAAATGGAATTAAATAACTATTGAATGTAAAGGGATAAAAAAAAAATCTCAATCCCAGCATTCAAAAATTTTACTTATCTGATAGATTTTGAGGAACTTGGGCAAAGAAGTGTATGTGCTTATATGGGGGGGGCAAGAAAATTATTATGTGTGAATCTAAAAGTATAATTTTGTTTTAGCTTCACCTCCCATCCCCATTAACCATAGAATATTGAGTATAGATTGAAACTATAAGACTAAGGCATCAGCTATATAAATGAATCTTCATCAACAGGTAATTCTTAAAGATTTATTAATATGAGTCATTTATCCACTTTTCTGGGTGGTATCTTCTTAATTGTTAAATATGGGAAAACTTTTTTGCTAAAAAAAAGGCAACTAGAGTATAAATGCAAAGCATAGTCGTATAATTTCGACAATGTTATAATATGTTATTATTCTACTAAGGCTGTACTTGAGGATCTCATGTGGTATTTGGGCAATGTTGCATTCTCAAAGGTTGTTTCAAGGGGATGTAAATTCCCAACTAGAAATACCTTGAAGTTTGTCTCCATACCAGACTGTGCATCTGTCACTTAAGGGCCTATCCCACTAAATCTAAAGATTGTACAGTGGATTGAGTTTTGGTTTTGGAGGAGTGAGGAAATTATTTCAAATCTTGCCTCAGAAAATTTCTAGCTGTGTGATTCTAGGCAAATAATTTAACCTCACACAGACTCAGTTTCCCCATATAAAAATGGGGATAATAATAGTAAGTATATCACTGGGTTGCTGTGAGGATCAAATGAGATAATGTGCATAAATAACTGAGAAAAATTTAAAGTTCTCTACAAAAGCTATTATCATGCTCATGACCAGAGAGCTTGACCACTATATGCTAGATTTTTTTAACACAGTAATTTATCTCATTCCCTACTGAGGCACATGTAAGGGTTGTGATCTGAATTGGTGAAGGGAAAATACTTTGAATGAAATAATCATATTACATCAAGTATAAAATGTGAAATTGTATATTTTGCATTTAAGGTCTTTTTTGCAATCTATCTTCAACCAGTCCCCCACCCCAGGCTGAAACTTCATTTCTGATTTTCACATACTCTAAGTTCCAAACAAACTGTCCTAGCTGATGTACCTGGTAAATAACATTTAATCTCTTGATACAGTGCCTTTGAACAATGTCCCCTATGTTTGGAATGCTTTCTCTCTTCATGTCCAACTTTGGAAAACTATTTCCCTTCAAGGTTCATTTCAAGAGACAATTCCTTTAATGGGTCTTTCCTGATTCCCCCAATTGTGACTGCCTCAAACTTACTTTGGATTTATTTGGTGTGTGTGTGTGTGTGTGTGTGTGTGTGTGAGAGAGAGAGAGAGAGAGAGAGAGAGAGAGAGAGAGAGAGAGAGAGAGAGAGAGAGAGAGAGAGAGACTTATTTTTCTTTTTCTCTAAATAACGAATGAGTGCTGGATGATAAGCACTGAATTCTTTTTGTCTTTTTATCCCCAATGCTTAGGATAATTGCTGGAATGTAGTTAATACATAAAAATTCCTATTGAGTTGAAATGAAATCAATTCTTGAAGTACATTATTTGTTCTAATGGGGTATTTATATAATTTCAATATAGTGTTTTAATAAATAAATATATTCATGCTTTTAAAAAGAAGCTTGAATTTGTGTTCTTGCTGCTGTTGATTCTTTTCATCCTTGTTCTCCTTTCTCCCTCTTTTCCTCCTCCCTCCTTTCTTCATTTTTTCTTTTTCCTTCCCATTTTCTTTTTTTTACCTTACATTTTCTCTATTCTTTCCTTTCCTTTCCTTTCCTTTCCTTTCCTTTCCCTCCATTTCTTTATCTCCTAAACAAATGATTGAGCATAATGTACAGAACACATTTCTAAGCAATGGAAGAAATACAAAACTTACATTAAAAAATTCCTGCCCTCATGATATTTATAATACAAACTATGCATGTAAAGTTATAAAACATAGTATGAGATGAATACTGGGTAAGCTTAAAGTTCAGTAAGTGATCCCAGCCTTCTCCTGACATTTGGGATCATAGTACAAATATTCAAAGAAAAAAGAAAAAAAACCTTCTTTCTTCCTTTGAGGAAATTACTTTTCTGTGTACTCTTCTATATGATAAATCAGTTTTTAAACACTAAGGAGAAACCTGATAATATTCCTTTAAGAGTACTTCTCTGAAACCAAAATTCAAATAGTAAAGTGACAATAATATTTAGTCAAAATTAAAGTTAATAGAAAGGCAATAAGTGTTGATCCTTCTATTCATAACAAGGAACAGGATGGATATAGTGTGACACTCTACAAAAGAATCTGGGGGCAGAGGGGTGGAGCCAAGATGGGAGAGGAAAGACATTAAACACACAGAGCTCCTGACACAACTACCCCCAAAACGGCAATAAAACAACCCATGGAGCAGCAAAACCCACAGAAAGACAGACTGAGATTATTTTCCAACCAAAGACAGCTTAGAGGGGGCCTTACTGGGCTGCTAGAAGAGTCCAATCACATTGACACAGACCCCAGGCATGATGAACCAGGGGAACTTAACCTGAGTCTCCGAACCAGCTGTAGCAATGGCGTCTTCTAGAACTAAGCTTATGGTCAGGTGAGATGGCTGAATAGCTGGCTAGAGGCAGGGGTGGTGGTAGAAAATACAGGGGTGTCTGTGGGACCTGAGGAGGAATTCAGCTATCATACCAGCGGAGAAGTAGGAAGAAATCTTGAGTGGTGAGAGAGGCCCAGGTGGAGGAAGGACACAGGCTCACTGGAGCTAAGAACCACAGCATACAAAGCTTTGCTGGTTGGTTAATTAGCAAGTTGGTTTGAGGTTACCTTCAGACCAGAGAATAGGCAAGAGAAAAATCTTCCCTTCCTCAAATCAAAACATCTGGGATCCTCTGAAGCTTGGGACAATATAGCTTGGAAGTACAGCCGCACCATAAGAGGGAGTTAAAAGTCAAGTAAAAGACCACAAGATGAGCAAGCAAAGAAAATTGAGAACTATTGAAAATTTCTTTAGCTACAAGGAAGATCAAGGTGTACCCTCAGAATAGGATAACAACCTCAGAGCCCCTACATCCAAAGCTTCCAAGAAAAATATGAATTGGTCTCAGGCCATGAAAGTGCTCAAAAGGGACTTTGAAGAGAAAGCAAGAGAGATAGAAGGAAGATTTAGAGAGGTGGAGGAAAGAATGGAAAGAGAAATGTGAGAGATACAGGAGAGTCATGAGAAAAAAGTCAACAACTTGAAAAGCCAAATGGAAAAGGAGATATAAAAGCTCTCAGAAGAAAATAATTGACTAAGATTTAGGATTGAACAAATGGAAGCTAGTGACTTTATGAGAAACCAAAACACAGTAAAGCAAATCCAAATGAATACAAAAAAATAGAGGGCAATATGAAATATCTCCTTGGAAAAACAGCTGACCTGGAAAATAAATCCAGGAGAGATAATTTGAAAATCACTGGACTACCTGAAAACCATGATCAAACTAAGAGTTTAGACAGCATCTTTCAAGAGATTGTGAAGGAAAATTGCCCTGATATTCTAAAAGCAGAAGATAAAATAGAAATTGAAAGATTCCAAAAGGAAAACCTCCAGAAATATTATAGCCAAATTCCAGAGCTCCTAGGTCAAGGAGAAAATATTACAAATAGCTAGAAAAAAGGAATTCAAATACTGTGGAGTTACAATAAGGTTAAAACAAGGATTAACAGCATCTACTTTAAACAATCAGAGGGCATGGAATATGATATTCCACAGCTAGCCAAGAATCACCTACCCAGCAAAACTGCGTATAATTTTTTTGGAGAAAAAATGGGACTTCAAAGAAAAAGAGGCCTTTCTGGCACTTGTGATGAAAAGACCTGAACTGAATAGAAAATTTGACTTTTAAATACAATACCCTAGAGAAGCATAAAAAGGTAAACAGGAAAAATAAATCACGAGGGATATTAAAAGATTAAACTGTTTACATTCCTACATGGGAAGATAATGCTTCTAACCCATAAGAACTTTCTCAGTATTAGGGTAGCTGAAAGGAATATACTTAGACAGAGGCACAGGTCCGAATTGAATATGAAGGGATGATATCTGTAAAGCATTTCTATTTTGTTTATCCTTGTTTTTTTGTGAGGAAGGCAAGGTGGGGTGGCTTATGTCTAAGGCTGAATTTGGGCTTGGGGCCTCCTGGGTCCAGGACTAGTGCTTTGTACACTGTGCCACCTAGCTAACCCATGATGACATCTTTAAAATAAAGTTAAGGAGTAACAGGAATCCAGTGGAAGAATGGGAAAGAGAGAAGTTCGCTGGGGGAAAATAGCTCACATAAAAGAAACAAGAAAAAACTTATGGAGGGGAAGAGAAGAGGGGGAAGGAGTGCAGCAGTGAGTGAACCTTACTATCATCAGAATTGGCTCAAAGAAGGAATAACATACATACACACATGGGTATAGTAATATATTTTGCCCTGAGGGAAATTGGGAGGGGAATAAGATAAGGTAGTAGGGGAGAGGGGAAGGAAGGGAGGGCAGATTTGGGGAGGGAGCAGTAAAAAGCAAAACACTTTTTAGGAAGGTAAAGATGTTCTGCATAACTGCACATGTATGGCTTATATTGAATTGCTTGATTTCATAGGGAGGGTTGTGGAGGGAGGGAAGAAGGAAATTTAGAATACAGAATTAGCTCAAAGGCCTTAATTTCATCAGAGTCAGATCAAGGAGGGAATAACATACACACCCAATTGGGAGGAGTAATCTATCTAACCCTACAGGAAAATAGGAGGGGAAGAGGATAAGGAGGGAAGGGTGAAAGAAGGGAAAACAGAGCAGGGGAGAGAAAAGTCAGAAGCAAAACACTTTTGAGGAGGAATAGGGTAAAAGAAGATAGAAAATAGAGTAAATGTCATGGGAAGGGAATAGGATTGAGGAAAATATTTATGATGACTGATTATAATAGCAAAATGTATGGTACCTACTTTGCTGGGCTATTGTGAAGAAAAGTCTTTGTCAAATTTAAGGTACTATATAAAAGTTATGATGAACAGGATGCTATCGGAAAAACCTGGAAAGACCTACATGAACTGAAGCAGAGTGAAATGGACTGTATACAAAATAACGGCAATAGTGAAAGATGATCTGCAGGGAAGCACTTGGTTGTTTTCAGCAATGCAATGATCCAATATAACTCTGAAGGACTTATGAAAATTGCAATCCATCTATAGAGAAAGAACTGATGGTATCTGAAAATAGATTGAAGCACATTTGTTTTGACAGTTTCTTAATCTCAAGTTTTGTTTTTAATCTGTTTTCTCTCATAACCTAGTTAATGTGAAAATGTCTTCCATAACTACTTATATATAACTTATATTGAATTGCTTGAGTCCCTGGGGGTGGTGAGTAGGAAAGGAGGAAGAGAAGTTGGAACACACAGTTTTTAGAAATTGATGTCAAAATGTGTTTTTACATGTAATTTGGAAAAGAAAATTCTAAAAAAAAATTTAAATAATAAAAAATTAAATTAAAATAAATTTTTTTAAAAGAAGCTAGGAACTGCTGATGTTCCTGAACAATCTAGGTTAAAGACAAAGAAGTCCAGTGGCTGAGCCCTACCTGTTTTATCTAATTGCCATTAAGCAATTAACTATCCATGACAAGAGATGTCAAGTCATTTATATCAAGCCCTATCCATACCAGAAACAATCCGGGCAGTTATAGAGACAGTATAGTGCTGTCAGTGGGGAAAATGCTGCATTTGGTGCCTGAGCACCTGAATTAAATCCCAGATTTGCCAGTTAACTTAATGATTCAGTCAAATAAGTAACCATTTATTAAAAACATACTATGTGCTAAGGTCAGAAGAGAAAAAAAAGAAATATAAAAAACAGTCCTTGCCCTTAAGGAGCTCACAATCTTATTGGGGGGTGCGGGGAGACAGCAAGAAAGTAATTATGTACAGGGCAGCTAGGTTGCACTGTGGATAAAGCACTGGCCCTGCCTCAGAAATATTTGACACTTATTAGCTGTGTGACCCTGGACAAGTCACTTAACCCCAATTACGTCACAAAACCAAAAAAACAAACAAAAAACCCTATGTACATAGAAGAGATGTACAAGATAGAGGAAAAGTAATTTCAAAATAAAAGGACTAGCACTAAGGGAGGCCAAGAAAGTCTTCTTGTAGAAAGTATGATTTTATCTGAGACTTGAAGGAAACCAGGGAAATTGAGAGGCAGAGATGAGGACAGAGACCAATTCAGTTATGGGTCACACACAGGCCAGGAACATTCACAGTTGGGAGATGGAATGTCTTGGGCAAGCTATAGCTAGAAGACCAGTATCACCAGATTATAGAGGGGGAGTAAATTATGAGAAAACTGGAAATGTTGGAAAAGGTTCATTTGTGAAAGACTTTATAAGGCAGACAATGGATATTCTATTTGATCCTATAGTTAGTGGGGAACTACTGTATTTATTGAGTGAGGGGGAATTAACATGCTCAGATTTGTTCTTGTAGAGGATTAGTCTAGGACCTTAGTTGAAGATGGATAGGAGTAGGGAGAGATACTAAGCTTGGAGATAAAACAGAAGGCTTTTGCAGTAGTCTAGCTATTAGATTTTGAGGGCCTAAATAAGGGTGGACCAATGTCAGAAGAGAGAAGGGGTTGTATTTGAGTGATGCTGCAAGTATAGAACAAGATATGGCAATAGATTGGACATAGCACCAAGAACAAATGAGGAATGGAAAATGGCACCCAGGTTGTGAGTCTAGAAGACTGAGAAGAGCATGGTAACCTACACAGTAATTAGAAAATTGGAAAAACAAGTGTTTGGGAACAATAATCAGTTCAGCTTGGATATATTGAGGTTAAAATATCTGAAGCCAGTTTGAGATGTCTGTTGGAGGTGTAACGATTGGAGTGACACCACCTGCTGGAGACTTACTGTAGAAGAGTTCTGCCTATGAAGCAAAGGTCTTTGAGGGCAAGACCAGGAGTCAGGAAGTGACGCGGGCTAGTGGGAGGAGAAAAGAAGAGACTGGCACTAGGTCTCAGGCTCTTTCCTTTGGACCCTGGTGGAGAGCGGAGCTAGAAATGTGCTCTCCCTTTAATAGATAGGAATCTAGGCCTTTCTTCTCTCTTTATCAAATTCTTATTCTTCTTAATAAATGCTTAAAAGTCTAACTCTTGCTAAAGCTTATAATTTATTGGTGACCACTCATTAGATATTTTAGACAGTTTAGCTAGAATTTTAGCCCTTAACAGATGGCTGACCACGAAGAGGAAAGCTGAACCTCACTTCTGATCTTTCGGTTGGGTAAGAAATTTCCCCTACCCTCTCCCTTTAACTGCTAAGTACGGGCGTATTGGCTGTGTTTTCCCTTTAAATTTTTTCAAATGGACCTTTTAAACTCCCTAATTACCCTATTTTTGAGTTTAGTCTGTTTAACCAGACAAATGGGAGATAAGATCATGTTAATGCTTTGTTTTTGTGGATTTTCTATTTTTCTTTTTATTTTTGTTAAAAGAGCCAGCAATTTACTCACACAAGGAAATATCTTTCCCTCTCCCAACCATGCTTTTTCAGAGAAACCTGAAGAGATTCCCGCAGCTTTTCCCAGTTCTAACACTAATTGTTGCTTTAATTTTGCATGCCTGGAGGCAATGACCCACCCTCTAGAAGCTTTTAATCCCCTAGCACCTGGAGGCAAAGTGGGGGAAGATGAATCCAGGCCGAGTTCAAAATCAAGTCTGATTCAAATTGCTCTGGTCCCTCCCCTCCTCTCCAGACCCCACCCTCTACTCCTCCCATGGCCAAGCCCATTGCTTCCTCGGCCTGGGAAGTCCAGAGATCTGATATCTGATGCGCATGCTCAACTTTCTCTAACTACATTTGCAGCTTCAGGCTCAGCCCTTTCCCAGCCTGGCTGTACTTCTGAGGCAACCTTAGAGAACCCTTTAAATTCCAGATATGCTTGTTTTGTTCATAATTTTGCTAACCTGCTTTTGTCTTTCATTAGTAATCTTATAAAGCATTTGTATGGTGAAAAGACTGACAGACAATATAGAGGGGTTAAAGAAGAAAAACTTAAGCTGAATAAGAATGACAATCATCAACATAGTTCAAGACTCTGCTTCTTTTGCCATGGAAGGGTATATATTGTACAGAAATGTAGAAGTAAGAAGCAAGGTATTGATATGAGTATTGGGGATTTTAGATATCGGAATCAAAAGTGTTCTGAATTCACTCAGAGTATTAATGTCAGTTCAGAGGTTACATAGGATTTCTATGCTATTACACCTACATTTTGAAATTAATGGTATGGGTTTATTTTTATAGAGATTTTCATGCTTTTGAGATTGTGTCATACTTAGTTTTTAAAACAAGGAGAATATTTGTAAAAGCTTTTTATAGTCATGTGATCAAGTTTATATTTTATAATACTCTTATTAATATTAAGTTCATGCTCATTTAGATTTCCTTAGTTTGAATTTCACTGTTTTTTATTGTTCCATGTGTATTTTCTTCTATTCATTTATCTAATTAAAAAAAATTGAGAGATGGTTTTGATTTCATAATACAATGTTAATTCTAGGAGTATTGTGCTCCCATATTCTGAGTTGTTTGTTTTTGTTATTTTTTCTCAACTGATTATTTGATCAAACTCTTTAAAGCATTTCCCTGGCAAATTGGTTGCCATGGCAAGTGTAAATTGATTCTAGAAGTATTATTTTTGATAAGCATATTCCAAAAAAAAAAAAAAGAGGGGAACATTTGTAAAAGTTTTCTTTTTTTAAAAAAAGTTTTCTTTGAGATTCTGTTGTGCTTTAACTTGTATTTAAATATGTTCTGATTTTTCACAAAAGTAATAGTATACTAAGTAAAAAAAGGGGTATTATTTGAAATTGTTGCATAATTATATATTGTGTTCTGAGTCAAGATGTATTCACATTTTTTGCAATCATTTATTATCCTCAATTTTTAAATCCATATGAGACTTGGATTATGGGAACTTATCATTTAAGACATTAATTGCCTTTATTCTGAGTTATCAGATGCCAGTTGGCCAAGATGCCATCCAATCACAAGAGGAATACATGCAAGAGCAGACACTGAACTGTCACATGAGGGGAGACATGCATGAAGTCAAGGTATGGCCAAGGGAACGGCTTTTGACAAATGTTGAGGTTGGATTCTCTTGGTTTAATATTTTATTTTATTTTTCCCCACAATATTGTACAGATGGCTGGAAGTATTGATCCCACCCATCTCACTTCTACACCTGGCATCTATGCTCCCTCCTATATGCCTGATGCCATGGACATCTCAATTCCATGCATCTGATTAAGTCTGACTCAGTTTCCTCCAATATGTTCAGTGGCATGGACATATATTCCATCCACCTATTTTAAACCTGGCATACTGCATGGGCAGTATATATTGCTCAAGTGTGGGAATGCTCATATCCCATCATTTCTCTGTTCTTTTATGGTAACCCCCATAATTATCTCAGGTGTCATGATAAATACAATGTTGAATTTGGCCTTGACACCTGTTACCAATTATATTAGATTTTTTAATTTCTCATAATGGCATGAGGATAATTAGGCAGATGATGCAAAAAGTGATAAAACAAAGATAAAAATTATTTTTATTAGTTAATATTGCAGCAATTGTCTTCTCAATTACCCTCCATAAGGGGGGACTATAGTAATATTATAATTGTAAAGAATGTTTCAATTTTTGTTTTATTATATGTTTCATGTGTAACAACTAAGATTCTGAATTCCCTTAGACATGTTTTTGAGAACTTTCATTGTTTGATTTGATTATTGACAAAGCTATTTTAAAGTTGTGTTAAGCTCAATTTTGTAGGAAATTTTCCTGGCTGATTACCAGCATCCACACATCAACCCCTGAAAAGACTTCCATTCCACGGCTACACCTAGAGGACATCTGAGAAAAGACTTTCAGAGACTTTAAATGAACAGTTTTGATTTGTTGTTTTTGTTGTTTTTTTCTCTTTCTGTTATAATATACACCATCTGTAAAATGTATTCTCTGCAGAGGCCCTCCCTTTGCAAGACTAATGTCAAAGTGTCGGTTCATGAGGACAAAAAAAAATCACCCCTCTGGACAAAACTTTCCTCTCTTCCTTTTCTATATTGTTGTTCACATATTATTAGTTAGCAATAGTTATTATATTGTTTTTACTGTTCCGTCAAGGAAACATTTTGTTTCTTGAGGAACAACAGGGGGGACTGTAACGATTGGAATGATGCCATCTGCTAGAGACTTACTGTAGAAGAGTTCTGCCTATGAAGCGAAGGTCTTTGAGGGCAAGACCAGGAGTCAAGAAGTGACGCGGGCTAGTGGGAGGAGGAGACTGGCGCTCGGTCTCAGGCTCTTTCCTTTGGACTCTGGTGGAGAGCGGAGCTAGAAATGTGCTCTCCCTTTAATAGATAGGAATCTAGGCCTTTCTTCTCTCTTTATCAAATTCTCATTCTTCTTAATAAATGCTTAAAAGTCTAACTCTTGCTAAAGCTTATAATTTATTGGCGACCACTCATTAGATATTTTAGACAGTTTAGCTAGAATTTTAGCCCTTAACAGAGGTTAGCAGAGAGTGTAGTACTTTTCTCTTTTTTGGAATGTCTTTGGGATATAAACTTAGCAGTGGGATTGAAGGATCAAAGAGTATGCACAGTTTTATAGCCCTTTGGGCAGAGTTCCAAATTGTTCTCCAGAATTGTTGGATAAGTTCACAACTCCACTAACAGTGCGTTAGTGTCCCAGTTTTCCCATGTCCTTTCCAACATCCAACATTTTCCTTTTTTGTTATATTTGCCACTCTGATAGGTGTGAGGTGGTTACCTCAGTGTTGTTTTAATTTGCATTTTTCCAATCAATAGTGATTTAGAACATTTTTTCAAATAACTATAAATAGCTTTGTCTAAAAACTATTTGATCATATCCTTTGACCACTTATCAATTGGGGAATGACTTGCATTCTTATAAATTTGACTCAATTCTATATATAGTTGAGAAATGAGGCCTTTATCAGACATAACTTGTTGCAAAAATTATTTTCCTGTTTTTTGCTTTCCTTATAATTTTGCTTACATTGGTTTTATTTGTGCAAAAGCTTTTTAAAAATTTTACATAATAAAATTATATATCTTACATTTTATAATGTTCTCTATATCTTCCTCAGTCCTAAATTATTCCCCTGTCCATAAATCTGACAGAAAAACTATTCCGTGCTCTCTCTCTCTCTCTTTTTTTTTTTTTTTTGGTGAGGCAATTGGGGTTAAGTGACTTGCCCAGGGTCACACAGCTAGTAATTGTTAAGTATCTGAGGTCGGATTTGAACTCAGGTCCTTCTGAATCCAGGGCCAGTGCTCTATCCACTGAGCCACCCAGCTGCTCCCCATGCTCTCTTAATTTGCTTATGATATCACCCTTTATGTGTAAATCATGTACTCAAACTAAATGACTTTTTAAAGTATCTTTCCATCTCCAAAGGCCATAGTTTCAATAAGGAAGAGCCACAGATATTAAAGGATAATATAGTTCTCCTTAACTAGTCATATTGTTTCAATATTATTTTCTGAGAAGCAAAAATTAATTTTAATATATACCTTTAGGGAGGTAAAACTCAGACAAGACTATTTTAAACAAAATTAAACATTCAGGAATGTAGTTAAAGCACAGTTTAAAGGCTTTTAAAATAAATTATATAGTGATAATTAGCAACTAATGAAGAAACTTATTAGAGAAAGAAAATGAATTTGGTTATTCTCCTTTCCAAGATGGTTTAACCTTCTATAATCACTTTCTTATCTCTTAAAATTAATAACAAGTTTGAGTTTTCAACTATCATTCTTATACTATCTGAATTTTCAAATATGCAACTGAGCTTAATAATAACACTTAAAATCGGGTTATGGAACAGTTCTTCTGAAGCTCTCGGAATACTGCATGTATAATTGTCTCATTTATCCTCACTATATCTCTGTGATGTGGGGGTGTCTATTTTATGAAGAGAGAAACCGAGGGCAAAGGATTTAAATAATTTGTTGAAGATTACATAGTAGACCTGGTTTAAATGCAAGGAGAGGAGAATAATCCTTTCCACTAAAATATACAACAATATAACAAATCTTTATTAAGCATCTACCATTTGCAAAGAACTGTCAAGTCCTATATACTCTATAAGATAAACAATAGCCAGTATTTATATAAAAAAAATTTAGGGGCAGCTAGATGACGCAGTGGATAGAGCACCGGCCCTGGACTCAGGAGTACCTGAGTTCAAATCCGGCCTCAGACACTTAACAGTTACTAGCTGTGTGACCCTGGGCAAGTCACTTAACCCCAACTGCCTCACTAAAAAAATTTAAAAAATAAATTTAAGCTTGGAAAGTGTTTTATATGTGTCATTGGACCCTCCCAACAACTTTGTGAGGTAAGATTGAGTGAGATAATATGTGTAAAGTGCCAAACAAATAGTCTGGCACATTGTTAGCAGTACATAAAGACTTGTGCCCTTTCCCTTCCACCTAGGTGATATTATTTTTCCCATTTTACAGATGAAGAAAATGAGGCTATATGCAAGTTGCCTAGCATCACACAGCAATTAAGTGTCTGAGGCAGGATTCAAATTCAGGTCTTCCTGCCTACAAGTCCAGTGCTATATACACTGCACTGTATATATAGCTACATATGTGTGTATGTATGTATATACACAAACACACACATATACATATATGTGTGTATATACATCTATATTCATATAAACATATGTATGTATGTATATATACAAAGCATATAATACAAATTATATACAGATATATGTGTGTGCATATTTCATTGGGTAAGAGAAAAGCTAGAAACCACTTCCAGTCTTCAAGAACTGGGGACAAAACAGAGCAGATTCCCAGATTCTTTGTCTTTCTGCCAACGGAAGTGAAAATTGAATTGACACAAAAAAGAGAGTTCTGAAAGTATTGATTCACTTCCTATACTATCAAAAGATTTATTTGTTTCACTTATTTATTCGCTTGTTTGTTTGTTTAGTTGTTTGTTTATTATTACCACATTCTAAATTAATTTTAAATGCTTAATTCTATGTTCAATCCTATGCTAACTCTAAGACACTATATTTTGTCACAAAAATACTTTTGAAGGCAGATCCAATAGGGAAAATTGTATTCTGGATCTGAATCTAACTAAAGAGGAAAAACTGGTTGTTGGTGCTTCCTGTAGGGAAGAACATTCTCTTCTAAAGGTTGAGATGGAGAAAGAGAAGAATCCTTAGCACAGTCTAACATGTACCCTAGATTTTTTTTTTTTTTTAGTGAGGCAATTGGGGTTAAGTGACTTGCCCAGGGTCACACAGCCAGTAAGTGTCAAGTGTCTGAGGCCGGATTTGAACTCAGGTACTCCTGACTCCAGGGCCGGTGCTCTATCCACTGCGCCACCCAGCTGCCCCGTACCCTAGATTTTGAGAGAAAAGATCTCAAAAGGTTCAGAGGAGGAATGGATAGGCTCCATAGACTATTTTAAATTTTTTTCTATTTTCTCTCCATCAAACCTGTCCCCCAGTAGGAAAAAATGAAAACAAAATATTCATAACAAAAATTCATATTCAAGAAAAATAAATTCCTACATTGTTCATGTACAAATATATATTACGTGTGTATGTGTTTATACACACATGTACACATACACAGATATATGTGGTCTAGCACTCTATTCATTGTGCCATTTAGCTTCCCCAAAGATCACATATAATTAATAGAAAATAAATCCATATATCAAAACTGATATCAAAGAGAAATCAGGGAAGTTACACAGATGACAGAATATATTGAAAAATGCAGAGTATACAAGCTTACCCACTGGGAGTGAGGTGCCTCAGTGCAACCGAGAGTCCTAGACCTCATCCAAGGGAAAACTCTCTAGTGTATAAAGAGGAGAATAAGGACATAGTCAAACTGTTGTTTCCTTTACACATCAGCTTGCTCCCTGAGTATTTTTTTTTCTATTTTTAGGGACCTCTCCCTGAAAAGAATCTGGAATTCAATTTCTGCTATCTGGCATCTGGATGCCAAAGAACCGAATCTTTCTTACCTTCAGCTCTTGACACATCTGCCCCTCATAAAGGCAGAGAAGGGTGACTCATCAATCTTCACTAATGAAAAGCCTTATGCAAATGACCTTTGCATCACTAGTTATGAAAAGTTATTATATAAATCAATCTTTTGGTTCTGCTCTGCTTTCTTCTACTTCAGTTCATATATCTTCCTAGATTACTCTGATACTATTCCTTTCATCATTTCTTAGAGATCAATAATATTCCATTTCATTCATATATACTTTGTTCAGCCATCCCCTACCTAATGGGCATCCCCTTTTGTTTCCAGTTATTTGTCACTGGAAAAGCTGATTCATATATCTGTGAAAATAAGCTTTTTGTATGTATATATGTATGCATGTGTATATATGTATACACATATAAATATATATGCAAACATAGCTATATAGACACATTGGTATATGTATCTCTGTGCATATACATAAACACATGTATACACATATCTCAAATGAGATAATATTTGTAAGGCACTTAGCAGAGTGCCTGGCACATAGTAGGTGCTATGTTAATACTGTTATTAATGCTCTAACTTTATTTTTGAGAGGGCTACTAAACAGCTTTTTTAGATTAATATTATAGATACAGCTTCTCTAGATTTTAGCAAAGCATTTCAGAAAGTTTCCTTCTATTCTGTTTGAAAAGACGGAGAGGCATTGACTAAAAGATATTTATTGGATTTGAAAGTGGTTGAATGGCTGTACTCAAAAAGTAATTATTTATGGTTCAATGTAATTTTGGAGGGAGGTCTCCAGTGGAATGTCCCTAGGACATCTGCTTGGCTCTTTACCTCTTTACTCTTTACCTTTTTTTTTTTTTCCTAGTCAGATAGAAATTGGCCCACATGGACATGCTTAGCAATTTTTCAGATGACAAAAAACTAAATGGCAAAGCTATCACATTTGAAGAGTGAGTATTAGGGGAAAAAAATGCTGATGGGCTATAGCTCTGAGCTGAATCTAATAAGATAATAGTTAATTGGGATAAAGGTCAAGTTTTCCACTTGGGTTCAAGAATTGGATTTCCCCAATAAAATATGAGGGAATGTCTGTACACCGCAATTTGTATGGAAAAAAGACCTTGGGATTTTAGTGAACTTTAAATCTGACAGAAATCAACCATGCGATATGGCACTCTCCCCCCTCCCAAATACCCAATGTTATGAGATTGCATTGAGATATGTAACCTCCAGGAAAAAGGAGGTGATAGCTGAACTGCAGTTTACCCTGGTCAGACCACAACTGGTGTAGTGTTCAGTTCTAAGAACAAGAGTTTAGAAGGGTTTCCAATGAGATGGTTGATATCCAAAGCAGGTGAATCAGAATGACAGTGTTTTGAGACCATTTCACTTGGTGGATGGTTGAAAGAACTTAGGGTGCTTAAACATGGTGAACAGAAGACTCAAGGAGAACATGATGATTATCTTCAAGGATGGATTTTATTTCTTTTGTTTGGCCCCCAAGAGAAGAATTAGGGGGCAATTGTTGGGAGTTACAAAGAGGCAAATTTATACTTTAGGCTAGATATGGCGGGGGCGGGGCTTACTAATCATGAGAGATATCATTTGAATGGACTTAAACTTGGAATACAATAGGCTACACATTTTTGTAAGTCTCCAACAGAATGGTGGATTACCATTAGTGAGTATGATGTAGTTGGGATGCCTTTTCAGGTGTGAGTTGACTAGATATTCTTGGAGATCCCTTGCAATACGGACATTTTGTGATTCTATTATACTATACAAATGATAAGTGTAAATTATTGTAAATTCATTTAAAATGAAAATCTAGATATCCGATATGCCCAATGTTTAGTATTTCTGTGATATAGACAAAATCAAATGTAAATTACAATGCATTAAAGAGGACCAGAGTAATTAAAATATGTTTACTTGGAAACAAAAATGTCACCTATCCATAGTTATAGGCAAAATCAAAACTGAGTTTTGTCAAGGCCTTTAAACAGAAATCCATCTATTTGCATATGGGCCAAGTTATCTGATAGGCCTTCACAAATACACAAAATCTGGGAGTTGGAAGGGTCCTCAGGGCTCAAATAGGCAAATGAATATCTGCTTATCTTCATTAGATATGCAGTGATCTCTATCACATACAAGAAAAAAAAAATGGGTCATTCAGACTTTGCTTGAAGATTTCTAATGGGGGCAGCTAGGTGGCACAGTGGATAAATCACCACCCTGGATTCAGGAGGACCTAAGTTCAAATCTAGCCTCTGACACTTGACACTTACTAGCTGTGTGACCCTGGGCAAGTCACTTAACCCTCATTGCCCCACCCCACCCCCCAAAAAAGATTTCTAGTGAATAGGAACTTATTACTCCCTGAAGCTGTCCATTCCTTTTTATTATTGGGAAATTTCCCCATATATGAAACTTAAATTTACCTCTCTGCAACATCTTGTGGATTTTATGTTTTAAATTTTTTTTTTACTTTTTCAGAAAAAAGTACAATAAGGGGCAGCTAGGGAGCACAGTGGATAAAGCACCGACCCTGGATTCAGGAGGACCTGAGTTCAAATCCAGCCTCAAACACTTGACAATTACTACCTGTGTGACCTTGGGCAAGTCACTTAACCCATAACCCTCATTGCCTCCCCCCCCCAAAAAAAGTACAATATACCTAATCCCTTTTTTATAGCCCAGTCCTTCAAATACTTAAAAATGGCTAATAGGTTACTACCCACCAACTCTTCCTTTCTTCCAGTTTAACATTCCCAATTCTTCATCTGATCTTTAACATGGTCTTACAGGAGGCCTTCACCATCCTAATTGTCTACCTGTAGATAGAGTCCAGTTTCCTAATATCCTTAAAGTGTGGTAACCAGAATTGAACACAGTAGTCCAGATTTGCTCTGGTCAGCACAAAATAAAAAAGAGAACATAATCGCCCCCCCCACCCCCCACCTTTTAACTTATTACTCCTTTAATGAAGCCTAAGGTCATGTTGGTGGCCAAATGGTCTCTTTGATTCATATGGAGCTTGTAATTCATGAAAATAGTCAGAATTTTTTTTTCCCTGAAAATCTTTTCTCATGTCAAGCCTCCCATATCTTATACTGGTAGAGTTGCTATTTTGAAACCTAGGTATAGGATTTTATCCATATCTCCAGTGAATAACATCTTAATTAGTTTGGTTCAGTATTCTAGTCTATCAGCATCTTTTTGGATCCTGGCTCTATAATCTAATGGATTAGCTATGCCTCCTGCCATGTCTTTTTCAATATATGGCCTATCAGAGTGCTTTACCAAAAAGCACTAAAATAACTAGATACAGAACTGAAAAGAAAAAAAGAAGGAAATTTAAGAACTTCCCTCTTGAATCAGAGTTCATAATGAGTATTAGAAAAAATAGCTATTTAAAAAAAATAAATCTAATGCATATCAATTGGAAGACATTAAGTGAATGTAACTACCTTTACTGAGTTTTATAAAGAGGATAGATTTTCAGTCTTGAATTCACTTCTAAAAGTTCACTGAAAGTATTTTGTTTTGCTTTTGCTTTTTGTTGTTTCTTAACTGCAAAATTGGGACAGTTAGGTGATGCAGTGGGTAGAGTGCTGGGTCTACAATCAAAAAGGTTCATCTTCCTGAGTTTAAATCTGGCCTCAGACATTTCCTATCTGCGTGAACCTGGTTTGCCTCAGTTTCTTCATCTGTAAAATGAGCTAGAGAAAAAACAAAAAACAAAACTCCAGCATCTTTGCCAGGAAAACCCCAAATGGGATAATGAAGAGTCAGACATGACTGAAAATATTGAACAGCAACAAACCTCAAAATTAAGCTTTTACACCACAGTAGTCAAATACTAACTACTCATCAATAGATGGCCAACCCCCTTTTTGAGGTATTAGAAGACAAATTAAAGGTCAGCTGAATATCAACTCTGTCACACAATGTGAGCTGCCATCTCCCAGGATTTTATCCTTTGTTAATCTGATAATCACAACCATTTATCATTTTATTCAAGTCATTGTTAAAAATTCTCAAGGCCAAAAAGGGATGTTCTACCTGGTCTTGCCACTGGAACCCTCTCTCAGAGGTAACTTTGAATTAGGAGTGACTCAAATCCTCCTATTGTCTAGCACACATTTCGACATCTTAGCAACAGAAATAGGACAAGAGGGTTTGTCAAACAATTTGTTAAAATCTAAGTAAGCAATTTCTATATCATCCCATCCTGTGTACTCGAGAAAGGAAATGAGGTTGGTCTAGCATAGTCTGTTCATGTGGAAACCACATTGGCTCCTTTTACTCTTTGCTTCCTCATCTAGATGTATAGTAACGAACTCTTTAACGATGCTTAATAGAATTTTGGCGGAAATCGGAGTCAATCTTACACGGCTACAATTTGGAGAATTCAATCTTGGCTGTTGTCAATATCAAGACAAGATTTTCCCTTCTTCATTGCTACTGCATCTATTATTTATTATCTATGACATTTCAAAGATCACTAGAAGTGGCTTGACAATGAAATGTGCCAATTTTAAAATAATTCTTCATTCTAGTCAAATTCTTTGAACTCATCAGGTGAAGCAAGCCATTCTTCTACTATTCCCATCCACTATTATATCTCCTCAGCATTCTTTGCAGTAGGCAATGGAACTATGTCACTCACATATGCAGCTTGTGCAAGAATCATTCATTAACAACAGGTGAAATCTTTGATGTTTGTACCTTTAAATGAGATTAGGATTAGGAGATATAGCATTGAAATATTAAACCATTTTTACAGGATAGTTAAGAATAGAGAAGTAGAAAGTTTAGGAGACATCAGCAGAGGGAAAGGTAATGACTATTTATATA
Source organism: Dromiciops gliroides (assembly GCF_019393635.1). Taxonomy (NCBI): domain Eukaryota; kingdom Metazoa; phylum Chordata; class Mammalia; order Microbiotheria; family Microbiotheriidae; genus Dromiciops; species Dromiciops gliroides. The sequence continues at coordinate 256,831,370 of NC_057865.1, forward strand.
TATTCCTATTAACCAATTCAAAAGACAAAGTTTGAGGTATATGCTGTAACTGCCTCTTTATTGAGGGAGGGAGGAAGGGAAGAAAAGAGGAATAGACATGGACAGATGGATGGTGAGGGAGGGGAGGATTAATTAGGAATGAATCTCTCCCTGAGCTAAGCAAAGAATTGGAGGCATGAGGGACATTAGATATGTTATAGTATCCTTTTTTTTTTTCTATGCTCAAAGCACTTTTACTTAAATGCTAAATTATTTGAACTACTTAGCAACTTTATAGGTTGTTAGGATAGCTACCAAAGACTGAATTTGATATATCAATATATTGGGAAACGGAAGTTCTTACACAGCTCGCACAATACTAAAATCAGGAGCAGAATCCAGGCCTCATTTGTCTGGTACTCAGCAGTTTGAGAAAGACAGGCAATATGGCATAGTGGATAGATATAGCCTTGGAAGCAAGAAAATCTACCTGGGTTTCAGAACTGTCTTGGATGAGATATTTGTCCCAGAACAAATCATTCAATCCCTCAAATGCTCTAGGCAACTTGCTAAAATGTTAAGTTGCAGATGAGGTGATAACCTGTATTTATGGAGGGAATTTCTCCACAAAGGAGTGTACCAGTTGAAATCAGAGATTTAATCCCTATTTAGCATGGTATAATGGGGAAAGCCCTGATTTAAAATAATCTCTTCCATTCTCTCAATCTGTTTTGTCACCAATCCATTCTAAACACAGGTGTTATAGGTGGTTCCTTGTTCAAAAACACCAATGGAGGCCCACTTCTTTCTAAGGACCAAAAAGTATTAGGATACAAGAGAGCTCAAATCCCTTCTCATACACTGACACATTCTGTGGCAAGTCATTTAATCTCTTTGTGTCTCAGTTTAATCATCCATAATGGGTGTATAACAAGAGTACCCATGTCACAAGACTATTGTGAGAATCACACAGATAAAATATGTAAAATATTTTAGAAGGTCTGCAACATTATATATTATACACCCTTTGCCCAACAATGATCAATCTTTTAAAAACAAATAAATATATGTATGTAAATGAAACCCACGTAGTGGCCATGATTCCAAACAGATGCCTCATTCTGAACCTCTTATTTATCACCTCTCCGCCAAGAAGTGAGAAATATAATGTGTCATTACATTAATTAGAGTTCTTTGGTCTTCCACAGTTCTTTGCGTTTATGAGGCTGTATTTGTATAAAATGTATATTGTACAACTTGTATAAAATGACTAGCTTCTGGTTCTGCTCACTTCATTCTTCATCAGTTTATTCAAGTCCTACTATGATTTTGTGACTCCATCTCTTTAGTCATTTCAATATTCTGATGCATTCATATACCATAATCTGTTCAATCATTCCCTAAATGTTAGGGGAACTCACTTACTTTCTAGTTCTTTGCTTCAACAATAACAAAAACAAAATGCTGCTATAAATGTTTCTCTGCATATAGGTTCTTTCCCTACTTCAATTGCTTTGGGTTGTAGTCCAAGTAGCAATGTTTGTGACTCAAAGGTATTCGAAGTTGAGTGCTGTTTTAGACATGGTTCCAAACTGCTTTCCAGAATGGTTGGGCATCTTTACAGATCTCTCATCAGATGTCAAGGGGTCTGCTTTCCCAAAGCCCCTCAAACAATTGTCACTTTTCTATTTTGTCATTTTTTTTGGTGAGGCAATTGGGGTTAAGGGACTTGCCCAGGGTCACACAGTTAGTAAGTGTTAAGTGTCTGAGGCCAGATTTGAACTCAGGTCCTCCTGACTCCAAGGCCAGTGCTCTGTCCACTGCACCACCTAGCTGCCCCTTCTATTTTGTCATTTTTACCAATTTGATTGGCGTGAAGTAAGAAGTTAAAATTGTTAAATTTTTCATTTCTTCCATCATTAGGCAGGGAAGGAGGGAAGTAGGAAGGAAAAGGAAGGAAACAAACATTTATTAAGCATATACTAGGAACCACGCTAAGTAGTTTAAAAAGATTGTCTTATAACACTCCTGGGAGGTAGGTGTTATTAGTACTCCCATTTAACAGTTGAAGAAACTGGGGCCCAGAGATTTTAAATAACTTGTAAAGAGCCACATTGCTAGTGTTTGAGATCAAATGGAGACTCAAGTCTTCCTGACTCCAGGTCCAGCACTCTATCCAGTGGGCTACCTGCTTGTTTCTATGAATGATTTGGAAAATTTTTCACATGATTCTTGGCAGCTTGAATTTCTTCTTTGAGGAGTATCTGTGTCCTTTCACCAATCATCAATTGAGGTATTTCTCTTATTCTAACACATCTGTAATAATTCCCCACATAGCTGAGATATCAGACCTTCATCAGAGATATTTGCAGCCAAGATTTTTTTTCCCTGTTATAGTTGCTTTTCTAACACACTGATGTCTGTACAAAAACTTTACAGTTTCATTCAATCGAAATTATTCTTTTGATCTCCCGTGAACCTTTCCATTGTTCTTTGGTCAAAGTCTCATCCCTTCTCCAAGGAAAACTAGGTGGTTCACTGTATAGAGCACTGGCCCTGAAGTTGGGAAGACCTGAGTTCAAATCTCATCTCAGGCAAGTCACCTAACCCCAATTGCGTTAAAACATCCATGCCATCTCCAGTCATCCTGATGTATCTTGCTACTGAAACCAGATGGATCTGGAGAAAAGAGTGAGGTGGTGACCTTGCACAGCCCTCCCCCACCTCCCCTTAAATCCAATTCACTGCAAGTCATGACATCACAAACAACAAAACAAAAAACAACAAATCCCTCCTCCATCATGGCAAAAATTATCTCCTTACTAGTTTCTTTAATTTCTTTATAATATGATTGCATATATATGGAAAGATAACTAGATTCAAAATGAATTAAATATTTGTTTAATTAAAAATTGATGTTTAACTGACATGAATTCTAGCCCTAATATTCATTAGTTTAAGGTTACATAGGCAGAACAGTTACCCATAAATAAGATATAATTTAATGGGGTCCAAAAGGGATAACCTGACACAAATATCCTCCCCATTCTGCCTAAAGACCTTGGGTTCACTCTGTCACCCTGACTGGAGACTCACCAGAGAAAGATTAATTTCTAGGCAGTTGTTTTTCTTCTTTCTGCTAACAGCTAGTTGAGCTCAGCCATGATGAAAGAAAGGGTGATTTTTATAGTGGAAGGGAAAGGAGGATGACTGATGTCATATCTACCAAGTGGGCCAAAATGCCTCTGATCAGATCTGCACTGCTGAATTTGATAAATATTTGCTGCTTGATTGATAAGGCAGGAATAATAGCTATAGAAAGAGCCAGGACTTCAACAAAGAGTAAAAAGGATATGCAGAATATTTCTACTCTCTGGCCCTTATTCCTCTTCCTCCCTTACTAAAAAAGACAAAATGAAAAAAGTAGGAAAAGTGACATCTTGCAACTGTTATTATTGCTATCATAGTATCACTATTTACTACCAATAGCATATATTCAGATAAAACTTTCAGTCTCATAAAATTCCACTCAGCGAGACAGCAGTAGGTGGTAGTAGTAGCAGTAGTAGTAGTAGTAGTACTAGTAGTAGATTTTTTAGTGGGGCAATGGGCCTGTTATTGTATTGGCGTATGGAATTCTTGGTTACATATTCATTGTTACAAGGAAAAACTCAGCACATACTCTCCCTGTTCAACAGTTCTACATTCATTGTCCCCTACCCTTCTGTAGGAGGAAATAAATATGTTTCATCATCACTTCTCTGGCATTGATATTGCTTTGATTAGTGTGTGGCTACTTCATATTCAGAATGTCTTTCTTTACTGAATAGAGCTCCCAAGGAGAAAACATCCTCTGCCAATGAATATTGGAATATTGGAAATCCCTCTGCATTTTACTACACTAGAGAATTGCCTGGGGGAGAATTGTCTTGCCTAGAAGGACAGAGCCAAGATGTGTCAGACAAGAGACTTGAATCCAAGGCCTTCTGGGTCCAAGTTTAGCGATCAATCAGCTATGCTAGACTGCCTTTCATTATCCTTACATTGTTGCAAACAATGCATGTATAGTTCTTCTGGTTCTACTTACTTCATCGTGGATAAATTTATGCATCTTCCCCTATTTCTCTGAATTCCTTATATTAATATATATATTTTTTATGACACAACCACAGTTTGTTTGACCATTCCTCAGTTCATTGGCACATACTTTGTTTTCTAGTCTTTTTCTACCACAAAATCTCTTTTTATTAATTTGTATAAATGGAGTCTTATTCTTGACCTTGTAGGGATTTATGCCCTATAATGGGATTATTCAGCTAAAAGGTAGGAACAGATTAGTAATTTTTCATGACACTCCATTTTTAGAAAAAGGCATTTAGTCCTGATGGGCTAAAGTATGGGGTTTGGATGGAAAAGGAACAGAGGATCAGGTTTTCAAGGTTGAGTGGATCCATATCATGGACACAGCAAATGGTCAACAATGGACTTTGTAGTTTTTACAGTGGAAACTGGGGACCTATTATAAATTTCTCATAAGGCAAAGAATATTTCCAAAGCAAAACTAATCTGCTTGTGATGAATAGTCAAAAAGAGTCTTTGCCCTCAAGGAACTTACATTTTAAAGGAAAGATATCATATAAAAATTAGTAGTTTCCGGGGTAGCTAGGTGGCATAGCGGATAAAGCATCAGCCCTAGATTCAGGAGGACCTGAGTTCAAATTCGGCCTCAGACACTTGACACTTACTAGCTGTGTGACCCTAGGCAAGTCATTTAACCCTCATTGCTCTGCCCCCCCCCCCAAAAAAAAAATTAGTAAGTTCAATACAAATGCAGAATGAGTGTTTTTGGTCATCCCTGATTTTTGAAAAGGACATTATTGTTGTAGTCTTAAAGGGGAAGACACTAGCCATTGTGGTGGGAAAGGCCTCCTGGAAATCAGAATTTTCTTGCATAAAAGATAAATATCTATGTAAAAATGATGTTTTAAATGTTCCTTATAGTGTTATGATCTGTGTATTATGTTTTAGACAGTTGCTTCTTTGATTTACCTTGAATCCCAGCTTTTTCTGACTACCTTTTCTCTGTGAATTCTCATAGTTTCATCACTAGTACCTTCATCTGAGCCCTAATAATCTCATAACTGTACTCTTTCAATAGGCTCCTAACTGATCTCTGCCTCCAGATTTTCCTCTCTAATTATATGTCAATGTCTCCTCTAATGGTTTGGACATGGTTCTTTAAGGCTATGACAATGAGGGGCAAGCTTTGGAGAATCCTAAAAAGTTGCAAAAGCTGAAAGTATGATACAGAACAGAGCATTAATGGACACCTAATTGGGAGGGGATAGGAAATGGATGATAAACCATTAAAGGAGAGTGAGAGTAGATAAACAGATAGGAAGAGACTTGGGAGAAGGTTTCAGGCATACAAGGAAGAAAGAGGTAGTCAACAGTGTCAGATGCAGGGAATTTAATCATTTCTTAGCTTGGCTTAATGATAATTTCATCCTTTAAACAGTATGGGAAAGTATATACACATATTATACATGTATAGCACACACACACATATATATGTGTGTGTGTGTGTGTATGTGTGTGTATATATATATGTGTGTGTGTATACAGGCTATAGTCAAATGTGTGTTTGTATCTAAATACATGGATAAATTATAGAACTAGATGAACAGATATATAGTCAGCTAGGGACTAGGTCTATGATTTCATTGGCATAGGGGACTTGCAAGTGAACACACTCTTTCCAGTAATACAAGTAGGTATCTTTTATACAAGTTAGAATATGAGAGTGGCCCAAAACACTGAGAGACTCAGGACCTTGCCTATGGTCACAGAATAAATATATGTCAGAACTAGGACTTGAACTCAAATTTTTTTTGCTTTGAGGTTGGCTTTCTATCTACTATGCAACACTGTTTCCCTTTCCTCAAGTTTTGCTCCCTCCTCTCTCCTTCCTTAAAGTTTTATTCCCCATCTATTCCCCCTCCATCTTGTTTTTAGTTGCTATGAAAATACTGTCTGTGATTTTCTTTTATAATATTCTGGTTTGTATATATTTTGTATATATTGTATATATTTCCCAATTGTATATATTTTGTATATATTGTATATATTTCCCAATTGTATATATAATATTCTGCATTGTATATATTTCCCAATTTTCCACTTCCATCACTAAAATATGTAACAAAGTACCCACATAACACAGGATGTGGAAACCTATCCTTCTTCTGTGTCCTCCTTTCTCATAACCTCAGGTCAAATCAGATCTATGGCCTTGGCAGAGTACACTGTATTAAACTCTGTCAGGTTTTCATGTTCTTTGATGAAGATGAGACTGCATAGTTCTCTATTAGAGAAGCAGGGGAAATTCAGATGCATATATAGCTGACCACCATGACCACCATAATCCAAGGTCTCCCAATGAGATTGAAGAATCAATCAAAGGGCATGTTCAAAGTTAGGACCATTCTATTGTCTGGATTTTAAATTTCCCTACTTATGTCATTATTTCTTTTTGGTGTCCAATTTCTGCAGAAAATCAGTGAGTGGTGCATTTTTTTTTCATGAGAAAGCCTACGAAGGATATTTCTCAGCAGTTTTATCCAGATAAAGGCTTTAACCTATATCATGAACTGTAATTCAGATTCAAAACTATAACTAGGATTGAGTAAGCAGAGATTTGTCCCAGAGCACTAGGATTTTCTTGGCACTGAGAGCACTTGTACATCCTATTCAATTTAGAAACAATCTTAATATATAGTTAGCAAACATAATTTTAAACTTAGCTGTGTTCAAGATGAGTCTATATTACCACTCTGCCTTTTTGCCCCATCACCCAGATTGCACTGTTCTCATAGTTCCCCACCACAACCACCACTGAATTGCCCCAGGCATAAGAGAGCTCAAATCATATTTCTTCTGTAGGGAGAAGGGGAAGTAACTAAATGAATACAAGTAGTAGAGAAAAGGTTATTGGTATATCCTGCATCTCTACTTTACACCACCCCCACCTTTTGATAAGAAAGGTAATTTGTATGTTAATAAAAAATTTAAAAATAGCTATTCCCTGAGAATTATATGAATAATTAAACAGTAGTATGGTTGGAAATTCAAGAAAAAAAACTACCCCAAAAAGTGTCAGTTTGTGAATCAAGGCTCTTAGTTGAGAGAAAGTCAGTCTGGTACATAGTCTGTGGGAAACCTTTGAGAAATTCCATTCTATTTATAGGAGAGGCCCCAGAGAACTCAATTCCTTCATATTAAGTAACAGAATTACAATTGTAGTCCTAGCATTTTGTAGGATCCGTGGTGCTTGGCAAGGAGAAAGAATTGATCCCAAGCCAAAGAAACAATGGCACAGTATCACTGCTGCCTTGAAAAGAAGAAAACCAAAAAGATAATCATAGAAGCATATGGGTGATAGAGAGAAAGGCAATCAGCTCAGGCTAATTACAAGCCCAAGACACGTGCAGAGGACAGGGTCTGAAGGAGAAGAAGCTGAAATGAACAGACATTTTTGGAGGCCCTTGGGAATTGTGACATGCAGCCTCGAAGGACTGCATCAGCAATATCATTCAGGACAAAAAAGAACTCATGAAAGAGATGTCATGATGAGTTCTACTAGCAGAAAGAGGTCACCAGAGTCCATGGACCTCTAAGACATTCTGAAACTACTCATGGGAATACCTAGATTACTTCCCATCAACACATGATGTCATCTTTTGTTAGGCAGGTTTTCTAGGAAAGATTTCATGCTTGGTGAGTAGTGTGGTATGGTGCATAGAATACTAGACTTGGAATCCGAAAGATCTGAGTCGAAATTGTGTACAAATCACCTACTAGCTGTGTGACCCTGGGCAAGTCACTTAACACTTCTCAACCTTCATTCCCTCATCTGTAAAACAGAAGAAAAACATCTTCCTCACAGTGTTGGGAGGATCAAATGAGATAGTATATATAAAGCATTCAGTAAGTCTTAAGGCAATATAGAAACTAGAAATATCTAGTTTCCTGGATGTGTTTGGCTAATAAAATATAGTATGCAAAATTTTATTGTCTCATAACACAGAGGAGGCATGGTACAGGGGAAGGAGGGATAGATTGGAAGTTGGGTTCAAATTCTCAAGAAACTTTAATATCATAAGAGCATAAATATTGCATCAGAAGGCACCTAAAAGGTCTTCAAATACAAACTCCTCATTTTAGAAAGGAGGTTATGAAACATTTTAAATGAGGTGATTAAAACTATGACTGTGACAATCTATAGTCAAAATGTTATGGGGGGGGCAGGGTAATGAGCCTTGTGACTTGTCCAAGGTGACACAGCTAGTAAGTGTCAAATGTCTGATTCTAGATTTGAACTCAGGTCCTCCTGAATCCAGGGCTGGTGTTTTATCCACTGTGTCACCTAGCTGCCCTGAAATGTTAATTTCTAAAATTTTATAATTCTAGCATATGAGAGTTGAAATAAACCTTAAGAGATCATGTAGTCTGACTCATTCACTTGCCAAAAAAAAAAAAAAAAAAAGGGAACTCAAGCCCAGAAAGTATAAATGACTTATCTTGGTGTCAGAGTATGAATTTGAATCAATCTCTTCTCGTGTCACAGTTAGTGCTTGTTCTCTTAACCCTGAACTTCGGAAGCACCTTGCTCGTGAGTGTTTTCCACATGTGAAAATCCCCCATGTAAAGAAAAAAGATAATTTGGTGACTTTTTGAACAAAGCCTTGGTAGCTTAGAAATACCATTTGAATAAATGACCAGGCTGTTGCCAAGGCAACAATGAAAAAAATTAATGCAAAAACATGTCTAAGTTATGAAAATCTGAGGTCTGTGGTGATATATATGACTTTTCCTCAAAATTTAGCAAGAATTTATATTCAACATGATGTGGAATATCCATTTCAGAATATATATTACATATGGAAATAGGGAAAATAAAATGTCTTAAATACATAAAATGTTCAACCAGAGATTGGGTTAATGCTTTAATATCCAATAACTGAGTCATGCTGTGGGATAAAGCTGCAAAACTCTCAGCCATCCAAGAATAGCTCTTTTTTCCCCTCCAGCTACCCATGTCTCCTTTTATATGCTAACTTTGAAATCCTGCCGAAGTGCCAACCCATCTTGGAGCTTCTGGGTATGTGACCTTTGTCAGGGAATGACAGTTTTCTACAGGTGGCACTTTGGGAAAATACCAATACACCTCCAGACAGTAATATCTACTTTGATACTACATGTCTCATTGTGGGATATGAATCTCAGGCAGATTTAACTTAGCCATTCAAATCCAACATGTCTAAAATCATAGCTAGTGTCCTTTAATAAAATCCTCATTGCCACTTATCCTGAGAAGGGCAAGAATCTCCTCTCTATGTTAAAAAGAGGTAGTGGGGGGACAGCTAGGTGGCGCAGTAGATAGAGCACCGGCCCTGGAGTCAGGAGGACCTGAGTTCAAATCCGGCCTCAGACACTTAACACTTACTAGCTGTGTGACCCTGAGCAAGTCACTTAACCCCAATTGCCTCACTAAAAAAAGAAAAAAAAAGGTAGTGGAACAATCAATTTAGATCTAACTAGGATCTTCAAATGTTAGTAATGAACAAACTGAAATATGAATATTTCTTCAAGGCCACACAGGTAGAGTGGAATAGTGAAGAGAGAATTGTGGCAAAGCAGTGAGGTAGACAGAATAAATAGAAAGTCAGGATAATCTAGATTTAAATCCAGTTTCTTACACAAACTGGCTATAAGGCCACTTGATCTCTCAGAGCACAGAGAAACTCTAAGTTGTCTATACGGTGCCAATACATTATTGGTAGCCTTTTCATTGGGATTTCCCTATAGCAATAAAATCATAGGTGTAGTCAAATTCCATGCTACACACAAGGAGTAAATGACAGAGCTGTGACTTCAACCTAGGAATTCTATTGCCACATCCAGTTTCCATTGTGTGTGTGTGTGGGGGGGAGGGTATGTTTTTTCAGTTCTCTGGAGATAGATATTGCTTAGGTTTATAGAGGAGTAGAGTACCAAACTTGATTCCATTCAAATTCCACTTCTGATATTTGCTAATTGGAGACAAGTCAATTAAGCTTTCTGATTCCCAGTTTCCTCATCTACAGCACTGTAGTTATCTAGGTGGCCAGTGATTGAAGCTACAGGGGCTATGGACCTTAGCTAATTCTTGTCCTTTACCTTTCCTTGTGGGTAGCCCTAGGTTCATTGCTCTGGGATTGTCTAACTTTTCAATAGGGGAAGTAGGTTCCCTAGTTCTCACTCACTCCCTACTCTCAGGTAGGGAGCTCAAAGTCTAAATACCTTACCAACAAGGGAGAAAGATTTAGAAGTTACACACTATACCAACAGGAATAAGATATGAAACAGATAGTTTTTCCACTCAGAAAAAAGACCAAACAAAAATAACAGAATGATTAGAGCAGACTTTATCACATCATCACTACTAGTATGATCAGTTGAGAGACTTCTACTCATGTCTCCAGACATAAGAAGCTTTTTTTTTCTTTTCTTTTTCTTCTTGGTAGGACTGATAAATAATTATTTCATATTTCACCCCTCCTGAGCAAGTCAGGTAAAATATCACATGTAAACCAAGGATGATCTGTTTTTGTGGTGCCCCCACCTCTCTCTGATGCTGATGCTTCTCTAGGTGCTAAGCTTATCCTGCTGCTGCTGTTGCAACTACAATTACCCCTCTGGTCAACACAGAAGCTATTACTTTGATGACTTCCCATGACCTTCTGAAACTCACAATATCTACTGTACAGATGTTGCTTCTCAGTCACTTAATTGGAGATGGAAGTGAAACAAAAGAGAGACAAACCTTTGCCAGTCACAGGCTAACTTAGATAGAATATATGCTCACACATATGTTGGTCTGGTTGAGGAATAAAGCTCTTGCTATTTCCCCCACTGACCTTTAGAATACAATTCTGAATTGTTTCCTCTGTGAAGCCAGAAAAGGAAAAAGAAGATGAGGGGGCAGGTTGCTTCTTTAGCACATCAAGATTTTGACTCAGCAGCCAATTAAAAGGCTCCATCAGTAAGTCCATCAGGAAAGTCAGAGGACATATGAGCAGGCTTTGGCAGGGTGGCTTGTAGAGGTGAGGAGATCATATGCTTGACTTGATTGGTGACTGAAAATACCCTAGAAGGGTAGGGTGTTATTGGGGTCAATAGATGTAAAATATAGGTGATAAGTCAACAGTCATTAAACACAATGTACCAGGCTCTGTGCTATGCATGGGAAATACAAAGAAAAAACAGCAGTCTCTGCTCTCACAGAATGATGGGGGAGATAACATATAAACAACTATGTACAAACAAAACGTATGCAAGTAAAATTGGGAGTGGTCTCAGAAGGAAAGCACTAAGATTAAAGAAGACTGAGAAAGACTCTGGCAGAAGATGGGACTTTAGCTATGACCTGAAGGAAAGCAGGAGGCAAAAAAGGGTAAGGGAAAGCACTCCAGGCTTAGAAAATAAGGTGTGATAGCCAGGAAATATGTCCAAGAAATGGAGTCTTGGGTTCAAGGAACACTACGCCTATAGTTCTTCCCTCACGGTACTCCTGTGAGGTTCAAATGTAATGATGTGTTTAGAGCATTTTGTAGACTTGAAGGGACTATACAAATATCTGCTGTTTTTCTGTTCTTTCTTATAGTGCCTTACTTGTAATAGGTGCCTACATTGCAGCCCTGAAGGAACTCAAAATATTGCTTTAAAAAAAAAATGTTACCATTGTCTATCTCTTCTCACTCTGAAACCACAAAGAAACAAGGTCTTCAAGCACACTCTTCCACCTTAGGGAACCTCCTTGAAAACTTGAGAGAAAAGCATGGAAAGGAAGAATTCATTCATTGAGATGGTTTGGGAGAACACCAAGTGGGTAGTCACATCTCCATAAATTACACCTCATTAACTTATGTAGTCTAGCAACCAAATCATGTGTTAGAAGATGGAACCATTTTTAGCATTTTCACAAATATGACTAATTATGAGGTTGGATTTTTTTTCTTCTTTCACACACAAGCCAACTGACTAGCACACCACCATGCCTCTGGGGGTGTTTTACAAAAGGAGTTCCTTCAAAATGGTATTTATAAAGCAAACACTTTACTTTTCTGCACTCCAAGCAGGTCCTTAGAAGGATTTCCATAGACAGTGTGTTCCCAGGCAACTGGAACAAAAGAGATATGGGTTCCTAATTGTATATGGCATAGGCAAATGACCCTCCTGATATTGTCCTTGTATTGGATAATGGGAGGGATGATGCATGCAATTGCTTCAACTTATTTGTGGGATGTAGCTGCAGGTCTGGGGAACTAATGCTGAGCTCTATAAATCATTCAGCAACCCTGGTGTGATGGTATTAAATCAATGTAGGGAAAGAAAAGGCAGACTGCTTCAGAGGATTTGTAACTTTAGACATGCTAGCTGTCCAGCATTAACACTTCTATCTATGCACTATAATCCAAGGGGTTTGATGATATAGAGACAGGGGCTTTGGAGACATGGGGGAGGGGGAAGAAGAAATACAGGAAGTAGGAAAGGAGGGAGACAGAGAATGGGAACACAAATTAAAAGAAGGAAGGCAGAGAAAAAGACAGTAAGAAGCAGAGATATGAAGAGAGAGAGAAGAGCAGAGAAGGGAGGAGAGAGGAGAATGGTGAGTAAAAGAGGAGAAAGGGTGAGATTAATAGATGAGAGAGGATATATGTATTAATAGGAGAGGTGGGAGAGAAAAGGGAGAACAAGAGTTAGAGGAAAAAGGCAGAAGGGAGGGGATAAAGAATAGAATATTGTGGGCAGCTAGGTAGCACAGTGGATAGAGCACTGACCCTGGAGTCAGGGGGACATAAGTTCAAATCCAGCCTCAGACACTTCCTTGCTGTGTGAACCTAGGCAAGTCACTTAACACTAATTGTCTCAAAAAAAAAAGGAATAGAAGATTATGAAAGGAGAGAAGTAGAGAAAGGGGAGAAACAATGAGATAAATATGATAGGCACATAGACAGATAGACATTCTAATGAATTCTCTCAGAATATGTTTGTGAGAAATTCAACACATAAAACAATAGGTTACTGCCAGAAAACCTTTTTAAAAATAATTTCTGAATTGATACATGAGCAATGAAAAAGTGACTTCAATGAAATGAAAAATAACTAAGACTTTCAAAATTGTAGAAAAGGAAATTAAGGCCCTAAACTTCCTAGGTAAGTGGCTTTCCCACAAATCTCACAGGTAGTAAATAATTAGCAGGGCCAAGATTTAAGTCCAAGTTTTCCAGCTGTAAAAAATCCTGTGAGCTTTCTACTACTTGAAGAAGAACCCACACAAGTTTTTCCCACAACTGAGTAGGAGAGACATCGACCTAGGTCATGGTCCTGTTAGGCAGTGAAGTGTGTTTCTTTATCCATCTGCTCTTTTGTTCCAGGCTCAAAAGGTAAGGTGGTTGTCTTTCTTGCCAAGGCTAACCCCTCCACCTGTGTCTCTGATGACCTTGCCTCCTGTCTCTTCCCAAGTCTTGCTCCACTGATTATTCCCTCCTGCCCTTATTTTCAAGTCTCCCTTTTTGTTGCCTTATCTCATGCTATAATTCATCTTCTCTCCCTTGAAATCCTTTTTTCTATGAAATGCTCAGCTTAGCTGATATCTCTTTTGTGAAGCCTTCTCTGATGCTCCATCTTCATACACCCCTTCCCTTCTCAATTTTTCTTAAAGTGCTTTGTTCCTTTCATTTGTTCCATTTTATCTATCTTGAATCATTATATTTACTTCAGTAAGTCTAATCTACCTAATAGACTAAATTTCTGGAAAGTGGGGACTATAGTTTTGCTTTTTTTTAAAAAATCCAAGGTATGTACTACAGTGCATTCACATAAAAGGCATTTAATAAAGGTTGTTGAATTGAAGTGTGTTTGTCTGGGCCAGTAGTTTGTCTCTCATTTGCTTCCATATTGTCCATATTCTATTAGTCACCTCCATTTCAGACTATCCAAAAGTATTTCTTTAGGGCACTGTCCTAAGTTCTGAGGATACAAGAAGAAAAATGTAAAATAATCCACTTATTTTCTACTAAAGGGATACAACATTTATTGAAGCAAATGCAAGATAACTTGAGGAGTGAGTCAAACCTAGACAACTAAGGGGACAAATATAGGTTTTCCATAGGACATGGAGGATGAGATTAGCCTTGAAGAAAGCTAAATCTAAAAAACAGAGCTTAGAAGGGAGGAAAAACAAGAGGTAGGAATACATGTAGGCTTTATAGATAGCTTTCCACAATAAACCACATCCTTATAATCTTGCAAATGTGTGAGAGTAAAGAAAATATCTGGTCCTGCTGTTTTTTATTTACTACTTTTAAGAAATAATTTCATAAAATGGAGTAATTCAGACTTTAACAATCTTCAGATGAAGCCTCTTGTCTATGTGCATATCAAAGAGTAGGAACTGAACCTGCGATTTCCATGTTAAAGTCAACTGCCTGGTGAAGAATCTCTCTACCACTGAAAGTCTGCAACTTATTATCTTAGAGAGTTAGCTAGAAGATTGAAAGTTTCAATAGTTTGCCCAGGGTCATGTAGACATGTGTCACAGGTGAGGTATGAATACAGGTCTTTTTTTTTTTTTTGGTTTGAAGGCTACTTTGCTATCCTCTCTGACACACAGTATATAAGGTGAAATCATAATTTTTTTAAAAATGATGATAAGCATGACTAGAGAGACAATTTTGTTCAAAATATCCATAGGGTCTCAATTCTCTTATCTGTAAGATAAGAAAGTTGGACTTGTTTACCTCTAAAGCCCCTTGCAACTTTAAATCTATGATACTATGAACAAAACCTGGTCAGGTGCATGTTGCAACAATTTAAAGTGAAGGCATGAATTTGGGGTATTTTGATATTTGCTTCCACAGGTTTCAAGGAAAATAGAAGAGATAGCCATGGATGTTGTCAGAAATAAGTGATCCACGTAGTAATGCATTATTGGTGAAGCTGTGAATTAGCATAACTACTTTGGAAAGCCAATTGAAATTTATGCAAATAAATTGATTAAAATGTCTGTGCTCTTTGACTTCTCTTGTGCACAGTTTCTTCAACTATAAAAATGAGGTGGTTCCACTACTAAGCATATACCCTAAAAAGGTCAATGATAAAATGAAAGCCTCCATAAACATCATAATATTATAGCAACACTTTTTTGTGTGTGGTAGCAAAGAAACTAAAAACAAAGCACAAGTTTTATATTCCATAAAGGCTGATAAAGCTAAACACATTGTGGCATGAATGTCATTGAATATCACTGGGCTGGAAAAAAAAATAACCATGATTGATATAAAGAATCAGGAGGAGACTTAAATGTACTGATGTAAAATGAATTGACCAGATCTGAGAAAACAAGACACATTACCTAGAAAATGGAAATGGAAAGAAATACCACAAAATAATTTAAAAATGAATGCTGTGAAATTACAATTAACAAGCATGGCCCCAAAGGAAAGATATGAGAAGACATCTCTCCCATCACAGCATGGGACTCTTATGAGTGGCCCCTTAGAGAGATTCTTAAAGACCACTTCATTAGGAAAAAGAATCACTTGATAGGAATCGAGTCATTGGCATGTATACCTGTCCAGAAATTGGTCCATGAGCCCATCTGGCATAATGATGGTGTGATCTACATGGGTTCTCTTTTTTAAACAGAACTCATTTTATAAATTAATAATATCAAAATTTGTTTATCCATGTATCCATCTGTCTGCCCATAACAAAGGGAGGCAGGAATCAAATTTGTTGAAATTACAAACATGCCAGGCACAGACATAATCCAAAGTCACGTTGGAAGCATCCGGTCTTTACTGAGGTTCACTGCATTTCCAATCACCACTGAAACAACTAAATTAAAAATACCTGATGTTTTTTCTCATGTCCAGTTCTTACTTTCATAACATTATAAGCAGGTGACACCAACAAATGAAGGTGGGTTTGTGTCCTAAAAGTCATTATGGGCATTTTAAAATAAATTTTTGATTAACAAAAATATTTTCTTTCCCCATTTTCCCTATCATCATGGGGAAAAATAACAACAAAAGAAACCCCAAATCCTTGTAATATTTTTGAATTTTGCATAATTATATTATATATAGCTATATATGTATGTTATATATAATTATAACTATATTTAATATAGACCATTCAGCTATTCCCCAACTGATGGGCACACCCCTTAGTTTCTAGGTTGTGTGTGGGGTTTTTTTGTCACCACTGAAACCTCATTAATTTAGCTGAATGGGACACACACTTCAGGGCTAGAGGAACTGGACCACAGGGCTACTGATTTCCATCTAATCTAGACAAACTTTCAATGAATACCTTTATCCTTGCAACTGTAAGTTCTCACATAGTGATTTCCAGCATCTTGTAATTCAACTCTGGGCCCTAATTGGCTGATACATCAGGCTACAATACTTCCACAGTGCCCAGTTTTAGGAAACTGATCCCTGGGTCCCCCCAAGAAATTCATTATTAATAATTAATTTTCTCACAAGCCATTTAAAAAACACATACATTCTAATACAAAGTGAGCAGAACCAGAGGTCAATTTATATGATGATCATAATAACATAAAGAAAAGCAATCTTGTAAAACTTTCAATTTTTTTTCAGTCAAGTGACTTGTGTTTTCAGAGAAATGGGAAGGAATTCCTACAGATACTTAGCAGAGAGATGGTGGACTCCAGGCACAAAATCAGACATTTTCACATATGATCAATGTATTGATATACTTTGCTTAAAGGTAGTAACGTTTTACAAGTGAAAAATTCACTGAGGAAGGGACATTTATTGGGAAAGGATGGTGATGCAAAAAAAAGAGAAGAGCAAGAAAACGCTATATATGCATATATACACACACATCTATATACATACACAAACAGAATATATACACATGGATAATGCATATATGCAATATGTGTATATATGCATATATAATACACATATAAATAAATGCAAGATGACATGAATGTAAGATACTACATCAGGTTTAAAATATGTCCAAAAGAAACATAATGGTGTAGTACATTTAGTGCTAGACTCAGAGTCTTCCTGACCTGAATTTATATCTGGCCTGAGATACTTATTTGCTGTGTGATACTGAGTCAGTAACAACATATTTGTGTCTCAGTTTGCTCAACTATAAAATGAAGATGGTCTCTAAAATCTCTCCCAGCTTTTAATCAATAATTCTTATGATCCTAATTTAATACTTGTGTAACTCTGTGTTCATCATTTTCCTTTTTTGTCCCTCAATTTCTTCAACTATAAAGAGGCTGAATTAGTTATCTAAATTCTTTTCCAACTCAAAAAATTCCCATTACCCTACTGGAGTAGATGCAGTTTACATGAAAAGTATTTGGGATTTTATTTGACAGCAAGTTGCAACATAAATCAATAGTGTAATATAACTGCCTAGAAAAACAATGATATTATGTCTATAAAGAGAGAATTGATATTCCTTCCATTCTGCCCTGGAATACTGTATTTAACTCTGGTAGTCAACATTTTAGGGGAGATACTGAAGAGCAAGTCCAAGAAAAATCAACTTGTAGAAAGACAGGATTCAAAATTATTTTGTATAATGAAGACTTAAGAGAATTAAGAATATTTGCCCTGGAGAACAAATTTAACAGGATGGAGTGGGAGGAACAGAAAAAAATTACACATGATATTTGCCTCCAAGAATTTTTTTTTTTGGATTACAATACTTTTTTTATTATATCTTTTTTAATAGAATTTTATTTTCCAAAATATATGTAAAAACAAATTTTAACATCAATTTTTTTAAAAAATTGTTCCAACTTCTCTTTCTCCTCCATTCCCACCCCCCACCCACTAGAACTCAAGCATTTCAAAATAAGTTAAGGCCTGCTACTTGGAAGAGGAATTAAGTTTCTTTATTGTGTCCCTGAAATTCAATATATAAGCATGGATTGAGGAAAAGAAAGTGTTCTTGGTAGTCATCTAGTCCAACCTCCTCATCTCAAAGGTGAAGAAACTTAAGCTCAAATAGATTAAATGTATTGTCCAAAGTCAAACAGGTGTCGGGGTGAGATTGGAACTGATATCCTCTGACTTGCAATCCAGAATATTTTTCCACTGTGTTATGTTGCTATTCTGAATAGTAGAATGTAATGCTACTTGAAGGGCACATGTTATTTATTTCACTGTATTTGTGTAGCCATGCTTGGAATCCCAGTCATTGAGAATGTATACCGGGGCAGCTAGGTGGCGCAGTGGCTAGAGCACTGGCCCTGGATTCAGGAGGACCTGAGTTCAAATCCGGCCTCAGACACTTAACACTTGACTAGCTGTGTGACCCTGGGCAAGTCACTTAACCCCAATTGCCTCAAAAAAAAAAAAAAAAGCTAATCGAGAATGTATACCCCAGTTTACCTTTCATTACTTTTCTCCTGGACCATAGCAGGACTCCTACCTGAAGCCTTTCCCTATGCCAATCCATCCATCCTGACAGATGTCAGCATGATTCATATGAACAAACAAATAAATAAACAAAGGAGCAAAGGAACGAATGAACAGACAGACAGATGGATGGATGGATGGATGGATGATGGATGGATGGATGGATGGATGGATGGATGGATGGAAGTCTAATCATGTAATCCCCTTTTCACCACTCAATAAATTTCTATTGTTTTTCTTTTTGCTTTTTGTTGTTGTTGTTTTTTTTGTTTTGTTTGTTTTTTGCAGGGCAATGAGGGTTTAAGTGGCTTGCCCAGGGTCACACAACTAGTAAGTGTCAAAGTGTCTGAGGCCAGATTTGAAATCAGATCCTCTTGAATCCAGGGCCGGTGCTTATCTACTCTGCCACCTAGCTGCCCCACTCAATAAACTTCTAATGGCATCATATTCCCCCAGGATAAAATATAATCTGCTCTTTTTCATGCTAAAAAAATCTTCAAAATATGGCCCCTGCATGCCCTTCCAATTGTGAGTGACATTTTCCCCAACCCTTAGATATGTGATTTGTCCATTAGGCATAAGTAATCTAATCAGTATTTAATAATCAGAATATAGTATATAAATTGTGATTTAACTTGTTCAAGTATTTCTTATGGAGCACATAAGGCAGTGGTGATTATAAAGTACTGATTAGATGAACACAAGGTTGACTTTATCCATGACAATTTAGATATGAATTACTTAGTGTAGACAATTTCACACTTGTTTGATTCTGTGAATGTCTTTTTAGACATACTAAAAAGTTAGACTGTCCCATTTTCACAACAGCATGTCACAAAAAATTGACTGTTTATTTGTAGACTGTATGTCCAGACATATAGTATTTTGATTGGCTTTATGTGTCTTGGTGGACTGTAAAAAGGGAGGAGTTTTTCTATTAATTGTAAGGTATATAAGCATTTAAGCCTCACAGCAGTATAAAAGTCTGAGACTGGCACTGCTTGGGGTCTTCGGGTCCTAGACCTGAGACTGGCTTTATTGTGAGACAGGATCCCTCTCTCAATAAAACCTATCTTTATTTGGCTTAGAGACTTTGGTTTTTCTTTTTCTTCATCAGACTTAGAATTTTCATGACACAATCTTGCCATGCATTACTGCCCTCTATAAACACTGCAATTTAGCCACTCTTGCCATCACACAAAACACCCCATCTCCCATATCTATCCCTTTACAACTGACTGTCTCTCATGCCCAGAATATACTCTCCCTCCTCCCCTCTACTTCTTGGAATATCCAGGTCCCTTCAAGACTTCTCACACTGAGAAAGTAATCAGAGTATTGTACAATGCTGGTACTGGGCAGGAATGAGAGGGGGAACTGGGAAAGCTAGGCTATTCTCTTTATAATTTGCACCTCCAGACTGGTAGAGTTCTCTCTAACAAGATGCCTTCAAAGGCAGTAGTAGCATGCTTTCCATCTCTCCCCTTCTGTGCTGCTTCTCAGATCTCCTTTTGGTTTCTCCATTTGCCCACTGCCCCTTATGCCATAGATTTGTTATGGCTTGGTTCACTAAGTCATGGGTGTGGAAGGGGAATAGGATTTCACCACCTCTACTGCTGCTCAACTCATACAGTCCATCATTCACCTTAAGTCTATGATCTTGAACACGCTACATTTCCTTTTTTAAAAAATCCATATGCATTCAGGTTCCAAAGATCATAATGTCCTAAAATCAATCTTAAGGCCAAGGAGGAATGCTTGTCCTTCTGAACAGTTCCAATAAATTAGTCTATTTTCAGGCCCCAAAACTTGATTGATTGCACATGGCTTGTTCAACTGGATTACTAGAGGGAAAAATTAAAACTAATGGGTAGAGGCTATGGTGAATAAGATTTGGACTCAAAAG
This sequence comes from Dromiciops gliroides, assembly GCF_019393635.1. Lineage (NCBI taxonomy): Eukaryota > Metazoa > Chordata > Mammalia > Microbiotheria > Microbiotheriidae > Dromiciops > Dromiciops gliroides. The sequence continues at coordinate 256,851,779 of NC_057865.1, forward strand.
AGGAAATAGGGGACAGCTAGGTGGTGCAGTGGATAAGGCACCGGCCCTGGATTCAGGAAGACCTGAGTTCAAATCCAGACCTCAGACACCTTGACACTTACTAGCTGTGTGAACCCTGGGCAAGTCACTTAACCCTCATTGCCCCAGAAAAAAAAAGAGGAAATACTTCCTAGCAATTAGAGTTGCACAATCATGAAAGGAAGGAGACTAGAGTTTAATAAGGTCTTCTACGTGTCAGTCACTATGCTAAACATTCTACAAATGCTGTCTCATCTGACCCTCACCAACTGTCCTGTAAGGTAATTGTTATTATTATCCAAACTTTATAGTTGAGGAAACTGAAGCAGATAAAGGTTAAGTGTCTTGCCCAAGGTCACACAGCTAGTGGATATTGGAGGCCAGATATGAACTTAGTAACTACTGAACCATGTATCTGCATTTGCCTTATAGAATGGAAGAAATATTGGTTCTAGAAGCATAGGGCCTAAATTTGAATCTTATTTCAGAAACATTAACTTATAACCTTGGGTATTTAATATAATTTCTTTTGATATCATCCTCATCTGTAAAATGGTAGAAGGGGAATTATACTAAATAGTCTTTGGGGTCCCTTATGGTTATAAATTGCTTATCTCATATCAAGATGTTATGGGCTCCCTAGCACTGGTATTATTCAAACAGAATCCAGATGACCAGTTGTTGGGGGTATGCAGAGAGAGTTTCTGTCCAGATAAAGTTTAAACTGGATGACATCTGTTCTCTTCCAATACTAAAAGAAATGAGGAGAGTAAAAATATAACAGAGGGTTTTTCATTCACGCATTTGGTAGATACTGGATTTGATGACCTCTAGGGTCCCTCCCAACCAATTCTAAGAATTTGGAGATTTGGGGCAGCTAGGTGGCACAGTGGATAGAGCACCAGTCCTGGATTCAGGAGTACCTGGGTTCAGATCCGGCCTCAGACACTTAACACTTACTAGCTGTGTGACCCTGGGCAAGTCACTTAACCCCAATTGCCTCACTAAAAAAAAAAAAAAAAAGAATTTGGAGATTTGATAAATCTATTGAAATGATTTAGTACTTAAAATGGATGCCTTGGGTTGCCAGGCTTCAGGGTTTTTATAAATGTTTTAAGATTCTGCAAGCAAGGATAACTGTACTGTTTTCATCTAGCAAGTTGAAACAGAAAACATTGGCATGGGTTTAAAGCTTTTCATTTGTACTTGACAGCCTGAAAAGTATATCTTCTACAATGCCCTGTAGGACAATATAATTGGGCTTTGTAAGCTCAGTGGAGGCAGCAGGAAGATGCTAGACCTCTATGACAAACACCCAGCCTCTGAGGGCAGAAACCTTTAGTAGGAAGCCCAACTCATCACAACTGCCAGGAGGACACAGTAGGGACATAAGTCATCCCAATGATTCAAAAAAATGCAAACCATCTGGAGGTTTATACTGCAGGACAACTCCACTGGGATGTCCTGCCAGTACCTCAAACTCAGCATTTTGAAAACTGATCTTGTTATCACTCCCCCTCAAACTATTGCCTCTTCTAACTTGACTGTTGCTGCCTGTGACTTCACAAATTAACCTGTGCCCCATGTTTGTGACCTTTGATTTATCTCTGATTAATTCTTTTCCCTTACCTCTCATATCCAATCAGGTACAAGATACTATCAATAACATCTTGGAAACATGCTTATCATGATACATTCCCCCTGTTTCTATTTCTACTACAAAACACTCTGCTTCAGGCACTCATCACCATCTACTTGGACTGCTGCAATAGCTCCTTATATATGGTTCCATTTCCATTCTCTCACTGATACTTAATTTCCTTGGGTCTCAGTTTCCTTATCAGTACAATGAAGAGATTTATTATACAGCCCATGAGATCTCTTCTAGTTCTATATTTTTAAAAAATTTCTATTTTTTTTTTTAGTGAGGCAATTGGGGTTAAGTGACTTGCCCAGGGTCCACACAGCTAGTAAGTGTTAAGTGTCTAAGGCCAGATTTGAACTCAGGTACGCCTGACTCCAGGGCCGGTGCTCTATCCACTGTGCCACCTAGCTGTCCCTCTAGTTCTATATTTGATGCTATGGTCTTTTAACGCCACCTTTCATACTGCTTCCAGAATAATTTTTCTTAAGCTGTGATCTGGTCATGTAATTCTTCAAACCCCTGATAACTTGGTCTTTTTAAAAAAGAAAAAAATTACTTCAGCAAAATAAATTGACAGGTTGACTATATCTCACAGGATACATATCTTCCACACCCATATTTTCTCAAAATTTTCCAAGGTCATGCTTACTTATTGTAATTATATACCAAAATTAATTACCAAAATTTCTATTACTTTTTCAAGGTACATCTCATGTACTATGCCATATTTACTCCCCAAACTATGCAACTCTAGACCCTAAACATGGAGTTTGAATTTATGCTTCTAAACCTTTGCTCAGACTAATTCCTTTAACTGGAATCCCCCCATTCCCCACTGAACCTCCTGATAAACTTTGCCCTGCTGAATTCCTACTACTCATTATCACCATCCCAAGTGCTACTTTATCCAAGAAGTCTTCCCTGATTCTACTAGTTGGATATAATCTTTGCCTCCTTATGCCTCACATAGTACATGAATATGTAATTCTTTTACTGTATTAATATTGTATTATATTATGTTATAGCTATATGTATTGGAGTGAATATACTAGCTCCATGAAGGTAGAGATAATGATTTATCTAAACTTGTAGCTCTCATAATACCCCAGTACAATGCACTAATACAACCAAGGCTTAATAGTTTAGTTAAAAATAATTTTCAAATTTTATATAATTTATTACATATTAATGGCTACCTAAGCTATTAAGTGTCTGCTACTCACAGAGCACCATGCTGGGCATTGGAGGAGGGAATAAATTTAGAGAAAGCAATGTCCCTGTCTTCATGGAGTTTACAGTTTAACAAAGGTTAATTAGCATAGATTCTGAAGCATATTTGCTCATAGAGAATTTAAATTTATTGCAGAAACTTATACTATGCAAAATCCAAGAATTTTCTTTAGGGAAAATCTCATGTCAAACACAATGCCACATTACACACTAACAGCAATGTTACTGATGAAGTTTGAATGCAGATCAAAGCATGCTATTTTCATTTTCTTTATTTTTTAATGTTTTCCCCTTTGGGGACCGTCTTCTTTCACAATATGGCCATAAGAAAAAATTAACTGAGGCTAACTGAGGGGTGTCAAACCTGTCAGTCATTTGAAAGGGTGGGGCATCCACCTGAAACATGAAGATTTCAGCCCATGGAATGAACAGTTGAAATGATTTATTCCAAGTGGCTAAAGCAGACACTATGAACTCTTAGAGTTTGGTTGGACACTGAGACACCAAGGTCATCCACTGCATCCCATAATATTGACTTTCTCCCTGCCACTGGACACACCAATAACTCAAGAAGAGAAAATAAGACCTATGACTTCACTCAACTTGGCCTCACTTAAATCCAATTTATGTGTGACTCGAAAGACATCACGCACATGATTTTTACCATTTTGACCGACCTCAAAGTCCTATCAGGGCAGCTAGGTGGTGCAGTGGATAAAGCACTGGCCCTGGATTCAGGAGAACCTGAGTTCAAATCCAGCATCAGACACTTAACACTTACTAGCTGTGTGACCCTGAGCAAGTCACTTAACCCACATTGCCCCACAAAAAGTACTATGGTGACAGATACAAGGGGGCTAAAATTCTAGCTATGATATCTAAAATCTAATGAGTGGTCACCTTAAATCAGAAGCTATAGCAAGAGTTTAGACTTTTAAATATTTATTAAAGTGCATCAGAAGTTGGTGAGAGAGAGAGAGGTAAAAGGCAAACTTCCTCTCACTATCTAATAGACCCCAACACCCAACCTGCCAAGCCAAGTTCAGGAACCCAAAAGACTCCTCCTCAGGGGCTTCTACCAGAATCCCCCTTGTGAAACCAGAAACAGGGCTGTCCACACACACACACAACTCTAAGCTAACTGGTTGGTAGCTCTGATTGACAGATCCCATGGGTGGTTCTATAGATGCAACTTCCAGATGCCAGGCAACTTCCAGAAGCTAAAGTCACATAATTTACAAGTCACATGCTTTCTCCTCATGGCGGAGCTTCCCTGCAATATCTCTCCCAGCAGGGGGTGTCATTCCAATTCACACACAGACAACTGACAAGCAACAGGTATGGATACACTGGAAGATGTAGTCACATCCTTGCACAAAGGTAGCCCAGGCTGTAGAGATGTCTTCTTATTGGACTGAAGTACCAGTGGAATTTAGCAGCCCTCTGGGTACCTGAGCAGTCTTTTTAAGGACCACACTGCTCACCTCCTGGTGTTAGGAAGGGGCTAGGAAATGTGGCCTAAAAATTGTCTTCTTCACCCAATCCTAGCCTGTTTGATACAGCAAGTGAGGATTGCACCCTGTAGTCAAAAAAACACACACACACACAAATGAACAAGAAATTGAGAGACCTAGTCCAGTGATAGCCAAGAGAATTCATCCAGCTGCTATGCAATATTTGGATGTGAACATGGTGGAATGACTGCTATGTACAAATGATGAGTCAAGAGTAAGCTCTCAAACTCACAACATGATCATTCCAAAAAAACTTCCAAATATGCCATAGGACAATTCCTAGAGCAGCAAATTCACAGAATAATGGGCTGACATAATTTTCTAGCCAAAGACGGCTTAGAAGGTCAGCAGGAGGGGGATACTGTGCTGAGACAGGAGTGGAGCTCAACCCCACAGTCACACCAACACAGATCCAGTCCCAGGCAAGCCTGACCAGAGAAAGAGACTCCCAGAGCTTCTGAATCAGCTGCAACACCAGTGTTGTCTAGAACTAAGCTCATGGTCTGGTGAGAGGGCTGAGCCCTTGGAAGGGGGGAGATTACTGGGGCTGAGGTAGAATGTTGGTTTTTTCACCCCCTTCTGGGAACCAGGAAGTAGGCTTCACTAGCAGTGACCCAGGTGGGGGAAGGGCACAGGCTCATCAGAGCTAAAAACCACAGCACACAAAGTTTTGCTTTCTGGTTAATTAGCAAGTTAGCCTGGGGTTATCTACAAACCAGGGAACAGGCTACGCAAGTGAAGAAACTGCCCTCCTAAATCATACCACCTGGGACCCTGTGAAGGTTTGGGACACTGCAGCCTCAAAACAGGTGCCCCACTTTAAGGAGTTAAAAGACAAGTAAAAGACAGGCAATATGAGCAGACAGAGAAGGTGAGGACCATAGAAAGTTTCTTCAGTAACAAGGAAGATCGAGATGCACCCTCAGAAGAGGATAGCAGCATCAGGGCTCCTACATCCAAAGCTTCCAAGAAAAATATGAATTGGTCTCAGGCCACAGAGGTGCTCAAAAAGGACTTTGAAGATAAAGTAAGAGAGGTAGAGGAAAAAATGGAAAGGGAAATGAGGGTGATGCAGGAAAAACATGAGGAAAAAAGTCAACAGCTTGAAAAGCCAAATGGAAAAGGAGATAGAAAAGCTCTCTAATGAAAATAATTGCCCAGGAATTAGAATTGAATAAATAGAAGCCAGTGACTTTATAAGAAACCAAGACACAATAAAGCAAATCCAAATCAACAACAACAAAAAATAGGGCAATGTGGAATAGTTTCCTGGAAAAACTGCTGACCTAGCAAATAGATACAGGAGTGATAATTTGAAAATTATTGGACTACCTGAAAACCATGATCAAGGAAAGAGCTTAGGAATCATCTTCCAAGGTATTCTCAGGGAAAATTGCCCTAATATTCTAGAATCAGAAGATAAAATAGAAATTGAAAGAATCCGATAATCACTTCCAGAAAGTGTTTCCCAAAAGTAAAACTCCAGGAATGTTATAGCCAAATTCCAGAGCTCTCAGGTCAAGGAGAAAATATTGCAAGCTGCAAAAAGAAAGAATTCAAGTACTGTGGAGCCCCAATCAGGATAGCAAAAGATCTAGCAGCTTCTACATTAAAGGACAGGAGGGCATGGAATATGATATTCCAGAGGGCAAAGGAATTGGAATTACAACCAAGAATCACCTATCCAGCAAAACTGTGTGTAATCTTTCAGAGGCAAAAATGGGACTTCAATGAAAAAGAGGACTTTCAAGTATTTGTGATGAAAAGACCTGAACTGAATGGAAAATTTTACTTTCATATACAAGACCCTAGAAAACCATAAAAAGTTGGAGTTAGGTGACATGCCTGTGGTTAAGTAGTGGGTGAGTATCTTGTGTCTGAGGCCAGATTGGGGCTCAAGTCCTCCTGGGTCCAGGGTGAGTCCTTTGTCCACTATGTCACCTAGCTGCCCCATGATGACATCTTTAGGTAGAATTGAGGGTGAGAGGAATGCACTGGGGGACGGTGAAGGGGAGAGGTAGAATGTGGTGAAATCCCACATGAAACAAAGAAGAAAGGGCCTATGGAGTTGGGGGAGAAAATAGGGGATGAGCAGGGTAGTGAATGAGCCTTACACTAGATCAGAATAGGCTCAAAGACCTTAATCTCATCAGAGTTGGCTCAGGGAGGGAATAACATACACAGTCAATTGAGTCGAGTAATCTATCTAACCCTGCAGGAAAGTAGGAGGGGAAAGGGATAAGGAGGAGGTGTAAAAGAAGGGAGGTTAGATTTGGGGAGGGGTCAGTCAGAAGTAAATCCCTTTTGTGGAGGGATAGGGTGAAAGAAGATATAAAATAGAGTAAATATGATGGGGAAGGGAATAGGATGGAGGGAAACAGTTAACAATAGTAATTATGGAAAAGAGAAAAGCAGAAAAAATTGTACAAAAATATTTATAGCAACTCTTTGTGGAGGCTAAGATTGGAAATCAAAGGAATGTCCATCAATTGGGGAATGACTGAAGAAGCTGTGGTGTATGATTGTAATGGAATATTATTGTGCTATAAGAAATGACAAACAGGGGCAGCTAGGTGGCACAGTGGATAAAGCACTGGCCCTGGATTCAGGAGGACCTGAGTTCAAAGCCGGCCTCAGACACTTACAACTTACTAGCTGTGTGACCCTGGGCAAGTCACTTAACACCCATTGCCTCTCAAAAAAAAAACCACAACACACACACAAAAAAAAACCCCAAGAAATGACAAACAGAATGATTTCAGAAAAACCTGGAAAGACTCATATGAACTGATGTATAGTGAAGTGAGCAGAACTGGGAGGACATTGTTCGCAGTGACCACAGTATTGTTCTATGAGCAATTTTGAATGACTTAACTACTCTCAGCAATGCAATGATCCAAGGCAATTCCAAAGGACTACTGATGAGGCATACTATCCACTCCCAGAGAAAGAACTGATATTGGTTGAACACAGACTAAAAAAAAGAAAAAAAAAAGAGCACTTGTGGATTGTACATATATAAACCTATATCAAATTGGTTGCTGTCTTGTGGAGGGGGTAGGAAAGGGAGAGAGAGAGAAAAATTTGGAACTCTAAATCTTATGAAAATGAATGTTGAAAACTACCCTTACATGTAATTGGGAAAAAATATATTTTTTTAAAAAGTACACAAAAACTTTTGTGAAGATGATTACACTCACATTAAGGGCATCGGAATGGGGTGTACATTTGTGGACCACAGTAAATCCAGTACAACTAAAAGACAATCAGCTCTTGCTGCAAGAGAAATCAGCAGGTATCATATCCAAATAGCAGCCTTGAATGAAACAAGGCTGGCAAATGACGGCCATCTTATAGAAGTTAGCACTAGATACATGTTTTTTGAAGTGGCTACACTGAAGGGGAACTCCATGAAGCTGGCATAGGTTTGCAATCAAAATTAATCTAGTTTCCAAGCATGGATGCCTACCAAAAGGAGTGAACAATAGGTTCATGACAATTCAATTGGCACTTGCAGGAAAGTGCCATGCCACCATCACCAGTGTGTATACTCCCACCATGACAAACTCTGATGACATTAAAGAAAAATCTTATGAAGTCCTGGAGACCCTCATAATTAATGTGCCAAAAGAGGACAGAAATAATTCTGGGTGACTTTAATGCAAGAGCAGGGACAGACTATCAGATATGGCAGGGGAGTCCTTGGGAGGAATTGAGTCAAAAAGAGGACTAGCAGTGGCCACTCAGTACTGGAAGACCTATCCATCTCCTGACATAAATTATGAACAGTGTCTTTCCATTTACCTAAATGCAAAAAAACTTCATGGATACACCCTCACAGCAAGCATCAGCACTTAATAGACTATGCAATTATAAGATGTATAGGGGGCTAAAATTCTAGCTATACTATCTAAAATTTAATGAGTGGTCGCTAATAAAATATAAACTTTAGCAAGAGTATTTAAGTGTTTAAGTATTATTAAAGAGCATTAGAATCAGAGAGAAAGGTAAAATCTAACTATTTCTAAGAGACCCCATCATCCAACCCACCATGGAGAGGTCAGGAACCAAAAAAAGAGAACCCCTCCGCCAGCATCTGCTTCCTACTTCATCTCCTCCTCCCAGAAATTGGAGACTCCTCAAGTTGATTGGCTGGTAGCCTTGATAGAGAGTACCCATGAACAAACATTACTTCCTGACTCCAAGGACCTTGACTGCATGGCTTGCCCTCAGAGGCCTTCTCCTCATGGTGGAGCTGTTCTACAGTAAGTCTCCAGCAGGTGACATCATTCCAGTTGTTACAAAGGAGAAGAGACAGGATGTAAGAGTAAAGAAGGTAGTGTGTGTTGCAGAGTGTGGACTTAGCATAAACATCCTCTCCAAGGTACGTACTGGCATTCAAAAAGAGCTGTCTTCCCAAGAAAAGATGACTACCAAAAGACTTAATGTCAACAGATTAGAGCACTTCTTCAAATGATAATGGTCCCTTGCTAATAGAGGAAAAGCTGAGTCTACACATGATTGGAAACAGTGGAGCAGGAAAGGAGTGGGCAACTTTCAGAGATTTGGTGTACAGTACTGAATTTATTCATTTGTGTCACAATACTCACAAACATCAATATTGGTTTGACAAAAATGATGGGGAAATTCAGAAGCTGCTAAGTGAAAAACAAGAACTCCACTGGGTCTACCATCAAGATAGTTTATCTGTCTCTAAGAAGACTACATTTATATACTCTTTTACCTAGTAATACTACTATGAGGTTGGTATCCAAAAAGAGATTTTTTTTAAAAGTTGATTTTGAAATAGGGGAGATACCCATCAATTGGGGAATGGCCAAACAAATTGTGGGATAAGATTATGATGGAATACTATTGTGCTATAAGAAATGATGAGCAGCTTGCTATCAGAAAAACCTGGAAAGAAATACATGAGCTGATGCAAAGTGAAATATACTGTATACAAGATAACAGCAATATTGTAAGATGATCTCTTGTGAATGACTTAGTTATTTTCAGCAATTCAGTGATCCAAGAAAACTCTGAAGGACTTATGAAAAATGCAACCCATCTACAGAGAAAGAACTGATGGTATTTGAATACAAATTGAAGCATATTTTTTGTTAGTTCCTTTTTCTAAAGTATTTTGTCTGTTTTCTTTTACAACCTGAATAATGTGGAAATATTTTGCATGACTACACATGTATAACTTATAGTGAATTTCTTGAGTTCTTAAGGGGGGATGGGAAGGGAGGGAGGAAGATAATTTGGAACACAAAGTTTTAAAAATTGATGTTAAAACTTGTTTTTACATGTAATTTGAGAAAAAATAAGATTTATATAAGCCCCCCCACACACAAATAGAAGACTATATTTAATTCTGGCAAAAGTGAAGTGCAAGTGAAGCTTAGAGATGTATAGGATTCTTGGCTCCATAAGAAGGCAGATGAAATTCAGCTTTACACTGATAATTACAATACAAAGAACTTTTATGCTTCCCTGAAGTCTATTTAAGGGCCAAAAACCTTAAATTCTGCCATGAGTGGTGGAGGGAACAAGACACTGGAGCACTGTGCAGCGGATTCTCTTTGAAAATTGCTGATTTCTGGGTGGTGGTGAGTTGTGGATTGTATCTTTTTCCTTCTCCTATTCCCTTTTTCTTTATCCCTAGTTCTATTAACCTTATTTGTGTTTTAAAATTTGTTCCCATTAATTTCCCATTAATAAACCCTGTTTTGTTTTTTAAAAGAGGCTGTTAATCTCCTTTCTTACCCCACTATTATGGTGAGCCACCTAATTAACAATCCCCATATTAAATTTGGCCCTTACAGTTGGGCCAAACTACTCAGTGTTGATGGAGCTATATTGATTAGTGATAAGATTATGATCCTGGGGGGATGGGCTGAATACTTCTATAGTTTTCTCAAAAGGCTGTCATCAATCAATGCTGAAGCCATTGAGCATATACCTCAGGTTGAAATCAATACCTCTCTAGCCCAAATTCCAACAGAAGAAGTTTTTAATGCCATTAGGTTCTTCTAATGTGGCAAAGCACCTGGTGCTGATTCTATTCAAGCTGAGATTTATATGGTGGGGGTCCACTGCTCATACAAAAGCAGACATGAATTTTCTGGGTTATAAGGCAAAAGCCAGTTATCCCCCAGGAATTCAGGGAAGCTTCTATTGCCCATCTCTATAAAAGAAAGGGAAATAGTTTGTCTTGTGACAATCACAGGGGGATATCTCTCTCTTACTCATTGCTGGCAATATTTTTGCCAGAGTTCTCTTTAATAGAATTATCCTTCACCTGGAAGATGGTCATCTACCCAAGAGCCAGTGTGCCTGAAGAAATGGCTAAGGAATGACTGATTTGGTCATTGATCAACAACTCCAGGAAAAATGCCAAGAGCAAAACAGAGGTCTATATACATTTGTTGATCCCACCAAGGCCTTTGATCCTGTCAATCATGGGAGCTTATAGAAAATTATGACAAAATTTGATTGCCTACAGAAATTCATCAATATTGTACATAATTTTCATGATGGCATGCTTGCTCTGGCTCTGGATAAAGGATAAAGGATGATGCAGTCATGCTTTCCCATTCACCAATGTAGTGAAACAGGGTTGTGTGCTTGCTTCCTTTCTTTTTAGCATGATGCTTTCTGCAGTGTTGAACACCTTCAACAAGGATGAAAATGAACTCAAGGTCAGCTACCACACCAACAGTGTTTTTAATATATTTAAATATTTAATTTGAAAAGTATATTTAATTTTAATTTTATTTAATTTTAATTTATATTTAATTTGAAAAGACTACAGTGCAAGACTAAAGTGAAGGGAGAGTTGGTGCATGACTTTTTGTTCACAGATAATGGTGCACTCAAGGAGAGCCTCTGAGATTGAGATGCAGCAAAGTATGGATCAATTCTTTGCTGCTTATGTTAATTCTCATCCAACAACCCCAATAAAACAAAGGTTCTTCAGCAACTAGCAATATATCATCCTTACATGAAACCATCAGTGATAGCAAATGGAATGTTGAATGTTGAATGCTTTGTATAAAGTTCACTTACCTTGGCAATATACTTTTCAAGGATGTACACAGAGATGATGGGGTTGACACGTGCATTGGCAGAGCTAGCTTAAGTATTTGGGAAGCTCCAATGGAAAGTGTGGGAAAGAAAGGATATTAGACCGCCTACCAAACTGAAGGTCTATGGAGCTGTTGTGCTGACCTCATTATTGTATGCCTATGAAATGAGGACAGAATACCAATGCTAGGGAACTGAATCACTTCCATTTGAACTGTCTTAGAAAGATTCTGAAGATCATGTGGCAAAATAAGGTACCAGACACTGAGGTCCTTTCTTGAGCTAAACTGCCAAGCATTCAAACTCCATTGCAGAATGCAAAACTCTGTTGGGCTGGACACATTTTTGGAATGCTAAAAGTACAGAGCCAAAAGACATGATGTTTCAATAACTTTTTGAAAATTATTTTTATTTATTTTTCGCCATTTATGAGTTTTGATTTTTCACACATAATATAAATTCTTTCATATATATATAATGCATATATATATATATATACATACATGTGTATATATACATATACTGTATTTGATGCTATGGTATTATAAATAAAAAATAAAGGAATTATTAAATATTGAAACCCCTTCATAACTTTTGGCCCACTTAGTACATTTCCCTAAAACACTATTTTAGAGAGAACTCACACAAGGCAACTGCTCACATGGAGGTTAGAAGAAGCAATACAAGGACACTTTCAAGGTCTCTGAAGAACTTTGAAATCAATTATGAGACATAGGAGATACTTGCATAGGGCCATTCAGCATGGCATACCCACATCAAAGAAGCCACTGTATTCTATGAGCAAAGCAGAATTGCAGAAGCTCAAATGAAACATGAAGTGCACATATTTAGAGATATCTCCACTCCATATGTTCATATGGACTATTTGTGCCCAGCCTTTGGTAGAGCCTCCCCAATTTCATATTGGTCTGATCAGCTACAGACACATTGTACCTTGATACCAACATGGTGATGTCATTTTAGTCTTCTTAAAGAATGAAGGACAACAACCAACTAACCAATATGGAAATAGGTTTTGCATGATTGTACATGTATAACTTATATCAAACTACTGACTGTCTGAGGGAGAAAGGAAGTGAGGTCAGGAGGGAGAACATTTGGAACTCGAAATAATTCTAAAATCATTGTTAAAAATTGTCTTTATGTATAACTGGAAAAATACTACTAAAAATAAAAGGAACACAACACATCAGACCAATTTAAATACCGGAGAGAATTCTTGTTCTCCCTATTATGTTCACCTAGGAAAAGAAAACTATAAGAAGGAAAGGAAAAACAGTTCGTTTTTATGTTATTAAGAAGAGTACTAGGTGTGAAACCCTCAGACTATAAATATAAGAAGCTAGAGGAAGACCAATTTATCTAAAAACGTTCAAAACAGCATCACTGGAGGACATACTAAACTTATGGCTTGGGACAAGAAGGAGGTCAGAAGATATTTTGGGCATGCAACATGACAATTTCCTGGATACTGCTCCATAAATGTGAGGACATGCTGGCTTCAGCAGCCACACTTCCCAAATCTACTTTCTAATCCCTCCAGGGAACTGATTGTAGCTAAAGTTCACTTTATAGATTTGCTCTACAATATACTCTCAATAAATGTCACTCTGTACTCAGGACACCAAAATAAAATTAAAGCATCCCCTCTGTAATGTATTTTCTGAATCTGGCAGACTAGCGTCTCCCATGATATTCAACACTATCTTGTGACTATAATTATAGCTATATTCAATAGAAAAAGGTAAAAGTTCTTCAAAAGTCAGAAATGCATTTCAAAAACATTTCTCATTTTTAAATATTTTTTAGCAAAAACAATATTAGGAAGGGGGAAAAGGAAATAGAATTTCAAGTAGTGATTAAAAAAGATATAAAATACTGAGGTTTTGTTGTGGATTTAATGAACTCTTTATTAGAAATCATCATAGTCAAGAGCTGGAAGGGCTCATAGATATCATAGTGCATCCATATGTTGGAATTTCTTCAACCACTTGTCTTCCTTCTCTGTAGCAGAAGTATTTAAGTACCACGGTGGACAGAGTACTGGATTTCAAGTTGGAAAGACGTGAGTTCAAATCTGCCATCAGAAAGTTACTTAGCTGTTCAACCCTTGGGAAGACATTTAAGTTATTAAATAATTATTTATTATTTATTATTAAGTTGTCCTAGTTTCCTCATTTATAAAATGTTGATAGTAAAAGAACCTATCTTCTAGATTTCTTGTGAGGCCAAAATAAGCTACTATTTGTAAAGTATTTTTGTAAACCTCAAAGTATTATGCAAATACTAATTATTATTAAATTGTAACTATAAAAAGTCATGTAATGAGGGAGACCATCATATTTTGACTTTGAGTCTGTATGTAGTAAGTGAAGTAGTAAAAAAAAAAAAAAGAAAGGTCCAAGAATTTGAAATCTGCAAGAGGAGCCAGACCTAACCAAGTATGCATAGAAGATAGCCATATTGGAGGTAACCATTTTAAAAGAATTTAAGGATTGATTCTTCATATTTCTTGAAAAGAGGAAGACTTCAAAAGAATGGGGGGATATGAATGGTCTTTGTCCAATACGAATAATTTTGATGGTTTGGGGAAGTTGAGGGGGTGTTTAGACTTGGGGTTTCATTGATGAACATAATTCTCAGAAAGGTAATGCTCTTTATCAATGGAATTTGGCACTTGTTCCCTAAGAAGTTACCCAGAACACAGAGAAATTAAGTAATTTTTTTTCATGATCTTCTATACAATATGCATGAACAACTTTGAGGTTCACTATTTGTTATTCAACACTCCTTTCCATATAGTGCTTTAAGGTTTTTAAAGTTTAATGGATTTTATTTTTGCAACAACACTTTGAGGTGTTATACTCCAGATATCCTTATTTCCATTTTAAAGATGAGGAAGTTGAGCCTGAGAAAGAAAAAAAAAAAAACTTGACCCGGGTCACACAGGTAGCATGTGTCTGAAACAGAACAATGATCAAAATGAGTTTGAATTCTTTGTACTATGCTGTACTATCTACCATCTTCCCCAAAAATGGCAAACAAAAAGACATGAGCAGTTATTCTGAGGATTTGTGTCCCAAAATTCTTCATGAAGATGGTCTATGTAGGCATTGAAGACATAAGCAGAGAAGAATAAGGCTTTTATTGAAGATTTTCTACAATAGACTATATATCACAACTGTCAGATGTGTGCAAAGCAAAAGTATTGATACTGCATATTGATTTTTAAGAAAGGATTTGACTTGGTAAAGCCATGAAAAACTTTTTTATGAACATGGTGGCTCCCATGTACATTTGCAAACTACACAGGACTTCACAACAGATATGACCACAGAGATGGCTGTGATGAAAGGAGTATCAATTGACAAAGGGAGGAGTTAAACAGGGAGATGTGTGTTTTCCCAAAGGTGTTTGGGAATGTCACTGATTATATGCTACGTGAGTTCCAAATAAAAGAATTCTCTGCAGATCCCAAGGCTTTCTAAATGCTCCCATTCAAAAATGATATTGCTCTGATTGAAATGAGACCCTACAGAAAACCGTCTCAGGAAATTTAGAAGTGGGAAAGGAATTCGAGAAAACGAAAACAAACCACATATTGTCCAATTCATTTCAATGCATTCAAGATATATTAAGGACCAACTATATGCAAAGTATTATGCTAAATGCAAAGTATTCAAGGAAGGAAAATGACATGGTCACTTCCCCCTAGGAGTTTATTGTCTATTGCAGGAGATAAGTGCATAGAAATAAACATGATATAGAATAGATTGTAAGAAGAATAGAGGAGGAATCTAGACAAAGTTCTATAAGAAATAGAAGAAAGTTTTAGTAAACATTTTTTTACAATGGACCTATTATAATGGCAAAGTTGATAGTGAAAGGTCCTCGATGCTAAAGACTGACTCTTTAACAATATAGCATCCTGGTGATACTATCTGGCTGCAGATCCTGGACCACCACTGTCTCAAAACAATTACAAACTCAAAAGGTGATGCAAAAATACATGGTAACTACACTAAGTATGTAGACATGTCCAGTGGGGGAAAATAAATGGATCTGGAAACATCAATGAGGGGATATATGGTGACAAAGCAGATGGCTAATCAAGGATCAAGAAGAAGAGAACAGGGGCAGCTAGGTGGTGCACTGGCCCTAGAGTCAGAGGGACCTGAGTTAAAATCCAGCCTCAGACACTTGACACTTACTAGCTGTGTGACCTTGGGCAAGTCACTTAACCCTCATTGTCCAAACAAAAAAAACAAACCAAAAAAAATAATAAGAGAACAGAAAGACAACATGAGTGAATATATTAATATCTTTGAGACCCAAAAAGGATAAGAAGAAGACTTCTAAAACACTGAAGAAATTTTAGTTGGAGGATTTATTAAAACATACATACGCAAACTCACCATGCAGACATATACATGGAAAAGAGTTGCACAAAATGAGAAGCAATACTCTGATTTATTAATGAAATTGTGAGATTGTAGGTAATAATTATGCTGTTAAGAATAACTACAGAAGATGGTGGAGGAAAAGCTCTCAGAACTCACAACAAAATCAATCCAAAAAACATTCAAATAATGCCATGGAACAAGTCCTGGAGCAGCAAATCCCACAGAAGAATGGGCTGACAATTTTGTAGCCAAAGACGGCTTAGAAGGTCAGCAGGAGGGGGCTACTGTGCTGAGACAGGAGTGGAGCTCAACCCCACAGTCACACCAACACAGATCCAGTCCCAGGCAAGCCTGACCAGAGAAAGAGACTCCCAGAGCTTCTGAATCAGCTGCAACACCAGTGTTGTCTAGAACTAAGCTCATGGTCTGGTGAGAGGGCTGAGCCCTTGGCAGGGGTGGGGGGGGGAGATTACAGGGGTTTCTTCTGGTGCTGAGGTAGAATGTTGGTTTTTCACCCCTTCTGGGAACCAGGAAGTAGGCTTCACTAGCAGTGACCCAGGTGGGGGAAGGGCACAGGCTCATCAGAGCTAAAAACCACAGCACACAAAGTTTTGCTTTCTGGTTAATTAGCAAGTTAGCCTGGGGTTATCTACAAACCAGGGAACAGGCTACGCAAGTGAAGAAACTGCCCTCCTTAAATCATACCACCTGGGACCCTGTGAAGGTTGGGACACTGCAGCCTCAAAACAGTGCCCCACTTTAAGGAGTTAAAAGACAAGCAAAATACAGGCAATATGAGCAGACAGAGAAAGGTGAGGACCATAGAAAGTTTCTTCAGTAACAAGGAAGATCGAGGTACATCCTCAGAAGAGGATAGCAGCATCAGGGCTCCTACATCCAAAGCTTCCAAGAAAAATATGACTTGGTCTCAGGCCATAGAGGCAGTCTAAAAGGAATTTAAAGACAAAGTAAGAGAGGTAGAGGAAAAAATAGAAATAGAAATGAGAATGAAGCATAAAAGTCATGAAAAAAAGTCAATAGCTTAAAAAGTCAAATTGGCCTAATGGAAAAGGAGGTACAAAAGCTCTCTGAAGAAAATCATTACTTAAAAATTAGGATTGAGCAAAGAGAAACTAATGACTTTATGAGAAATCAAGACACAATAAAGCAAATCCAAATAAAAAAAGAGGGCAATGTGAAATATCTCCTTGGAAAAACAGCTGACCTAGAAAATAGATAAAGAAGAGATAATTTGAAAATTTTTGGACTACCTGAAAACCATGATCAAGGAAAGAGCTTAGACATCATCTTCTAAGAAAGTGTCAGGGAAAACTGCCTTGATATTCTAGAAGCATAAGGTAAAATAAAATTGAAAGAATTCACCGATCATCTCCTGAAAGAGATCCCAAATGGAAAACTCTCAGGAATATTACAGCCAAATTCCAGAGCTCCCGGGTCAAGTAGAAAATATTACAAGTTGCCAAAAAGAAAGAATTCAAGTACTATGGAGCCCCAGTCAGGATAGCAAAAGACCTAGAAGCTTCTACATTAAAGGATAGGTGGGCATGGAATAGGATATTCCAGAGGGCAAGGGAATTGGTATTACAAGCAAGAATCATCTATTCAGCAAAATTGAGTATAATATTTCAGGGAAAAAATGGAACTTCAATGAAAAAGAGGACTTTCAAGTATTTGCAAGGAAAAGACTAGAAAGAATAGAAAAATTTTACTTTCAAATACAAGACCCTTGAGAAGCATAAAAAGGTCAACAGGAAAAAGAAATTGAGAGGGATGTTAAAAGGTTCAACTGTTTACATTCCTACATGGGAAGATGATATATCTAACTCATAAGAAGTTTCTCAGTATTAGGGCAGTTGCTAGAAATAAGAGGGCACAGGTGGGAATTGATTATGAAGGGATAATAACTGTAAAGCATTTATTTTTTGTTTATATTTTTTTGTGGGGTGGTTGGGGTTGGGTGACATTCCTGGTGTCCTGCAGTGGGTGAGTGTCTTCTTTCTGAGGCTAGATTGGGGCTCAAGTCCTCCTGGGTCCAGGGTGGATGTTTTTTCCACTGTGTCACCTAGCTGCCCCATGATGACATCTTTAGGGTAAAATTGAGGGGTGAGAGGAATGCACTGGGGGATGGGGAAGGGGAGAGGTAGAATGTGGTGAAATCCCACATGAAACAAAGAAGAAAGGGCCTATGGAGTTGGGGGAGAGATAGGGGATGAGCAGGGTAGTGAATGAGCCTTATACTTTTCAGAATAGGCTCAAAGACCTTAATTTCATCAGAGTTGGCTCAGGGAGGGAATAACATGCACAGTCAATTGGGTCTAGTAATCCATCTAACCCTGCAGGAAAGTAGGAGGGTGGTGTAAAAGAAGGAAGGTTAGATTGGGGGAGGGGGCAGTCAGAAGTAAATCCCTTTTCAGGAGGTATAGGGTAAAAGAAGATAGAAAATAGAGTATATATCATGGGGAAGGGAATAGGATGGAGGGAAACAGTTAACAATAGTAATTGTGGAAAAAGGGGGAAATTGTACAAAAAAATATTTATAGCAACTCTTTGTGGTGGCTAAGAATTGGAAATCAAAGGAATGTCCATCAATTGGGGAATGACTGAAGAAGCTGTGGTATGTGATTGTAATGGAATATTATTGTGCTATGAGAAATGATAAGCAGGATGATTTAAGAAAAACCTGGAAAGACACATATGAACTGATACATGGTGAAATGAGCAAAACCAGGAGAACATTGTGCACAGTGACAGCATTAGTGTTCTATGAGCAATTTTGAGTGACTTAACTACTCTCAGTAATGCAATGTTCCAAGAGAATCCCAAAGGACTACTGATGAGGCATACTATCCACTCCCAGAGAAAGAACTGATATTGATCAAACTCAGACTGAACCATGTTATTTTGTGCTTTCACTTTTTTTACTTGAGTCTTTTTATGTAAAATGACTAATATAGTAATGTTTTACATAATTGCACATGTATAACCTATACTTATTGTTTGCAACCTTGGGGAGGGGTAAGGGGAGGGCGAGATAGAAAAAAGTGAAAAAAAAAGAAAAAAATAAAGAATAATAACAATTGATATTTATATAGCTCTTTAACACTTACAAAGTATTTTTGCAAGCCATTCATATATTTTCATCCTATACAACTCTTGCTCATGTCCTCCTACAAATCTTTCAAAGTGGAGGAGAGGGTCTATCAAATGTTTCAGAGGCTTTCTTTCTTCTATTTTGAGATTGCATTAGTACCAATGGAGTATATAGACTATCCACTAGTTATCTTTTCCTCATATTACATGACCAGATTCCTACAACATATAGGGGATACATTAACCAGTGTTTGACTCTATGCAGCTTAATGGAAATACATCAAATGACCGTTTAATTTACACAATGTTTGCTATAACTGCCCAAAAATAAAGGGAAGAAAAATAATGAACAGGTCAGGTAAAAAGGGGAAAAAAGGAATAATCAATTCAGATAGTTCATGCAATTCTACTCACCATTTGTCTGAATGAGGATTTGGCTCAGAGTGTGTATTAGATATGAAATGAGAATCTACTGCCACCTTCAATTCATTGATCTCAGCTCCTATATAAATCTGATTATGTGAGCATCTCAACTCTGTTTTCTCAAACTTACAGACAGTAGTTTGTTAAGTGAGAATGACTGGTAGAGGTAATGAGAGGGACAGACTGAATTGACTTCTCTAAAATTCCTGCTCGACTACAATGTTCCTGTTGCAATGTCTCTTCCTCATGTCTCTTCTTTCCTTGGGATGAAGTAAAAATATAGAAAGCATTGTGATTATGTTGACATTTATGTGTATAGACCTTGTAAGAGTATTTTCCCCTAATCATTAAGGTATTCTTTTCCGGCTAGCAAACTCTTTACCACTTTTATTTTATTCTCTTTGAGTAGAATTCCTTGTTCCTTCCTGTATATTGACTGATGGATTAGCTGGATACAATAAAAACAAAATTAATATTTGAGTTTTATTTGTTTTTTTTTCCTCATAGAAATCAGCTCAAACTGATCTGCTCTCTGAAAGAGACTCCCTTTATTTAAAGACTATAGCCCCTTTCCAGTTACAACTGTTCAAAGATAATGCATTGCTGTTTTGGGGTTATTTAAGAGATTTCCATGGGTATTTTTGACTATTCAGTATGTGATCTTCATTTTAAAAACTTATCCCCATTTTTCAAACTGTAAGATGCAAATCCACTAGTGTAAGGTATAGAGGCAATCAATTAAATACTCAATTGTTGTTGTTCAGTTGTATTTCTGTTGTGTCTGACTTTTCATGACCCAACTCAAGGTTTTCTTGACAAACATACTAGACTTGTTTGCCATTTCCTTCTCCAGCTCATTTTACAGATGTAGAAAATGAGGCAAACATTGTTAAGTAACCTGCCCAGGGTCACACAATTGGTAAATGTCTGAGGTCAGTTTTGAACTCAGGAATTTGAATCTTCTGGACTCCAGGCCCAGTACTCTAGTCACTGTACCACCTGGCTACAAGTGTCAATCACTCTTTAAACCATTTAACTTAAAAAGAAAGAAAAGAAATAGGACAGGAATATTGCAATATCATATGGGTTAGCTGCAAACTGGCCTTTATAATGAGGGAAAGTGTGGTTCAGAGTATATCAGAGTCCAGGCCACGTCAATCAAATGGAAACCAGGAAAATCACCTGATGTCTGGTAGATCTGCCTAAAACATCACCTTCAGATCCTCAGAAAACGGAGTGCATAGTCACTGCTCTCCTCCACTGTTGTAGCTTGGAAATCAATTTTAATGGAAGCCTAATTAAGAGAACATCACAGTAATAAAGCACAGTAGTCACAAGGGCACGAACAAGCAATATTCTGGGCCAACTAAAGAGGAATGAACAGATTTTTCCAGAGACATCAGAGATAATAACAGCAGTTCTGAAACAGCCTGGCTCACAACCTTTAATTCTCAACTCATCTTAGGAGGCACAGCTGACATTGGTATTGAGTACAGTGCATTAAAAAACACAAACAAACAATGAAGGGCAGCATATTGTGCTTTTTCCTATTTGTCTTTTGAGGCCTGATTCACAAACAAATGGAGAATGCCACGGCAAGTCTATTCTCAGAAGCAAACAGCTAAACACTCATGTCTCCTTCAGAAACATTCAGCTACCAAGGACAGTTACTTTGCTGCCTGGCTAGAGAGCAGATGATGTCTTTATATTGAAAAACTGCAAAGTCTGAAAAAAATGCTCTGAATGATGTGAAGTCTGCATGTAGAAGCTGTTTGGAGAATGGGAATTGCTAGGAATAAAGGTGAAAATGTAGAAAAAAGGCTACTTCATCTTTATTGAAAACAATGGCTTGCAGTAGGTGTCTCCATTTATTATTTTCTTCTCTGTGTTCATGCTTGCTTTTCTATTATGTGACAAATGGTAAGATGTATTATTGCTGTTGCTCTTATAATTTTATAGTTATTATTCATTCTCAGCATTTTGTTTGATGGAGTAGGCATTTAATAAATGCTTATTGACTGACTAGAGCTCAGGTTAAAAAAACAATCTTAGGACAAATCAGCATCAAACTTTTTTTAAATGTTTACTATTCAGTGAACATCTTATATTTGAATCAACATATTAGGATACAGGCTCATCATTTATAGATTTGCTGAAAATATTTGATGACAATGATGATGAAGATGTTTATTGGTCTCAACTGGTAATTTTATCAGTTTTGCAACTTCTTTTCTAGCACCTCTTTATCCTCCAAGAGACTATAAGCTCCCTGAGGTCAGAGACTGTCTTTGTATCTCTAGCACTTAGCACAGTTCCTGGTAAATAGTATTTGATTAATATTTGCTGATTCCTTCACTAATGCAAATCAGCAATTCCTATGCTAATTAGAGTCTTTGGCAGTTGGCTGGGATATTGAGAAGCTAACTAATATGCCCATGATGACACTATGTTCTGGAGGCAGACTGAAATTCGGGACTTCTCAACTACAAGATACGTCCATTAGCAGCTATGCCACTTGGCTAATCAAGGTTAATTTACATTGTACTGATGGTGTGCATCTATTATGACTTGATCAGAGGATTTTTTGATTGAATGGGATCTTTGAGATCATAGAATTCAACCCCATCTGCTTTATAGATGAGGACACTAAGACCAAGGAATGAAGGAAGTCACCAAAATTATAGAACCATGGGACTTTAGGGTTTCAAGGAACATTACTAGTCACCTAACCCAGTAGGTTATAAAGATTATATCGTAGCTAGTTCAATTTTGTATTCTGGTTTATTACAGACTGCCTGATAAAGGAAATGCTATATCAGTCAGTAAGTCAATCAATCGATAAGTATTTATTAAACACATATCATGAAGCATTGGATACTAGGGGTCTGAAGATAGAAATACAACAGCCCCTTCCATCAGAGGGCCATTGTTCTATCAGAGGAGATTAAATGTACATAAATAGGGATGTATAAGATACATTAGTATCAAGGGGTGGAGATCAGGAAAGGCTTTATGTGGGTAGCAGGTGAATAGTTTTTTGAAGGAAACAGGACTTTTAAAACGCAGTGATGAGGTAGGAATGCACTGCAGAAAAAGGGTACATACAGAAAGACCAAAGATACAAAAGCTGGAGGTGAAGTGTCCTGTAAGAGGAATAATAAGAAGGCTAGTTTGGTTGGATCAGAGAGTATAGGAAGGGGAGAAATATATAATAAGGTTGAAAACATTTTAAAATAAATTAAAGGTTGGAGACAGGTTGTGAATGGCTATAAAACCAAAACGAAGTATCTTATATTTGATTTTAGGGGTGACTGGAGTTTATTGAGTAGGGGAGGGACATGGTCAGATTCACACTTCAGGAAAATCATAATGGCAGTACAAGGGAGAAGAAGGCCCTGACAAGAAATATCACAAGGCTTTTTCCTCTTTTAAGGGTGGTTCTGAGTTTAGCTCTAGGGGAGATTGTGAGTTCAGATAAAAAGTCACTAGAACTGTTTTCAATCTAGGAGAGGCCAAACTGAGGAGTTCAAGTCCATTCAAAGTCTCCTAGAGAGTAGTCCTCAGAGTTATTATTATTTACAGATTTTATTGGGCATCTGAATTTATTGTTGGAAATAGATTCCCTCTGCCATTGCAAAATGGACACTTTCTTTGCAACTTACAGTATTAGAGAATTGCACTAGGCTTTGAGAGGTTCAGTGACTTGCCTAGGGTCACACATGATATATATTTCTATGTCAGTTCTTTTTATGGATGAAGATAGTTTCTTCCTTCATAGGTTCTTTGTAGTTAGTTTGGGTATTTCTAAAAGTCAAGATGAATTATTCAAAGTTGCTCTTAAAATAATATTGCTGGGGCAGCTAAGTGGCATAGTGGATAGAGTACCAGCCCTGGAGTCAGGAGGACCTGAGTTCAAATCCAGCCTCAGACACTCGACACTAGCTGTGTGACCTTCGGCAAGTCACTTCACCCCAATTGCCTCACCAAAAAAATAATAATAACAATAAAAAATAAAATAAAATAATATTGCTGTTACTGTATACAATGTTCTTTGGTTCTGTCTTCATGATATCATGCAGATCTATCCATGTTTTTCTAATATCATCAAACAAATCATTTCTTATAACAAAATAATATTCCATCACAATCATATACCACAATGTGTTGATCCATTCCCCAATTGATGGCCAATCCCCACAATTTCTAGTTCTTTGCTACCATGAAGAGAGCTGCTATAAGCATTTTAGAACATATAGGTCTTTCCCTTTTTCCCCAATCTTTTTTGGAAATAGACTTTGTAGTGGTATTGCTGTGGTGTATTATTACTTTTGTGACTGTATAAAAGATTGACTGGAGAAGGGACAGACTAAAGGAAAAAAGACCAGTTGTGATATTATTATTACAACAATGAAGGCAAGAGGGGAGAGTGCCTGAACTAGAGTAGTGGTCATGTGAGTGGAAAAAGGTGGATTGATACAGATATGTTCTGAATGTAGCATCAACAAGATTTGGCAATTGAGTAGATATAAGGGGTGGGGCAAGGAATGAAGATGTGGGAGTAGAAGATTACTTTAAGGTTGAGAAACTGGAGGACTAGCAATATGGTAGTATTTTCAACAGAAACAAATATAACAGGAACAAGGATGGGTCTCAAGGAGAAAGATGAATCCCATTTGGAAACATTGAAATTGTGAAAGCTCTTTAAAGTTTGCAATGCTTTATATGCATTATTTCACTAGATCTTCACAAAAACTGTGGGAGCTATATTATCTTCATTTTTCACATGGCAAAACTGAGGGTGAGTAGTTAAGTGACTCGCCTAAGGTCACACAGATAGTGTCTGAAGCAGGATTTGAACTCAGGTCTTCCTGTCATCAAGTGCAACACTCTATATACTGTTCTACCTAGCTATCTCAATAGGATATGAAAAAGTGGGATAGGGGATATGTCCAACAGGAAACTGGAAATGATCAGATGCAAGAGAAAGATACGATCTCTCTAATGTAGCTTTGGGAGGCATCTTTACAGAAAGAATAACTGGAACCAAATGAGGTGATGAGGTCACTGAGAGAGTGTGTACAGAGCAAAGAGAACAAAGGATAATCAATATGCTCTGTTCAAACATAGAGGGAAGAAGTATTTTGATGGAAATGACCATTAACAGTGTCCAGCATTTGAAGATATGAAAATTTTGTATTATTTTCCTTAAGCATTTGGCCCTTGAATTCACTGTCCAAGAAATGTGCAATCCTCCAGATTTTAGTCTGTAAGTCACATCCCCGTTCTAATGCCTCACCAGTGGCAATATAGGGAGCTCTATCATAATCAATGATCCAATTTTAGAGCTGGCATTGAATTCCAACTATGAGAAAGCTGCCTGTCACTTTCTGTAAACAGTGGAAAGACTGATATAAGTTCATTTAGCACTGTATAATACTGAGGAACTATTTTAGTCTTCACAGGGAGAAGTAGTTGAAGACTCACCAGGTCATCATTAAAGTCAGGAAAGGCTGTTCATCATTTACATATTTATTTTTCTTTGAGAAAAATTGATTTGAAAAGTTTCACAATGCACTCTGGAGCTAAATTACCCCCAAATAGCTTATTCCAAAAGCATAAGGCTCTCAATGAAATGAAACACACACTGTAATTCCATGTGTGATCTTTAAATTGATAAAACAATTACATGGGTAATTTTTCTGTTGAGAGATTTTCTGTAATAACAAGAAGAGATGGGTGGAGGGGTTGTCTTCTCTTTAGGAAGGACAAATAGGTCAGTCTCTTTTACTAATAGTAATATTTTTTAATGGTTAGATTCCATTCATAGATGCAAAGCAATTAAGTAAATTAAAATGCATCAAGGGAAGTATAGTTGAAGATGTATAATTTTTTTTTTGGGGGGGGCAATGAGGGTTAAGTGATTTGCCCAGGGTCACACAGCTAGTAAGAGACAAGTGTCTGAGGCCGGATTTGAACTCAGGTCCTCCTGAATCCAGAGCCGGTGCTTTATCCACTACACCACCTAGCTGCCCTTCTTAAGATGTATAATTGATAAAGAAAGGGGCATTGAAGGCAGGAAGATCCGAGTTCATGTCTTGGCTCTGACATATATTAGCTGTGTGACCCTGGATAAGTCATTTAACCTTTAGTACCCCCAGGTACCTCTCTAAGACTATAAATTTCAAAGCAATGCCAATTTGAATTATTAGAGAGGTAGAAAAAGTTACCTCAGTAGCATTTCCCTATACCAATTAAGTCACATAGATCTACCTACATATGCGACACCGTATATACACATATATACATGTACACAAATATATTGACATATGTATACCATGTACATATTTCCAGAAAAAAAAAGTGCCTCAATTTTCTAGGTAGTTTAGTTAAAAGTTTTAGTTTGTATTAAGTAGAAACCTGCTTCAAATTTTTATTCACTCTGAGTAAGAAAATATTTCTCTCTTTGAGCTCTCCAAGCATAGCTCATAGTAAACTCAAAAATTAGATCCCCACATGTAAATCATCTTGTTAATTAAAGTTTCAGTTATCTAGTTATATAAGACAAAAGTGGTAGATTTTGGCCTGGATTATAGAATCTTTTTTTAAAAAGAAATCTCAGTAGAATAGTTTTTAAAAAAACTATCAAGAGACTATTTGCTTAGTCTTCTGAACAATATGAAAATTATCAGCTGGTACCTCATCACCTTGTTATGATGAAGGAATAGGGAATGGAACTTGCCCCTTCTTTACTTAGTTCCAGGTAGGACTCAGGAAAGTGGGTCCCAATTAATCAGGTAACTGGAATAAAAAGGTGGCCTTCTGTTGTTGACAGGGCAGGACCTCCTTGATTCCAGACTGATTTACCTCTTGACAGGTTGGGCACCTCTAGTAGCTCTCATACCTGGCACAGAGCTTTAAGTAGTAAAAGTATGAACCTCTAATCCTTGGGAGAATTGAATTTCAGGCAGTGACTGTAGGAAAAAGGAAGATGATTTCAAATGATGTGACTAAACTATTAGCAGCCTCCCTTTCCAGCCTTGTCTTACTTGATTATCCTTCATACACTGAGCTTGCTTGTTACAATCCCTCAAACATGAAAACCCATTTCTGGTTCTGTGTCTTTGGCCTTGTTGCTTATTTTTCATACCCGCGTGCACTCTCTCCTCACCTGCAGTCTTAAGAATCCCTAGTTCCCTTCATGTTCAATTCCAAAGTCAAGTTTCTTTTTTTTATTTTAAATCTTTTTTTAAAATTCAATTTATATAACAAGTATTTCCATAATATTGTGTAATTTTTTTAAAAAATGATGACTGTACATGAAACTACAAATACATTCTATACAACTTTGTTATTCTTTTAAAATATAATGAAATCTTCATGCACATTTGTTTTTTTCTTTTTCTTCCCTCCCCCATTCTAAAGCTAGCTATCATTAGAAACAAATACATATATGTATATATATATACACACATATATGCATATATGTAATGTAAAATCTTTCTAGATATAGTTCTATTTATCAGTTCTTTCTCTAGATGCAAATAGCATCTTCTTTCATAGGTCCTTTGTAGTTAATTTAGGCATTTTTAATAGTCAAAATGACAATCACTCAAAGTTGTTCTTACAACAATATTGCTGTTACTGTATACATTTTCTTGGTTCTCATTTTGCTCTTCATTATTTAATGCAAGTCTAACCATGTTTTTCTAAGATCATCAAGCTCATCATTTCTTATACCATAATAGTAATCCATTACAATTATACATCACAACTTGTTCAACCATTCCCAAACTGATAGGCATTCCCTCAGTTGCCAGTTTTTCCAGTTCTTTGACACCACAAAGAAAGCTGCTATAAATATTTTAGGACATAATGGTTCTTTTCATTTTTTCCTTATTAACTTTTGAAGTAGACCTAGTAGTGGTATTGCTGGACCAAAGGGTATAGGCAGCTTAATAACTCAGGCATAATTCCAGATTGTTCCAAAATGGATCTGTTCAAAATTACTCCAACAATGAATTACTGCTCCAATTTTTCCACATCCCCTCTAACATTTGTCAGTTTCCCCTTCAATCATTTTAGCCAATCTGATACATGTAAAAATCTATCTTAAGGTTGTTTTAATTAGTGTTTCTCTAACCAATAGTGATTTAGAGCATTTTTATATGACTATAAATTGCTTTAATTTATCTAAAAACTGCCCATTCATGTCCTTTGACCATTTATCAATTGGGCAATGACTTGTATTCTTATAGAATTTACACAGTTCTTTATATATTTGAAATATGACAGGTTCACTTTCCACATTTGGTCTTCTACAGGCACTAGTCCCTCCTCCCTCAAAAATACATTGGTCTTATTTGAATATATCTTCAGTATCTTGGTATATGTACATGCTATCTCCCCTGAGCCAATATGAGCTCTATTTTTGGAACCCCAGCACCTAGCACAGTGCCTGGCACATAGAAGATGCCTCACTGAGAGCTGATTAGCAAGTTGTTATCCTAAATGGGTCTAGGATAGATATACATTGTCATTCAGTTCCATCTTCTTTATAAAAATGCATGTGTATCTATTTTCTCACGGTTATTGCCAATAAGTATATTCCCATTTTTCAACTTTGTCCTTGAGGATGTGTCTGATTTTGGGGGGCTATAAATTTCCCTGAAAATCAATGTCCTCCCTAGTCTTCAGTAAATATCTTTTTTTCTATCTCCCATTAGCAAAAGTGTTGTTTATTCTTGGGAGTTCAGCCCACTAAATGTCCTATTGTCATTGGCTAAGAATATTTCAAGTTCCTAGATGAAACGGGGGAAAGCAAGTCATTTATACTGGTTGGTTCTTCCTGTGAAAAGTTGGGATCCTAAAAGAATAGTGAATAAAGATGAAATGAATGAATCAATGAATCAATGAATGAATCAATGTTCCTTGCTAATTTCTACCCTGGAACTTCTAGCAGTTGAATAGGTCCACTCTGATAATATTGGTGACACACTATGGGGGCGGCTAGGTGACACAGTGCATAAAGCACCGGCCCTGGATTCAGGAGTACCCGAGTTCAAATCTGGCCTCAGACACTTGACACTTACTAGCTGTGTGACCCTGGGCAAGTCACTTAACCCCAACTGCCTCACTAAAAAATAAAAAATATATTGGTGGCACTCTTTCTACTTGTGTGGATTCTAAATATTTCCCGCCTTAGTAAATACTGGACTTCCTGAGATGCTCTGGTAATAAAGCCCTGGAATTTAGCTAGGCTCATCCCCAGATGACAGATAGACAATCAACCCTAGGGTTATACTGAAAGTCATTCGAATTTGATGGGATTTATAAGAAATGCCTCTAAGCAGGAAGACCTTTGAGATCCTTGGACCAATTCCACACTGAGATAAGGCATTAGAATAGGTATTTTCACATCGGTAAATAACATAAAATTGAAAAAAAAGTCTAAATTGAATGTAAATGATAATGAAGCTTAGTATAGTGCCTGACACTTTGTAGGTACTTAATAAATGCTTACTAAGTGATTGACTGAATAATTCAGTGAAATTCCCTGGTGGCAATTTTTTTTTTTTTTTTTTTAGGCAATGGGGGTTAAGTGACTTGCCCAGGGTCACACAGCTAGTAAGTGTCAAGTGTCTGAGGCCGGATCTGAACTCAGGTACTCCTGAATCCAGGGCCGGTGCTTTAACCACTGCGCCATCTAGCTGCCCCTTGGTGGCAATTATAATATAGTGGAACCCTGCTATATTGTGGGTACAAAGGGAAAATCAGAACACATTATATAGCCTTGTTGTGTTTGACCCAGAGCAACATATTTATCTCTGTACCTCTGCTATTCTAGATGGGTTGGGGCCAGGGAGGAGGACTGTCAGATTAACATTTAGTATATTAAGTCTTTTCATATGAGACTATGCTTCTTAAAGGGATTAATGGAATTTTGCTTCATTTCACTCCTTGATATTTACATAACAAAGGCATGCCAAGATCTGAGCAGTCCATCAGTGGATTATCAATAAACAGTCAATCCACATAATTCAGCCTCCAAATTATGCTTCTCTCTCAATTGATGATACACTACTGACTGTACTGTATGTATGACTGGATAATTCAGCTCTACTCTTTGGACATATGGTTTTAAAGTCTTAAATTTAGAGAGATGAAAGAGGACCTCGGAGATCTTTAAGTCCAAAATCATTATCTTGCTGCTGAAGAAAAGAGCAAGGTCACATACCTAGTTAACTGCAAAGTTTCAAAGTTTTATGCGAGGGCATCAGAGGCCATGCAAAAGAATCAGTAGCTGTTGAAAAAAATCTCCTCTACAATGTCACTAATAAGTGGTCATTCAACCTTCTCTTGAAGATTTGTAGGGAGTGGAAAACCATTTCCTCCTGGGGTAGTTCATTCCATTTTCAGATATATATAAACTTATTATGATGTCTCTCCTTAGATATGGCCGAAATGTGTCTGTCTGCAGCTGTCATCCATTAGTCCTAACTTCTTCCTTCTGGGACTAAACAGAAGAAGCTTCTTCTACATGGTAGCCCTTCCAATACTTGAAGACAACTATCATCTCCTCCCCCACTGAAATATTTTCTTCTTTCAACTTAAATATCTTCTCTTACTTCTGTGTGGAAAATGGATTGGAGTAAGGAGTGATTTGGTGAAGGGAGAACAATTAGTATGTTGTTGGAATAATCTAGGCAACAAGCAATGAGTACTATGGTGTCTTTTCCCTCTTTCTACATCTCCAGTACTTAACAGAGTGTTTATCACATAGTAGGCACTTAATATTCATTCATTGATTCATTGATAGTTAAGGTAAAAAGAGTTCTGTGAGTAGAGAGAAGGGTGTTGAATGCAATAGATGGTGGTGCTTATCTTTGTGTTAGGTATTTTACAAATGTCTCATTCCTTATTTTGAGGGAAAGACAATTTGTTCTTTTTTTGAACAAGTCAAGTTTGCTTTATTTCTGGGATATGCCCTCATCTGCTCTCCCTGTGATGTGGCAATGAAGCTCATAAGAAAGACTGGGGCTAGATCCAAAAATCTGTGGGTAATCTTCATAGAAATAGTAATTAAACCAAAAGAGGTGATGAGGTCACAAGAGTGTGGAGAGAAGTGGTCCCAGAACAAGAGACCTGGGGAACATTCATATTTAGAAGGGTGTAGTATGAATGGTGAATCCAAAATTGAAAGTGAGGACTGATTAGACAGAAGGGGAACTAGGAGAAAATGGTGTCATGAAAATTCAGTGAAAAGAATATTTAGGAAAAGAGGGTGGTCAGCTATGTCAAATGCAGCAGAGAAGTGAAAAAGAATTAATACTAATAAAAGAATATCAAATTTCACAATTAAGCAATGGCAAATTTAGAGGTAATAGCTTCAGATGAGAGATAAAATTAGAAGCCCGATTGAGTGAAATCTGGGAAGGAGGGGCAATAAGAGTAAAATGACCCAGCAACTGTGACTAGGGAGAAGAGAATAAGGTCTATTCCCTTCTACTTTTTATTTGTCCTCAGTCTCCAAGTGATCTTAGTTCTTACTGTACTCTCCCTTAATCTTTTGGTTTTTGGTGAGGCAATTGGGGTTAAGTGACTTGCCCAGGGTCACACAGCTAGTAAGTGTCAAGTTTCTGAGACCAGATTTGAACTCAGGTCCTCCTGAATCCAGGGCTGATCCTCTATCCACTGTGCCACCTAGCTGCCCCACTCTCCCTTAATCTTGAGGTAGTGATGCTTCCCCCTTCTGGTTGTTCATACATGTAATTCAGGAGGCACCCTAAGTCTCTGCCTCTCTCTGTGTTTGTCTCTGTCTCTGTCTCTCATTCACTCACTCATTCACTCATTCTTCAAAGTCTGCAAACTCTAGACAAAATCCTTCAAAAGTCAAAAAGCAAAAAACAAAAACAGAAGCCTCGGGATTCTGGGAAATTCATATCAGCAAATATTTATTTCCTTACTCTAGTGTCTAGGTTCTATGTTCCCTTTATGCCTATCTCCCAGGAGATCTTAGACAGCTAATATATCAACTGCTCCTCATATGACATGCCTGTCATTCTTTGGGAGCACTTCTAAAGTCCCAAAATGTGCTGCCCAGAACTAGAATATGATGCTCCAGATTTTCCCTAACGGGAAGAATTGGGGATGGGAATAGCCCTTACCTTTTTCCACTCCTGCTTTGTGCATCATCTCCATCTGGTAGCACCTCTTTCAGTTAGAGTCATATGAAGGTCCAAACAATGATAAGAACCTTGGAATAGTTACCTTCTGGTAACCATAGAGTCATGGATTTATTATTTGGATTTGATTCCCACCCCTACCTCCCCACCACTCAATAAGGACTGCATTATTTTCCATCAAACCTGATGTCAATCAGGACCTAAGCATTTAGTGCCCTAAAATCAAGACTTTTTTTCTTGTCTTTTAATAGGCAAGATGCAACTTCCCACCTTGTCTTCTCCAACAAACATGGATGCATTAGGCATTGGGGTGGGGGGGTGCATTATTTTCTATTACACACACTTATGTATTGCTCCAAAGAACTGGATGTTATGAGATAACACTATCTTGATGTTCAGTTTAAAGAGTTATAAACCCTCCCCAAGACCCAGTACAGAAAGCCATGAGGATCATGGGACAATATTTTCTCTATTACATGATACTATGCTCAAAAACAGCATGTGCCATCCAAAAAGAATTCAGTGTCAGAAGAAAATGCCTAGCATGCCCCTTGTTATTAGAAAATGGTATTGCTGATGAAGCTATGTGATTATGTGTTATTGACAAAGCTTCTCAGATAAAGATTTTTGTACTTCAGACTACTTTGCAGCTTTATTCACTAATTGAAATTGTTACTAATTACTTTAGTTATTGTTTCTGCCTCTGCCTCTTATGAATCATGATAATTTCACTCCTAAAAGGTCACTCCATCTCTTATACTGTTCTGTCTCCTGATGTTGGTTCCCTAGTAAATAATGGTTATTTCTTTTTTTTTTTTAATCACTAACTCATCTACTCTGCTCTCTGGGGACCCCAAATTCTTTTTTCTTAATGAGATGAAGGCCTCAACCTTAGAATAATCTGTTGGGCCTGGAAGAATAGCTATATCAATTGGAAGGGTTATGGGAAAGGGGGAGGGGGAAGGAGTTTTTTAGACCATTTATAACTTTAGGTCCAGGTCCTCCATTTCACATATTTTTGTTTAGAAAAATAAAATCTGTGCTATATTTGGTACATTGATTGACTGAGTACTTTCATGGGAGCTACGTGTCTGAATTTTGAATTTCATTCCATAAGCCACGGGGCTACATTCAGGATTTTGTTTTGTTTTGGGTTTTTTGAGGGGTAATGAGGGTTAAGTGACTTGTCACACAGTAAGTGTCAATTGTCTGAGGCCTGACCTGAACTCAGGTCCTTCTGAACCCAGGGCCAGTACTTTATCCACTGTACCACCTAGCTGCCCCCACATTCAAGATTTTTGATCAAAGTATTGGCAGAATGAATCAATTCCTTACCAATATATTAGGAATAATCAAATATATTATTCTAACATAAAGCATGTTGGAATGCCAATCTAAAATGACAAGATTGGGGAATTCTGATGCTTTTTAGAGCTTGAAGAGCCACAAGAAGTTGGTAAAGGATGTGTATTCTAACACTAGGTCTCTGCAGTATTCTTGAAAGTGGTCTGCCACTTACAAACAGCTTAACCTTAGGAAAGTCACTGAAATCCTCTAGACTTTAGTTTCCTCAACCATAAAATAAGGAGGCTGGACTGGATGGCTTTAATTCTATAATTCTGACTTTAATTCTATAATCTTTTGGTCCTTTAATCAAATTACATATTAATCGATGAGGAAATGTGTTAGATAGGATATAATTCAGACATAAACAATCACCAGGCCCATGGAACATGGTGCATTTCTCTTTATAACCATATCCACTCAGCAGTTTCCAGAATATGGGCTTTCTGGTGCTACAAAATGACTTTATGCTCTCAATAATGAAAGAATATATTACAGAGCTCAGGATAAAGTACTTTTTTAGTACTGACATGCTGAAAATCTTGTGCTCACTATTCCAAGAAGTGGTTTCTGAAAGGCAGTCAAACTTAGAACTGGTCAGTCATTAAGCCACCTTCCATAATTGTTGCCCAATATTCATTGTCCAATTTATAACCAATTTTAGCTTATGAAATGTCAGAGCTTCCTTCTGAAATGACCAAAGATGGCCCTGAGCAAGCCCAAAGCATGAGTGGACATTTCTTAAGACAATGGAATCATTTATATGGTGTTGCCAGAGAATCATCCTTTTTTCCTGTCTTTCAACGAAACTCTTGAAAAGGATCAAATATAAAGAATTCTTCAGAACCTGTCCTCCCAGAAGAAATTCTTACAGAACAGAAACACATAAATAGAATGTATGAGTAAAAAATACAATAAAGGAAGTAAGATATGTTGACAATTTCTGATATATAGATGCTCTGATGGGCATATTTTTCCATTAGCATATAGAGCATCATATTGTCAAGTGAGTTTGTTGATGACTATTAGTCTTTTGATATGAAAATAAGGTCATAAAACAGCTTTACAGAAATATATTTGTTTAAAGAAACTTACATAAAAAATAATTAGCTAGAAGCTGAAAGGATATTAAACAAGTCTAAACTTGGTCAATAGCCCATAATATGGAGACAAAAACCAATGGTACATAAGTGAATCAAAGTAGGTGATAAGAAAAAAAGTAATTATTTTTTTAATTGTACAAAAAAAGGAGTCAATGTCACTTTCTAAGTCACTACTTTTTTTTGGTGAGGCAATTGGGGTTAAGTGACTTGCCCAGGGTCACACAACTAGTAAGTGTCAAGTATCTGAGGCTGGATTTGAACTCAGGAACTCCTGACTGCAGGGCCGGTGTTCTATCCACTGTACCATCTAGCTGCCCCTTTAATATCATTTTCAATGTGTGAATGTAGAAATGGATGGATGGATGGATGAATATGTGTCTTTGTACAGAAAATCAGCCTCTGAAGAGGAGGTAGCACATTACAGTGGAAAGAACGCAAACCAGAGTCAGAAGACCTATATTCAAATACTGACTCATGTTTCCTTGATTAAATCACAACCTCCCTAAACCTCCCTTTTCTCATCTCCAAAAAAAAAAAGGGGGTTGAATTAGATGGCCCTTGAGGTCTATTCTAGCTGTATATCTATGATTCTATGAGCAGGCATATCAAACTTATAAAAGGGGAGGAAAGTGTCTCTCTTCATCGAGTTAGAGTTAAGAAAATGAGCACATAGCTACTGATTTCCTGATCAGAGTAACAAGATTTCAGATAGAATTGCATAGAACACCATACAAATCTGGGAAATCTTAACCATATGCTCAAAAAAAATATATGAACAGTCACAGGGACCAGAATGCTAGAGTACAAACTACTAAAGGAGAGTGGAAATAGGGAAACAAGAAACGGGACCAAATCAGGAGAAACAGAAAGTATGGAGCATAGTCTGAAATATGCTCTGGATATTTGGGGAAGAGAATTTAAATGATTTAGGAAAGGGATAGGTAGGAGCCCATAGAATCAAATTCTATAGGAGAAGTTAATCTAAAAGGATCATAAAACTATAGGGTTTGAGCTAGAAAGGAAACCAGAGGTGTAGTCCAACCCTCTCATTTTACCAGCAAAGAAACCGAGAGCCAATGAGGTTAAATGATTCATTCAAATAGGTAGTAAAGAGTCCAGGCAGGACTCAAACCCAAATATTCTGACTCCTGAACCAATATGGGTTCCATTATCACAAGAGAGGGTGTTATTCAAAATGAAATCATGGAGACATGATTTACTATGTTGTGATTACAAAGTAAGTAGGAGAAGGGTTCTCTGAAAGACCAAAATGGGTGGATTAGGAGCTCATTCACCAAAATTGTGTGTGTGTGTGTGTGTGTGTGTGTGTGTGTGTGTGTGTGTGTTGAGAGAGAGTATAGAGTTTATAAATACACACACATATACATACATACACATCTATATAAACACACATATATGTACCTTTCTGTATATATAGATGAATATATGTGTGAAAACAAGGTCATAAAATAGTTTTACAGAACTATATTTTGTGGGGTTTTGTTTGGTTTGGTTTTGGTTTTAGTTTTTTCAGGGCAATGAGGGTTAAGTGACTTGCCCAGAGTCACACAGCTAGTAAGTGTATCAAGTGTCTGATTTCGGATTTGAACTCAGGTCCTCCTGAATTCAGAGCCAGGGCTTTATCCACTGTGCCACCTAGCTGCCCCTACAGAAATATATTTTGTACAAATATATACAGGTATAGTACCTGAACAATATTGACAAATATGTAGCAATATTCTGGGCTCACTCCCCAGAGGGTGGTTAGCTTCTGCTCCCTTCACCATTCTTTAGCTTACCTGAGGGTTTTTTTCTAATATTGTTCAGAATCTCTTGATACATTGTTCCCTGACTACAATTTAACCAGATAACATCTATTAGCTTTTATAAAGAATGTTTCATGGGAAGGTATGGGAAGGACCAAAATACAACAAGATCCCTTTAAACTGGGAGGTACGGCCTCTGCTCCACAGACTTCCTCTCAGGGATTCACATTTAGAGTAGTTGCTACAAAACATACCCTTCCCCACCCCTTCCAACACACAAAGACAAATGCATGCACAGTCCAGCCAAGAGGAAGTTAACTCCTAGCCCTGGAAGTCCTTTTTTTCTATTCATATATTCCAAACCATGTTCACTTCTGGGTGTTACTTCCTTGCTTAGCTGGGCTGGGTCCTTATACAGTTGGGTCAGCTTGCTCTTCAAGACCATCTCCTTAAGGGACTTAGCTGCCATGGCTACTGGCAGACTCTGTGACTGACTCCACCTGCTGAACCTCTCTGATAGCTCTCCCAACCTTCCAGAGTTCACAGAGTCATAATGCAGTCTTTTCTGTCTCTGGATGCTTATACCCTGAAGGTAAGAGTGCATACATACAACAAAGGTAGAAGAAGCAGAGGTGCCACTTCTGAAGTGAATCAAAATTCTTTTTTGTTACTAATCAGTAAGCTGACAGGAAAAAGACTATGATCTCCTAGTTGTGGGAACTCCCTTCAGTAAGTAGTACACATAGAAAGTCATCCATGCCTTCTCATGGGTTTGGGACAGTGGACTATAAATCCACACAGTTCACTAAGTAGACATATCCTTTTACCATAAAAGAGGTGAAGCTAATGCATAGAGCTAGCCAGGTCTCTGAGAAACATAGGGAGTTTGGGATTTCCACAAAGCCCCATTTAGTATTAGGTAGAAGCACCAGGGTGACCATGTGGTTTTTCTTGACTTCCTCTTTTCCAGTTTTCAACAGCCTATTTATTAAATATATAAGATTGCAATAATTGTAATAGTAGATATTTCATTTTTCATCTTTCATCACATCTGATATTGAATTTGTATTTTGTAATTCCAAATTATTGACCTACCTATACACAAAGGATTATTTCAGAACTGTCTCTCATATTGGTATTCATTCAGTTCCTTTCTGTAAGAATAGAATAAATTTCATTTTAAAAAGGGGAAAGGATCTACATATATAAAAATATTTATAGCAATTCTTTTTGTAGTGGCAAAGAATTGAAAATTGAGGGGATGCCCATCAATTGGGAAATGACTGAACAAATTCTATTATATGAATGTAACTGAATACTACTGTGCTCTAAGAAGTGATAAGCAGGCAGATTTCAGAAAAAACATGGAAAAACTTGTAGGAACTGATACTGAGTAAAGTGAGCGGAATCAGAACACTGTACACAGTAACAGCAATATTGTGTGATGATCAACAGTGATAGACTTAGTTCTTCTCAGCAATAAAATGATCCAAGACAACTCCAAAGGACTCATGATGGAAAATGCTCTCTACATTCAGAGAAAGAACTGATGGAGTCTGAATGCAGATCAAAGCATACTATTTTCACTTTCTTTCTTTTTTTTCAGTTTTTTTTCCTTTTCTTCTATTTTTTTCTTCACAACATGACTAATATGGACATATGATTTACATGATGGCACAAATATAACCTATATCAAATTTCTTACCATAATGGGGAGGTGGAATGGGAGGAAAGGAGTGGGAAAATTTAGAATTCAAAATTTTATTTCAAAAATTAATGTTTAAAATTGTCTTCATGGGTAATTGAAAAAAATAAAATGCTATTTAGAGGAAAAAAGGAATAGAATCAGTTTCAATTTTTGCATATATATGGTGCTCACTATGTCTACATCTCTTAACTCTCTTTTATCTTTTTTGTGTGTGTGTCTGAGGCAATTGGGGTTGTGACTTGCCCAGGGTCACACAGCTAGTAAGTGTCAAGTGTCTGAGGCTGAATTTGAACTCAGGTCCTCCTGACTTCAGGGCCGGTGCTCTATCTACTGTACCACCTAGCTGCCCCCTTAACTGTCTTTCAGAACAAAATATTTATAATATAGATACAAAACTTCTAGATACTCAAAATCAGAACGTTCTTGACTAATACTTTTATCCCATAAAAACATTGCTTTTTCTTAATACTTTAATGGATCTATGTTCTCATAGGTGTATTAGGACAGATGGCAACTCTTCCTTTTCTTTTTACTCTATGCAGTTTTTGACTACAATAGTCTACAAATCCTTCACCATGAATCAAACTCAGAATTCTGGAGACCTTTCTTTGGTTCTTTAAACATTTTACTGCTAACATTGTAACCTTCCAAATGTTGATTATCCCCTCACCTTTGCTAAATGACTTTCCCAATACCTTCTCTGCTTCCATACCACTTTGAATGTGCAAATCGCCACACATAATATGTTACAACCCATTTAAATTCCCTATGCATTTTTCCATCATGTTTTCAATCAACTACTGTTTTTATTCTTTGGACATTACATTGATTTACAGTTAAATAGTATCACTGGGAGAACATTAATGGTTTCAAAAATGGGGTTTTGTGGCATCAAATAGAATTCTAATCAAATGGTTAGGTATCACATAGAATTCTATAAATATTCTTAAGTGGTTGTGCACAATTGTCCCCCTTTATTCAATTTTAACTTGAGCTTGCTGCCCATCTGGAGCAAATTTCCAAGATATACCCTAAAGAAGAGGTGACAGATAACCCATAGGCTTCAATTCTACAGCTTCTATATCTCCCACAACACTCCTGAATGTGGCCTGAACCAGATTAAAATATAGTTCTTTTTGATGTGTTGATGTATTAAAAAAAAAACATAGAAAAATCAGGATGCATTTCTACATGAGAATATAGCCTGCAGGATCTTTATTTACGGTTTAGTCCTCCCCATTTTTATCTGAGTTTGCTGCTACTATTCAAAAGCATTAAGTGATTGGGCTGACTGAATGTTGTAGTCTGGGCAATCTGTATTTTTCATCCATTTTTATTTTTAATAATAGATAGCCAGACCTACTTCTTTCAAAGGACTGTGAATCTCAATGAGAGAACTCTGTAGTGAATTTGTTCTTGATATAATCAGTATTAGTTTTCTAATAATCTAAAGGGTGGAAAAGAGAAAATACATAGCAAATAAGCATAGTAATATAGAGTAAATAACATACAATTTTGAAAACTTCAAATAATTTATCTTTAATTACTTCAGAAGTCAAGGAATATAAGGGAATTAGGCTATGTTTGGTTCTCCAAAGCTAATTATGCACTTATAAACCAAACATAAACCCAAATTCACAACACACAATATATTTTCATATATCATCACTGACTTCACAATGACTTCTGATTTGCACCTATTCACCGATGAAAAAAATTGGAGGAAGAAAATGATGAGTAACATAGATTTTATAACAAGGTCAATAGAAGAATTTGTTCTGAATCTGTTGAGAGCAACTTGCCTCTTTGCTTCACATTTGGTTTTAGCCTTAAGGTGCAATATACCAACAAACATCCAACTTCTGATTAATTTTATTTTCAGCTTATATCACTTGCTTGCAAGTGTTTAAGAGACTACTTTTATATGCCATATACTATGCTAAGCAATGAGCATACAAAGGCAAAAAAAAAACATGTTCTCAGGGAGCTCACAGTCTAATAGAACTGGCACCAAAAAAAGCATTATTCTTTCTGTGGAAGCAAAGAATTGGAAATTGAAGGGATGCCCATCAATTGGGGAATGGCGAAACAAGTTATGGTACATGAATGTAATGGAATACTATTGTGCTGTAAGAAATGTTAAGCAGATGGATTTCAGAAAAACCTGGAAAGACTTACATGAATTGATGCTGAGAGAAATGAGTAGAACCAAGAGAACATCATACACAGTATCAGCAATGTTGTGGGAAGATAAGCTGTGATAGACTTGACTCTTCCAAGCAATGCAATGATCCACAACAATGCCAAAAGACTTATGGTAGAAAATGTTCTCCACATCCAGAAAAAGTAGTATGGAGTCTGAATGCAGATTGAAACATACTATTTTTTATTTCCTTGTTACCTTTTTGTTATTCTTCTTGTTTATTCTTTCTTGCATTTTTTTTCCTTTTGTTCTGCCTCTTACAATATGACTAATTGGAAATATGCTTAACATGATTGTAATATATAACCTAAAAAGAAACATTATTCCTGCAAATAAAATTACTTGTTCATTAGAGACTGAATCCACAGAACTCTGACCAGGTCCAGGAATTCTCTTAGAAGTGGAATGATAGCATTTAAGAACTCTCCATGTTGTTCTCAAATGGGTTTTGTGAAACTTTTCATGTTCCTTGTAACCTCACAGGCTGAGTACTAACTAGGAATTCTTTCACTTGAGGGCAAAAACAATTGAAGGAGGTAAGAGGACAAAGGAGAGGGTGGTATTAGTGATCCAGAGGATAACTCCTCTATCACTCACACACACACACACACACACACACACACACACATACACCACTTTGTTGGTGAACCCATCCAGATACTGGCACCCTAATGAAAAAGCCATATCACCCTCATACTAGTTATAGCTTTGCTTCAGAGGAAAGAGTGGGCACTGACATCATTCTAGGTTTCTAAGTTAGGCAGAATGATTTTTAACTAGAGACTATGGAAATGGAGGGAAAATATTTCTCTTCCTCACCAGGTTTGGGAAACATAAAGATGAGAGAATCAAAATGATAATGTGCTATTTTATAACATTCCTTTAGAAGCTGAGATACTTCGTTATTTTTGATGACACCATTTCAACACCAATCACTTGTTAAAATGTAGGGTATTTATTGTACTATAATATTTTCATGCATAAACCCCCATGGGAACCATCTGATGTTAATGGGATTTAATAGAGCATTCAAATCAACTACTTATTTTTTAAAGGTACTTTATGTAAAAACTATCAGTATTATAAGATTTTAGTCTCAGGGAAATCTACCTGATCATAATAATATAAAACACAACTTTATAAGCCATGGATTATGACATTAATTTAAAGATATTTCTGGTAGTGGGCTCACATTCAGTGTCTAAGGTACAACATTTTCTCCTAGAATGAGATTTCTGTTTCCTTTTGTAACATATGGTCTGTATTTATGAATGGAAATTTATTCTTTTAGTACATGAGCATATAGTCCCTAGAGCTCAGAACATACACTCTAACTTATTCATGAACATTAATGACAATTCTTTGGAATTAGCATTGATACTCTCTGTTAGGATACTGCAGGAAAGCTTGCTGAGTATTGATGACTTCCCTGAACAAGATTAACATTAGTGAATATTGACAAAGAACACACAATTCTAGCTTATACTTATATGTGTTTATAAATGATATAATGTTTATATAAGAAAGCAACTGTGATATATCCAAGTGTATGTGTACATGATGGATCATTAGATGCAAGGCAATATGGCATGGTGAATAAAGGACTGGCCTTGGAGTAACAAGAC
This sequence comes from Dromiciops gliroides, assembly GCF_019393635.1. Lineage (NCBI taxonomy): Eukaryota > Metazoa > Chordata > Mammalia > Microbiotheria > Microbiotheriidae > Dromiciops > Dromiciops gliroides. Next base: position 256,893,167 of record NC_057865.1, read on the forward strand.
CTAGGTTCAGGTCCTTCCTGTAACACATAATGGTTGTGCAATTCAGAACAAGTACAGAATCACAGGAATTGAGAGTTGAACATGGACACCTGAAGATGGAGGAATAGAACTGCTCATCTAAGCCCTCCCAACATTCTGCTCCAAACCACTTTTTTTTTTCTTTTTTGCGGGGCAATGGGGGTTAAGTGACTTGCCCAGGGTCACACAGTTAGTAAGTGTCAAGTGTCCGAGGCCGGATTTGAACTCAGGTACCCCTGAATCCAGGGCCGGTGCTTTATCCACTGCGCCACCTAGCTGCCCCCTCCAAACCACTTTAAAACAATACCTCAAGGGGCAGCTAGGTGGCACAGTGGATAAAGCACCGGCCCTGGATTCAGGGGTACCTGAGTTCAAATCCGGCCTCGGACACTTGACACTTACTAACTGTGTGACCCTGGGCAAATCACTTAACCCCCATTGCCCCGCAAAAAAAACAAAAAACCAAAAAAAAACCCCCAATACCTCAAATTTAATTCTAGAGTAGTAGAGCCAACAAAAGGTTACAATGAAATATTCTTCAAGGCCAAGACAATTTAGTAATTTGGAAAATCTGTCACATGAGGGTGGAGGTGGGCACAGAGCCCACACGGATGAAACACCAGTGTTAACCAAACAAGAGACAGGATTATAGGAAGTAAAATAGATAATTTTTATTAGATTAAGTTTAAAAAAAACTTTCACACAAACAAAACCAATGCAATGTTAGAAGGAAAACTGAAAAATGGGGGAAATATTTATAGCAAGTTTCTCTGGTAAATGTCTCATTTCTCAAATACAAAGGGAACTGAGCCAAGATTAAAAAATAAGTCATTCCCCAATTGATAAATGGTCAAAGGATGTGAACAGGCAGTTTTCAGAAGAAGAAATCAAAGATATCAATAGTCATATGAAAAAATGTTCTAAATCACTACTGAGTAGATAAGTGCAAATTAAAACAACTCTGAGATACCACTTCACACCTATCAGATTGGTTAATATGATATAAAAAGAAAATGATGGGGGTGGAGCTAAAGTGGTAGAGAAAAGGCAGCAACTTGCCTGAGATTTCCCCAAAGCCCCTCCAAATATCTTTATATAATGCCATAAGACAATTCCTGGAACAGCAGAACCTACAAAATGACAGGTTGACATAATTTTCCAGTCGAAGTCAACTTAGAAAGTCAGCAGGAAAGGTGTATTGAACTTGGGTGAGAGTGGAGCAAAGACCATCACAGGCTATCCCAGCACAGACTGGACCCCACAAAACCAGGATTAGGCCTTAGGAGTCACTGAATCAGCAGCAACAGTGGCTGCTTCCAGAGCTCTCAGCCCACAGATGGTAATGGGATTGAGCAATGGATAAGAGGGAGATTACAGGGGACTCTCTGCTAGCATTGAGACAATTCTTTTGCTTTACCCACACTCAGTTCCAGGTTGCAGCCCTGCGTGGTAGCCCCAGGGCAGGGAAGAGCACTAGCAGAGCTTCCAACATCAGTAGGCACCCTCATCACAGTTAAGGGACAGAAAAGAAGTGCTTGTGATGACTCACAGACCGGAATGGAAGGGGAACACAGAAAGGGGAGGGGTGATAAAGGGATGGCTAATTGGAGGAGGGGTTGTGAGAAATAAAACACTTTTGAGGAGGGACAGTGAGAAAGGAGAGAGAAATAGAATAAAGGGGGAGGAAAATAGGAAGAAGAGTAATACATTTAGCAATTATAACCGAAAAAATTTGAAGCAAGTTTCTCTGATAAAGGACTCATTTCTCAAAACTATAAAGAACAGTCAAATTAAAATAAGAGTCATTCTCCAACTGATAAATGATCAAAAGATATGAACAGTTTTCAGATGAAGTAATCAAAGCTGTCTATACCCATATGAAAAAAATGCTCTAAATCACTATCGATTAGAAAGATGCAAAGCAAAACAATTCTGCAGTATTACCTCAGACCTATTAGATTAGCGTATAGGACAGAAGAGGAAAAAGACAAATATTGGAGGGGATGTGGGGAAAATGAGACATTAATGAAGACTGGTGCAGTTGTAAACTGATTCAACCATTCTGTAGAACAATTTGGAACTAGGCCCAAAGGGCTAGAAAACCATGCATACTTGGCAATACCAATATTGGTCTGTATCCAAATAGAGATTAAAAAAAGGAAAAGGACATATATGTACAAAAATATTTATAGCAGCTCCCTTCTGCTGGGCAAAGAATTGGAAATTGAGGGTATGCACATCAATTGGGAAATAGCTGAACAAATTGTGGTATGTGATTATGATGAAATACTATTGTCCTATAAGAAATTATGAGCAGGATGCCCTCAGAAAAACCTGGAAATACTGTGTACAAAGTAACTGCAGTATTGAAAGATGATCCACTGTGAATGGCTTAGCTATTTTCAAGCAATATAAATGATCCAAGAGAATTCAGAAAGACTTATAATGAAATATGCTACCCATTCCCAGAGAAAGAACTTATGGTGTCTGGATACAGATTGAAGCATCATTTTTTAACTTTCTTTTTCTTTTTTTGTTTATGTTTTATTTCACAATATGACTAATATGCAAATGTTTTACATGACTACACATGTATAACCTATATCAAACTGCTTACTTTCTCTATGGGGGGAAGGGGAAGGAGAGGCATGGTGAGAGGTAAGAAGGGAGAGAATTTGTAACTCAAAGTTTTGAAAACAAATGTTAAAAACTGTTTTTACATATTATTTGAGAAAAATGAAATACTAAATACATTCAAAAGGAAAAAAATTTGTAAAGTATATAAAATACCTGAGAATATATCTGCAAGACAAATCCAGCTATTACCAGAACATAATTATAAAATACTCTTTGTAGAAATAAAGTCAGATTTAACCGTTTGTTTTGTTTTGTTTTGTTTTTTGATGGGGCAACTGGAGTTAAGTGACTTGCCCAGAGTCGCACAGCTAGTAAGTGTTAAGTGTCTGAGGCCGGATTTGAACTCAGGTTCTCCTGAATCCAGGGCTGGTGCTTTATCCACTGCACCACCTAGCTGCCCCAGATTTAACTTTTTAAAAAAGAAAATCACGAATAATGGAGGAGATGTGGAAAAAATGAGACACTAATTCACCATTGGTGGAGCTGTGAACTAGTCCATTCTGGAGAACAATTTGGAACTACACCCAAACCACACATACCCTTTGACCCAAAAATACCACTCCAAAAAAAAGGGAGGGGTGAAGGACCTATTTGTACATAAATATTTATTGCAGCTATTTTTGTGGTGGTGCAGAATGGGAAATTGAGGAGGTTCCTGTCAGTTGGGGAACGGTTGAAAAAGTTTTGGTATATACTTGTTATGGATCACTATTGTGCTATAAGAAATGACAAGCAAGATGGTTTCATAAAATCCTGGGAAGACAAATGCACTCATGCAAAATGAAGTGGGCAGAACCAAGAAAACACTGTACACAGAAACAGCAATACTACAAGGATGATCAACTGGGAAAGACTTAGCTTCTTTGATCAAGACAATGATCCAAGACAGTGCCAAAGGACCCATGATGAAAAATGCTATCCACTTCCAGAGAGAAAATTGATGAACTCTGAATGGAGAGTAAAGCATACTTTTTCACTTTCTCCATTTTTGTTGTTATATTTTGTTTTCTTTCAAAACAGGGCTAATATGGAAATGTATATAAAAAAAGAAAGGGACCTCAATGGCCAACGTGTCTAACCCATACATGAAGGTAACACCTATATAGAATGTCAGCTCAATGGCAAGAGACTCTGATATCAAAGGAGAAATTTCCTGATGCCTTGAAGAAGACAATCTATAAATTAGTGACATATTGGGGGTTCAGCTTTCTCCTACATCTGCCTTGTAAAAATTCTCCTTCTGTATGAATTTATATTTGAAAAGGATTAAGAATAATATAGGGGCAGCTAGATGGCACAGTGGATAAGCACCGGCCCTGGATTCAGGAGTACCTGAGTTCAAATCTGGCCTCAGATACTTACTAGCTGTGTGACCCTGGGCAAGTCACTTAACCCTTATTGCCCCACAAAAAAAAAAAAGAATAACATAACCTTTCTCAAAACAGGAAGGAAGAATGTCTCATCTCCCAAGCACTTGAGTCAATACTAGCCCTGCAGAGGGAAGGGTACAAGCATTTATCAAGTGTCTACTGTGTGCTGAGCATTCTTTCAACTGCTGTGTAGATATCTCATTTGATCCTTACAACAACTCTTTGAGGTTGGGGCCATGATAATCCCTATCTTTCAGTTGAGATAATTGAGGCAAAAGTTAAGTGCCATGCCTAATATTACATAGCTAGTGTCAAAGGCCAAATCGGAATTGTCTTCCTGCCTCCAGGCCTAATGCTAAATCTACTGTAGCAGCCAACTCCCTGAAGAGCTGCTTGGCATCCTTGAGTCATTATTCTCTGCCAATGAGGAAATTCTTATGCAAATAGTCCTGACTTGAATCCAGAGTTATATTAAATAAATACTTTTGTTAAAGTTCTTAAAAAAGTCCATCATGAGTGGGTGGATTGGAGTAAATATAAGATGGAAGCTCAAGTGATGAAATGGTAGATGAATTGGGCACCTCTCAGCAAAGGTTTTCATTGTAATCATGTGGTGGTGGTCTTTCTCTGGGAACCTACATTTACCTGTATTAAAGAAGGTTGGAATGAGCCAGCCCAGAGAATGAGTAGGTATTCATGTGTTCTATGTGAGACGTGTTAATACAACAGTTTGGGAAGCCAGCACATGTCATATCTATATAAGATTATAGACTTTAAAACTAAAAAGTACCTCCATGGTCAACTAGTTCAAACTCCTCACTTTACAAATGAGGAAATTGAGGTCCAGAGAAGAACAACTTTATTGATGCCACATAGGGATAACTGTAGAAAGAAGCATAGGTCCTCTCACTCCAAATTATATGCTCAATCTTTTGGTCATTGTTAATACCTATCATCTATCTGTTTATATAATCCATCTATCTAATCTTATCTCCATAGCTATCTTTCCCTATAGCTAGCTAGCTAGCTAGATAGACAGAAAGACAAATAAATACATCTCCCCAGGAATAAGTCACCCTGACCTACCAACATCCTTTTCATATTAAACATTAATTCATCAGGGCAGCTAGGTGGCGCAGTGGATAGAGCACCGGCCCTGGAGTCAGGAGTACCTGGGTTCAAATCCGGCCTCAGACACTTAACACTTACTAGCTGTGTGACCCTGGGCAAGTCACTTAACCCCAATTGCCTCACTAAAAAAACAAAAACAAAAAAAAAAAACATTAATTCATCGAAACAGGTCTTGAACATATGGAAGTGAAAATTTCACTACATATAAAATGGAAGACGTGATTAAAGGTACCAGGAGATCCCTAAAAGAGATCCACAGTTTTACTTATACCATAGGAAAAAAAAAATTAAACCACAAAGCTCTTTGCACAGCAATTTCCAGGAAAGCTGTGAACTATCTTTTTTTTTTTAAGTGTCAAAACTGTCAAGTTTGTTTTTTAAAAGGAGCATACTCTCTTGAATTATTTATTTTTATCATGTTTATGTCAACTGGGGCCTAATTTTATCATTGTCATACAAAGAGTGAATTCTTACTCAAGTATAAGTCTGTTTCTGCTCTTACCTTGAGTCTTAATAAAATGACCCAAGGCATTAAGGAAGATGTTTTGCAAAATTCATCACATGAAACCCAGTGATGGAAACTCTGCAGTTAATTGTTGCACCTCTCCTTGAACATTCAAAGCAGAGACAAAATGAAGTTATTTTAGTCTTATTATAATTATGCAGCTGCTGGAAAAGAGGCATTGTCTTTTCTTTGTACAATAAATGTAATATTTTAATCTATATTTCCCTGTTCTTGTAAAGGAGTGAAATTTATTTCAAAATAAACCATTTTCCAGGAGGTGGAATATAATGCTTTGACAAACAATATTTTACCTCTTCAGGAAGAGATTTTCATGAAAAATTCAGCCAAGCAACATTTAAAAAAATAACCAAAGCTAATATTTAACCAATTTGCATAGTACAAAACGTAGCTCAATGACGAGAAAACAAACATAAGAAAATAAACATGAGCATTGTGGGGTGTAGGAGGAGGGAGAGAGAGAGTGAGAGAGTGAAAGAGGAGAGAGAGAGAATCTTCTTTTTTTTAAATTGTTCATAGTTTCAGGGCATTCTTGAACAAACTCTTGAAGAAAACAAAATGCTAAAATCAGGCTGTGCATGTAACTTATTACATCAAGACAAGAATCTGGATTTGCATCCAAGTGGGCATTTTTCACCTTAGATAAAGCCTTTAGCAATCAGTCTTTCTGAAAAACAACACCCCGCTATCAACCCAGTCTTGTTTCTCTGAATTTAGCCTTTCTGGTCCATGGATGGCAAATGTACAGCACTAAAAGAAAGAGAATTGAGCATCTCATATATTTGTAAAGCATTTTGAAAACATAAAAGTTCTATGTAATGCTAGCTATTGGTATCTTATATTCTCTACAACTTTCAATTAATCGTATTACTCTTTTATATGTAATTATCTGTTTGTATGCTGTGCCCCCTGTTAGAACGGAAGTTCCTTGCAAGCAAGGACTGCTTTTGACTTCCTTTGTATCCCTAGCACTTAAATATGGTGCTTAGCACATAGTAATTACTTTAAAAATGTCTGTTGTATTGGATTCTAAGCTGCTAAGATAGAATTCATGTAAGCATACCTATTCCCTTCCCATATTTTCAACAAAAATGTCTGCATTGTACATACATTATTCTCATAAATGTTTTTGGGGAAGTAAATATATGGGCCCGTAGTCTTTGATGTTCTCTTACTGATTTGCTGTTGTTGTTGTTGCTGTTAATAATACCTATGAATTTTTTTCTCTAAGAATCTTGTATTCTTTTCTTTTTTCAGATACCTTGAGAATCCATCCCTTTAGTAGTTGCTTATCTATGGAAAGCTCAATGGTTTGTTTTGGGTTTTTTTTGTTTTTGTTTTTATTTTTAGTGAGGCAATTGGGGTTAAGTGACTTGCCAAGGGTCACACAGCTAGTAAGTATCAAGTGTCTGAGGCTGGATTTGAACTCAAGTCTTCCTGAATCCAGGGCCAGTGTTCTATCTACTGCACCACCTAGCTGCCCCAGGTTTCTAATTATTTATAATCAATTAGGAAACATTTAGAGATACACAGACAGCTAGGTAGTACAGTGGATAGAGTGCCAGGCATGGAATCAGGAAGATACATCTTCCTGAATTCAAATCTGGCTTAAACACTTAGGATCTCTGCCAAGAAAGCCCAAAAAAGGTGTCATGAAGATTCAGACATGACTAAAATGACTGAATAACAACAAAATATATAGGCCAGTAATAACTGATGTTTTCTCGTGAATTTGGGGGTTTTTTGGTAATAATACCTGTATTTTTTTCTCTAATGATCTTGCATTCTCCTCTTTTTCAGTTACCTTAAGATTCCATTCCTTCAGCAGTCACTTATCCACAGAAATCTCAATAAGGCTACATGTCAGGAAGCATTTAGAGAGCACCTACCAAGTATACATAACTGGACTAGAATGTGGAGGAACAGAGACTTGGCAATGAGGATGGCACCTAAATGTTGAAAGTAGTGCCCTCCTGTTCTCTAGGATCATGAGCTGTCTAGTAACTTGAATCTAGAAGAGATTTTTTTATGAAGAAATAAATATTGAACATATATCAAACTATTCCATTGACATCACTAGTGCTTATTCCCAAGTAATATATGATTTTCCTTAGAAGCAGTTAGTGTACAAACAACAGTGTTGGGTCTTCTGAAATTAATGTTCTTTTCAATTTTCACCCTTTAGTATACTTGTTATATTTTTCATTATGGAGATTATACTTGCTTCATACCAGATAATTGGGGCAGAGCTGATGTAGCGAAATGTGATTTTCATAGAGCAGAAGAATAATCAATAGAAACTGGTAGCCGTCCAGTCTACTGAAAGGAAGAAGACAATTAATCTGTATTGAAAATTCACTTCCACCTTCAATAAGCAAAAGAATAATTTAAATTATTATCTCTCAAGCCATTAAAGATAACAGAGGTGTCTTGTAGATCAGGGGAATATAAAGGTGATGCTTAAAATGAACTTCCTTTCAGCCTTTTAAAGAAATCTATATTTATCCAGTGAGCAACTTTTTGCAGGTTCCTCATGTGTCAATGGTTTTAATTCAATTCAACTAGCATTTATTCAACTAGCCTTTTTCCTGTGCAGGGGCTGGGAACAAAGAAGCCAAAAAAAATGTTTCCTTGCCCTGAGGGAGCAGACATTCTATCAATTAAAAACAGGGTAGATATGGATACATAATGCCAAAAAAAATTTTGAAATATATAAAATTCAGTTATTTGGAGATGGATGCTCACAAATCCATATACATTGACCACAATTAAGTACAAGTACTAACTTACATTAATTAGCATTTAGGGGTTTAAATTTTTTTAATTTACTTATTTTTAATTTATGAAATAAAACAAGCATTTCCATAACATAAAGAAAAAGATGAGTGCACATGAACTGCAAATATATTATGTACAACCTGGCATTCTTTTAAAATATTAACATATAATAAAGTTATTCATGTAAATTTCTTCTTTTTCTCTTTTTTCCCCCTTTTTTTCTTCCCCTTCCCCTCTCTCCTCACCTCTAGGGATGGCTATGTCAAAAATTGTTTTTATTTGCCTGTCTCTTGCAAAAGAAAAAAAAACAGATCAGAGAAAGTAATTTTATAATATCTCCTAATATTTGTTTCCATACATGTCCTCCTACCAAAAACCAAAACAAAACAAACAAACAAAACAAGATCAGAGGACATGTCTCCTACAGGACAAAACCAGAACAGATCAGAGAAATTATTTTTCATAATTTCTCCTACAAGAAAAAAACAGATCAACAACAGAGAGAAAACCTAGTAGTACCAGTTTATTTGTCCAAAGAACAAGCAGGTATGAATCATGTGGAAGACCCCCGTCCAAAGGAGGAGCTCAAAGACTCCCTCTTTCTATGGGTATATAAGGTGTTTTTTTTTTTTGTTCACTGGTTATAGAGTGTTGTCAGTTCCATTAGGCATGATACAGATCAACCCAAAAGCAATACTATAACAAGAATGGATGTAATGCGAAGCAGTTTTTAACAATTTCAGTTATAACAAGTATGGAAGAAATATAGAAGCATCATGATAAGATTCAAAAAGGTTTGGCACGGATGAGGGATGCCCTAGATGTCCCCACAAGATAGGGACTTACTATCCTGGGGAAAGAAGTCACCTGGTAGGGACTTATCTGCAAGCTATCTGGATTCAGTCTGAGTTAACTTGAAGGGCATTTTGCTCCTATTAATCCAGGGTTTCATAAAATACTTTTGGATAATAAGGCAGCTACATTAAATCCAGGTTTTCCATATTAACAGCTACCAGTAGATGGAAATATATATTAAAGTTTTAAAAGTAGAAAGGGATGGAGGTATTGTTATCCTCATTATAAAAATGAGGAAATTAAAATTCAGAGATATCAATGGACTTGGCCATTGCTCACACAGCTTACAGATGAATCACTGTTGTATAGTGGAAGGAATACTGGAGTTAGAGTCAATGAGCTGTATCCCAGCCTGGGCTCTACTCCTACCTATTTTGTCCTCAACATGTCATTTTCCCATCTCTGGGCTGCAGTTTTCTCATCTGTAAAGTAGGAGCAAGGAGTAGCATAAATTAAATGATCTCTAAACTTCCCTTCAACCTCCAAATCCTATAATTGCTACTGTCTGAGATAGATTTCTAACCAATGTTCCTGATTTCAAGTCATCTTTTCACTCATTGCTTTACCTCATTGCTTCAAAATAAAAACCAGGTGAGGATTACTAAATTATTAGAGTTGGGAAGATTAGGGGCCAACCAATATGCATGTAGTCTGTGTGTAGGCTGTTTTCAGTTAGTCAATAAACATTGGTTAAATACCTACCATGCGCTAGGCACAGTGTCTGAGTACTGAATTTCTTTTTTTTTCTTTTTTCTTTTTTTTTGGTGGGACAATGAGGGTTAAGTGACTTGCTCAGGATCACACAGCTAGTGTCAAGTGTCTGAGCGCAGATTTGAACTCAGGTCCTCCTGAATTCAGGGCTGGTGCTTTATCCACTGTGCCACCTAGCTGCCCTCCTGAAAATTGCAAATAAGAAAAATAAAGACAGTCTCTACCCTCAAGGAGATTACATTCCAATGGGAGGAGAAGGGGGAGAACAGCTCACAAAAGGAAGCTGAATATCAGGGGAGAAGAAGTACTCACAAAGGGGTCATGGTGGAGTCCAATCAAAGAGTGTAGCTGATGGAAATGAAGACATGTTTGGCCTGGGATTGCCATTTATATAGAAGCTTCAGGAGGAGCTTTTTGCTCTGCCCTCCAAACCTTCCAATCAGAGGGGCAGAGAGTATGACGGTACTAGTGAGGCACAAGTACCCAAGCTGATGAAGTCTTGAAGGATGATAATTACCTGGTGATTAGATTTACTAGGGGCATGATCCTGGTGGACTCCTTGTGTGCTACTGGTCTGTCTCCCCTATTCTTTCTCATTTCCTGATGCTAATGTAAACAAAAGGTATGTTGTATGTTCTTATATTTTCACATTGATCACTAAAAGTATGTAAAAACAGGGTCCTGGAATCAATCAATTTCACATCCCGCTTAAAGTAAATAATTAGTTACTGTATCCTGATAAATTAGCAAATGAGAACCTTTATATTTAGTCCCTCAATCAAAGGCATTTAGTGCACACTTTTTTGACAACCTATCTTGACCTTTGAGTAATCTAGAAAAGCAAATTCTTATGGAAAATTCTAGTAGAAAGTCACAATACTGCTTCCTCATTTCTGTGTAATAGAGTCCCTAATTGTGTTGTTGTTTTTAAAAACATGACTCAGGTGCCACCTTCTACACAAGTCCTTTCCTGATATCTCCTTCCCCAATTGTTAACTCTCTTTCCAGAAATGGATTTGTCTAACTTTACATGTGAGACAGATAGGGGTTGGGAGGGGGGAGAAGAAGAGTCTAATCCTCCTCCCCTTTTCTTAACAAGAATATAACTTTTCCACTTCGTTGGAGGGTTGGGATATTTGGGCTTCTCATGAGCATCTTAACAGCATCGGACTTGGTAGAAGTATCTACACTGAAAACTGAGGACAAACTCAAAACACCAAGGAAATCAAGCTTCAAGACTTTACATGGAGCCTGCCTAAGGGGAGTGTCTTCAGAACCCTAAGTATAAGGATTCCAGGAGCTATAAGTTATCTTCTTTTGCCACATGTGCTCCAACTTTGAGTTCACCAACCTCTGGATGCTCTATGTACTTGTGGGAGAATATTCCTTAAGTTTATGTATCATGTCTTGTTTAGCCCCATTTGAAGGACATTCCTACAATTCCCAATGTTTTGCTATCATAAAAAGAGATGTTGTAAACATGTTTTGTTCATCCTTAGAGTTTGTTTTGCTTAGAACTAATCACTCCGTTAATGTACTCTCATACTGCTCCCTCTTCCTTCACCATTTCCCAGTTGAGTGAAATATTCTATACCCAGCTGTGTGTTCTTTTATCCCTTTGATTAGTCAGATGAATGAAACTCAAGTTGCCCCCTACTTCCTCCACCTCTTCCTCTTTGTTTACATAGACTTCTACTAGCACAACCCAATTATGCAAGATAATTTTCTCTAGCTTTCCTCTCCTTCCCTATCTCCTCTTCTCCTCCCTTTCCATTCTTCTTTTAAGATTATCAAGACATAACAGAACCACTCTCAGATGCTCTGGCTATTTAGAATGCCTCTATGACCCCCAATGATAATAGGCTTATGAGAGAACATGTTAATCATCTCCCCATATTAAAATGTAAACAGTTTATCCTTGTTTAGTCCCTTATAATTATTTGCGCATCTTCATCTTTTTATGTTGTCCTTGGCTGCCTTTGTCTTCAATTAAAAAATCTCTATTCAGTTCTGCTCTTTTCATCCAGATTGCTTGGAAGCTCTTTATTTCATTAAGGTCCATTTTTCCCCCGTAGGAGAAATATATACTCAGATTTTCTAGATAAGTTGTTCTTGGTTGAAAGCCTATATGCTTTATTTTCTGGAATATTATATTCAGTCTTCCACTCCTTGTAATGGTGGTTGCTTAAATTGTGTGTGATCCTAACTGTGGCTCCTTGGTGCTTAAATTCTTTCTGGCTGCTTGTAGTATTTTTTCTTTAAATCTGGTAGCTCTGAATTTTGGCTCCAGTGTTCCTGGGAGTTTTCATTTTGGAGTTTCTTTCAGGAAGTGACTGGGAGATTCTGTTTCTGTTTTGCCCTCTGGTGCCAAGAGATCTGGACTGTTTTCTTTTATAATTTCTTGAAATATCATGTTTAGGCTCTTTTTGTGGTCTTAGTTTTCAAGGTAGTCAGATGACTTTTTTTTTTAGGGTAATGAGGGTTAAGTGACTTGCCCAGGGTCACACAGCTAGTAAGTATCAAGTGTCTGAGACCAGATTTGAATTCAGGCCCTCCTGAATCCAGGGCTGGTGCTTTATCCACTGCGCCACCTAGCTGCCCCTCAGATGACTCTTAATTATCTATCCTTAACCTATTTTCAAGTCCACTATTTTAGCTATGACATACTTTCTATTATATTCAATCATTTGACCTTGTTTTCACTGGGCAGAGTAAGCATTTATATAGCAATTACTATGCCAGGCATTGTGCTAAGCACTTTTACAAATATTATCTCATTTAATCTTCACAAAAACCCTGCAGGTAGGAATTATTATATCCCCATTTTATAGTTGAGGGAACTGAGGCTACAAGAAGTGACTTGCACAGGATAATATAGCCACTGTCTAGGTCTGGATTTGAACTGGTCTTCTTGACTCCTAGCACTAACACTATATTCACTGTACCATAAGCTGCCTCTATTAAATGACTTGTCCAGGGTCACAGCAACTAAGTTACATTCAGGACTCATGGAGTCATCATCTATTTGGTCCATTCTGATTTTTAGGGAGTTTGTTGCTTGGGCAATGTTTTTATACTTCTTGTGCCAAATGGTGATTCCTTTTCCAATTTCTTCTATCCATAGTTCTCATTTCCTTTCCAATTTTTCTCTAGCACTCACTATATCATTAAAAAAAACATTTTATATTCTTTTAAAAAAACTCTTGTTCCATCATTTCCAAGGATACTAATGAACTTGTGCCCAAGTTGTGTTTTAGATGTTTGACAGTTAATATTTTCTTCTGGCTTGTCATAAGCATCTCCATTATTATTATTTTTTTTTTTAGTGAGGCAATTGGGGTTAAGTGACTTGCCCAGGGTCACACAGCTAGTAAGTGTTAAGCATCTGAGGCCGGATTTGAACTCAGGTACTCCTGATTCTAGGGCCATGATCTATCCACTGTGCCACCTAGCTGCCCCACATCTCCATTATCTTAATAGCTTTTTATGGGATTCTGGTTTTTTGCTTGTTTGTTTGCTCATTTTCCCAGTCTACTTCCTGATTTCAGACTTTGTGTTAGGATTTGCCTCCATCCATTCCTGGAGGGACTGTTTATCTAGGTATTCCAGCTGCTTTCTTGGGGGTATTAAGAGTTATGTTATTCAAACCTCTGAAAGACAGCTCATACTAGAGACCCTCAAGTTTTTCAGTTCTCTAAAGTGTTTCAATCCAGGGCAAAGTTTGATTTCTGCCCTCCTGGTATGAATTCTCCAAGTTCCTGCCTTGAATCTGGGTCTAAGTAACACATCTACAGGCTTGACCCACTTGGAGTTCTGGAGGCTGCTGTTGGATTCATCCACTATCAGCTAGTTTGAAAACTCTGCTAGTCCAGAGTGGGCTGGAAAGTGGGAACTAAGACCATGCTCCATTTCGGGATCCAAGACCACTCACAGCTGGCGTGGTTACTTCCTGAACTTGCTCCTGGCTTAGTCCACATCCTATGGGCTGAAAATATTCACCCTGGATTGTAACCACCCAGTGCATGTCACCTCCTCACTCAGCCTTGGATCTCTGACCCAGAATTAGGTAGTGAATGATAGAGATGTCAATTTGTACCTATCCATGCACCTTCCGTTTATAACCTTCTGATTGACTGAGACCTCTTCCGTTCTGGTGCACAGTCTATTTCTATGATAAAATGCATTACATGGCCATATCTGGTTAGACCCCCCCCCCCCCCATCCCCAATGTCTGCAGACTCCCCTTACTATCCTTTACGCAAAACTTGGCAAATGATTCATTGTGATTTTTTTTCTAGGACTGTGCTATCAGGATTTAGTCTGGCATGTTTTCTAGCTCTGTTTGAAGGAGTTATGGCCTGCCTGTACTTCTTCCTATTACTCTGCCATCTTGGTTTTGCCTTCTACAGTGTTCTTTCAGCTTGAGTTCTTCATAGAGATAGAGAGTGCTATGACCCACATTATGCCCTACTCCCTAAATTCAGTTCTATCAGAATTCCAGCTCATATATGGTAATAGGAACCAAGATGCCCAAACTGACAAGTCCTTTTCCCACATCTCCAGTTTTTTAATATATGTCACTTACAGCCAGAGGCAGTATCATTATGTAGATGATCATTTCAATTTTATTAAAATTCTCCCACTTCCTCAATGCAAATTGCTTTTAGGGCATTCCCAATTTCTTTTTGACCTTTTTCTCATAGTTATTCAACTTACAGGTTACTTTCAGTGAATTTCTAAAAGGCATAGACACACATCATCCTCTATAATCCTACCCAGATTCCTCATTGGGCCAGGAAGGTGACCCCTGACTATATCGCTGAAACCAAGTACTCATAGATATTTAAAGCTGGAAAGCCTTCAATGCATAGCAGCTGATGAACCCTCTATCTGTTGTTCAAACAGAAGTCTAGCTAAGAGGTAGAGAATTACCACAAGGTTGGTAGAGTAATGAATAAAAGCCATTATATATAAGGAATCCATCTAGATTCACTACCCTCCCCTCTTGGTGATGGAACTGAAGGTCTCTCGGGAATTCAGAGAAATTAACAAGCACTGGGAGAAAGATATGAGAATAATCATGATCTGAAAAGGTAACAAAATGCCACTTATGATTCAGGCTAAATAATTTCACAGGTTTAACCTAATAAAAGAATCATGAAGCAGAGCTAGAAACAATAGCCCAAATGGTAGGAGATGGTCACGATGAATGGAGAAGAGGATGGAGGAAATAGAACAAATGCAAGGAGTGACATTTGCCTCATTCGATGCCTATCAGTCAATAAGCATTTATTAAGTGCCAACTGTGTTTTATATTGAGTGCTTCATATACAAAGAAAGGGCAAAAGATAGTGGCCTGCTCTCAGGGAGCTTACAATCTAACATGGGAGACAATGTGAAAAATGACTTGTATGAATAAGTTATTTACAGGATAAACTGGAGAAAAAAAAGAGGGAAGGTATTAGCATTTAATGGGGATGAGGAAGTAGGATTTGACCTAAGCTTAAAGAGAAACCAGGGAATCCAGGGAGGCAGAGAGTTTCAGGAATGGATAACAACCAGTGAAAATTCCAGCATTTGGAGATAAGAGTGTTTTGTTCAAGGAACAGCAAGGAAGCTAGCTGTGTTCCAGTCAGATCTGACCCTTTGTGATCCCTTTTTGGGGGGTGGGGATCACAAAGATACTGAAGTGGTTTGCCATTTCCTTTTTTAGCTCATTTTATAGATAAAGGAGGTGAAAGCAAATGGGGTTAAGTGACTTGCCCAGGGTCACACAGCTAGTAAGTATCTGAGTCCAAATTTGAATTTGGGACCTCGGCTCCAGGGTGGGGCTCTCTATCTACTGTTCCACCTAGCTTCCCATGAAAGCCAGTTGAGTCATTTTAATGGCAGCCACATGCTAAGCACACCATGTCCTTGCTCACCTGCAGTTGCATCACTATAGGCCTGAGTGTTGAGGATATAAACCCACATCAAACTATGTTTTGGACTTTGAACGTCAATTATCCTCCTTTGGAACGCTGAACAAAAGCCAATCCATAAGGCCCTTTGAAGCAGTGGCATTGTGGGGACAGAACACAGTAGTTAGTTTTACTAGCATTTAATTACACCTTTGCCCCCCTGATAATCCCACACAGCTGAATTTATACCCCCTTACAGTACGGTAGGCTTAAAAGTTCATTATATCTTATTATTATGCTGGTATTTTGCAAAGAGCTATAAAACTACTTTCCCTTTGTGTACTAGGACTTACTGTAACTATACCACTAATTGTCCATTAGCAAGAATAGAATTTATGAAATATCAGAAGAGGCCTGGTTTTGGTTTTGTTGTGTGTTTTTTTCTCCACCAGTTAATAATCTACATGCTGCAGTATCACAGAAACTTGGGCCTCATCAGTCCTTTATTCCCCTTTCCCTGCAGCACGCACTGGATTAAATCCCACTGTCTTCTGTAATTGAGAGAGGTGCTAACCCCAGTGATATCTTGGGGCTGCCTCCTGGCAGTCAATTGGCCTGGAGTTTAGCCCTTTTCATTTTTCACTTAGGTGAGAGTCCCTTTTGTAATGAGACCTTGAATAATTCTTTAAGGCACAAAAGGATTCTATTGTCTTCCTGAAAGCATATTGCAGACTCAACAAAAATAAACGTATTTTGAAGGCAATTCGTATTTGCTTATTGCCTTTCCTCCCCCTCATCCCCAGTCTTCAACAAGAACTTATCATTTTTCTCTTCCCCTCCCCCCCAACCCATACCCTTCTCTTGCTTTTCACTGTGGCATAACAATTATTCCAGATAACAATAGCTTGGATTAAATATCCCAGAGAATTCAGGGACTAACACAGTACTAGAATGTACAACAATTGAAGCACTCAGATGGAGGTATAGATCAATCATCTGTTCCCTGACTGCAATTAGCTCATTCTTTTTTTTTTTCTTCCTCTGAGTAAACTATTTTCCTGTAACACTTCCTTTCATTTTTAGCTTATTAGTTGTAGCTGAGCAAAGGGTTTTCCACCCATTAGTCAAAAAATGGCATCCTGTAATATCAAATTCTATTTTAGGCAGGTTGAATTTGAATTCAATCCCCAACTTTTTAATTGTCTTCCTTAGAAATGACGTCATAAAAATGGAAGAAAAGACAAATGTGTGAGTATAAGGGTTTGAAGTGTCTGGTTCCAAGGGAAGAGAGAGTTTTGATTTCTAATAGTGACAAGTCGATAAGTGGATTACTGGTTGGTTCTAAGCTATTGTGGAAGGAAGGAAATAGGGTTTGCTCAGGCCAGCAACAAAACACCCCTTTCCAAAGAGTGCCAAATGACATGTTACGAGGCCAGAAACCCAAAGGCCAGGTGGATGCTAATATAAATAGATGGGGGGTGGAGTGGGGTGGGCGTGGCATTTCCAACTGATGAAACCAGCTGGATGAGGACCACAACACTATTACCTCACCCTCCAGAGAATGCTGGATGGAGTGAAACTGAGACCTTAAACAGAAGTAAGAACAAAGCCTATCTAGCCAGTTCCCATGAATCTCAGACAGCCTTTGGATGCCTCCCCGACTCTGAGTCAGAGTAGATTAGGCCAACCTCCCCAGGGATAGGTTTATAAGAATTGTCTATATTTTAGCTTTTGAAGCTTAATCTAGCAGTTACCCTTAAATAATGCTTACAGAATTTTCACATTCCTGTTTGACTTTGTAAATTGCACTCATAACTCCAATAAATGTAACCATCTTTGCCTGAGATGCATTTTAAAGGTATCCACCCAAAACCATGAGCTCAGGTTACAAATAGCTAATATTAGGTATCCCATTCACATCGGTTGCAAAAAAAACAATAAGAATAAGAATGAATCACTTCCCTGAAACCATTCATCTGCAGGATCGCTGAGATAATAATCAACTAGGTGCTGCATCTCCATAGCTAAAGTAAAGGAGGCCTGAACTTTGAGGTCATTTGGGCAAAGGTACATTTTCAAATGCAGTACGCAGGGGTTCTTAACCCTCCAGAGAATCTACATAGATTTAAGGGATGGGAAGGGGAGGAGTGTCTATGAATTTGCGTGTTTGACACACACACAAATTCAAATCTGTGCAGCCAGGTGGTGCAGTGGTCAGAGCACCAGGACTAGCATCAAGAAGATTCATCTTCTGGAGTTCTGATCTTCCTGAGTTCAAGTCCATGTAGAGCCGGGTCAAAAAGAAAAAAGAAAAGAAGTCATAGCCACAGGAAAGGTACATTGTTCAGCAGGGAATTCTCTCTTGAATTTTGATGCTATTACACAGATGCCATTCAAGTTGCCAGTAGGGAAGTACAATCGAAAGAGTATTGGCTTTGGGGCAGCTAGGTGGCGCAGTGGATAAAACACCGGCCCTGGATTCAGGAGGACCTGAGTTCAAATCCGGCCTCAGACACTTGACACTTACTAGCTGTGTGACCTTGGGCAAGTCACTTAACCCTTATTGCCCCAAAGGGAAAAAAAAAGAGTATTGGCTTTGAAATCAGGAAACAGTGGACTCAAGTGTCTCTGATGCTTACTAATAGGGAGTATCTTTATCTGTGCTTTTAGGTTTATAAAGCATTTGTACAGATATTATCTCCTCTGATCCTCACAACCATCCTGGGAGGGAGGTGTTATTATTATTCCCATTTTACAGATGAGGAAACTGAATCAGACAGAGGTATGCCCAGAGTCACACAGCTAGTAGGTAGCTGAGCTGGGATTTGAACACTAATCTGACTCCAGGGCCAGAGCTTTATCCACTGTACTAGCTGTTTGCCTGTGTTACCTCGGGCAAATCTTTTACCTTCATTGGGCATCAGTTTCCTCCTCTGAAAGGAGGGGGTCAGACTATACAACATCTAAGGTCCCTTCTAGATCTAGATTAATAAAATTGGCCTCATAATGAACATTTAAGAAGCAGATGCTGTAAATCAATAAGTGCCCATTAATTGCCTATGTTACAGGTACTGTGGTTGGAACACAGTGGTATCATACATTGGCAACTATACTTGTTTTGGGGTAAGATACAAAGATAAATGAGGCATAGTCCTCAATTTCATCATGTTTATAGTGAAAAGGCTATAACAAAAAATAGAAAGTACTGAGCACACAAAAGAGACAGAGAAGTCACAGGTAATATGTAAGTCTGGAGAAGAGAAAGATTATTTCTAACTGGGGAAATCCAAGAAAGTTTCGTGGAGGAGCCAAATTTTGAAGGGTAAAGAGAATTTCAAGAGGTGGGAATAGGTCTGATAGGGCTGGAGAGTGGCATTGCAAGATTAAAATTGTCAACATAAAGACTATGGAGGTAGGAAAAGATGGCATGTGAATGGGGGATGGCAAATGGTCCAATTTAACTAGAGAGTAGCATATGGGGAAGGACTATGAGAGGTGCCAATGGGGACATTACTGAGCCCACAGAGCATGGAAAACTGAGATCAGCACCTGGAGAGACCCAATACCAAAGTGTCTACGGGTGATGGTTTCTGAGGAAGCCATGATCAGAGATGATAGTTACAGATTGAGTAGCTGAAAGTGCCAGAGGCAAAAATGATGTGAAAGGCAGAAGGCAGGTCAAAGGTGAGATCACAATAGAGTCCAAGGCACTAGAGGGAGGCAAGGTCCACAAGTCAGGAAACAAAAATTTGGGGATCATAGAGACCATTGAGTCCAACTTCCTGATTTTACATATTATAGTGGTATCTTGTACATACATCGTTATGTTCATTTTTGAACCCCTGGTTCGAATGAAGTTCCCTTGAGATCAGGGCTGGTTTTGCCTTTCTTTGTATCCCTAGTACCTAACACCATGAAGGCACATACTTAGCAATTACTAAATATTCATTAACTGATTGTCTGACTTTTATTTTGTCATCTATACCATTTTGATGGTACTTGCAAGTTTCATGGGATAGCCTTTGATGACCATACCTTGCACTTCAGTATTTGCTTAATATCTTGGAGCTAGAAGGTTCCTTCTATAGTTGTCCACCTTCTTATCTTCCCATCAAGTCTATGCCGGTGCAAAGAGGTGGCCCCAGAGGTGACTACTTAAGACAATGTTTTACCAGGAATGGTTGAAAGAAGTAGGGGTGTTTAGCTTGGAGAAAAGGACATTTGGTGGCTATCTGATTACTGTCTGCAGGGATCTTAGAGACTGTCACATAGAAAATGGATTAGATGTGTTATTGGCTATAAAGAAATAACTTCCTAACAAAGCTGTCCAAAAGCAGAATAGGCTGACTCCAGAGATATTGAATTCCCTGTCACTGAAGGTTTTCAAGAGCTGAAAGAATCCTTGTCAAAAGTGTTGTAAAGTGGATGTCTGTGGAGAAACATGTGGAATTAGGTGGTATCTGAGATCTCTTTGATACATGATTCTGCAGAGTATTCTATACAGAAGTCTATTATTATAGTACTAAACAATCTGGCATTAACTAAGAGGGAATAAGAAGTTTAGAGAAATGAGATCAGTAGGGGCTTTATTCATCAAGACAACTTCATGGAGGTGGTGAGATTTGAGTCAGACCTTCAGAAATGAGTAGAATTTAAACAAAAGGAGGGAGAGCATTCTAGTCAGAGACTTGCTGAGATAGATATCCAGCCCAAGCTCTGTCCTTCGAATCTGCACAAGGGTGATGGAATCAAGGTGAAATAAGAGACAAACATTTTTTGATTATGGCAAAAGTGTGGATTTGTTTAGCTTGACTATGCTTATTTGTTACAAAGGTTGGGTTCTCTCTTTTTTTCTTTTTATTCTGAACTTTAACATAAAAAATAACACTTCTGTGAGAAAATAATTATTAATAATGGGTTTTTTGGAGGGGGGGATCCAGGAGGGACCCAATCTTTGGTTGGTTTTTTAACAGCACCCACTTCAGAGATCAATTTTTAGGAGGGAGCTCCAATCCTGTGCAGGGCATACAACAGAGGTGGAGAATAGACTCTTAAACCATACCTATCTGAATGTGCCTTCGCCCCGAGAGGGTTTCTCCCACTAGACCTTGATGTCATCACTCTAGAACTCATTTTAATATAGACCACCCTCAGGTCATGTTAAGCAATGGAATTGAATGATGCTAGCTACTTAGCTTTGATCAGTGTGTAAGAGCCACTTCTACGGAAGAGGAAAAAGAGAGACCAGGAGGTTCAGGCCATTCTGGGCTCTCACTCTAGACATGGGAGGCTGTGGATTGCAGAACAGAATAGGTAATGTAGAGACAAAATGGCACTGGGGGGGTTTTCAGCTTGTGTTAACTGCCATTCGGTAAATTCTTCACTAATTCTTTACTAATATTTAAAGTATTTTAATAACAAATGCATACTGCCAAAAATGGGTGCAATAGCCATTAATTTATAAGTAGTAATATTTTTAAAAAGCCAGTCTGGCCCCCAATATATTAGAAATCCCAGCTTAGTTCCACAACAATAATTTTTTTTGAGGCAATAAGGGTTAAGTGACTTGCCCAGGGTCACACAGCTAGTAAGTGTCAAGTGTCTGAGGCCAGATTTGAACTCAGGTCCTCCTGAATACAGGGCCAGTTCTTTATCCACTGCACCACCTAGCTGCCTCCCACAACAATAATTTAATAAATATATACCCATATACAATGTAGGAAAGAAAAAGATTATTTGTGAAACTGGGAATCTCTATTACATACATGTTGCTTTGTAAACAATATAGTCAAGATGTTACTTTCAAAGCTGTCCTGCTTGTCTGTTTGCTTCTGAACTTCCTTCTGTTTTCTCTGTGCATTTAAAAAAATGTTTCAATAATCCTTTTTTTAAAACTTTATTTCTTTTTAGGGGGTAGTATGATTGCCAGCTTCCCTCTCAAACCCTCCTTCTCCAGTGAAAACCAAGTGAATGGGAACAATGAGATAGATACTTTTGAGGACTATTTAGCATTTCCACAATCAAGTGCTGAGGCTATACTCATTTTCCCTGGATATACGAGAACATACCTGGATATATGAGAACATAGGATTTATGATAAATGAAATATGAATTCGATATAGCACAGTTAAGGCTGGGTTGTTTGGGGGTTTGGAGGGGGTTGAGATTTTCAAGCAGAAATCAAAGCTTCTAAATATAGATGCACACAAATTCTGAAAGTTCCCAGACCCTTACCAACATCCTTCCAAAAGTTGAGGGGCACCTAGGTGGTACAGTGGATACAGTGCTGGCCCTGGAGTTCAAAACTCACCTCAGACATCTACTAGCTGTGTGACCCTGGGCAGGTCACTTAACCCTAATTGCCTTAAACATCCAGGACTATCTCCAGTTGTCCTGATGTATATCCTGCCACTGGACCCAGATGGCTCTGGAGGAGAGAGTGAGGTTTGAGACCTGGCACAGCCCTCCCTCATTTAAATACAATTCAGTGCAAGTCATGACATCACCCAGATATCATGGTCCTCTTCAACCCCAACAAAAGCTGAAATCCAAAAGTCCTCTTGGCTACTTAAAGGAGTGTTTCCAAGGCTATTTGATTGAAAAAAAAAAACCTGACAATATTGTGCAATGCGAATATGTACATATGTTTAACTTTGATTTAGGGCTGGTCCTAAGGCATAGCCTGAGGGGTTGGAAGAGGTTGATCATCTTTCTCCTTGATATTAACTAATTTTCCTTTTTTTTATTTTTCATCAGCCCAGGTTCTAAAGAAACAGAGGGGAGGACAGTTACAGTATTTCTATGTTAATTACTAAAACTACAGCATCTCTATCAGCAATCAATTAGCTCTGAACTCACAATGATGTATATAAAATATTATTTATTTAATAAACTGGAGTCTAGAGTAACTTCCAAGAAATGTTTGCTCATTTCTCTCTTTATGTCAACCCCCTCTCAACTTCCTAGATGTAAATGAAAACCAGGACTACTGGTCACAGTATCACAAAAACAATACAGAACAGACATAAATAGTCCTTTATACTTTATAATCTACAAAATCACAATATTATCTTTAACCACAATTACAATTGCCAAGTTATCCTTCGTTCTGGAAATACAGTTGTGCTAGTTATTTCTCTTGGAATAGCAATTAAAGTCTCTTTTCAAGAATTCATTTGATGTTTCCTCACAAGATAATCCTTAAACTTTCAGAAAACAAAGTCTCTTAGTTGTTTTTCTCTACGCTCCCTTCATTCATCAATGCTTTTTCCAGAACCACAAAGTCTTCCTCACCTCACAGATGCTTTCAAAGAACTATAATTAAAACCATCTACCCAATATTCCATTGCCTCTTAAAGATAGTCATGATGGGAGGAGTCATTGAAATTTGTCTTACCTTTGCATATGTATTTATTACTAAATGATATACATAAATTACTGCACTAATCTCTAAAACCTACACAAAAGAGACATCTAAGAAGATTTAATTAAGATTAATTAAACAATATTTTAAAATAATGGTAAATTGCTTAAAGTGGTAAAAAAAATTAATGGCATGAAAACCTTTAATAGCATAAAAACATTAATGATACAAAACCCGTTTTCACCCTCACTAAAATAGATTATTAATAATATTTTAACAAAAGACAGTAAGGGCACTGTGACAATACATCTTAAATAATAGGAGAGCTTGGTTTCATTCTTATGTTTTAGATAAATAGCATTTTTAATAGAACAACCTTCTTCATGTAAATTCTTGGTTTGACATTTTATGATACAATGATTCAAAGCCATGATTCTAAATTGCTTATTTCAAAACTTGGTTCTAATGGATGTCTTAGTTGAAAATTTTTCATTTTCACTTTTTAATGCCATTCACTAAGTATGCAAATGTTTTCCTTGAATTACAGCTAGCAAATGTCCACCCTCCCTGATGTCAATCCATTGTTCTTGCAGACTAATCAGAAGGTGTCCTTTTTATATTTTTAACAAACGAGTTCAAAGACAAATGAAACTATTCATTTGGAAGACTTTAAATTAGATTAAAAAATTCGGTTTCAAAGGTATTTTTTTAAAAGTTCAGATATGAGATCCTGAAGGTAATATATAACATTTTCAACAAAAGCTTTTCATTTTATTTTAACGTTTTCCTAGTCCTGATGACTTCATGCTATCATTCATTAATATTTAAAAGCAAAACAAAAATACAGGGTCAGGTACATGGTAGATGTTAGCAGATGTAAATGTGTGTGTGTGTGTGTGTGTGTGTATGTATGTATATACATATATTTCAGATAATCAGAATTTACGTTTCTTGACATGTATTGTCAAACATGATTAGATCACTATTAATTTTACCCTTTTTAATATGAGTGATGCAGAAGTTGTACTGGATACAGAAGTATGAGCTCTGGCATTTTTTAAAATTCAGTGAACATTATTAGTTTTATTTTCAATTAGTATTTTCTTTGTAGTAAACATTTTTGAGCCACTTCTCCATTTTGTGAGCATTAGTTAGTTAAAATTAAATAATAAAACCCATAAATTCATTTAGCCAAGCTCATATAACGTGGCAATTTGCTGAAAGTAAACAAATGAGGAAGGGCATGGTTTTCAGTTCCTCTGTGTTGTGGAACTCCCACTGAACCTGAGAATACTTCAGGTAATATACTTCACATCTGAGCATCTGACATAAGGAATAAGTAAGGGCACTGTGACAATCCATATCTTAGATAATAAGACAACTTGATTTCATTCTTGTAGTTTTAGATAAATGGAAATAGGATTCCTGATATTTTCATCTTACACCCATGATGGATTTTCTTACGACCCTAGAAGGTTGCATGTCTCATTTTAAAGATTAGAAAACTGCTGCTTAGCTTTATTTTAAAAAAGGGGCTCAGTGGTACTACTTCTAGCATGTATACATCAGGAAATGAATTTAAAATGAATATTCTAATAATTAACAAGGACAGGAATGTTTTCATCATTGGGTAACAGAAATTTATAAGATATTAATTACAAATACATTTTAATTGACTAAATTTGATTCAATATTTATCAAGTAGCTACTATGGGTAATGTCTTGGGGAAAATAGGTGGTGGGGGGATCCTTAGGTATTCCTCTGTAAAGAATGACACTCTCACACACAGACCAGTTAGGATTAAAATGGGCTTTTATTTGGGCACTAGAGAAAGTGAATGAGAGGGAAGTCAAAGACCTCAAGGGAAGGAAATGGCTTAGAAACATTCTCCTCCCAGAATGGAAGGGAAGCCAAAGCTTTTATAGAGGATGGATGGGGTGACCACCTGATAATGGAAAGTTCCTTTTGGGGGTGGGGTGGGAAAAGCTTGAATGAGGGGTGGTGGCCCTGACTTCTGGAGTTATCTCTGTCCCCTGCTCTGCCCCAGGTAGTAGTCCTGCTATAGAATTTGATCTCCCCTGACTTTTTAGGCCTGTCCATCCTGATATCTAGTCATTTATACTATTTTTTTTCACAGTGCAATGGGGGTTAAAAGACTTGCCCAGGGTCACACAGCTAGTAAGTGTCAAGTTTCTGAGGCTGAAATTTGAACTCAGATCCTCCTGAATCCAGGGCTGGTGTTTTATCCATTGTGCCACCTAGCTGCCCCTGCTAATTTATACTTTAATAGTCCTTTGATTCCTTGACATGTCCTAAGCCCCATGTCAGGCAAGGGGAGAAGTATTGTGGCAGAGTGTTTTAGAGGGTTGATTTTGAAAGAAGATCTGCATTTAACCCCTCCCTCTAATGCATTTCTGTTATGAGGCCATGGGCAAATTATACTTCACCTGCCAGTGTTCTGTGGCAACTAAGACTGTAATTTGTTGTTGCTGTTCAGTCATTTTTCAATCATGTCCAATTCTTCTTGACCCCATTTAGGGTTTTCTTGACAAAATTACTGGAGTGTTTTGCCATTTCCTACTCTGGCTCAGATAAGGAAACTGAGGCCAACAGAGTTGTGATTCGCCATACAGCTAGTAAGTGTTTGAACTCAGGTCTTCCTGACTATAGGCCCAGCTATCTACTGTGACGCCTAGCTATACTTAAATTAAAATAAGCCATACTTAAATTACAATTTGCCAGTCTCCGTTAATACGGGGAGTTTCATTTCAGGATTTCTCTATTCCAATGAAAGCGCAGGTTTGTGCTGCCTCACCCCCACTTTGTAAAAAAAAAAAAAAATCAAAGAGAAAAATAAAAGTCTTTGCTCTTAAGGACTTTGTCTTAGAAGTTCTTGTTCTCCTTTTCAGTGATGCTCAGTTAAAATAGGTAGTTTATAACGTTTATTCTATCTAATAAATGAAGTGTCCAATGTTCTTTTGTGATTGTAAATACTCATGGGTATATGTGATTTTAAATTATGAAATGACCCAATAGTAAATACATTCAGGAGAATATGATGTTTTGCTTTAAAGAATTAACAAAATGTTTGAATGACTGTGGTCCCATTTATCCTAGGTCATATTTGCAGTTTAACTATGTAAATTACCTTAGTAATTGATAATAGGGCAATATTTGAAGGCCCATTCTATTCAATTGTGTTAAAATAAAAACATAGGACTACAGATGAGCCATTCTAGTGAAGGATGCTTAGGGTTAATGTCCGTTGTGGAGTGATTGTCAAAGACTGGAAATACCCTGGGCCCTTCTGTAGAATCCTGGTTTAGCTGCTTTCTACAACTAATACTACCAGGATTCTCTACTGCCTTGATTCCAAATAACTGTAAATGGAAAAAATAGATCTATCTGGGAGAGTGACAAGATTGAAATGCAGGTCAATACTGAAGCATCCCATGCCGTCCTTATTACTGAAAAATTCTATTTTATCAAGTCTTTTCTCCTATGGTTATTTTTTTCTTCTGTGCAGCATATATGCTCACCAGCCTGGACAAACATACAGTTGTTTCTTTGACATGGATTGAATATTTGTGTGTGTACGCACACATCTGAATCAAGAAATAGTTTCAATAAAGAGAACTAAGTTGCTGCCATGATGTTCTAGTTTTTTTCCATACCCTTTTATTTTCATGTTTTCTAATTAAAGATCACTGGCATGGGTCAGCTGATGAAACAGCCTATTTCCACTAGTACATCACTTTAGCTGTTTGTCCTTGGATAAGACACAAATTCAATGGGTCCCAGGTTTTCTTTTAGTAAAATAAGTAATTTGGAATAGATAGCCTCTGAGGTCCAGCTCAGCTCTGTGCCTGTAATTGGTTTTTGTTTTTTCTTCCATAAAAATATTTTATTATTTTCCAGTTAAATTTAGAGATAGTTTTCAACATTTGTTTTTAGAAGATTTCTAGTTTTAAATTTTTCTCCTTCCCTCCCCTCCCTCCCCTCTCCCCAAGACAACAAGTAATCTGATATAGGTTATATATGAACAATCATATTAAACATATTTCGGCATTAGTCATGTAATGAGAGAAGAAATAGAGCAAAAAGGAAAAACCTCAAAAAAGGAAAACAAAAACAATAGAAATAGTATGGTTCAATCTGCATCTAGATTCCACAGTTCTTTTTTTTGTTTATTTTCTGGATTTGGAGAGCATTTTCCATCATGAGTTCTTTGAAACTATCTTGGACCATGATATTTCTTTTATTTTTTGTCCAGGCAACGGGGGTTAAGTGACTTGCCCAGGGTCACACAGCTAGTAAGTGCCAAGTGGCTGAGGCCAGATCTGAAGTCAGGTACTCCTGAATCCAGGGCCTGTGCTTTATCCACTGCATCACCTAGCCACCCTCTTGGACCATGGTATTTCTAAGAAAAATCAAGTCTATCACAGTTGATCAACACATGATATCATTGATACTGTGTATAATTGTCTCTTGGTTCTGCTCATCTCACTCAGCATCAGTTCATGCAAGTCCTTCCAGGTTTCTCTGAAATCTGCCTGCTCCTCATTTCTTACAGCACAATAGTATTCCATTACATTCATATACCACAACTTGTTCAGCCATTCCCCAGTTGATGGGCAACCCCTCAATTTCTAATTCCTTTCCACCACAAAAAGAGCAGCTATAAATATTTTTGTACATGTGGATCCTTTCCCCTTTTTTATGATCTCTTTGGGAAAAAGACCTAATAGTGGTATGCACCTGTGATTTGTGAACCTATAATCAAGCCAGAGCTTCATGTTACACACTGACCTCAAGTTTACAATGGGTATCTATTCTTTGTACAAGGTAGATGTCTGAGTGTGTTTTTTGTTTTGTTTTGCAGGGCAATGAGGGTTAAGTGACTTGCCCAGGGTCACTCAGCTAGTGTCAAGTATCTAAGGCAGAATTTGAACTCAGGTCCTCCTGAATCCAGGGCTGGTGCTTTATCCACTGTGCCACCTAGCTGCCACAAGATGTGTAGTGTGTGTGTGTGTGTGTGTGTGTGTGTGTGTGTTGTCCTTCAGATATTAAAAAAGTCATTCATGATTCAATATCATTAGGTTAAGGCACTTTAATTTGCTTTTATTTTTAAGAGGTGATGCTGGATTTGCTTTTATTCACCCATATTATTTCTTAGTCCTCTTTTTTTGGGGGGGGGCGGGGCAATGTGGTTTAAGTGACTTGTCCAGGTTCACACAGCTAGTAAGTGTCAGGTGTCTGAGGCCGGATTTGAACTCAGGTCCTCCTGAATCCAGGGCCTGTGCTTTATCTACTGTGCTGCCTAGCTGCCCCCTCCTAGTCCTCTCAAAGAACATAGAATGCCATGGATCTGAAAAACAGTTGATTCAAGTTTGTGGTCAGAAGAGGGGAAAGTTAACTGGCCCCATAGGAATTATGCTCATGATTTTAACTTTATCAGTTTGATTGTTATACCAATGAAAGGAAAAAGACTGAGAATCAAAGTTCTCCTTCAGATATTTGTATTTCTCTTCTTATGTTCTTTTACCTGGATGACATTAAGGATTTCCACTTCCATTGAAATTAAGTTATCAACATTTTCAAAAAAAAAATGTTCACCAACTGCAGATCTCTGGATGCAATAATATAGAGGCAAACTATTTTGAAAGACTAAAAAACTATGCTCAATTCAAAAAAACAATCACAGTACTAGGAGTTTGAGAATCAATCATGCTCTCCATGTCTTGTCAGAAAAGTCATGGACTAGAGGTGTAAAATGAGACATGAATTCAGACAGAATCAGTGTATATATTTATCTTGTTTGACTATCCTTATTTGTCATAACAGAGGGACTTTTATTGGCTTATACTGAGAGTGAAAAAAGAAATAAAAGGAAAAGGAAAGGAAAAAGAAGAGGTAAAGAAAAAAGTAAAGAGAAATGGAAAGAGAAAAGGAGTACCAATGAAACATTAAGCAAAATATCTAGAAGGGCACATAGTCAAGTAGAATAATTTATTACTACTGTGTTAAATGTAATACACACTTTAAAATTTTGTAGTACAAGTTTGCGGTTCCATATATAATTCTATTTTCATTTCTTTGTATATTGAAATGTTTATTTGTTGATGTTAAGTTTCTCATAGAAAAGAAAAAGGGAAAACAAATGGAAAAAGTGAGAATATTCCCTCATCCTAGAAAACTGTGATTAGAATACAGTATTTTTATTTACTTTTTTAAAGTCAGTCAGGCAACAAGCATTTATTAAATACCTACTAGGTGCCAGGTATCATCCTAAGCTTTAGGATGCAAAAGATAGTCTTTATTCTCCAGGACTTCATGGTCTGATGAGGGAGGAGGAGGTTATCTCAGAGCAAATTATAAGAGTAAATTTTTTAAAATGTTTTACTACAGAAAACTAAAGCCTGATTCATTTCTGACTATAACCTTCTAGTAACTGTAAAGCCTTTTAAATTCAAAGTTTGCCTTACCACATCTTGGAGCATAGATTCCTGAGCTGAATTAAAACCAGAGAAGCATTACCAATGTCCATGCATTCCAGACTCAAACTCAACATAAATCACTGTCAATCAGCTTCAGAACTGGTCATTCAACCACCTTGTAAAAGATCACTTGCCCTAGTGAGAAGGCTACAGTATGCTGGGATGCCCCTTTTCCCGCAATGTCTTCAGAAATCCAGGAGCTAGAGGTAAACACAGTGAGATTGCACATATTCTCATTGAGTAGCCTTGCCCATAAAAAGCCTTAATCAAGTAAAGGGCTCTTAAGGATTTCTTCCTTGGCTCTGATGTTGAGTGAAAACCCTAGAGCAGCAGCTGCTGGCTCAGACTACCACAGGTCTATAAATGCCAACTGTCATTACTTGCTATGTCTGCCAAGGGGTGCTGTGGTGCAATGTTGTTTTTGTAAATTCTCTGGACTCTGGTATTTTGCATCTCTTGATTTCCTGATGTGCTCTGCAATGTTTTTGAGAATGGGCTATGCCTAGGGTAATTTTGAGTCAAAGGACTCTCTTATAAAGGTCTGTTCATCCCTTGCTTGTATAGCCAGAAGGGTACTCAATAGCTCAGTTCCTTATTTTTAAAAAAAATATTCTTCTTTGCTGGTAATTATTGCTTCTTTCATAGGTGAAATTAATAAGGCACAATGGAAAATCATTAAACACTCCACTAACATAATGTGTTAAAATTAGAAGAAGTGAATCCAGCTCGATGAATGCATACAAGTACTGATCATCAGCTGGGAATAGTGGCAAAATGGGACATATAGGAATCATATATTAGAATGCTGAATATAAGCATCCAAATGTGGCAAGAAATAATGTCTTTTAGCAACTTTAGAGTGGTAAATGGTTTCTTGACATTATAACAAGTCAAAAGAAGCACATTGTCAATAATATACTGTCAACAAGGGACTATGATTGTCCCTTTTAGATTTTTCATTTATTTCTACTTACAGCTATGTCCCTGAATAACAAAATGAGTGCTATGCAAGTATCTCAATAGAAAAAGTTCTAAAAACCTTCACTGGCTTTTTTTTTTTGGAAGTCACACAAAAATTCAGTGAAACCAAGGAGAATAAAAATCCATACTGGATGCAAAAGGAAGATATCCATTTGAACTATCTGTAGCTCTGAGCACCATAATAAATTGGCTTTGGAATGATTTTTGCAATCAGTTAAGATGTATTGGGGCAGCTAGGTGGCGTAGTGGATAAAGCACCAACCCTGGATTCAGGAGGACCTGAGTCAAATCCAGCCTCAGACACTTGGCACTTACTAGCTGTGTGACCTTGGGCAAGTCACTTAACCCCCATTGCACCGGAAAAAAAAAAACATTCATAGCTATGAGTGACCTTAGGGTGGTAGAGGCATGCATTCATGCATATATGTTTTTTTAAATAATTAATTTGCTTTTTGTGTGCAGACATACATAAATGGAGATGGAAAATGTCATGAGGAGCATTTGTTTAAGAATAAGTGCAGGTTAAAATAGATATATTATGTTATGAGTATTTTATAGACCATCTAGACAGATGGGGAAATGGGATGATGACTTCAAGAAGCTTATCTTATATCTGATATTTAGATGGGAATTTTCAGTGATGATAGAACTCTAAAGTTACATAAGTTGCTGGAGATTTGTCATTACTAAAAACATAACTGAGATAATTAAGGAATTACTGTTATGGGCATGATTTTTGACAAATAAGGAAAAACATTGGCAAAGAAGAAATCAAAGAAACATTGGCAGGAAGAGACCATATGATCTGAGTTCATGATAAATGAGGAGGTAAAAGCCATAAATTACTCAGACCTAGATTTTAGGAGAACAATATTCAGAGTTGAGAGCAAAGCCCATAATGCAATTCAACAACAATTAGTAGATATCACATGGCCGGCAAATCAGTGGGTAGTTCCTTGCTACATATTTCTCCAAGCTCAAAATTTCAATGAAACGAAATTATGTTCCAGATATTGAGTCATTCCAGGTAAATCCACAAGCTGAGATGATGGAAGCTTCCCTGATTCTGGCACCCACGCTTAAAACGGTAAGACTCCATGAATTAACTTTGATACTTAGATCCCTCTTTCAACTTCCTGACCCCTAATTGATTCTATATACCTATATCTGATCATGTTAAACCCAATAAAGCTCAAAAAATTCTAACTCAGAAACTAGTTGAAAGTATTGCTGGGAACTCTTTCTAAGACTCCCAGTTCAACACCAATGCCATAAGAAGCAGGTATTGATCCTGCCTGATCATAAGTTTAAGGAGAGGAGATGGGTGAAAAATAATCTTAGGGATGGTCAGAAAATATATCATGTGGGGTGAATAGTCTAGGAACAAATGGAACATTGAGTCTGATAGAAAAAAAAGTACTAAAAACCCAGCTTGGGGGCTGGTCTTTCTCATACAGGCTCATTAGGATGAGACCTCTACCTGACTTAGATCAATGTTGCTCAACAGGCTCAGGGGCTGAGTGAAGTAAAAAGAGAAAGAAATGCAACAGCGAGTAATGAGAAATACAAGATAAAGGCTAAATACCAAAACTTCAAAAAAAAACCTCAAGTAGAAACCTAGCACACAATACCATAAATCAAAAGAGAGGATCATTAAAATTGACAAATGAGCAAAAATGCAAACAGAAACCAAAGAACCCTAAAGACATCTTAGAATTTGAAGGAAAATGGATCAATATTACCTGAGGAAAGGCAAGATCCTCTGTAATCTCAAAAGGTCAGGGAAAAACAAGAAATTCCAGAATAGCTCAACTATTTATTGATAGAAGAAATGAATTGTTCTCAAAACAGAATTTTCAACACACGTACATACAGCAGATTAGGATAGAATGAAGACAAAATAGAGAATCTATCCAGAAAAATGGGAGCTGTGTATAAGAAAATAAATTTGGAATTCCAAAATATTAAAAAATAAAAAAATTGACAGAAAAGAAGAAAAAGTAAAATCATTAAAAATTATATGAATTATATACCAGCCAAACAACTGACCTTGAAAATAGAATGTATAGGAACAATTCAAGTACCATAGCTTTCCCAGAAGAATAAAAAAGCCCAATCACCATCACAAAGAATAATACAAGAAAATTGTCCAGAATCTCTTAATCAATAAAAAACACTAAATGAGACTCTCTAAAAGGGGAAAATTCTGCACTTCAAACTCTAAGGCTTATAGCAGACAAATTTAGCAATTTCATTTAACAAACAAAAAATTCTGCAGGTTGACATCAACAAAAAGTCCTCAAGTATAAAAGAAAGGCAATTCAAAAACAGAAATATCTGCATTCAGAAGAAATTGAAGTAAAGAATGAAATAGAATATTTAGGAAAGGAATGCATACCTACACATACATACCTACCTACCTACCTACCTACCTACATACATACAATTATATAGATAAAGGATAAAAAGACAAAACAAAAATACTATCCCTTCCCTTAATAATCTTACATTCTTACTTTCTGTTTTTCTTTTTCCTTTTTTTTCTTTTTTTGCTGTTCTTCAATCCTAGGTCTCCCCTTGACACCCAGACTAAAAATGCTGGTACTACTTATGGACCTGATCCTACCACTGATTAGCATGGATGTGTTCTGACCTGGTCAACTCGCCCCTCCCTAAGCAATCCATTCCCTTCACCCTCCTTGGAAGCTCCCCACACTGATGGTGTACTGAGTGTGAACACCTGATGCTTCATCTAGTGTTTACATCTGATTGGCACAAAACATTGTAGTTCAAGAGATCCACCATCCCTAGCCTCACCAGCAGCAGGAATTAAAGATGTAAAACAGCACACCTTCCATGAATCCTACAGTGTAAGGCAAAGTTAATATAAGATAACATTAGGAGAGGGGCAGTTAGGTGTCACAGTGGATAAAGCACCGGTCCTAGATTCAGGAGTACCTGAGTTCAAATCCAACCTCAGATACTTGACACTTACTAGCTGTGTGACCTTGGGGAAGTTACTTATCCCTCATTGCCCTGCCCCCCCAAAAAAAAACACCAAAAAAAAAAAAACATAGCAGACAAAAAATAAAGATAACATTAGGATAGAGAATACTGACTCCTAGTGGGGTAGAACAGTCAACAAACAAGTATTTAAGTAGCTACTATATACCAGACACTGCACTACATTTGGGGGATAAAAAAAGTAAATGTAAATAAACAAACAAACCCACAACAGCCTCTTCTTTCAAGCATCTTACAGTCTAGATGGGGAGATTACATGTACATATATGCTATAAAATAAATATAAGATGATGGAGGGGGGGATGTAAAACTAACATCTGGGGCAATTAAGGAAAACCTCAAGAAGTTTGCTCTTGAGATGAGTCTTAAATAATGTGGAGATTCTGAAGGATGAAGGTTGGGAGGGAAGACATTTCATCCACAGGGGACAGGCAGGTGAAAGTGCTAGAGGCGAAAGATGGAGGGTTATGTGTGAGGAACCATATCAAGGCCAGCTCAACTGTACCACAGTCTGTAGTAGGAAAAGCAGTACAATAAAGCTACAAATATAGGTTAGGACCAAGTTGTGAAAGCCTTTAAATGTCAAGTAGATGGATTTGTATTTTATCACAGAGGTAATAGGGAGACAATGGAGTTTACTGAGTAGGGGAGTAAGATGATTACATTTATGTTTTAGTAAGAACCAGTTAAATAGCCATGTGGATAAGTCAGAGGAAGGGAATTATTAAATCAGGGAGACAAATTATGAGGTTGTTGTAATAATCCAGGCAAGCTCTAGGGGGTGCCTGAATTAATATGAGTGATGTGAGGGTCGATGAGACAGGAGACAGTATGAAGGAAGAAATGACAAGATTTGGCAATTTATGGGATATATAGATTAAATATATGTTAATGATGACATCAAGGTTGCAAGCTTCAGTGATTGGAAAGATCATGATGCCTTAGGAAGAAGGAAGCTCAAAAAATGGGTAGATTTGGAGAGAAAGATAATGAGTTCATTTTTGGAAATGTTGATTTTGAGGTGGCTATGGGACATTGCCATCCTAAAATACTTAATAGACTTGATAATGTGGCACTTGAGCTTAAGAGAAATATTAGGACTGGAAATATGGCTCTATGAGTCATCAACATAGGGATGATAATTAAATCAATGGTGATTAGTAAAGGCTTCCTGTAGTCAGGAGAACTTGAGCTCTGCCTTAAGGAAAGTTAAGGATTCTAAGAGGTGAAGGAAACATTTCACTCTAAGCATGTAGACAGCCTGTGCGAAGGCAGTTTTGGAAGATAGGATGTGGACTGTGGGGAAGAGCTATCATTTGGGCCAAGTTGGCCAGAATGTAGTGTGCATAACAGAAAGCAATGTGACATCAATGTGGAAAGGGAGCCTAGAATCAAACTGTAAAGTGCTTGAAATCTCAAACTGGGAAGTTTGTGTTTTATCTTACAGAAAATAGGGAGGGAGGGGCAGCTAGGTGGCGCAGTGGATAGAGCACCAGCCCTGGAGTCAGGAGGACCTGAGTTCAAATCCAGCCTCAGACACTTGACACTTAGTAGCTGTGTGACCCTGGGCAATTCACTTAACTCTCATTGCCCTGCAAAAAAAAAAAGAAAAGAAAAGAAAAGAAAAGAAAAGAAAAGAAAAGAAAAGAAAAGAAAAGAAAAGAAAAGAAAAGAAAAGAAAAGAAAAGAAAAGAAAAGAAAATAGGGAGGGAGCCACTGAAGATTACTGAATATGAGAGTGACTGGGTCAGACTTGTAATTCAGTAAGTTTATTTTTACAGCTCTGAGGTGAATGGATTGGAATAGGGAGAAACTGTTAGTCAGCCAGGAAATATTTACAAAGGGCCTGTTATGTGCCAGACACTTGTGTTAATTGTAAGGGATACAAAAAGAGGCAAAAATCATTTTTGGCCTAATGGGGAAGACAAGAAGTAAACACATATGTACAAACAAGCTATATGCAGGATAGAAATGAAACAATCAAAAGAGGGAAAATATTAGAATTCAGATGAATTGGAAAAGGTGTCCTATAGAAGATGGGATGTTATTTGGAACTTAATGAAGCCAGGAAAGCCAGTAGGTGGAGATGACGAGGGAGAGAATTGTAAGCATAGTGGATGGCTAGAGAAAATGCATGGAGTCGAGAATGGAATGTTTTGGTCCAGGGAATGGTAAAGAAGTCAATATTACTGGACCAAAGACTATGTGGGGTGTAGGGGTATTTGATATAAGAAGACTAGAGAGGTTCAATGGGGCTAAATTATGAAGTGTTTTGAATGCCACACAAGTTTGCATATAATCCTGGAAGTAATAGAGAGCCAATACAATTTATCGAGTAGGGGTGGAGAGATGGTCAAACCTATATCACTTTAGTGGCTTAATGGACGGTGGCTTGGAATGAGGAGAGACATGAGTCAGACTAATGAGAAGGCCTTTGCATAGTCTGTCTAGGTCATGAGCCTGAGGGACAAGAGAATGATGTTGCCCTCTATAGTATTAAGGAAGTTAGAGAAGTTAGGTATGGGGGAGGGCTCATGGGGAAAGATGACAAATTCAGTTTTAGACATTATGAGTTTAAGATGTCTATTGGACATCCAGTTTGAGATATCGTAAAGTCAGCTAGAGATGCAAGACTAGAGGTCAGAAGAGAGTTTAGGGAAGGCTAGGTGGATTTAGGAATCATAATCTTAGAGATTGTAATTAAAAATCATGGGAGCTGATGAATCACCAAATGATGTAGTATTAAGAAGAAGGAACATGACAGAAATCTGGAGTATACATATGATTATATGGTGTGATCTAGATATCGTTCCTGTAAAAAAGACTGAGAATGAAGTGGGGATATTTATCCCAATGTGGACATGCTAGTTTCCTCTGAATATCTGAAAAGCTGTCATATAAAATTGAGAACAGATTTGTTTTGGTTGGCTTTGGAAGAAAACGAACAGTAAAAGGAGTAGAGAACTATTTCAGCTCAATATAAGGAAAAAAAACTTTTTAACGATTAGATTTTCAAAATGCATTCTCTTCACCAATATGCAATCAAGGAGTACATATAGCATGTGCAATGCATCAAGCTTGGGTGAAAACCAGATTACGAAAGGATAACAGATGACGGCTTCATATTATCCTCAAAGTTTATGATCATGTCATCAATTCCTTCATCTAAGATCACTGATAAAAATATTACTCAGTATAAGGCCAAGGACAGATCACTTGTACAATTCACAAGAGAGATATCCCCCACCACATTGAATTGGCCATTACTTACTATTCAGGATCCATTCTCCAATTTACAAATGGTCAAAAGATATGAAAACTTAGGTAAGGAATTCAAGCTACTTAGCCATGTGAAAAAAAATCACTCTAAATCACTAGTTGTTAGAGAAATGAAAATTAAAACAACGCTGAAGATCCATCTCATACCCATAATATTGTCAAAGTTGGCGAAGGGGGGAAATGACAAATGTTGGAGCAGCTTCAGGAAAACAGGAAAATTGATGCACCGTTGGTGGAGCTGTGAATTGATCAAACCTTCTGGAAAGCAATTTGGAAGTGTGTTACCAAAGCTAGTAAATCACGCATATCCTTTCACCAAATGATACCCTTAGGGCCTGCCTATACTAAACAGAGATAAAAGAAGGAGGAAAAAAAATGTTGCAAAAGCACCAAAAATATGTATAGCGGCTCTTTTTGTAGTGGAAAGAAACTGGAGACTAAGGTGTTGTCCATCAATTAGGACCTTGCAAAACAAATTGTGGTATATGAATGTAAAAGAATGAATTCTATTATGCTAAAAGAAATGAAGAAAGAGGAAGTTTCAGACAAATCTCAGAAAACTAGTATAAACTAATGTAAAATAAAGTAAGAACCAAGAAAACAAATTATACTAGAAATCAATATTTTTAAAATGTAGAATTCTGAAAGACTTAAGATCTCTAACATGAAATAAACAATGATTCCAAAAGACCAATAATGAAGAATGCTGCTCAATTCATGACAGAGAAGTGATCTTTTTTTGTTTTAGGACATAGTCAATATGGGAATTCATTTTTTCATGACTATACTTATTTGTTACAGTGGTTTTGCTTTTCTTTGTGGGGGGGAGGGGGAGGGAAATAAAAGAAAAAACAAATTATTGCTAATTAAAAATGTAATAAGAAACTTAAAAAATAAAAGCCAAAGTTGGAAATTTAAACATTAATACTGACTATACTTTGGGTCCAATAATTCAACTACTTTTAAATCAATATAACTATCCTATTGGTCTAATAATTCAACTACTTCCAAATCAATGTAACTATTGCATCATTGTTACAATATCTCTCCATTGTGTTCAAAAGAATAGCCTGAAATGTTTTGTTAAAAGATTTATTGAGGGGCAACTAGGTGGTGCAGTGGATAAAGCACCAGCCCTGGATTCAGAAGGACCTGAATTCAAATCCAGCCTCAGGCACTTGACACTTACTAGCTGTGTGACCCTGGGCAAGTCACTTAACCCTCATTGCACCCCCCACCAAAAAAAAAAAAAAAGACATTGAAATCTAGGCCTACCACATCTTATAGTATTTCTGTGACCTGATCTAATAGTTTAGTATGAAAATATAAAAAGAATCTGTTGTTTCAACAATGTAAGGGATTTTAGATGTGACAACTCTTATCAATGCAGATAAACAACTTGGCTATGAATTTGAAGTAAAGGAGAGAATAATGCAATAAAAATGGTGTCAGAAGCACCAATGTTCAGAATGAGCTAGG
The DNA here is from genome assembly GCF_019393635.1 of Dromiciops gliroides. Taxonomy (NCBI): domain Eukaryota; kingdom Metazoa; phylum Chordata; class Mammalia; order Microbiotheria; family Microbiotheriidae; genus Dromiciops; species Dromiciops gliroides. The sequence continues at coordinate 256,931,714 of NC_057865.1, forward strand.
GGTTTTGAAGAAAGCAAAGGACAAGATTGTTTTACAATACTGTTATAGTCATGTCTGACTCTTCATGACCCTATTTGTGTTTTTTTTTTCTACAAAGATAATCATGGTTTGCCATTTCCTTTTCCAGCTCATTGTACAGATGGGGAAACTAAGGCAAACAGGGCTAAATGACTTGCCCAGGATCACACATCTAGCAAGTGTCTGAGGCCAGATTTGAATTCAGGAAGATGAATTTTTATGACTCCAGGCCCAGCACTCTCTATCCACTGTATCACCTAGCTGCCCTCAAAAAAAAAAAAAAAAGATAGAGGCGTCTTTAAACCATGTTGAGGAAAAGGAGATCAAAGAAAGGATAAAATTACCTCTTAGGGCATATGGGACAATGATAACTTACAAAAGAGAGAAGGCAAAATGATTTAATTCTTATAGAACTTCAACGTAAAATGCCAATGAGCTTGAAAACCATTCCTTAGAAAATTCTAGAATAAATTATTAAAGAGAAGATTTAGAAAGGGAGGTGAAGATAGAAAGGCAGTTCTTAAGCCCAGCTTTCTATATTCAAAGTATTTTTCACTATGATATGTTGTCTTTGCCTTGCACATAGTAGGTTAATAAAAGTTTGTTAAAATCAATTGAATGGAATTGAATTATGTTGTATAACATCAAGCTAGTAATACAAAGAAAAGAGGAGCTTTCACTGTGGCATTATTGTTGTAATCATTCCAGTTGGGAGATATCAATTTTCATGATCTTCTTTGGAACCCCTTTTCAAATACTTCATTTAAACTCTGTTTTATATTGCTGAGAATCAGGGGAAATGTCCCTTGTGTTGCATTTTAGTTTAGCCAAAGAGAGCAATGGAAACCAAGATATATTGGACATTTTGTGTTCATTTCATAAAGGTCAATTGAGCTTTTAAGAAAACTAAAAGACATATGCAGATGAATTTAGAAATAAATAACAGGAAAACAAAATGTTGCTGGTACAACCAAATAACTACAGTCTGAAAATAAAATTATGGCATTTAATATCTTTTTTAAAGGTCAGCAAGTCTTCAAAACTAAAAGGAAAATTTCACTTGCTTTTATTATAGTATATGCATATAGTTTCTAAAAAATATTCTATCCAAACTTGGAATTTAATATAAGGAGGATATAAAATTCTTTGAACATTGACAGGAATAGCCTGATTATGTTATTGTTTTGCTTTATAGTATTCACATATGCATAATCTATAATTCATTATTCTGATGGAAAATGAAAAAAAGGTACTTGGAGAAAAAGTTTTATGAGAAATTTGAACTGGCAGTTGGGGGAAAGACATGATTGAGGAATGAAAATAGCCACATTTCTTCTCTGGCATACACCATGTTGTTTTGGAGGATTTTTGTTGTTGTTTTAAAAACCAACAGAATTGTAATACATAATAACTTAATAGTTTATAGACTCACTTTCACTTTTTTTTTTTGGTGAGGCAATTGGGGTTAAGTGACTTGCCCAGGGTCACACAGCTAGTAAGTGTTAAGTGTCTGAGGTCGGATTTGAACTCAGGTACTCCTGAATCCAGGGCCGGAGCTCAATCCACTGCGCCATCTAGCTGTCCCTCACTTTCACTTTTAATGGGACAGGTGCAATAGTAGAAAACAGTTGGTTAATAGATTCTCCCAGTAAACTAGTATGTTTATTATTTGAAATAGACAAAGTAGGGGTAGAGAGAGAGAAAGTATCTAGAAAGATCTTTCTTTTTAATGACAGAATTAAATACTATGTTGTACATGGTATGGTTTGGTTTTTTTAACTTTATAGGAAATAAATTGCCAAAGACAGAAATATCTGCCAAAATTTTCAAAGGAACATTTTTTTTTGTGGTAGCAAAAGTTAGATAAGTTTTTTTTTAAAAGGTGTCCATTGATCATAGAATGACCGAATAAATTATGCTATACATATGTAATGAAATCTTACATTTGGTAAGAAATCATAACTATGAAGAATTCAGAAAAAACATTGAAAGACTTGCATAAACAAAATAAATAGAACAAAAAAGAACAAAATATGAAACAAGATACACAATGATTTCAATAAGATAAATGAAAACAACAATGAAAGGTAGTTGAACTCTGATCAACTGTAATGATTAATTATAGTTGGGAGAACTGATGAACCATAAAACGTAACTCGCTTTGCTCATTAGTCAAGTGGGGTTGCTATATATGGTATCTATTGGTTGCCTTACATGTTTTTCATTACTACAGATGGTTCACTGGTGGGATGGGGAAGGATTTTTGTTTGTTTGTTTGTTTCTTTTTTTTTTAAAGTGAGGCAATTGGGGTTAAGTGACTTGCCCAGGGTCACACAGCTAGTAAGTGTTAAGTGTCTGAGGCCAGATTTGAACTCAGGTACCGGATTTGAACTCCAGGGCCGGTGCTTATCCACTGCGCCACCTACCTGCCCCCTGGGATGGGAAAGGATTTAGGCGGCATGCTTGTGGTATAAAAACAGAAATTATAAATAAATAAAAATGTAATCAAGTCATTCAAAGGGAGAAGGGGAGAAAATAGGCTGCTAGGAACTACTGCTTAGCATAAAGTTGCTTTCTGCCTCCTATGCTCATGATATTTATTTCAATATTTGAAAAACTAATTTATAGGTGCAAGAAAGATAATTATTCTGTGCGTTTTGTGCTAGAACCTAATACACCTCCTAAACCTATTGATACCATGACAAAGCACCTAGGCCTGGCCATCTTAGAGTGCTTTCCAAAATTACAGACAAGACTCTACATATTAAAGCACAACCAAATTCTATAGTTTACAAAATTGACTCAAACTGAGTAGTGGATTTACTTTCTCTAATGCAAAGTAAGTTTCATGTTAAGCATCATCAAAACCTTGTGATAAGAGGTAATATAACTGATGTGAATTAAGTGTTTACAAATACTGGCCCTCTGAAAAATAAGAGAGGACTAGATTACAAGTTCTTAACTTTTTTGTGTGTTTCATGGACTCCCCCTCTGGCAGTCTGTTGAAGCCTAGGAACTAGGAATGAAACTGTAAAGGCTCCTTACAATTGATCAGAGTTCATCTGTCTTTCATTGTTGTTTTCATTTACCTTATTGAAGTGATTTCTATATCTTTTTCTTTTTGTTCTATATTGATTCACAAAAGTCTTTCATTTTTTTTCTGAATTCCTCATAGACCTACTCTCAGAACGATGTTTTTAAATGTGTAAAATAAAATGCATAAGATTGCAAAGGAAAACAATTCTATTTCAATACACTTTCCAAAAAAAAAAAAAAGAAAGAAAAGAAAAGAAATTTATGGTCCTTGGGTTAAGAACCCTTGCAAATAGATGAGGGGTAAGATCCTTCCAGCTCTAACATTCTCTGGTTTTGCTATTGAACTCCTACTATGTCAGGAGTCAATATTTGAGTTTTTATGTTATATGTTATATTCTTGATGCAGCACGTTGACATAATTTCTTTTTGGAAACATGACTCCAACCCTACCAATAATAAATCAGCCTCCTGTTACCCTTCTAACGAGCTCTGAAACTTTTCTCAAAACCATAAGGCATCCCTAAATATGGTCAAACATCAAAACAAATAATAGTCAGCTCACTGCCTTCTGTTATCACATCCATCTTTCCAATGAAAGTATCCTCTCATTTTTTGCCCACCATGTTCCTCATCCCTTTTATTCCTTTTTTTGTTGTTTTTTTTTTTTTTAGTGAGGCAATTGGGGTTAAGTGCCTTGCCCGGGGTCACACAGCTAGTAAGTGTTAAGTGTCTGAGGCCGGATTTGAACTCAGGTACTCCTGACTCCGGGGCCAGTACTCTATCTACTGTGCCACCTAGCTGCCCCTCATCCCTTCTATTCTAATCCATCTATGAGAAGCAGTTTGGTACAGAATCAACGAAAGTAGTTCTGGAGTCAAAGGTCCTGATTTCAAATTATGTCTTTGATACTGACTCTGTACTTGACTTGAAAGAAGTTCCTTAACCTCCATAGATCATAGATTCCTAATCTGTGAGATGGGGGGTTGGAATCAATGGCTTCTGAGACCCTTTGTAGCTCTACAACTATGATTCTTGGTGTTATGTCTTTGGGTTGATATGAATGTACACCAATTTACAAAATCCTTCAAGGTTTGCAAAGTGCTTTACAAACATTAACTCATTTTATCTCCGCAACAATCTTGTGAGGTGAGTTCTGTTATTATCTCCATTTTACAGATGCTGAAGTAGTTACATGACTCACCAGGGTCACATAGCTAGTAAGTGACAGGATCAGGATTTGAACCTAGGTCTTTCTGACACCAGGTCCAGCATTCTACCCAGTGTTCCACCAACTGCAATACTTATCATCTATCCTCAATACTCTGGGACTAGCTCAGTTTACATAGTGAGCTTGATAAATTACTGGGACTCATTAATTCTACTAATTCTAGAAAAAGAGTCTGTATATGCCAGTTATTTTTTTTCTTCCCTCCTTTTCTTTCTCAGACTACCTTTGTGGTTTTGTATCAACAATCCAAATAATTTCATCATTCAGGTGGTAGGTCCTCCCCCAGTACCTGATAACTGCTCCATATTAGAACCAAACTTCTTCATTAGCCTCTGTGGTCAAAACGTGTAGTAAAGCAGTGTTCTGATGAAGAGCCTTTACCTAGGCTTTCTGATCACAGACACAGAGTCCCTTGTCAAATGCGTGTTAAAAGCCTTTATGGGGGTAGCTAGGTGGCTCAGTGGATAGAGCACCGACCCTGGAGTCAGGAGGACCTGAGTTCAGATCCGACCTCAGACACTTAACACTTACTAGCTGTGGGACCCTGGGCAAGTCACTTAACCCCAATTGCCTCACTAAAAAACAAACAAAACAAAACAAAAAAGCCTTTATGATGTAATCTGACATGCCAAGAAGTGTTCTTCCCTATTTCCTTCTTTTCTTTCTTTGATTCCCTTTGCCCTCCTTTCCTACCTTTTCCTCTTCCTCCTCCTTTTACTTCTGATTTCCCATTTTTCTTCTCCTTTTTCTCCCTCTTATCATCCTTTCTCTCCTCTTTTTCACCTTCTCCTATGTCACCACCACTATCAACATCATCAACAACATCATGACTCCACTGATCTAACCTTCAAAAGCTTGAGATCACCTCCATGCCATATGACATCATGTGTTGGAGTAAAACTTTAATGGGTCAGCTAAAACAGAGATTTTACTCTTATTAAGTCATTTCAAAAGACAGCCAACAACTGACAATTTTAAAGTTGTTTTGGACCTTAGTGTTTTCAATTATCTTAATGATTTGGGCTCAGTTATAATACTATTAAAAAGAGGCAGGAATATAAAAATGGATTGTTTTTTTTAACTTTACATACATCTTCAGCACAAGGTAAAGTGAATGCTTTGCTCACATCTGAATGTTTACCTCCCTCAGGTGCTTACAAGTATTTGCCGCAGTTAAGAGAGGTTCTCTAGGCAGTATAAATAAAATCTAAAAGTGATTGGCGTGTAGTAACGAGAAGGTAACATGTTGCTGTCTAGAGGTATGCAATCCAGTTTATAATATGATTTACATATGGATATATCAAATTTGGGGTTCAGATTACTAAATGAAGGGCCACAGCATGCCTTTCAGACGAATAGGATGAGGTTAGGGATACTCAATAATCAACTTTTAGAACTACATCCAACCCAACAGCTCTAATTTTCTTTCCTTGAATAGTTCTGTTGGGGTTTTTTTCTTCTTCTTTATATTTTTTCCCTGTAGCTGAAATCAGCCCTGAAGTCTGCTGTCCATTGCAATCTACCAAACCATGCTAATAAATACTGTGTTGATTCCTAGTTTAGTCCTATGCTGTTCATTATCCAAAAAGGCATATGCTCCTGATGCTGGCCAAAAAAAAAATCTATAATGTAGTGAAAAGGGATCTGGAACTGGCATCAAATAATCCGGGTTTTAATCCTAGCTCTAGGCAGCTAGGTGCTGAAGTATATAAAGCACGAGGTCTGCAGTCGGGAAGCTTTTGTTCAATCATTTCAGGGCTGCCTGATTGTTCCTGATGCCATTTGCGATTTTCTTGACAAAGATACTGGAGTGGTTTGTCATTTTCTTTTCCATTTCATACTGAGACAGTATTATGTTATTTTCCCAGGGTCACACAACTAGTAAGTGTTTGAGGCTGGATTTGAATTCAGGCTCCTGACTCCAGGTGCTATGTTCTATCCACTGCACTACCTAGCAACCTCAGGTCAGGAAGACCAGAGTTCAAATCTGACCTCAGATATCTCCTAGCTGTGTGATCCTGGGCAAGCCACTTCACCCCGTTTGCTTCAGTGTCCTCATCTGTAAAATGAGCTGGAGAAGGAAATGGCAAACCACCTTAGTAGCTTTGCCAAGAAAACCCTAAATTGGGTCACAAAGAGACACAACCAAAACAAGTGAACAACAACTGCTCTTGCTACTTCCATGTCTTTGGACAAGATGTTTCAGTTCTCTGGAATTCGATTTTCTCATCTGTAAAATAAGACAGCTCCAAATCAACAGTTCTATGACCATTTGAGATTGGGAGATGAGCAGTTCTTGTTTCTATGAGCATATATGATATTAAATTGTTGGGTAGTTTGCCACTAAATGTCTAGCTTGTTCGAATTTTATTTGAAGAGTAAAAATTACTTGAAAATACTGTTGGCAATTAATTATATTGCGATGTTCACTCAAACTTCAGTAAGTCGATGAATTTGTGAGAGTTGAGGTCCAATGTTCAGAGAAGAAATAGAACTAGAACAATGTGTGCCCTGGTGTATGTGTATGGGGTGGGGTGTTATTAGGGGGGGAGGAGACAATGCAGTGTGGAGGCATCAGATGTATCTTGAAATAGTTTGAAGTTCTGTGCTGTGAAAAATTCTCTGTGGATCCAGAGATCAGAAAGGGAACAACTGGAATAAATCAAAGGGAGAAAGATTTTGATATGGTATTTGAATTTTTTTCTTAACATTAGAACTGTCTGAAAATGAAATGGGTTGCATTACTAGGCAGTGAGTCACCCTTAACTGAAGGTGATTAAGCAGAGGTCTGGTGTTCTCTTGTCAGGGATGATGTAGAGGGACAAGTGTTTCAGGTATGAACAGGAATAGATCGACTCCTATTATCCCTGCCAATTGGAAACTTTGCAATCCTCAAATTCTATGAGTTGATTTGTAGATGCTAGAATTTCTGAAACTCATTCTGACTCAAATTCAATTGAATTCAATAAGCATTTATTAAGGGCCGACTCTGTGCTATGTACTTTGTCAGACTACAAGGACAAAAAAGAAGCAATCCTAGTCTTGGAAACTACATTTCACACGGGAAATATATCATGTACAAAGACAATTAAATTAAACATATATCAATACCAATATAATGGAATCGGTGGAAGGGGGGACTAAAAGCTAAGGGAATTGAGCAGAGCCTCAAAAAAAGAGTTAGGATTTCAAGGGGTGAAAAGGGAGAGCATTGTAGGCATGGAAAAAGACCCATGAGTTGGGGTATGGAAAGTCATGTATTAAGAACAGCAAAAAGATCAGATTGACTGTAACATAGAGTGAGGGAAAAGAAGTAATGTTGGATAAAGTACTGGCCCTGGATTCAGGAGGACCTGAGTTCATATCCAGCCTCAGACACTTGACACTTACTAGCTTTGTGACCCTGGGCAAGTCACTTAACCCTCATTGCCCGGGAAAAAGAAAGAAGAAAAAAAACCAGAAGTAATGTGAAATTTTTCTGGGTAGATAAACTGGAACCCAACTTAACTTCCAAACCAATGAGTTTAAATTCTGTCTCCCCTATTTATCACAGATTGGCACTGAGATCTCTGTTCAACCAAAGAGGTTGACTTGGATAGATTTATTTGGATATTTGGGGCGATTATTTAATTATGGTGTTATTGCTGCTTATTTCCTATATTAGTTAATATTCAAAGTACACAAGTCTGGAAAAATGTAACATTTGGCAGAAATTTCAGTAACTGAAAAATCCCAAGCCCACTAACAAGGGTTTCTTAGAAAACTCTCCTCTAGCATGTCAAATTGTCTCTTGAGGTAGTCCCAGCTCTCAAACACCAAGGAATTGTGAGTATGTTTTTTCATGCATGGACTGTCATTTTAAGGACATGTCATGAACTGAGAACTTTATTTTTGGATGTGGAGAGCTATACCTGAAGACGAGATAAGCACAGTTTGGCTGGAATGTCATAGAATGAGAAGGGAAATAACAAATAGTTAAGCAGGTGAAGAAAGTAGAAAGAAAACTTGAAGATCAATTTTTTTTTCAAATGTTAAAAAGTGTTTTTAATATGCAACTAGAAATATATACATGTATGTATAATTTTTAAAAACATTTATTTATTTTTCAGGGCAATGAGGGTTAAGTGACTTACCCAGGGTCACACAGTTAGTAAGTGTCAAGTGTCAGAGGCCAAATTTGAACTCAGGTCCATCTGAATCCAGGGCTGGTGTTTTTATCCACTGCACCACCTAGCTGCCCCCATATAATTTTTTAAAAAAGAATTTCCAGTGTGTACAACATCACCATAAAACCATATTTCTGAATTCCTCCCACTATTTCAGCAGTGACTATATGTCCGTGACTCACCCATCCTGCAACCTAACAATTGATTTCTTTTTGGAACTACATGTGGAAATTTGCATTTATACCTATTTAAAACAATCTTGTTGGATTTGGTTCCAGGTTTCAGAGATTCAAGCAGTGCTTCTTAATTTGTTTTTACCAAGAGTGCTAGATATGGAATCATAGGGATAAGATCAGATCCAACTCAGTCATTTACCCACTCTGTGAGCTTGGACAAGCTCCTTCAGGTCTCCCTGCCTCAGTTTCCTCATTTGTAAAGTGAGGAGATTGAACTTGATTAGCAGTGTTGAACTCAAATTAAAATAGGACCCTCAAAAAATTGAAATAGGAGTCATTAAACCATATAAAAGGATCACAGCAGGCTGGCTATTGACTTAGAAAATCACCCATTAGTATTACCTGTGTTCTATTGTATTTTCATTTATTTTGTTAAGTATTTTCCAAATACATGTTAATCTCCCCCAGCCCTGTTGGGAATGTTTCTGCCTTGGCTACTGGGTCTTGTGATTGATTCCTCTGGCCTAGATGAGCTCGTGCATCTTCCTTCCTGCTCTAGATCTCTAGTTCTATGACCATTTTCTGTTTGTTTACCATATTTGCTCCTTATAATTAAATACCACAGCTCTCCCAAGCACCTAGATTGCACCATAGAGCATGGAGTGCCAGGCCTGGGGTCAGAAAGACTCTTCAAATCCAGCCCCAGCCACTTACTAACTATGTGTCCCTGGGCAAGACACTTAACCCTGTTTGCCTCAGTTTCCTCATATGTAAAATGAGCTGGAGAAGGAAATGGCAAACCTCTCCAGTATCTCTGCCAAGAAAACCCCAAATGGGCTCACAGTGAGTTGGGCATGACTGAAAAATGACTGAGTGACATTTCTCCTAGCTTACCTCCCATTTCTTCTTCTTTTTTTTTTTTTGGGCGGGGCAATGGGGGTTAAGTGACTTGCCCAGGGTCACACAGCTAGTAAGTGTCAAGTGTCTGAGGCCGGATTTGAACTCAGGTACTTCTGAATCCAGGGCCAGTGCTTTATCCACTGCACCACCTAGCTGCCCCTCCATTTCTTCTTTAAGCAATTTGGAGCTTTTCAGGACCACTGCTCCCCGAGCTCTCTTTGCTACAAGGCTGCAGCATCCCTGCCTCTAGTTATTGGCAGAAGTTTTCCCTTTGCTGATGGGTACTTGGACTATCTTAAAGGAGCTATCCTCATTCATTACGGCTGTTGGCACACAATCTTGTCGCTGCAGCTCATCTCAGCACCTCAGCCCAAAGTGACTAACTCAGAAGTAGGCATGAGAGAGGGAGGGAGGGAGGGAGGGAGGGAGGGAGGGAGGGAGGGAGAGGGGCAGGCCAAGGCATAGATGTTTAATGACTTAACCAAAACATAATTAGCTGCTAAAGCTAGGCTACTTCCATGAAAGGTATCTCTCATGTCTGCAGAAATGATTCTCATCTGTGTGTGTGTGTGTGTGTGTGTGTGTGTGTGTTTAATGTCATAGATGGACTGAGTTTTCTAGATGTAGTAACACTTCGGTCTAAACAAGCTATTTTCAAATATAATGGGACAAAATTATATTATTTGTAATAATATCAACTCAGGCCTTGCTGGATGACAGTCTTTCTCCCCCCTTCTGATTGCATCTCCTTTGCAGTTCTGATCATGGATAGTCCAAAGCTTCTCTTCTGTCTGTAGTCTTCCCATCCCACTCTTTTTCCCATCATTAAAAGCGAAAGACTTTTGCTTTCCTGGGAAAATGGAGTCTACACCTTTAAGAACTCTGTCTTCTCCTCCATTCTATCCAAAATTCCACATCATTCTAGGTAGTAAGATGGCAAGAACATCAGGCCTGGAGTAAGGAATATATGAGTTTGAATCAAGACTATGATACTGACTAGCTGTGTGGCCCTGGACAAGTTAAGTAACGTCTGTTTGCCTGTTTCCTCATCTATAAAATGGTGATAATGATAGCACCTACATCCCAGGGTTGTTGTGAGCATCGAGTGAGATAACAGTCATAAAATTCTTATCACATCACCTGGCACATAGTAGGTACTATATAAATGTCAGCAATTATTAGTTTTCATTCTCTTGCTTGAGTCTTTGGGGTAGACAAGCCAACCTAAATGAAGTAGCATGGCATGTTGATGCAGGAGGTAGCATGTTCCAGACCAGTCAACCACCATCGAGTCCCCTCAGACTCTCATGGAGATAGCCTAGGTCTCTGAGCTCAGCAGTCTTGTTGAGCATCACTGCATTACAAATAATATCTCCGTGCTTCCAGTGCAGGTCCCATAGCCATCATGGAGAGGGGTAACCCCTTTGGAGTAAAGATCCACTTATCCTTGTTACCACCAACACTCACTGTTGAGCAACTACCAGCAATGTCCAAGTAATCCCTAGAGGGCCAGGAGTGTCAGCACCACCAGACTCCCAGTGCTCCTCCCAGTCCAGCCCCTGAAGCCATCATTCCTAGAAGCCACCCCTGTGGAGTCACAGCCTGGCAACTGCTTCTGGACATGCTGGTACCCTAGCTGCTAAAGACCTGGAAAATAAAATCCTTGCCACCAAAGTCTTTGTCATTGTCAGATTCCAAGCTTAAACAGCAGAAACGTATATGATTACCAGGAGAAATGTATGACTATATGCTTTGTCATTGAACCTTAAGGATCATGGACTTTTACATCTCACATAGGCTGGAACCTCTGCTCTGTTCTCTGCGAGCTGAATGCTCTCCTTTGAAAATGGAGATTCTTTTGCTTTTCTATTTGTATCCCCAGTGATTCACACAGTGCTTTACACATAATAATTGCCAATTAAATCCTTTTTTAATTGATTCATTCACTACCTCCCTCATCCATCCATCTATTCATTCATGAAGGGTTGGCTGTAAGGATTTCCCTGCCCCACCAAATGAAGATGGGAAGAAGCCTTGGTGGGAGCCCAATCCCCTGAGGCCAAACTGAGGATTAGAGTAATGGTCAAAAGCCTCTTTTGCCACTAATGAAGATTGCAAATATCAATTAGGCCAATTCCACAGCCATCCCCCACTCCCCCAGTATGAATTAACATCAGTCACTGAACCTTGATCTGAACACCAGGTCAAGGTCTCTTCCTCATCTACCCCCCCCCCCGTCCCTGTCCCCGTCCCCTTGTTCCTCCCCCTCCCCCTCCTGCCCCATGTCTGGTCCTACTTGGTTCAGCAAAGAACCCTATAAAAACCTAGCAGGCTTTACCAATTTGGGTTCCCGTTTTCACTCTGGAGGGACCTATTTTCATCCTCCCTGACAGCCCCTAAATGCATTTCTTCTCAATAAAGTGGGCTTGTTTTATTTTCTCTTTGTTTACTGCCATCCAGGCTTGTGTTTTATATATGAACCAGGCTTTTGATCCTGCGTACTTACATTTCTTCCTAACCTTGTCCTTTCAATCATTTTCTTTCTTTCTCTGTCTCTTTCTCTATCCCTATATGTGTGTGTCTATGTCTGTCTTTCTCTCTGTCTCTGTCTCCCTCTCTGTCACTCCCTCCCTTCCTCTTCCTCTGCCTCTATGTGTCTGTTTCAGTCTGTCTGTCATTATCACTATCTATCTGCTGTTTCCTTCACTGCTCAAGAATCTTCATTTGCTTCTAAGATAAAATACACACACCTCAATTCAGCATCTTTAGCCTATCTTCATTCTTCTTTCAGACCACCACCTTCCCCCCTCTCAAAATCTGCATCCTATCTAATCTAACTTATTTGAGGCTCCTTGAACTGGGGAATCCCTCTTTTTGCCTCTGGAATGCATCTACTTTTCACCTCTTTGGGATCCTTAGCTTTCTATAGTAACTGAAGTCTCTTGAGCAGAGGTATGACATAGTCAGCCCTATGTTTTAACAATGCAGTCTAGTTAATGCCTTATCCATAGCAGACACAATAAATTCTTGATAGATTTCTTCACTTCTCTCCACCCTAAAAAACAAGCTCTTTGACAACTCAGACTATTTCCTTTTTGTTTTTGCATTCTGCATCCCTTATAAACTACTTTAAATATAAGAGGTGCTCAACAAATGCTTGGTGATTAATTGATAATTTTTCTTCTGAATATACAAAGAATCATAAATCTAGAATCTTGCTTCCTGTTGGCCCCACCTCCATTTCCAATCACACATTTCCTTGAACCCATCTCCAATTAGATGATCTACTCTAGTGTATCAGTACAAGTCATGTGGCATTTATCATATGCTACCAAGAGATAGTATGGTGGAGGGGAAAGAGGCCTTGACTTGAAGCCAGGAGCCTTTATTTGGAGTCTTGGTTCAGACACTTGTTGTGTGACCACTTCCCCTATCAAAAGTTCTTCTTCCTCACTTGGGAAGGCGACATACTTCACTCATGTAAATTTACTTAGAGAGAATTCCAGTGAAAAGAAGTATCTGGATTTATAATTTAGCTCTCAATTGCATTGTCCTAATATTCCACAAAACCTCAGAGAAGAGTTATTGAATCAATGACTGTTCCCTAGGAATGCATAATCTATCCTGTTGAAGGTTCTGACTGTAAGAAGGTCATCACCTTGAATAGGACCAACTATTTCATTATTTGCTAATAAAATTCTAACATACTCAATCCTGACCATCTCATCATCATTTGAAAAACAAATGGCTTTTCTTTGAAGCAGATTAAAAATCTGAAGTTTATTAGACACTTTGAATGTCACCTTCCCCATTTTCTGCTGCACTAATAATAACTTATGTAGGATTTGCTGATAAATTCTGGTCAATGCAATGATTTCTCCCCTGAACATGTTATTAGATAATACCCCCACTGCCTTTGGGTTTGTGATCTCCAAGTATGTCAAACACTTTTAATCACAGCTCTGAAACCTTTTAAGAGATTCCAGACTTGGTGTTCATTAATCTTTGTAAACAGAAAGCTGATGTTCATGGAAAAATCCAATGATTTTTCTTCCTCATTGATTGATTCTTCTTTAAATGAGCAACTACAAAATGACTGAAATTCAATTAATGGCCACAGACAGCAAAATGTGTGTTTTCAAAGGAGAGAATTCATTGAATAAAGGGTTTCTTGCTTAGCAGGTTCCCTTGTAGTCAGCAGAAAGAGGCTTAACAAGGAAGATAATTTCTGTAATGCAAGCTAGGCCAGAGGGGTCTAATGAGAGGAATCCTGTTTCTTCCCTAGTTGTTCCTTCTAGTAATAGAGATGAATGAGGTCTCAAAATTGGCTAACTTACATGTGATCTGGGGTGTGTCTTCTGGGATGTTTCCTATCTCCCCTCAGTCCTAGAGAGAAAAAATATAGATATGGACCCAAGAAAAGAAGTTTTTATCCTCCTGAGAATATATAAAGATATAGATGTTTTCAAGGATGCAAGCAAACACACACACACACACACACACACACACACACACACACACACACACATGCCATGAGGAAAATAGGAGAGTTCAAGTCACTAAATTAGGTGTGAGGAAAAAGATTTCCAGGAAGTTCTGTCATTAAGGAAATCTATTCATACTCATTCATTCCCAAAGGCAATTACTAAGAAATCTTATTAGGAAACTTCCATTAAATACAGAATGGGGTTCTAGTTTGATCCTTCACACAAGTTCACAGATTCCATTTGCTAATGGTCAGCTAGTCCATGTTCTTCATTTTACTGTTGGGGATACTGAGGCTCAAATAGATTAAGTGACATGTTCACAGTCACCCACATCAGAAATGGAATTTGAGCCCAAGTCTGATATGACTTTGTCAGTGGGAATGCTTCTTCCACTAATCCAGGTTACAACACCTTGGGAGATACAATACAGTACAATGCAATAATCATTCCCTTTTTTGTATACGGTACCATGCTAGGAGCTACAAAGTCAGACCTTGTCCTCAAGGAGGTGCTGTGGTGATATTAACATGTGCAAAGATAAACATAAAAACAAAGTCTTTGGAGGAAGGAGGCTAGACAGAACATACTCAATCAGACCTGTTTTTCCTGGGATCTGCAGATATGATGGGCATGTCATCTATGCTGCCATACAAGGTGCTGGTAGAATCCTAGCTTCGCCCAATTTTGTAGTAGTTATCAATCAACATTTATTAAGTGCCTGCTATGTGTCAGGTACTCTGCTAGGTGCTGGAATTACAAAAAAGGCAAATAATCCCTACCTTCAAAGAGCTTACAATCTAATGGGAGAGACAACTTGCAAACAAATGTATAACAAGCATGCTATATATATTGTAATTAGGAAATAATTAGCAGAGGCAAACCACTAGAATTGAGGGTTGGGGAAAGGCTTCCAGTAGATGACATTTTAGTACATGCTTAAAGGAAGCCAGGGAAGTCAGTAGGCATAGTTAAGGAAGGAGAGCATTCCAGTTGGAGAAAATGGCCAGAACCAAGAGATGGAGTGCCTTGTTCTTGGGACAACCAGAAGGCCAGTGGGAGGGAGTAAGGTAAGAGACGACCAAATGGGTAGGAGGAAGCTAGATTATAAAGAGCTTTGAGTGCCAGACAGAGCATTCCATAATTGATTTTGGAGGCCATAGGGAGCCACTGAAATTTACTGAATAGGGAGTGATGTAATCAGATCTGTGCTGTAGGAAAATCACTTTGGTGGTTGAATGGAGCATAGATTGGAGTGGAGAGATACATGAGGCAGGCAGACCAAGTAGCAGGCTGTTTCGATAGTCTAGGTGTGAAGTGATAAGGGCCTGCACTAGAGGGGTGTCCATGTCAGAGGAGAGAAGGGGATATATTTGAGAAATATTGTGAAAAGTGAAGTCAACAGGCCTTGGCAAAGACATAAGATATGGGCAGGGGTGGGGTGAAAATACTGAGAAGTGGAGTATGACTCCCAGATTTTTTTTTTGATTTTTAAAATTTATTTTTTTTGACTCCCAGATTTATAAGCCGGAGGAACTGGAAGGATAAGGCTGCCCTCTTAAGTAAATGATACTTATTTGTCTGACAGACTGAACTATGATAGGGTCCCAAACCTTTCTTGAAAGTAGACAATTCACATGTACTGATTGCTCTCTCAACACTGGGGCTGAGTGTGTCCTCAATAATCCATAAGAGAGTCTTCAATTTTCCATTTTATCCATGACTTTTTCTTACAGTCCTATCAGGAAACTCCTGGCCTAGCAAAGATTTCTGATACTTCCAAAAGATGCTTTTGGACAGCTGACCACAATGACTGCCTGAATGGAGGCAGATCATTTAGCTCCCATATACTTACTGCAGCAAAAACCTCAAAGTCTCTGTAAACAAAATACTGAACTAGAAATTCAATGAGGAACAATTGTCTGTCATTTGTTTCACTCCAGAACATCATAAAAATCCATCCAGAAACCCATAAGCAACTAGAAAGGAACCACTAACAAAGTCAGTGCCAGCACAGACAATAACTTCCCTACAGAGATGGGCTATACCTGCAAGGCTCTGTGTCAGGAAATAGCAATGATGGAGGACCTCCTGAGAAAATCCCTGGGTAGTCAGGAAGTCCCAGGGTGGGGACCTTGCCAGCAATCAGTGTGGTACAACAATTTTTAGACTGGAATAACTCTGGCCCAGTGGTTCTCTTATCTTTAATCCAGAGATATCATAGATGGTTTTTTTGGGAGGTGAGGCAATTGGGGTTAAGTGACTTGCCCAGGGTCATACAGCTAGTAAGTGTTGTGTCTGAGGCCAGATTTGAACTCAGGTCCTCCTCAATCCAGGGCCAGTGCTCTATCCACTGCGCCACCTAGCTGCCCTGATATCATAGATTTTTCTCACTAACTTTGGGTGTCCCAAAGTTCTTGGTCCTGGACTTTCTTCCCTTCTCCATCTAAATTATCTCACTTGGTGATCTCATGAGCTCTCACAGATTCAGTTATATTTTGATGATTCTCAAATCTACTTATTCAGCCCTAACCACTCTGCTGACCTCTAGTCTCACATCTCCAACTGCCTATTGTGAAATATTTTTGAATTGACTAGCTTAATTTGGGGGGCTAATCTGATTGGAGGACTAATCTGGGGACTGTCGACTATTTGGGTATCTGACTTCATTAATTTAATGTGGGCCGTTTATGAAGTTCCACCACACTGCTCCCAAACTGATAGACTAAAGATTAAGAAGCCTCTTAACTAAATAATCCAAGCAGAGTTTATGAGATACTGTTGAAAATTAAGAATACAGAAAAATAAAATGTACAACCTGACTGCTTTCCTGTGGTCTCTTTCCCACCTGCTGCGCTTCCAATTTCTTGAATACAATAAGGGCCTTAGCTGCCTCCTGCCTCAGGGCACGTTACACTTTCCCTGATTTGTATTAAGGCCTGTAACCTTGTCAGCCCTGTCTCTAGTCTCCAATCTTTTCCAAACCGAACTCTGCTCCGTCCTTGTCCGCGCTCCCCTCTAGTCTTTCTAGTCCGTCCTCCAGTCAGCCCCTCTCCTTAATCTTGCCTCTCTATCTAGTCCGTCCTCGCTCCTTCTTTCTCTAGTCCGTCTACCCCCTCCTGTGTCACTCCCAGGTCTATATATACCTTTTCTTCTCTCCACTCAAATCTCGGGGCTTCCTTCACCCCCACAGACCAAGCTAATCCGCCAGCCAGAGCTGCAGCTGGTGGGGGGGGTTGCTCTTGAGCCTCATGCCTCACAGGCTATCTTTCAGATAGCTCCGCTCAGGTCGGAGGGAGCTGGGGGCTTTTTTTTCCCCCCAGCTATCTGACCTGGCATCTTGTATAACCCACGGGGCTTTTTTGCTCAGCCAAAGCCGAGGAGGAGGGGGAGAGACCCCGAGGGCCCAAGGCTTTCCAATCTCAGCCTAAAGGTAGGGTCCACAAATCAAAACAAATTTCCACACTATTAAACATCTCAAACTGCATGTCTTGTAGACATCTTAAACTCAATGTGTCCAAAAATGAACTCCTTATTTTGCCCCCAAACCCTCTCTCCTTCCAAACTTCCCTATTACTGTTGAGGGTACCATGATCCTCCTAGACTTCAAGCCTGGAAACTAGGTGACAGCCTCAACTCCTCATTATCTTTTCTATACCCCCAAATCAATCTGTCACCAAGTTCTGTCAATTTTATTTTTGAACATTTCTTATAGACATCGCCCTCTCTTATTTGATAGTGAAATCATGCTGGTTTATGTTCTCAAAACCTCATGCCTGAATTATGGCAATAATCCGCTGGTTTGCCTATCTACCATAAGTGTCTCCTCACTCCATTCCATCCTCCATTCAGTTGTCAAAGTGATTTTCTTAAAGCACAAATGTGACCATATCACCCCATTTGATAAACTCCAGTGGCCCTCCATCACTTCCAGAATCAAGTATAAAATCCTTGGTTTGACCTTCAAAGCCCTTTATAACTTGCCCTCTTTACCCTTACAGTTGTTTTACACTTTACTTACACACACTGTAAAGAATTAATTGTTATTTGAGGTTTTTATGACCCCATCTTTTGGCTAGAATTTTTTTTAAAAAACCTCGGCATGCGCACTGTCCTTTGGGGCTCTGCAAACGGCATGGTGCTTCACCCACTGGTTGGCTCTAGCACCTCACGTCATCACCACTCGCTGACAACTACATGGGCCTGGCAAAATTATAATGATTGGAAGCCCAGTGAAGGCAGTCATGTGACTGTCAGAGTGGCCAGCCAATTGGCTGGGGGCTGTGTGTGGTCAGCCTGGGGTCTGCTGAGAAGGGAGGTTTTTTCGCCATTCTAGCTTGAAGCTGGAAGGCGACAGGATGCTGCTGTGTATTCTCAGCTGATTCCTGGGAGGTGGTGGTGTTCAGGTTGTATAATTTCCCTTTCCCCATTTTATTTCCTTTCCCTTGATCCTATTGATCCTGTTTGTGTTTTTGTTTTTAATTCATTGTTGTTAAATAAATCCTGCTCCGTTTTGAGAGAGGCTGTCTGTCTCCTTCCTTGCCCCAATATTGCGGTGAGCTGCTTAGCTAACACTCCCCAATTAAAAATTGGTCCCCACAACACACACACATAGATGCTCCCCCTCCTCCTCCTCCTCATGTTTGATCAAAAACTTCCTTGAACTCCTCCTGGTTCCTAGCATTTTCTCAGTTTCTCATGTGTGGAATATTCCCCCTTTGCATTTCTACCTTCTGGCATCCCTTGCTTCCCTGAAGTCCACAGGGAGCCTTTCCCAGTCCCTCTTAATTCTAGTGTCTTTCTTCTCTTAATTAATTTCTACTTATCCTGTATTTTGTTTGTACAACTTTATTTACTTGTGGTCTCCCACATTTTATTACAAGCTTCTTTACGGAAGTGATTTTTGCTTTTCTTTTTATTCCCAGTTCAGTGTCCAGGCATATATTAGGTACTAAATAAATTTGTATTGACTGACTGCAGATCCAGCACTCTGAACCCCAAAGTGAAGGTTAGAACAGGAAACCAGGTAACCCAGGGAAAAAACAATCAGGACCGATAATCCAACTGAAAGTACATCAGAAAGTGGGGCCTCATTCTGGCAGAAAGCCCTAATTCAGAAACTGAAGTTAGAAAGGTGAATAAGTAAAACATCAACTGATATTAAATGTTATTGAAATTCTAAAGATCCCTGCCCCCAAAAAGGAGAAATTATATAATAAATGCAAGGTGAGACTCAAAAAAAAATTTTTTATGAGAGCTACATTTATACTTAGAACAAATGAAGCAAAAGATTAAAAAAATGAAATTAGCTATCTGGAGGAAAGAATTGGGAAGAGAATAAATAGCTCAGGAGAGAAAGTAGTAAACTTTACCCTGGAAACTGGAATAAACCAAACAGAAATAAATTATCTCACAAGACAGTGAGAAATAGTAAAACAAAATTTAAAAGGTTAAAAATATAAAAAATAAGCTATCTGATATCAAGAACAGCTAAACAGGAAAATGAAGGAAAGAGAGAGAATTTAAGAATCTCTGGAGTCCCTCAAATATGTTCAAAAAGAGTAATACTGGATACCATATATCAAGAACATATATAAAAAAATCCAGTACAGACACCTTAGAGAATGAAGGTAAAATGAAGATAGAAAGGATCCATTCATCATTTTCTCAAATAAATTCCCAAAAGCCCCAGAGATATCATCACTAAAAGGCAGAACTCCCACATTAAAAAAAAAACTGCCTCAAGCACCCAGAAAGAAGCAGTTCAAGTCAAAGGAAGCACAGTCAGATCACACAAGACTTTGTAGACATTATAATAAATAAAAATGGATCTGGGAATGCAATATTTCAAAAGGCAAAAAGATCTAGGTTTAGAGTCAAGAATAACTTACCCTGAAAAGCTAAGTAAAATCCTACAGAAGAAAAAAATAGCCCTTTAATAGAATAAAGGATTTTTGCCATTTCTCATAAAAAACCCACAAAACTAAGAACATTGAAATAAAAATAGGAGAGTACAGAGAAACATATAAAGGTAAATGTATTGAGCAATTAGAATTAGTTGTATGATGATATACTGCTAATATTCTAATGGGGGGAAAGAAACAAGTGTCCTTTCAGAACCTTAATGTTTTCAAAGAGTACTGAGAGAGTTAAGAAAAATAGAAGCCCTGAGGGTAGAATCATTCTGTTTTGAAAGTTTAAGAAGAGAAAGAGAAGACAGTGTAAAAGAAATATGATAATGTAGAAATGAGTAATAAAGTGGAATTTACTATTCTCCTTAGTTGGATTGTAAGAAAGAGTATACATACTTGGAAGAGGGGTAGAGGCATCAGATGAACTTCACTCTCATCTTAAAGGATAAAGGAAAGGGAGGGAGGGACATAGGGAGGGAGGGACATAGGGAAGGAGGGTGGGAAAGAGAGAGAGAGAGAGAGAGAGAGAGAGAGAGAGAGAGAGAGAGAGAGAGAGAGAGAGCACTCATTTTGTGTAGAAATACATTAAACTTGAAAAGGAAAAAAAAAGAGGATAGGTTTGTGTTTTGACTAGTACAGATACCTATCAATATTTGTGGGGAGATGGCCATTAAGAAAGATTACCATAAAAAGTCATCACCCTGTGTTCAAGATGATATTAAATCTCACTGGACTTAGCTAGACTGGTCTCCAGGCAATAGTCATCTGGTCCATCATTATATAAACACTTAAAGCCTTTCTAATTTGTTAGGATATTCCATAGTCTGTGCTTTCCTAACAAAGACTTCAAGAACCCAGAATGACTTCTAAACTACAATGAAGCACCAGAACAGGATTCTATCTTGGGATACTTCCTAACTGGTCAGTGTTGGGCAAATCATGTAAAGTCTCTGAGACTCAGTTAACTCAGTCTGTAAAAATGAGGTGAATGGACTAAATGTCTTCTGGGGTCTCTTCCTGCTCTAAATCTATGATCCTATTAAAAGCGTGAGATGAAAACCACCACATTTGGCTCTGCTGCCTTGATTAGGTGAGAACACTTTTTGATTGAAGTAAACAATCAGAAGTATGAACTAGATATGTGTACCTCCTCAAATCAATCTAGGTAGTCAGAGACTGGGTAATACTTTAAGTAATTTGTATAAAGGGGAGAATCTATCTAAAGATTCTGAGTATCTATCTGGATCTGCTTTCAAGAGTTTTCAAATGGCATTTGTAGCACATCTTTGAGGAACATGAGGAAAACTGAGCTGTAGCAGAAAAGTCATTAGCTCTATAGGAATCTTAGAGGAGAATGCCCAGGCTTAGGGACATTATAATAAAAGGTCAGTCATTTTCCTGCTTTCTGTCTGGATTCCTGTCTATCCAGAGATAGTATAATAGAACCTGCTATTTCATTAACCAAATGTTTATAGTAAAATTAATTTTGCCTCAACTACAAAAAGTCCAGGGGTTATCCAGAAAGACTTATAAATGTAGGGATAGTCAAAAAGCTCATACTCTAGCTAAGTATCAGGAATTTCCCTAACTCAGTCAGGGTTCAGAGCAATTCTAAGAAAATTTTTAGGGTTCAAATAAACTCCCTAAAACGTAAGTGGAAGGAATCAAATGGACATTAAGGGTCATTATATTATCCCCTAGGCAATATAATGTTGAAGCATCTAATACTATGATCTTATATGTGGTAGAAATGGAGAAAGAAGAGAAAACAAAGTCAGAGATATTTAGAAGAAAACCAGCCAGGGTTTTTCCCATTCAAGAGTTGTCAAGAGGTGATTACACTTGATTAAAAGATTGATCCTTTAAAGGGCTTCATCTGAAACCTTGTTTATTTGCCTTGTTACCTACCAATCTATGCCAGGACTCTGTGTTCCACTGAGAAGGGTCTGACTGCTATTCAGAGAAAGCACATCTCATAATTGAAAAGTTGACTATTACATTAGTGGGAAATGTTCTCTTGATAAATATTATGACTTCTATTTTTTAGTGTGTAAACATAATCCTCCAATAAGATGTTAATCTCAGTATAACTGTCTTATTTTCCTTGGATTTTCTATTCAAAACATTGAATTCAGGCTTCTTGTCTTGTTTAATTAGTCTTAAATGGAACAGCTTTACAATGAAATGAAAAACACCAATGAAATAGACTTCCTCCAATGAAAAAATTGCATTGACTTTAAAAGGGTGTAATGAAACAAGGTGAAGTGATAGAAAGATGAGTGGTCTTGCAATTAGAAGATGTAGATTCAAACCCCTGAATACAAATTGCCCTCCAATGTTCCTTCTCTCTGTGTGTCTTTCTCTATCTCTGTCTCTCTGTCTCTGTCTCTGTCTGTCTCTGTCTCTGTCTCTGTCTCTCTCTCTCTCTCTCTCTCTCTTTCTTTCTCTCTCTCCCTCCCTCTCCTTCTTTATCTATTAAGATGAGAGTGAGGCTTATCTGATGCCTCTACCCCCTTCCAAGTATGTATACACTCCCTCTTATTATCCAATTAAGAAGAATAGTAAATTCCCCTTTATTCCTCATTTCTATATCAGTATAATTCTTTTATACTCTCTTTTCCTTCTCCTCTTAAACTTTCAAAACAGGACCATTCTACCCTCAGGGCCTCTATTTTTCTTACTTAACTCTCTCTCAGTGTTCTTTGAAGAAATTAAGGTTCTGAAAGGACACTTGTTTCTTTCTTCCCCCATTAGAATATCAGTAGTATGTCATAATTCTAATTGCTCAATAAATTTACCTTTCTATGTTTCTCTGTACTCTCTTATTTTTATTTCAACATTCTTAGTTCTGGCTTTTTATGAGAAATGGTAATAAATTCTTTATTCTTTTAAAGGCCATTTTTCCCTCTGTAGGATTTTACTTAGCCTTTCAGATTAAGTTATTCTTTGACTAGTAAAGACCTCCAGTCTGAAAGACTGTTGGTGATTCAGCACTAGAACTCAAGAGACAGATTAGAGATGGATGCATAAATCTGGGAGTCATCTGCATAGAATGATAAATGAACTCAAGGATGATGAAGTCTCCAAGTGACAAAGTATAGAGAGAGATAAGAAGAGAACATTAGGGTAAACTCACAGTATGGGGATATGATATGTACTATGAGTCAGCAAAAGAAACCAAAAAGGAATGGGCAGACAGGTCAGAGGATAATTAAGACAGTAGTGTCATGGAAACCCAAAGAGAAAAGAGTATTCACAAGGAAAGAATTGTCAGTAATGCCAAATATTGTGCAGAGGTCAGGAAATATGAGAATTGAGAATGTCATTAGGTTTGACAATTAAGAGATTATTGATAACTTTATAGAGAGCAGTTTTAGTGGTGACAAGATCAAAAGCCAAATTGCAAAGTGCTTAAAGGAGAATAGAGGATAAAAGTGAAAACAATGAGTGTAGATAGATGTTTTGAGGATTTTTGCTAAGAAAAGGAAGAAATAGAATAATTGATGGAGTAGCCATGGTAGCATCTGGTGAGGGTTTTTTAAGGATGGATGAGTCAGACCATATGATCAGAACTTATATATCTTAATTGAATATGTTGATGAATATTGTTTCCAGACAGTGGTGATCTTGGATTGATCTGTGTATTCCCAGCATTTAGTACATAAGTACCCCAAGACCTATCTGGTTCATTAAAGGTGCTTAATATGTTTATTAACTGACTCATTTACCAGAAGAGCCAGATATGGGATAGGAATGTTCAGATTATAGGTCCTGAGGTGGGTCTCCACCAGCTATCTCAATAGCACAGAAACTTAGTCTCAGATCTGCTTATGACAGATCCCCAGATGGCTAGTGGGGAGTTACAATATCAAATATAGGATGGCAGTACTCCAGATGGGATAAAAGAATGAAAAAGAGCTCACCAGGTTTCTCTTTTTATACAAAATAAAAAGTTTCTATCTCTGACAAATCAGTGATAGTTGTTTTTTCTTCTCAGGAATCCGAGCAGTGACTGGCTAGACAGGATGGATGCATGGGACCAGAAAGTTCATCTTATTATCTCTGCTTAAGATGTAAAAATCTGTTATTAATAAGAACTGGGTGCTACAAAAAACAAAAATGAAAACTACTTTAACCAGATTGAGATGAGCATTATTATAATCTTGAAAACACATATCTTCTTAGCAGTTCAGAGACATAAGGCAAAATAACAAGAGGATAAATTTCATAGGTAAGCAGGAAAATGGTCAAAGTACATGATATCACAAAGAATTCCAAAATATATTCCCTGTTATTTCTAAATAGGTTTGCCCGTTGCCAAAGGGAATGACACTGAAGCAGGTTTTTTAGAAAAGTCAATAATATTTTCACTTTAAGAAGTTTTAGCTTCTCCTTCATCCATATCTAGCAAGAAATGACAATTTATTCACTAAAGGATAGGATTTGACGTTTTAAAAAGTCCAGAATTCTTGTACAAATTGTGCATAAGCTCTAGACTCAGCAGACCTAGGTTCAAGTCCCACCTCTGAGAATCCCTGTTTAATGTTGGATAAGTCATTTTTCCTACTGGAGCCTCAGGTTCCCCATTTAAAATGAGCTAGAGAAGGAAATGGCAAACCACTCCAGTATCTTTGCCAAGAAAACCCCATGGAGAATCAGAAACAAATGAACAACAATAAAAAAGAAAGGGTTAAGCCAAAGTCAGGTAGATTTAAAATTAGATGGAAGACAACTAGTCCAATTATGGACAAAGACTATGTTCTAGAGACCAGATTCCAAAAACTGCAGAATCACTACAAAAAGAGTCAAAAGGCAGTCTTTTGTGCCTAGTCTGAAAAGCATCAGCAGTCTCACACTGCTACAATATGAAATTAATAGGAGATGACACAATCAGGAGCCTAGCAGCAGTAATAGACATGGCAAAAGAAGTGGGAAGTGGTAGGTGACTTGGGAAGATCCTGGCCAAGGGATTTGGGGTATTTGATTGCATTTGCTTATTGCTAATTGCTAACACCTGAACAGATGAGCAGACAACTAACAAAGACTGAGAAAGATGGACATAAATTAGCTTATAAACACTATTCCCAGAATATTACATACAATAGATAAAAAAGCAGTATGAAACAAGTGGGGCAAGTAGCTGGATTACACTGATGGCTTAGTAAAGAAGTTTCCAGAAGGAGCCACAACAAAAGACGAATAGTACCAGGTGAGATCTTGGAGATATGGAAATTGTGGGAATTGGTCCAATGACCTGAGGAGTTTATACTGTTTGTCTTCTTGCCAGGAGAATCTACCACTTGTGTGTCTTATAAATACAAGTTCATGTTCCTTGCTTGAAGCAAATGAAAATAAACTTGTTGGGTATTTCTTTACACTCTAGTAAAATACAGGGAGGTAGTGTGCATTCAGGAAGACTAGTACCTCTGATATGAGGGTTGCTTAACCCTTTTCAGGGCCCCTTTCCATCTTTCTTAAGGACTGCTCTACTAACCTCCTCTTGTGAGGATAGGGCTAGAAAATGTGCCCTAAAAATTGTCTGCTTCACCCAACCTGGGCCTAATTTATATGGTAGGCAGCGTTCCCACCCTGCAGACAAAACACATAAAAACAAATGTACAAAAACTTCTGTGCAGATAATTCTATTCACCATTAGTACATGGAATGTGTACATACTTATAGACAACACAAAATCCAGTACACCTGAAAGATGAACAGCTCTTGTTGCAGGAGAACCCAGCAGGTATCACATCCAAATAGTAACCTTGAGTGAAAAAAGGCTGGCAAAGGAAGACCAACTTATGGAAGTCATCACTAGACACACATTTTTCTGGAGTGGCCAAAGTCAAGGGGAATGCCATGAAGCTGGCACAGATATAACAATTAAAACTAATGTAGTCAATAAGCTTGTATGTCTACCCAAAGGAGTGAACAACAGGGTCATATCATAACATTTCAATTGCCACTTGCATGAAATTGCCATTCCACAGTCACCAGTGTGTATGTTCCCACCATGACAAGCCCTTATGAGATCAAAGAAAACTTTTATGAAGACCCAAAGACCTTCATCATCAATGTGCCAAAAGAGGACAAGCTTATAGCTCTGGGTGACTTTAAAGCTAGAGCAAATACAGACTGCCAGACAGGGCAGGGAGTCCTTAGAAGGAAGAGAGTTAGACTTTCATGATTTTCTCATCATTAACACTGTCTCCCATTTGCCCAAACAAAATAAAACTCCATGGATGCACCCTTACAGCAAACAATGGCATTTAATAGACCATGTCACTATAAGGAGAAGAGACAGACAGTATGTGAGTGAAGAAGGCAATATGTGGGACAGAGTGCTGGACTGATCATAGACTTATCCTCTCCAAGCTAAACATTCATATTCAACAAAAGCAGCAGCCCCAAGGCAATATGATTAATAGAAGATTGAATGTGAATAGATTAGAATACTTCTTCAACCTGGAACAGTTCATCCTCAACTTGGAAGGAAAGCTAAGCCAACACATGATTGGCAACAGTGAAGCAGAAAAGGAAAGGGCACTTTTCAGAGATGTGGTATACAGCACTGCATTTATTTATCTGGGCCAGAACACTGGCAAACATCAAGACTGATTTGACAAAAATAATGGGGAAATTCAGAAGCTGCTAAATGAAAAACAAGAACTCCACAGGATTTGCCATGAAATATTCCATCCATCTCTAAGAAGGCTGCATTTAACTCCATAAAAAGTAAAATGTTAGAGAAACTTGGAGAGATGCAGGATTCTTGGCTCAGTAAGAAGTCAAAAGAAATTCAGTTTTACACAAATAGTAAAAATCCAAAACACTTTTATGATTCCCTAAAGGCTGTTTATGGGTCAAAGACCATTGGTGCATCTCAACTATTCAATGCTGATGGAGCTACATTGATTAATTATAAGGGCATGATCCTGGAGAGATGGGCTAACACTTCCATAGCATTCTCAGCAGGCCATCATCAATCAGTGCTGAATCCATTGATCATTTACCTCAAATTGAAGTCAATCCTTCTCTAGTCGAATTTCCAATGGAAGAAGAGGCTCTGAATGTCATTAAGCTCCTCTCATGTGACAAGGCACTTAGTGCTGATTCTATCTCTGCTGAGATCTACAAGTCAGGGAGTCAACCATTCATACAAAAGCTAACAGAAATTTTCTGGGTTATATGGCAAGAGGTTATCCTGTGGAGTTCGAGGACACCTCCATTGTCCATCTCTATACAGGAAAGGGAAATAGGTTGTACCATGACAATCTCTCTTAGTCACTGCCAGCAAGATTCTTGCCAGAGTTCTCCTTAATAGGCTCATCCTTAACCTGAAAGATGGTCATAAATCTGAGAACCAGCATGACTGAAGAAAGGGCCAAGAACTAGTCAATACAGTATTTGCTGCCTGACATATCCAGGAGAAATTCCAGCAGCAGAATAGAGGTCTATAAAAAATGTTTATTGATCTGACCAAGGTTTTTTATACTGTTAATCATGAAAGCTTGTGGGAAATTATGTCAAAATTTGGTTGATCAGTATTGTATATCACTTTCATAACAACATGCTTGCCTGGGTTCTAGATACTGGACAATGCTCTAATACCTTCCTAATCACCAATGGAGAGAAGCAGGGTTGTGCGCTTGCTCCCATATTCTTTAGCATGTCTTCTGTAATGTTGTCAGATAGTGTCACTGAAGACAAAAACTACGTCAAGGTCAGCTACCACACTAACAGTAAATTATTTAACTTGAAAAGACTGTAATACAAAAGTAAAGTGGAGGGAAAGTTGCTGTGTGATTTTTTTGTTCCCAGATGATTGTGCACTTAATGCCGCCTTTGAAACCAAGAACCGACAACGTATGGATTGATTCTCTGCTGCTTGTGCTGATTTTGACCTAACAATTTACATTAAGAACACACAGGTTCTCCACCAGTCAGCACCACACCAGCCATACTTGCAACCATTAATTACTTTCCAAGCATGTACATATAGATGATGGGGTTGATGCGCTTATTATCATAGCTACCTCAGTGTTTGTGAGGCTTCAAAGGAAAGTATGGGAGAGGAGAGATATTAGACTGATTACTAAACTAAAGGTCTACAGAGCCACTGTGGTGACCTCATTATTGTGTACCTGTGAAACCTGTACAGTATACCAGTAACATGCCAGTCAAACAAATCAGTTCCACTTGAATTGTCTTAGGAAGATTCTCAAGATCGCCTGGCAAGATAAGCTACTGGACACTGAGGTCCTTTCTCATGCTAACTGCCAAGTATTCAAACGCTCCTGCAGAGAGTGTAACTCTACTGGGCTGGCCACATTGTTCAAATACCAAATGTACGTTTGTTTGAAAGACTATTTTGCAGAGAAATTACACAAGGCAAGAGCTCACATGAAAGTCAGAAGAAGTGATCGAAGGACACTCTCAAGGTTTCTCTGAAGAACTTTGGAATTGATTACATGACAACAGAGACACTGGCAAAGATTGCCCAGCATGTTTTGCCAGCATTAAAGAAGGCACTGTGCTCTGTGAGCAAAGCTGAATTGCAGTAACTCAAAAGAAATGTGAGATGAGCAAATTTAGATACATCTCCACTTCATTTGTGCCCAACTTGTGGTAGAGAGTTCCAAGCTCGTATTAGTCTGATCAGGCACAATCAGAATACACTGTATTTTGACCTCAATATGGTGATGTCATTTTGGTCCTCTTAGAGAACTAAGGACAACAAACAACCAACCAGTAAAATATAGAAGAAAACCAGGAAGAAAGCAGAAGAAATGACAATGGCAAGGTGTCTCATTTAAACAAGGCAGATACTTTGGTCAAGTGGTCCTCTAGTGACTGCCCATGCAAAAGATATCCAATGAGATATTAGATGTAAATATATTTGTATAGATATATTGAACAGACAGTCAAGCAAGCATTTATTAAGCACCTAGTATGGGCAAGGAACTAAGATTACAAAGAAAGACCCCCAAAATAACTCCCTAATCTCAATGAACTCATATCTAATGGAGAGGACAATATACAAATAACTATGTGATGCATAAAGTCTCTTTTTTCTGCCAGATTTTTATCAGTGATTGGATAAAATATTGAAAGTATACCTTTCAGACAATATCTGTAAAGCATTTATCCTTGTTTATTGTGGGGCAGTCAGGGCAGGATGGCTTATGTCTGGGGCTGGATTTCGGCTCAGGGTCTCCTGGGTCCAAGACTGGTTCTTTGTCCACAGTGTCACCTGGCTGACCCATTGATGACATCTTTAAAATAAGAGTTAAGTAAAGCACTGGAAGAAAGGGAAAGAGAGAGGTGTAAGGGTGTAAAGTAGCTCATATAAAACAAACAAGAAAAAGCTTATGCAGTGGAGGGGAAGATGAGGAAGGAGTGAGCCTTACGTTCATCAGAATTGACTCAAAGAGGGAATAACATAAATACTCAAGTGGATATAGTAATATATTTTGCCCTGAGGGAAAGTGGGAGGGGAAAGGGAAAAGTGGGGAGAGGTGAAGGAAGAGAGAGCAGATTGGGGGAGGGAGCAGTAAAAAGCAAAACACTTTTGAGGAGGGATAGGGTGAAAGAGGATAGAAAATAGAGTAAATATCAAGGCAAGGGAATATGATGGACGGTAATACAGTTAGCAATAATAACTGTGAAA
Organism: Dromiciops gliroides; assembly: GCF_019393635.1. NCBI lineage: Eukaryota > Metazoa > Chordata > Mammalia > Microbiotheria > Microbiotheriidae > Dromiciops > Dromiciops gliroides. The sequence continues at coordinate 256,961,304 of NC_057865.1, forward strand.
GAAATGATGAGCAGGATGCTATCATAAGGAATTATGAAAAATGCAAACCATCAACAGAGGAAGAACTGATGGTATTTAAATACAGATCAAAGTGTAGTTTCATTTGTTAGTTCCTCTTTCTAAAGTTATTCTATTTTCTTTTACAACTTGACTAATGTGAAGATGTTTGGCATAACTTCACATGTATGATTTATATTGAATTGCATGATTCCATAGGGAGGGAGGAGGAGGGAGGGAGGAAGAAAATTTAGAACATAAAGTTGTAAAAAATCAATGTGAAGAAATGATGAGAAGGCAGATTTCAGAGAAACCTGGAAGGATTTACATGAACTAATGGTGAGTGAGATGAGCAGAACCAGGAGAACATTGTACACAGTGTCGACAACATCATTTATTGATCAACTGTGATAGACTTGACTCTTCTCAGTAATACAATGATCTAAGATGATTCCAAGGGATTCATGATGTAAAATGCTCTCCAAATCCAGTAAAAAAGAACTGTGGAATCTATATGCAGATGGAACCATACTATTTCTACTTTTTTTTGGTTTCCCTTTTTTGAGGTTTTCCCCTTTTTCTCTGATTCTTCTTTCACAGCATGACTAATGCAGAACTATGTTTGATGTGATTGCATATATATAACCTATATCAGATTGCTTGCTGTCTTGGGGTGGGGGGGAGGGAAGGGAGGGAGAAAAATTTGAAACTAGAAATCTTATAAAAACAAATGTTGAAAACTATCTCTGCATGTAACTAGAAAATAATAAAATACTTTTATTAAAAAAGAAAGTATACCTGTCAAATCAGCAATCCATAAAACTTGGAGCCATGACAATGTCTATGAAGAAGAGGAAAGGGAATCCATCGCAGGAACAGTTTGGGATAGAAAAGTTTGATGAAACCAACCAACAACTTGCCAACACCTAGACCTTCTCCTTCATAGTATTTTCTTCTTCACTCTTGGTGTGACTGAGCACAGTATCTTAGTGACTCTCTCCCAACTTATATCTCAGGCACATTCTTTCTTTCTCTATTAGTTAACTCCTAATTGCCAGCATGCATTAGCCCCATCTCCTGCATTGTAATCATGGAAAAATAGTATTTTCTTATGTCTATTCCTAAACACTCCATTCTCTCTCCCAATGACTTTGTCAATGGCTTATCACCCTGAAAGGTTCTTTCTTAGATGGAGGTGTTAGAGACCTCAGAGCAGTAACAAGTGGAGCAGAATTGAATATTCTTGGAAATTTTTGAAGCCTCAAATGAAGAAAACTTGTGACCTTGGTAAAGTCGGTAGAGTCTGATATTCTAACAACTTATAGAATAATTGAGTTATCTATATATATTTTAATTTGGTAGAAGGAGACCCTCCATGGATCCCTGACCCAATGGAAGATAGATAGATTAGATAGATAGAAAGATAGATGATAGATAGATATAGATGGATGGATAGATAGATAAAAGATAGATAGATAGATAGATAGATAGATAGATAGATAGATAGATAGATAGATAGATAGATAGATAGATAGATAGATAGATAGATAGACAGACAGAAAGACAGAAAGACAGACAGACATATGTAATTCCATGCCTGGGCACTCCCCATAACCAAGGCTAAGGTGAACTTGACTGCTATTCACCTTGAAGGACGGGCCTCCAGCTGGGACACTCCCATCTCAAAGGAAAAAGTCCCTTAATGGAAAATGAACATGGGATCCTGCAGGACTCAAGGAACTTCTTCCATGATGCAAAATTGCAAGTCATGAGATTTACCAGCCCAATAAAAAAAAAAAAGAATCATAGTAAAGTATTGCAGCTCCTTCTAGACCTCAAGTCTGGATTATGATTCCCTGGCAGACCCAATATTGAAAGGTCTAGCTCTACCTATGAGCCATGAACTAGGCTGGATAGAGGTAGCCAGCTATATGTTTAGTCAAGCTCAATCTTTGGTCCTGGGTGATGCTATAATATTCCATTTAAAGTTCTCTCAGTCTTTCCACCAGCTAAACATACAATGAGCCAGAAAAGGAATCACAGGAGACTTCAGATCAGGTAGTATTGGATCTGTCACTATCCCTACACCCTGTTACATCATATAAACAGATCTTGCAAAGACCTTAGCTTAAAAAGGCCAAGGTCTCCCACTGTATCCTGGGCCATTGCCAGTTGTCCTGACCTATATTTTGCCACTCCGATGACTCTGGGAGCTGATGACTTTTCACAGCCCTGCCTCACTTAAATCCAATTTGCTTGCAAGTCAAGACATCACCCTCCTGATGTCATTGGTCCTCTTCAAGAAGGAAGGACAAATAACAACAATACCTAGCCCCCCAGGGATTCCCAAGCCCAAAGCACAACCCAAGTATATGACTAGCACTGACTGATCTGTTCATCCATACAGGTAAGGAAGTTACAGTGGAATCTTCTCCCATCCCAAAACACACACACACACACACACACACGCTTACAAACACACTCAAACTTTCCCATTTTGTTACTATCAAGTTCTCTTGTAATTGTAGCAATATCAAATGTGAATAATCTCAATATATGAAAGAGAGCAAAAGGAGTCTTATCTAAGGAATTCTTAACTTCCTTTAAATAATGATGATGATAATAATCGCTATAATTTATATAGTGTTTTAAGATTTGCAAAGTACTTTATGTATATGTAATTTGGTTTTCAAGTATGCATATGCACATACATATGTACATGTATATCTAAATTTTTTAAAGGCATTAGCAAAACTCTTCCATTTATTTCCCCTTCTACACTCTAAATATTTTCTTTCCTGAATTAAAAATAACCCATAATGATCTTCTTATTTATTCCTACCTATCACTGATCATTAATATATTACACTACCCACCCCTGGGTAAAGTCTCTTCCTTGTAATAAATATGTATAGTACAGCAAAACAAATCAACACAGTGCCTATATCTATCTCTGATTCTAAAAATCAAGCTTCCACAAAACCAGGTAGTGCAAATTCCATATGTAGTCGACTTAGGGACTTCTGCAAACTTAGTATAATAAGATCACAGTTTGAGAAGAGACCTCAGAAGCCAATTATTCCAACCCCCTTCATTTTGCTGTGGAGAAAACTGAACTCAAGGAAGGGGGAGGGATTTACCCAAGGTCAGACAGGTACTAAGCGTCAGAGGCAGGATTTTAATCTAAATTCTCTTCTTCCTAGGTCAGATCCCTTCTGGATCTAGACCACTGTGCCATCATGTCTTCTTTGAACCTTGTGCTTGATGAGGGGGGGAGTGGGAGGGGGAGGGGGAGGGGGGAAAGGGGGAGGGAGAGGAAGAAGGGGAGGGGGAAAGGGGGAGGGAGAGGGAGAGGGAGAGGGAGAGGAGAGACTTCTATTGCAATGTCATACCACTTTGTTTGGACTCAATAAAATAGACAAGTGTCTACTCATGTCAGTAGGAACCCAAGAGACTAGGATCTTATCTGATAAATTGAGTGGGCCTTGTGGAGTGGTCTCCTTGAACTTAACCTGTTCTTCCATCTCCCCATGGTGTGGTAAAGGTGTTACCAGGCTTTGCATATTCCCTTCATTTCTTAGAACCTAGGAAAGGCCAAGTTCATCTTCTAACACAAGCAGACAAATGTGACATCCTATATGGCCCTTCACCACACTCTGACCCAGACCTCTTTTTCCAGTTTTAGGAACTGGGATTCATTTTTCATCCCTGTCAAGTCAGAGAAATTATTCTCACATAAGTCATGCAATTGTATGATTAACCTAGACCTGGGAGTGGCAGTTCTATCCATTCATGCTTCCTCGTTGGCCAAGCCAGAAACCGTGGCCCCCCAGGAGTTTGTTGGGGGGAAGAACTCCTCGGAAAGAATGTATTTAGCCTTCTCTAACTCCCCCATGGAGTCACATTGCTGTTTATTAAGAAAAAAGAGTGGGTTCTTTAAGGCTCTGCCACAACCATGGCAACTGTTAAGTTTTGCCCTTTGATCTTGGCTAATGGACAAAAATTAATACATTGAATGACATAGCTAAAGCCTGAAAATATCTTGATAACCTATAATGACAGGCAGAGATAGCCACCAAACTATTCATGTAGGAGAAGAATGACAAGCTAGTACTCTAACACTGTATTTGGTTGGCAACCTATTCCCAACTCCAGCATGTAGATACCCTGATTCATGTAGTAGTTCACTTCCTCCCCTTTGCTACACCTACTCTATAACTGAGGTCATCCACTTGTTTCTGAAAGTAATTTACCAGCTCCATAACCTCCCCTCTCATATTCCCCTTGATTAGGTTCCCTGAAGTAAAGTTCCTTCTTGCTGCACCATGTAAATCTCAGGTCAATGAACAAGTAGAGTGCATGCAGCAAACAATATCCCAACTGACTCACTTCCTACCACCAAGTCACTGAGTTACCCTACTGCCTCTATAGACTAGATATAATAATACAGTTCACAGACTAAACTTTATATGAATGATTGTTTCCATCCTTGATTGTTCCTTACACCCACATCACAAACCATAATCACAATTTGATGACTACTTGGCTGAATGAAAGGCTTCCCAAGTAAATTTGCAGAACAAATCCCTTTGAACTAGCTATGGTTGAGAAAAGTGGCATACGAATAAGGAAGCCTACTGCCACTGTAGTTCTAAGGAGTCCTTAAGCATATAGGGTGAGGGTTGCCTTTCTTCCTGAAAAAAACAGGCAGATAGAAATGCATATATTCACATCTATGCATATATATACATACATACACATACACACACACATATATATGTATATATGTATACACACACACACAAATACACACATATACAGTGTGGGCCAAAAGTCACAAAGGGGTCTGATGTTTTAAAACTTTTTGAAAATAATTTTTCTTTATTTTTGCCATTTACAAGATTTTCTTTCACACATAATTTAAATTCATCTCCTATATATACTGTATATTATGCTATGGTATTGTAAATTAAAAATTAAAATTAAAGGAATTATTAAATATTTATGGCTTTTAGCCCGCCTTGTACATATATGTATACATGCATACAAACTCATGGCACAGCTAGATGGCTCAGTGGACAGAGTGCTGGGTCTGAAGTCAGGAAGACCTGAGTTCAAATCTCAGATGCTTAGTAGCTGTGTGACCCTGGGCAAATAACAACTTCTGTTTGCCTTAATCTACTGGAGAAGGAAATGGCAAAACATGCCAGTATCTTTGCCAAAAAAAAAAAAACCTATGGACACTATGGTCCATGTGGTCACAAAGATTCAGACAGACTGAAAGACTAAACAACATATACACACATAAACAAGCATACGCATATATACATATAAATTTATAAACCTATTCATACATGCACATATACACATGTATAGATATATACACAAACACATAAACACATATTATATATATTTATTTATTATATATACACATCCCTATATATGTGTGTGGGTATATGTATGTATATATGTGTGTGTGTGTGTGTATACACACACACACACACACACCATTAACCTTCCTAGAAACTTACAGAGAGGGTGATGGGCACCTTCTCAATCACACAAGTAATGAGCTCCATAGCTTGCTGGCTGGGATTACCCATATCATATACCCTTTGGTCTATCAGCTCTTACCTTAATCCCAAACTATATTCACTAAATCCATTAATTATGGGTCAGTAACAAAAAAAAGGATACAAAGTCTAGGAAAACTTAGGATCAGGGAGAATCTTGCTAGGGCTGTGATGAAGATATTAGGAAACAGTGAGGAATATGCCTGGTCTGGAATGGCAGAGGGCAATTACTACCAATCCTACCCCCAAAATCCTGGCCTTCGGTTTTAGAGTACATTTTGTGTGAAAGGGCACAGTACCTAGTTGAAGTGTCAAGGTTGATGCAATAGAATAAGGAGGGCATCAGGTCTATTTGTTACTGCAAGGAAAAAGAATGCTTCCTTGTGGGGAGAAGTCATGTCAAACTCATCATCTCCTCAACATGACTTGCTTCCCTTTGCTGTGTGTTCTCTAAGGCTCCATGATGACTTCCCTGGTCATAGGGGAGGTCACATCAAAATCTTTCTCACATCTCCTGCCTAGTCCTTGGGTCTGACTTGACTCAGTGTGACATTTGATCCACTCTCTCTATTCATGACTTAGAATTTTCTCTCATCCAGGTAATTGGCCCTTAATCATTGGCTGTCAAAATTTGCTAAAAAGACCTGTCACAAACTCTGAAGCAAGTGAGCCAAAACTGCCATCCACTTCCCTCCTCTCTCTTATACTCCACTGTAATTCACCCAAAGACTGGCAGGAAATGACCAGTGTACACCAGCATTAAAGACAGAGCAAAGATGCCTTCAATACCTGATCCCACCTTTCTGACAATGGGGGGTGCTGCTGATCCTTAAATCTAGGGAATGGACTTGGATGAGTTATTCCATCCCCATTCTTGTTGCTAACACTTGCACACATCTGCTCCATCACCTCCCTAGAGGACAGGAATTTGACAATATGTAATACTTTAAATGACAGAAGTGAAATTCAAAAATATCTTGGCAGGCAAGAATAATTGGCCTAAACTGGAGACATGAAACATAATAGGGATAAATGTAAAGTCCTATATTTAAGTGAAAAAATTCAATTGCATGAGCAGAAGAAGACACGCTTTAATATGAGTTTATGCAGAAAGGATTTAGGGTGTATATTGACTGCAAACTCAATGCAAGTCAAGAAGCTTAAGACAGTTGCCAAACAACAGCAACAAGTGATTTTCCTGCATTCATAGTGTCCAGAAAAATATATAGTTATTCTGCTATAGTCTTTCCTGGTCAGATCACATGTGGAGCATTATATTTGGTTCTGAGTGCAACATTATCAAAGAAATATTTTTTTAAAACTGAAAGGAGGGGCAGCTAGGTGGAACAGTGGATAGAGCATCGGCCCTGGATTCAGGAGCACCTGAGTTCAAATCCACCCTCAGACACTTAACACTTATTAGCTGTGTGACCCTGGGCAAGTCACTTAACCCCAATTGCCTCACACAAAAAAAAAAAAAACTGAAAGGAAGTAAATGAGCATTTATTAAGTGGTCATTATGTGCCAGGCATTGTGCTAAGGGCTCCACAAATATCTCATTTGATCCTCTCAACAACCCTATGATATAAATGCTATTATTACCCACCCCCTTACAGGTGACAAAATTGAGGCAGATGAATGTTAAATGATTTGCCCAGGATCATATGGTCAGTACATATCTCAGGCCAGATTTGAATTCAGGTCTTCTTGACATAAGACCCACCAGTCCATCTACTCTGCCACCTAGCTGCCTCACTCTGAACACTAAAAGGTATTCAGAGTAGAGTTGGCAGAATGGGGAGGGATCTTGAAACTATGACATATGAGGATCATTTGGAAGAGGGGAGGACATTTAGACTAGATTTATGAAGACTGAGGAAAGATATAAAAAGTGTGATAATTGTCATCAAATATTTGAAAGCCTGTTATGTACAAGAGGAATGAAACTAGTTCTAGAGAACAGAGAGATTTAAGGCCAATGAATAGAAGAAGCAAGGAGGTATATGTCAGTTCAACATTAAGAGGACAAAGTTGTTCCTAAAGTACAGTAGATTATTTTTTGAGATAGTAAGAATTCACTGGGAGTATTTGAGCAAAGGGCAAATAACTACATCTTACATGTAGAGGAAATTCTTTCAGGATGTGGGAGGTCAATCAATCCATCAATCAAAACAGAGTGATGGACTTAGAATCAAATAGACCTGAGTTCAAATCCTGCCTCTGACTCTTAATATCTATATGACCTTGGACAAATCACTTAATCTCTGTCATTCTCATATTTCTCTTCTGAAAAAATAGGGAGTTGAATTAGTTCAGTGGTATCAAGCTCAGAGTGAAATGGAGGGCCACTAAACTGAGAGAGACGGTGGGGGAAGGTGGGGGGGGAGAAAAAGAGAGAGCGAGATCTTTGCAAGATATATATTAACCTAGAAAACCACACGTTTCTATATTTCTTTTTATTAATATATCGATACATATTGTATCAAATCATGCAGGAATGACATTTTAATCTGGTTCAGGTCACATTCAGGAATATTCTAAGATTCATGCAGCCTACCAGCCATATGTGTGACACTTCTGGATAGGATGGCTTTTGAGATCTCTTCCAACTTTAAAGCTATTCTTCTATCTGTGATCATTGATTAAGTGCATATTATGTGTCAGGCACTGGGCTAGGTATTGGGAATACAAACATAAAGAAAGAGATGATATCTACTAGTAAGGATCACACATTCTAATGGAAGAGAGTGATCTAACTAGATGACATCAAAAGTTCCTTCCAACTCTTAAAATTCATTTATTCTATAACTTGAACATCCAATCGATTTACAAAAGCAGCCATTACAATAATCTTTTGCTATAAAGGACAATGATTGGAGAATGTTGAGGTTTTTTGTTTGTTTACTTACACACACAAGTATACAAAAAAAAGTCATTCAACAAACATTCTACTGCTTAATATGTAACAAGCACTGTGCTTGATGCTGGAAATATAAATAATAAATTGAGACAGTCCCTGCCCTCCATGAGCTTACATTCAACTGGGAAGATATGAGAAATCTCTTGAAGGAAATTATAAAAGCACCAAGGGCTGAAGGAAGCTAAGTTATCCAGGAAGTATCAGTAAAAAAGGTGAGCACCCCAAGCATAGGAAACAGCCACATTTTATATGGACATTGATTACATTATAAGGTAAATAATTTCAATAAGAACTAATATAAAGTGTAAGGCAAATTTAAAAAAAACTCTTCACAAATATATGATACCAAAAGTGTGGCTATACAACAGTTGATTGGGGGGTAGGGTGTGGAAATCTAGTGAGTAGATTCTGTTTGATACAAGTTGGCTTTTTATTGTATTTAGTTTTTAAAATTTATTTATATTCAAACTTTTTAATAGCAAATTCTTTCTCCTTCCCCTCCAAACCATTGAGAAGGCAAGCAATCTGATATGAATTATACATGTGAAGTCATGCAAAACATTTCCATATTAGCCATGTTACAAAAATAAATAAATAGCAAGAAAAAGAAGTGAAAAAAGTATGCTTCTATTTGGAGTCCTTTAGAATTGTCTTGGATTATTGTCTTCTTGATCAGAGTGGTTAAATCTTTCACAGTTTATCATTGTTAACAATATTGTTACTGTGTTCAATGTTTTCCTGTTTTTTTTCACTTTACTCTGCATCATCAGTTCATATAAATCTTCCCAGTGTTTTTGTTTTCTGAAACCATACTGCTCATCATTTCTTATAGCACAATAGTATTCCATTACAGTCATGTACCACAACTTGTTCATCCATTCTTCAATTTATGAGCATACTCTCCATTTCCAATTCTTTGCTACCACAAAAGGAGCTGTTATAAATAGCTTTGTACACATAATTCCTTTTCTTTTTTTCTTTAATCTCCTTGGCATACAAACCTAGCTGCGATATTGTTGAATCAAAGGAATATTCATAATTTTATAGTCCTTTGTTTTCCATGATGATTAGATCCACTCACAATTCCACCAACAGGGTATTAGTCTTCCAATTTCCACATATCCTCCAACAAATTTCGTTTTCCTTTTCTGTCATGGTAGCCAATCTCATAGGTGTGAAGCAGAACGTCAGAGTTGTTATGATTTCCTTTTCTTTAATTATTAGGGACTTAAAGCATTTTTATGTGACTATTGATATGTTTGATTTCTTCTTCTGAAAACTTCCTGTTCATATGCTTTGACCATTTCTCAATTGGAGAATGGCTCTTATTTTTATAAAATTGGCTCAATTCCTTACATATGTGAGAAATGAAGCCTTTATCAGAGAAGCTTACTATATTGTTCCCCAGTATCCTTCTTTCCTTCTAATTTTGGCTGCACTGGTGTTAGTTGTGCAAAAAAACTTTAATTTCATGTAATCAAAATAATCCATTTTACTTCCTGTTATATTCGCTATTTCATATATGGTTATACACTCTTCCCTTATCCACAGATCTGATAGGTAAATTTTTCCATGCTCCCCTAGTTAACTTATGATATCACCTTTTGTGCCTAAATCATTTACCCATTGTGACCTTATTTTAGTATATGGTGTGAGATGTTAATCTATGCCTAGTTTCTACCAAACTACTCTCCAGTTTTCCCAGCATTTTTTATTAAATGGTGACAAAATTTGGAATCTATTATTTTAACACCATGGGTATCTTTCTATGTATGTTTCTTGTAAATAAATTATTCTTGGATTCTGTTTTCTAATCCATTTCGCTATTCATTTGTTTTATGGGTGAATTCACATCTGTCACATTCACAATTATAATTACTAATTTTACATTTCTCTCTATCCTATTTTCTTCTATTTATCGCTCTCTCTTTTTACTGTCCCTCCTGAAAAGTCGTTATTGCTTCTGATCACTGCCTCCCTTAATTTGTTCTCCTTTTAACTGTGTCCCTTTTCCTCTTATCCATTTCCCTCCTATTTTCCTTTTGGGAGATCTATCTATCTGTCTGTCTATCTATCTATCTATCTATCTATCTATCTATCTATCTATCTATCTATCTATCTATCTACATCTTCCCTCTTTGAACCAATTTAGATGAGATAAAGGTTCAAGCACTGTCCTGTCCCCTACCATTTTCCCCACCACTGTAAAAGCTCTTCTTTGCATGCCTCTTTTATGTTAGATAATTCTCCCATTTTTCTTCTCCCTTATCCTAGTATACCCCTCTTTCTCAGCCATACATTTTTAGATAAACCCAACATAATTGATTCACTCTCATGCTTTTGACTATGTAGAGTTCTTTCAGCTACCATAATAATGATAACGTTCTTCAGAATTACAAGTATCATATTTTCATATATGAAGTTAAACAGTTTAATCTTATTAAATCCCTTATGATCTCCCTTTCATGTTTACCTTTCTCTGCTTCTCTTGAGAATTGTATTTGAAAGTCAGATTTTCTGTTCAGCTCTGATCTTTTCATCAGGAATGCTTGAAAGTCTTCTATTTCACTAAATATCCATATGGTTACTCAGTTTTGCTGGGTAGGTTATTCTTAGTTGTAATCCTGGTTGTTTTGCCTTCTGGAATATCATATTTCAAGGCTTGTATTCCTTTGTGTGATTCTGACTCTGGATCCATGTAATTTGAATGGATTTCTTACTGGCTGCTTCAAGTATTTTCTCTTTTACCTGGAAGTTCTGGCATTTGGCTATAATATTCCTAGAAGTTTTTATTTTGTGATCTCTTTCAGTATATGATCAATGAAATTTTTTCAATTCCTATTTTATCCTGTGATTCTAGGAGGTTGGGGCAGTTTTCTTTTATGATTGCTTAAAATATAATGTCTGGGCTCTTTCTTTGATCAAAGTTTTCAGGTAGTACAAATAATTCTTAAATTTTATTCTCTTTGATCTATTTTCCAATTCAGTTGTTTTTCCAATGAGACAATTCATATTTTTCTGTGTTTTAATTCTTTTGACTTTGTTTTATTGTGTGTTTTTTAATATCTCATGGAGTCATTAGCTCCCATTTCCAATTATAATTTTTAAGGAATGATTTTCTTCAGTGAACTTTTATACCTTTTTCTATTTAGTCAATTATGTTTTTAATGATCTTTTTTTTTTTTTGCAGGGCAATGGGGGTTAAGTGACTTGCCCAGGGTCACACAGCTAGTAAGTATCAAGTGTCTAAGTCTAGATTTGAACTCAGGTACTCCTGAATCCAGGGCCGGTGCTTTATCCACTGCACCACCTAGCCACCCCCGTTTTTTAATGATCCTTTTTTTTTTCAATTATGTTTTTAAAGTGTTATTTTCTTCAGTATTTTTGTACCTCTTTTTCATAATTTTCTTACATTGCTCTCATTTGTTTTCTTTATTTTTCTTCTATAACTCTTATTTGATTTTTAAAATAATTTTTACTTCTTCCGGGAATTCTTATTGAGCTTGTATGCAATTGACTTTTTTTCCTTGAGGCTTTGCTTGTAGCTGTTTTTAACATTGTTGTCTTCTTCTGAGTTTTTGTCTTGATCTTTCCTGTCACCATAGTAGCTTTTTATGGTCAGGTTCTTTTTTGTTGTTTTTCCAGCCTATTTTTTGACTGAACTTTATGTTAAATTTGGTTCTGTTCCCAGAGTAAGAAAACTATCCCAAACTTCTGGCTTTTTCATGCTGCTGTTTTCAGAAGTAGTTCTGTGGGCTTGGAAGACTTTGGTGCTTCCAAAGTAGTATGATCTAGAAAGAAGTATGGACACTGCTCTCCTATTCTGCATGCAGATTCTCACCAAGGAAGGGCCCTTGATCCTTTGCTGCCATAAGCAATACTGCTCCCCAGAGCCTTATTCCCTTCCGACTTCAAGTGTTCCTTTATATCTAGAACTATGACCCAAAAGTGAGCATGACTAACAGAGTTACTAAAAAGCACCTTGTCCTGTGTCCAGTGCTAGTACAGAGGTCCCTTGCAATCTCTTTCTGACCTTGTCCCAGACAGCTTTATTGTCTCTTGCTTGAGAGCTCCCAAAGCAGCAGCAATGACCACTGATTCTCCTGTTGCCTCCTTCAAGGCCCACAGTTAATACTGCCATCATGTGGGCTCTGGGCCAACCACTATCTCAGTGTCACAGACCTCTCATTCTAAACTCCTAATTGTCTTGAACTGGAAAAAAAAAAAATCTTACTCCAACTTTTTGTTGGCTCTGCTGCTCCAGAATTCAATTTAAGGTATTATATATACCTTAAGGCAATTGGGGTTAAGTGACTTGCCCAGGGTCACACAGCTAGTAAGTGTTAAGTGTCTGAGGCAGGATTTGAACTCAGGTACTCCTGAATTCAGGGCCAGTGCTCTATCCACTGTGCCACCTAGCTGCCCACAGATGGAAACTTCCCACTACTTAGGAAGAGTTTATATTCTTTTTTTGTGGGGCAATGAGGTAGTTAAGTGACTTGCCCAGGGTCACCCAGCTAGTAAGTGTCAAGTGTCTGAGGCTGGATTTGAATTCAGGTCCTCCTGAATCCAGAGCTGGTGCTTTATCCACTTCACCACCTAGCTGCCCCCAAGGTATTATTTTAAAGTTCTTTGGAGGGGAATATTGGGAGAGTTCAACTGCTTCTTCTACGCTGCCATCCATATTGGTTCCACCTCAGGAAGTCATTCCCACTCACTTCAGATTTGATATGTGTTTAACACGTGGCCTGATAACCAAAAATACTAAGATGATTTTGTTCCACAATAAGGAATTTTGTCTACAATAAGAGGAGTGATAGTCCCATTGCACTAAGGTCAGATCATACTCATTACATTATATTCAGTTCACCTCTGAGTGACCATCTTAGTAGGGAACTTTTTATTTCACACACAATTAATCCAGAGGACAGAGACCAGGATGTTGGAGGGAATGGAGATTGTGCCATGTGAAAATTGGTTTACACAACTGGGGATTTTTAGTTTCTAGAAGAGAAAGCTTACATTCCCTAATAAATAAATGACCAAAGTATCATGGGGTACAGAGCACCCCAGAAATTCTCTGGGGCACATCAAGGAAACTTCTCCTTGAGAAACTAAACCAGAGGACAGATAACACCTAGAGAGATATCCGTAGCCACCCCTCACCCAATTCCTCTAGTCACTACCAGTGGGGGATGGTCCTCCACTCCTCACCTAATTCCCCCAGCTACCACCAGTGGGGGATGATCCTCCCTCACTAAAGGAACTTTTCACAGGCAGATGGTCCACCCCCATCAGTCCTCTATAAAGGTACCTTCCAGTCTCCGGTTCGAGGAGATTTGGTACCTCTGAGCCATGTGATTTGAGCCAATATCCCCATGAGAAGTCCAAGGATTTCTTTCATGGTTTCCCTCCCCCCACCCTTCCCTTCCCTTGCTCCTTAATAAACTACCACCTTATTCTAACTACTTTTGTGTGCAAGAGGGTGTAATTCTTTAAAGAGGAATTCCTAAGAACCCCAACTCCTACCCCAAACCTGTACCCCGCTTCCCCCCATATCAAAAGGAATACACAAACAATTGAAGGAAGGAAGGTAGAAACAAAGAAAGAAAGACTCCTAGACTCTAAACAGTCATGCTCAAAGTAACTAATAATAATCAAAATCAAAATCAAAACACCTCAGAGGCTTACTGTTGATAGGCCCATGAAGTTGAACCTTGGAAAGCAGATTGTTATTACACAATGGCAAAAATTTTCTATAACCTGTGACTCAGAGATCCCACTGATAAGTATATACCTCAAGTATGAGAATGATAAAAAGAAAGGTCTCATACACACGGTGGTAAGATAATGGAATTTGGCAGATGCCCAGGGGTCTGACTTGATTCATTTAGTGGTGATTGAATTGGGTGTGAATGAGAAACCACTAAGTCCCCACTTAAGATGATTAGATTTTGAGCCATACCCCACCCTCCCTGTTAAACCTAGTCTAACATGGCCAGCTCTGAGGAGTGTCCTCAGAGGCTGTGGACTGTGTCATCAACAGAGGACCAGTCACAGCCACACAACTTGAAGGACCTCCCCTTTTGGGGGAGGGAGAAAAGGGTAGAAAAACAGACCCCAACAGGAAGTAGCAGTGTCTCTGGCCTTGGAGGAACTTTTGGAGCGGACTGGAAACTGGCTGCCATAGAAACTACGGACCCCTGGTGGCGAGTTCATAAAATCCAGCTCTTTGAATTAGCTGAGATGAAATCGAGTTTGGGTTTTGAGACAGCCTTTGCTAGAGCCAGGGAGATTATCCATTTTCCTCTTTCCCTATTCCCTTGTCATTGGCCTCATTAATTTCACCTTTGCTGTGTATTTCATTCCCATTAATAAACCTGATTTTGTTTGTGGAAAAGAGGCTGTGAAACTCCTTTCTTATTGGCCTGGGAGAAATAACTAAAAAAGATAGTTCAGGGGGAGGAAGCTTTAGATCTAGAGGTCCCTCATTATTTTCTGAACCCCAATATTATGGCGAGCCATCCAATTAACTCTCCCCATATTAAATTTGGCCCCTACAACACTAAAATATTTATAGCAGCATTTTTTTAGAGTATGAAAGAAGTAGAAACAAAATAGATGCCCAGTGATTAGTATTTGGCTAAACCAGTTGTACAATGTGAATGTCATGAAATATTGTTCTTTGAGAAACAATATGATAAAAACAGAGAAAAATGGGATAATTTATATGAACTTATTTCATTTTATAGAAATGTGCTTTAAGTAACCTTATTTTATTTTTCATCAATAACTCCTTAGAATAGATTCAAATTCAAGGTTTTTAAAATATTCATGCTATATTTTATCACTTTTTATTTATTCTAGCTTTGTACTAGTATTTATCTTTCTTCTAAAGGGTCAATAGTCTGATGATACACAAGAGAGTTGATTCAGAAATTAAACCTAAATCAGCAAAGTCATTTTCTCTCTGTTGAAATATAATTAGTTTATTTGTGTGTATTTGCGTGACATTCTTCAGTTTTCATCACATTGTTGTTTTTCCTCTTGAAAATACATTTATTGTGTGAATTTATGAACCTTGTTTGTGGCCTAGATGTCTGTGGCCTCTTTCATTCTTTATCTGTGATTAACATTTTCCAATGAACTTCTTGCAATTATCACTAATTCCAATTTTACATTAAAATCACCAAGTATCAATATATATGTTGGTTCAATCTCAAGGGTTTTTATCATTCTACAGGAACATCAGCTGCCCAGAGGTAGATTTATGTAACATGCATCTTGGAAGAAAAGAGAATAATCAATGTGAGTATTCTGCAATTGAGATGAAAAAGATAATAGCTGGAGTCAAGATCTGAACCTCTCTAATCCACCATGATAATTCTGTGAGTTGCACAGCCAGTACAAGTCAAAGGTGGATGTAAAATATCAACGCAGCAATCTCACAAAAGGGCTTTTCCTCACAGAGGGAGTTAATGGGCTATTTTAGTATTTTATGTTTCCTGAATTTATTCACATACAGTTATGTCCTCTTTGTTTTATTGATTTTTGTGACAGGGAAAATAAACAACTATCCCATACCCAATACTCTTATTGTAAATTGAATACTTTCCCCACATTTGGAAAAAACCTAGACATGACACATCCTTAAACTTTGTTTTAGACATTTTTCTGGAGGTATCCAGATTACAGCATTAAGGAATTATAGAATACTTGACATCTTCGGTATAATGTGCCTAGGATCTATCCTATTCCCTGTGAAACCAGACTTCCTTGTGGGAGCCATTACATGTGGTACATATTAAAAAGGAAAAAAAAAACTGAATGTAAATCTACTAGTAGATTTACTAGTAGTAGTAGTAGTAGTAGTAGTAGTAGTAGTAGTAGTAGTAGTAGTAGTAGTAGTAGATTTACTACTAGTACTACCAAACATATTTGCAAATACCTATAATCACTTGCACTCTGTCTGAATTCATCTCTGGCCAGTATGTCTGCACATAGAATTTATTTAAGCCTAGGACTTTCTCTTTTCTCCAACTTTCTGTTGATCATCATGGCCCAACACCAGTTATTCCAGCGACCAGTTTTTCAGATAGGCCAGCAAGTTTTGTAAATCCTTCAATCCTGTGTTTTTCTCTCCTCAGTGCACAATTAGCACCCTCATTAAATACCATCTAGGACTTTCTCATTTCTTCCAATGGACCACTCTTCCTGCCAACCTCATTATTATTCTCCCAACCCCCTGAATGAACCTTTTATCAATCCTTCATATTACTATACTTTTGCTTTAAGGCATATGCTTTCCTTTCTCATTTTTTAAAATGAGATATGGAAAGGGATTAGAAAAAAAATAAGCCTAGAACTTACCCACTATATTCATACAACAGCCTCAGGGATATTGTGGATTTTGATTTGGGTCTTGACACACATTCATTATATAAACTGGTGCTTTGATATATACTAAATGACACTTCTTTTTTCCATTAGTTTGAAGGAACCAAAGTACTCAATTTCCTTTCTAATGTGTCCCAAATAGATTGATTTGGAGCCAATGATTTTCTTCATCTAGTTGAACTCAGTTTTTAGTAATTAAATACGAGAATCAGGATATGAGTATCTCATTAATCTTGTGTAATGCCTTCATAAGACCATTCTATCCGGAAATATACTTTAAAAAATTCTTGCTTTGGAAAACTTCTTCCTTAAGTCAGCTCTGGGATTCCCATAAAAATTATATGTTCTGTGCTTCTCTGCACATTTTCCTATACCTTTATTGTTAATGTAGTGATGCTGCCCTGACAACCGAAATGTCAAGAAACAGAAGCCTTGTTTTGTACCCATCTATCAGTTGTTGTGTCTGATGAATTGAAATGTTTCCATGAGGAATTTTCTTTTTCTTATCATTGGAGAAATGTGAAAAGATGGGCTGGTATAGTGAATAGAGCTAAGTCAAATGGGATATAGCAAGGAAAAAAAAGTCATCTCATCCTGACCTACTACTGCATTAGAAAAGGAATGGTGGGGGCAGCTAGGTGGCACAGTGGATAAAGCACTGGCTTTGGATTCAGTAGGACCTGACTTCAAATCCAGCTTCAGACACTTGACACTTAACTAGCTGTGTGACCCTGGGCAAGTCACTTAACCCTCATTGCCCTGCAAAAAAAAAAAAAAAACAAAAACAAAAGAAAAGAAAAGGAATGGTGTCCAGGACAAGGGAGAGAATAACACTGTCTTACTCTACACTGACCAGTCTGCATATAGACCATAATGTTCAGTTTGGGGTCCCACATTTTAATAATAACCTGGAAAGGCTAAAAAATATCTAGAAGAGAGCAACCAGGATGAGGACACTCAAGATTATCTTTTTGAAGTTGTATAAGTCACCACCTCTATTTGCTTCAGTTTCCTCAACTATAAAATAGGAATAATAATAGCACCTATATCAAAGAGTTGTTTTGAGATTCAATCATATTTGTAAAATGCTTAGCACAGTGCCTGACATGGGGTAAGTGCTATATAAATACTAGTGGTGGGGGTTGTTTGTTTGTTTGTTTTTTGTAGGTTTGTTGTTTTTTGTTTGGTTGGTTGGTTTTTCGTGGGTCCTAGAGAGTTAAGTGACTTGCCCGGGATCACACAGCTAGTAAGTGTCTGTCAAGTGCCTGAGGCTGGATTTGAACTCAGGTTCTCCTGAATCCAGGGCAGGTGCTCTAACCACTGTACCACCTAGCTGCCCCTCTAGTGGTTATTCTTATTATACCCTGTGCCACCTTGCTGAATGATAGCTGCCTTGAATTAAATAAGGATAGTACTGAAAGAGTTAAATTCAATGTGTTCTGCTTGGGTCCAGAGCACAGAAACAGAAGCAATGAGAAAAATGGCAGAGAAGATTTCATTTCATTATGTGTAATTTAAGATTCTAAATGTGGATTCTAATCTGTTCCCCCAGTTTGGGGGAAACTGACTAAAAATCACTGATAAAACGAGTTTAGGTTTTTAAGGGTTTATTGGAAAATAGAAAGAAAAAGATTGAGAACAGAATTCTAACAGCCTGGCATTCCTATCTTTCCTCAAATTTCCTGTGAAGTCCTCTGCCGCCACCACCATCAAGTCCGGAAGCCAAAAAGGCCAGCGCTCTCTGCGCAGGCTCCCTCTCCTCCTTCCTGTCTCCTCCCAGACCATAGGAGGCTCCTCAAGTTGATTGGCTGGTAGCCTTGATAGACAGTACCCATGAGCAAACTTCATTTCCTGATGCCAAGGAAAAGCCACAATGCCTCTGAGGCATTTTCCTCATGGTGGAGCTTTTCCACAGCAAGTCTCTAGTAGGTGGCGTCATTCCAATCATTACAATTATAAAGAAACACACCCTAACAATTAGACCTCTCCAACAAGATGGGCTTCCTTAGGAAGGAGTGGGTTCACCCATAGTAACAATCAATCAAAGGCCAGAAGATTACTTTTTAGACATATTGGAAAAGGGCTCATCTAAGTAGTAAGTAATGAGGTAAGTAATCAGGTCATCTGGTTTAATGGATAGGATGCTGGACTTGGGTGTCAGGAAAATCTAGGTTCACATTTCATTTCAGACACTTTCTAGCTGTGTGACTCTGGGTGAGTCACTTCAAAGCCTCAGTTTCCACATCAATAAAATGAGGGTGTTGTAGTCATAGCTTCATAATCCCTTCTGGTTCTAAATTTATTATCCAGAGATCCTCTCCAACTCTGAGATTCCATGATTAATTACAGGTGACTTTTGTCTTTTTATAAAGAATGAATTTAGTCAAATAGTAGACTGGGTTTTAGTTACTGGAAAGCCAAAAAGCAGCCATATGCTTTCTTTACTTTTCGACTAGCTGATATGGTATGAAATAGCTTTCAGTTAAGTTCTATAAGAAATGTCAAATATTTCTTTTATAGGTTTAATTCAAATTTCCAAATTATTTGTGAAAATAGTCTATCAAAATGAAGTTCCTAGATAAGATTAACCTTAATTTTCTTTCTCTATCTCCTATTATATACACACCTAGTATATAATACACATATATTAAAAACTGTACATACATACAAATACTTGTAAATATATGTACATGCGTGTATATATGTGAATATATATACATACATGTGCAAATGACTCTATATCTACCCCTTTATCTATATAATCTCTCTTTACCTGCTCCACTGCAATAAAATTCTGAGCAGCACAGAATATAGTATGGCAAGTTCTAAAGCAGGGGTCACAAGATTTATGTTCTAGTCTTTGCTCTACTACATATGGTAGCCATTTGACTTTGGACAGAATACTTAATTTTATTTAGCTTCGATTAGTACATATTTTTAAAAGTTTATTGATGTTTTATTTTTATATTGCAATTGTTTGTAGATTATTCCTACCTCATGAGATGTCTCTTCTTACAAAGGAAAATAGTTAAATAAGACAAATAAAACTGACTTCATCTGAAAGTGCATGCCATATTTCACATCTGTAGCATCTTCCAACTCTTTAAAAAAAAATAACAGAATGCTAATTTTCTGCCTTTCATCCCATAATTCCATTGGAAGAAAGTGGAAAATAGAAACAAGTTTCTTATAACAAGAATACAAAATGGCAGCATTCAAAAACATCTATGTCTCATTCTGTCCCCTGAATCAGTCATATCTGTGTAATTGATCGCATGTTTCATTATTGTTTTTCTGGAATCATGAACGGTCACTGTATTCATTATAGTTCTTAGATCTTTCAAGTTTGTTTTTAGAATGCTGTTACTATATAAATTATTTTCCTGATTTTTCTCATTTCATTCTTCATCACTTTCTAAAAGTCATCAAAATTGTTTATTGTAATGATTTTGATGTTGTAGTATAAACTGTTTTCATACTTCTGTTCCCCTTACTCCAC
Organism: Dromiciops gliroides; assembly: GCF_019393635.1. NCBI lineage: Eukaryota > Metazoa > Chordata > Mammalia > Microbiotheria > Microbiotheriidae > Dromiciops > Dromiciops gliroides. The sequence goes on from NC_057865.1 coordinate 256,981,690, forward strand.
ATCAGTTTATCAGTCCCTTTTAAACATTTTTAAAATCATCTATGTCCTCATCCCCTACAGCACAATAGTACTCTATCACATTCATATACCCCAAACTTTTGAGGAATGAGTCATCTATTTTTAAATTATGTTCTTCAGGTAAAGACCTATTATAATAATCCATAATGGCATGGAGGAGATTCTTGATTCTTAAAGGTTATACCAGCAGAACACAAATTCTTGGGGGAGGGGTCATATCAAGATAAAAAGTTATTAAATATCAAGTAATTCATCACTAAATTTTTATTATATGCCAACTACTATATATGCCAGGAATTGTGCTAAAGGCTGGAATTACAAAGACAAAAGACAAAACAACGCATGACCTCCAAGATCTTACTTTAGAATAGAGGAGCCACATAGGAGAATATGTAAAATAAATACAAGGTTATCTTGAAAAGGAGGGCACTGGCTGCTGGGGCTAGAGAGGGAATCAAGTGAGGCTTCATGGTGGTGCTGGTGTCCAGTTTGAGCATCAGGGATTCTAAGAGGTGGGGGTGAGTTGTGCTGACATGCCAGCCATGAGGGAACAACAGTGAAGAGACATAGCATTGGGAGATGGAGGGTGGTGTGTGGAAGTAGCCAGTAGTGAATGACCATATAGTGAGTGAAAGGAGAGGAATAAGGTGGAAGACAATGGACCCCTATCTCTATCACATCTATGATAACATATAGAGCATAGTTTTTATCAGAGCAAGTTCAGTGGGACACTTTTTCAGGTTGATCTCATTGTGATGGCTACTAAGAGTTGTGAAATGCAGACATGAAGGAAGCATCCACATTGTTGAAATTATAGCCTCTGAAATACTAAAAAAATTTAAGTGGGGACAATTTTGTGTCTGTCTGTATAAAGCTCCTGCCCATGGAGAATAGTGAGGAGCCTAACTGGTACCAACCACAGCAATAGCTATCAAAGAGATCAAGCAGACATGCCCAGTTCCAAGTGGTCTTCACCCCTACAAATGCCCCCACCTAACTAAGCAAGACAAAAGGACATGAGCTTTTCTTCTTCTTGGATAACTGTTTCTCTATTCTGTTTTTATCTGTGGTACTGGAATCCATTATTGCCCTGACTCCTGACTCATTGCCATAATCAAAATAAAATAACATTTTAATTTGATTTTAAATTATTGTTTTCCTTCACCCAAACGTACATCAATATACACTTTAATATAGTAGTGCCTACATTTTCCTTGTGTTCATTGTGGATTTTCATTTTATCATCTGTATGTGTGTATAATGAACATTTTTATTTGCCGTTTATTATCTGTTGTTGTCATGGATGCCTTTATGCAGTCATAGCGAGTGTGTAGACAATGTTCCTTTGATTTTGCATTCTTTACTCTGCATTTTTCAAATATCTAATGGTATTGCTATGAGTTCTTTTCATCTTTGCCATTTCGTATAATGTAGTAATCATAGATGCAGCGCCAGAATGATCCTTTTATTGTTGTTTTTTTGTTTTTTGTTTTTTGTGGGGCAATGGGGGTTAAGTGACTTGCCCAGGGTCACACAGCTAGTAAGTGTCAAGTGTCTGAGGTCGGATTTGAACTCAGGTCCTCCTGAATCCAGAGCCGGTGCTCTATCCACTGCACCACCTAGCTGCCCCCCAGAATGATCCTTAAGAATCACTTAGTCCAAGGGCAGCTAGGTGGCGCAGTGGATAGAGCACCGGCCCTGGATTCAGGAGGACCTGAGTTCAAATCCGACCTCAGACACTTGACACTTACTAGCTGTGTGACCCTGGGCAAGTCACTTAACCCCCATTGCCTCACTAAAAAAAAAAAAAAATTACTTAGTCCAACCATTTCTTTTTGCAATTTAAGGAGGGAACAGAGATTCAAGGGAGGTTAAGCAAATTGCCCAGGGTCACATAGCTAGTGACAGAGCCAGAAATTAAACCCAGGTCTTCTGACTACAAATCCAATACTCTTTCCACTGTTCCTTGCTGCCTGTTAATATCCCATCATTCTAATACACCATCATTTGCTCAGGCATTCCACAGCTGATACATATCTAAGGTCCCACCCTAGGTTTATTTTTTTAATTAGAATGGGTACTACTAGGAATATTTTCATACACATAAGCCTTTCTTTCAATAACCTCACGTCAATAAATTCCATGGGATATAGTCCCCATAAAGGGACCACTGGGTCAAATGGTATGCAGACTTAAGCTTGCCAATAGCAAAATTTCATCAAGTCCAATGTAATGGCATACCTGTTTTACCTAAATAATAAAAGCAAGAGATTTTATTGTCTTTTCTTTTTCAATGCTGACATGTGGAACTTCAGAGCTGCTATAATTTCCATTCCATCAATGACTAGATTTTAAATATTTGTATGGCTGTTGGTTTCTTCTCTTCTTCCTCCTGTCCCTATCTCACTCAGGCTGGAAGTGAAGTGGAGGCCAATCTCACTCTTGTCAGCAAGTCCCCCAACTGGGGTTTGAAGAGTCCTTGTCTTTATAAATCATTTGACTTTAAAATGTATTATAAAATTATGGGCCCATGTGAGATATGCTAACTTATCAGTGAAAAATTAGAATGATTAACTTACAATATTTGCCTTTTCCTAAGAAGTACTGAGATTTAAATAAGGCAGCTAGGTAGTACAGGGAATAGAGCACTGGACTGGGAATCAGGAAGACTCATCTGCATGAGTTCAAATCTGGCCTCAGACACTCACTAGCTGCGTGAGCCTGGGCATGTCACTTAACCCTATTTGTCTCAGTTTCCTCATCTGTAAAACAAGCCGCAGAAGGAAATGGTGAACCACTCCAGTATCTTTGCCAAGAAAATCCCAAATGAGGTCATGAAGAGTTGGACGCAACTGAACAACCACAACAAAAACATTGAATTGTACAGTCAAATGACCATCTAAATTTGGATTACTATTATACTCTATTATACGAGTGTTCAATTCAATGCAACATGTGATACCACTGATGGTTAAAGAGTGAATATTCTCACTCAACCTCATGGCTATTCATCAAATATTCCAGAAGAAGAGTTTACACCATGATGGCTCATCTCACTCCTATGCAGTCCTTCAACATGCTACAGACATGCATAGCTTCATTTTTAGAAAATGTTTTCAAGAAACATTGATAGCTGATACCTGGAAGGTAGAATATCTAGAAGAGCCCACTCTCATTCTACAGTAATACATATTCCAAGCAAAGTTGAAAATGGTGTCCTTTTTTTGCAGCATCATCAAAGAATCAAAAACAGCAAATAAAATCTTTGTCATACATTGGAACTATACTTTGGCACACTTTTTTTTTTTGGGGGGGGGAGGCCCTTCATAGACAACTCCAATAATGAGATTCATTTTCATGTAATAGATTTTTGTTGCATCTTACACTAAAGTTTAAATTGCTTTTTAAAAAATATTACTCATATTAGCAGTATCAACAAACCAGGAAATGGAATCCTGATAATGTTTTACTTCTCCTAGTACCCTGTTTTTTTGAAAACCTCAAAGACAATAACTATTGTTCTCAAAATTAAAATGATGATTTATGTGAAATATGCAAAATACATAAAAGTATAAATGTAAGAATATTAAATCAACTGGCACTTTTACTTCAATTATTAATATAAAAAGGACAATATTTTCACTATATAAATTTCTCTATGCTTTGTTTTTTCTTTGTACTCTTCTTTATTGCAGTTTAAACACCTATACAAACACTAAAAATATACAAAATTAAAATATTGCAGTCTAATCAGAATCTATCCAGCCTCTAGCAATGTTATGTAATAGAAGATAACACCCTACAGAATGTGATGAGCTAATCCACATTTATAGTGTGATGGCAGCTGCCAATATGTCTCTTCTTTAGAGAGAAGTTTTAAATTGGGTTGTTATAGTCATAAATTAACAATTATGACAATTTTAAAAAAAACAAATATGAAGAAATAGTAGCTTGTTTTCTGAATCATTAAGGATTTAGTTAAGGCACCCAGAATTTTTTTAAAAGCCATTTCAGGACATGTTAAAAATTCTTTTTTTTTTTTTTTTTGCTGGAGCAATGAGGGTTAAGTGACTTGCCCAGAGTCACACAGCTAGTAAATGTCAAGTGTCTGAGGCCAGCTTTGAACTCAGGTCCTCCTGAATCCAGGGCCAGTACTTTATCCATTGTGCCACCTAGCTGATTCACATATTAGAAATTCTAAGAAGCAAATAAAGGGCATCCAAAACAGTTAACTCCTCAGAATATAGAGAATGTGTCATTAATAAAAATATTTAAAGTTTAAAATATTAATAATACAGAGAGAACAAAAATATTTTGTACCATTAATAGATAAAATATTCTATCATTTATTCCACTTTTGTCACCTTTTTAATGTACATTTTTTGTATTTCAAAATGCAATAATTTATAAATAAAAAAAACATTTTACTGATAGAGATTCATTGTCAAATTACTTTGGAGAATACTGGCCTAGGGCACTGAGAGTGTAAGGGACTTTACCATGGTAACACAGCAGCATATGTCAGCAGCCAGCCTACTCCAAGACAAGCCACCTTTCAGCAGTTCCTTATATTGCTACTTCTAGTCTCCACCCACCAACCCAAAGAGAGAACAAAAAAGTGTGTAAGTCCAATTTACTATTTCCAAACTTTCAAAGACTGTGATTGAGATGTCTAGTCTAAGTAGAGGGATTCTGAATTAAAGCATGATTCAACCAATTCCAACTGCTCAACCTGACTATACTGGGAATGGGAACACTCAATGTTGGAGCTGAGCTCATCATCACACACAGATGTGGCACTTTAATCTTGAGCTTTTTCCTATGAGTTGATGTTTCACACACTTCACATCACCTTCTACCACATGATCCAGGATAATTGGCTGGTTTGATTTATTTGTATCCAGACCTTTCCATTATATGTCCCACTCAAATCAGGTAACAATCACTTGGTTGCACAGGTCATACGTGGTTATTTTATTCTGCAAGTATCATTTGTATACCAAACATTTCTGGTGCTTGAGATGAACAGCTTTCTAAAACATGGAGCTCTATGACATTTATTACGATTAAAAGTATAATTTGAGGGGGCAGCTAGGTGGCACAGTGGATAAAGCACCGGCCCTGGATTCAGAAGTACCTGAGTTCAGATCCAGCCTCAGACACTTGACACTTACTAGCCATGTGACCCTGGGCAAGTCACTTAACCCCCCACTGCCTTGCAAAAAAAAGTATAATTTGAGATTTAGGGCTGTTTTTCCCCTTTTTCATAAATTTGCATGATATCCTTGATCTTTTGTTCTTCTATATGAATGTTGTAATTATATTTTTGAAGTCTAAGTGATGTCCCATCAATATTTGATTAGAAAAAGCATTAAGCTTACTGATACATTTGAAAATCATTGACTTGAATTTTATTGATCTAACCATAAATATTGGTACATTTCCAATTTTTTAACTCATTCTTTATTGCTGAAAAATCGCTTTAGGTTTGTCTTTCTTTACCTAAAGATGTATCTTGGTAGGTTAATTCTCAGGCACTTAATATATTTTGTCATTATTTTAACTGATATTTCTCATTCTACCCATATTTTCTAATTTCATTTGGTGATATATAGGAATTGTGATTTTTAAAAAAGATCATTGCTATCTTACTATTTAGCCATCATTATTATCTTGATTACTATTTTTTCATTATTCAAATTTTCTAAGCTAATTGTCATATCATTTAAAAAAATTTCCATCTCCTATTTACCAATGCCTATTCCTTCCCCCCCACACACATACACCTTTTTTCTTAATTTCTTGCTTTATTTCTCATACAAAAACAATTAGTAAGGCTTATGAGCATGGTTATTTGATTACTTCTTTTTGATTGGTTAAGGTTCAAAAGTTTCTCCATTACATTGTTTGTATTTGCAAAAACTAATGTTTAGAAAAGTGCCTAGTATGTGGGTACCTATACTGATTGATAAGAATGGTATTGTGTATTATTTTTAAATCCTTTTATTATTAATATGATTTAGTGAAAGACAGCATGGCAAAGTGAATAGGGAACTATCTTTGAAGTGAGGAAGTCTTGGTTTAAAGAGCTACCTCTGAAACATCTTGACTACATAACCCTGGGTGAGTTGATGAACCCCTCCCCTTATTGCCCAGGAAACTCTCTGAGATTGTTGATGGCAGACCAATGACCTTACCTGCACTGACATGTTAATGGTGATAATTATTCCACTAATATTTCCTACATCTTTGAATCTCTGGCATAAACTCAACTTGAAATGAGTTATTATTATGAATTACTATAAGCTCCTTACCATAATTTTATTTATTTATTGTTAGTTTTCTTTATTGATCATATTTCTTATTATCTGCCTTATTCTCTTAGTTTGGAAAACAGGACCACATTTATCTCAGAGAAAAATTGGTTAAAGTACCATTTTTTCCCTTAAAAAAGTTTAAGTAACACTGGTTGTTCTTTAAATATCTCATAGAATTTACTCATGAATCTATCTGAATTGGTTGTTTTTAATGAATTTTAACTAATATTTTTGTTTAATTTTGTTAGTTTAGATTGTTATATATTTCTTATTTTGTAGGTATTCAACTTATTTTACATTACTTTGTTGACATAGTTACATGTAGAATTATCAGATAATTACCTTTATATCTTTGTTATTCATAGTAATTTCCTCCTCATTTTCTTATTTTTTTTAAATTGTCTTTTCATCTCTTCTTTTTGGTTAGACTCACTAAAGATCTGATGATTTTTTATGGCCATTTAAAAACACTGCTTCAATTTTGTTTATTAACCCAATTTTATTTTGCTTTCAATCTGTTAATTTCTCCTCAATTGTTTCTCTAAGCTTAAAATTCAACTCATTTATCTTTTTTTTCCTTTTCTGTTACTATTTAGCAAAATTAACTTGCCTCTAAGGACTGATTTAGCCTTAGCCACATTCTAGCATATTTTGTTTTGTTTCTATAATTCTGTTTCTGACAGAATCATTCTTAAGCAATGCTTTTTAATCTCTGTATCTCAATTGTTTGACCATATGTTCTTTAGTGGGTTGTGTGCTAATTACATTACCATCTTTAAAATAGCATTTAGAATATATTTTTCTACATTTATTTAGAATTTCTTTATGACTTAGGATGTCATCAATATTTGTACCACTATGGGGAAATTTTTAGAGTAACATTCTGAAAAATGGTAACTAAACTCCTCTCATTTTTTAGGCAATTGAATATTGCTTATATGATCTCTCCAGGCTCTATATTGTGGTTGGTACCTTTTCTTGAAAAGTATTCAAGTTTTGTTGTATTTTTTAAAAGCTGAACTCTCCTCTTATTTTCCTTTGCTTCATGATAGGCCACTTCTGTTAATTATCCTCTGATGCTGAAATGTTCTTTCCCATCATTCCATGCCTATGTCAAATGCTCCATTGTTTTCTCAAAGTTATTGATTTTCACAGCAACCTATATCATTTGGTAGAACCCACACCCTGACCAGCATGCAGCTGAACAGAAGTCTGCAGACAACCAGGGAAGAAGAAAATGTTGGAGTATGAATATGCCTGATGTGGCAAAAGTCTGTAAAGGCTCAGCCTGGGTGACTTTTATTTTGTTTTTTAACACCCATCTCTTTGCATTGTATTTGCATCGAACATTGGAGGAAGCTCTCTGGAAGAGCCCAAACCACAAAATATGCAACCAGAGAACTACAACAACTACATCTAAGCAGTTAGTCTTGGCTCTGGCACAAGTGAGATAAATTGCAAAAAAGACTCTGCAGGAAGTGCCCAATGGCTTTCTAGACTTGATGAGATCTCACCTCCTTCAAGCTACTTTATTGAGTTCTGGGCTGTGGGTGTCACTGTGGGATGAAGGGACACCTGGAAAACTGCACCTTGACCAACAACTGATAAGCTATCATAGATATTTTGTCCTGTGTATCCTCACTTTTATTACATATATTTACTTGAGTCAACCCTAGCATTAGGAAACAAAACTTCTCTGTCTAGCTCATTATTTTGTAATCCTAACAGAGCCCAGCACAACTGGTGGCAACCATGGCTTCCTGAGATAATTACTACCAGGTTTGGGAGGAAAACAAAACAGAAGAAGATTATGCCTCCCCAACCTGTCCAAATTCTGGATGGCCCATTACAAACCCCTGATATCCTGTGATCTGGAGAATTTTATGTATTTAGGGAGCTCAGTATCATCAAGCAGGGAGGGAGACATTTGCTAGATATGTGCCAGATGATGTAGCTTTCTGGACTGAAAAGGAAACTCGGGATTTGGAGAGGATACTGCCCAGCACATAGCACCATAGCTGCTGTTAACTATGGAAGAAGAACAATTTAAAGTGATAAAATACTTCAATGTGAGTCAAAACAGTTACAACATTTTCACAGTCATATTGAATGAAATTAGTCTGTTAGGCTTCAGAACGTTATTTCAATAGACACTCCCAAAACTCAGTGAAACCATTGAGGGAATTAGCCAGATAGGATGTAGATGAGAACTACTGGGCACATATGGGACAAATAGGACCATAATAGCAATCCTAGCCTCAGTTGCTGGGGGAGGCCAAAAGGAAGATCGCTGGGATCTTTCTTCACTGAAACAATGATTTATGCATGGTGCCAATTTGTGGTTGTAGGAGTTTAGAGGTGGTGCTAAGTATTTTTGCATTACCAATTCCCTACTGTACCAGGATTCACGGCCTACCCCTTGGTCATCCAAAGACAGGACCAAGTGTCCAGCTATCCCATCCTACAATGTCAAGAAGTTTGGCTTTATGTAAAGAAAAAGTTAACTGTCTAACAGAAGAGGTTATAATAAAAAGGGGTTGACTGTCATTGTTGGTATTAAGGACAGTGGAGATATTCATGGTAGAGCGCTAGAAATGTTAAAATGAAAAGAGAAAAATCACAGTTAATTTTAGGTGGATTTTCAGAACATCTTTTGGTTAAAATGCTTAAGGCATTTTTAAAAGGTTACCTCCTGCCTAGACCACCACAATTGCCTTCTAATTATTCCTCCAGGATCTAGTGTCTCCTGTCTCCAAACCATCCCCCACACAGCTATTAAAGTAATTCATAAAGCACAGTTCTGATCATGTCTTTACTTAGCTCAAGAAGCACAATTGGCCCCCACTGCCAAGTCAGGAACTGCAGAAGTGATGGGGTGGAGTGAGAAGACCACTTTGCTGAGTCTCCTCTAGCCTTCTATTTGTCTCCATGCCCTAAATACTTTGTGAACAAGCCCAAAACTAGTAGGGGCAAGCATCAAACCTTATTAATACAATAACTATGTCGAGGAGACTTTATTCAGCTCAGGAACAAGTCATAAAAAACTGTATGAAAGACCTCTGTGGGATACCCCCAGTAAAGCTCTTTGTACCTGGGAGTATGAGGAACAGGATCTTAATAGGATATGAGTGATTTAGGAGGTTCAGTGTTGACTAAAGGCTAAAGGAAAGTTGCCCAGCTGCCTGAGGCAAATTCCTGGTTGTAATCCCAGTTCCTTTGTCCCCTGGAATAACATATTCCATGCCCTCTAATCCTTTGATGTAGAAGCTGCTAGATCTTGGGTTATCCCAACTGTAGCTCCACAGTACTTGAACTGTTTATTTTTAGCTTCTTGCAGTATTTTCTCCTTGACCTGGGAGCTCTGGAATTTGGCTATAATATTCCTGAAAGTTTTCATTTTGGGATCTCGTTTAGGAGGTGATTGATGGATTCTTTCAATTTATATTTTGCCTTCTGCTTCTAGAATATCAGGACAATTTTCTCTCACAATTCCTTGGGAGATGATGTCTAAGCTCTTTTTTTGGTCATGGTGTTCAGGTAGTCCAATGATTTTCTTTTTTTTTTTCTTTTTTTTTCCAGGGCAATGAGGGTTAAGTGACTTGCCCAGGGTCACACAGCTAGTAAGTGTTAAGTGTCTGAGGCCAATTTTGAACTCAGGTCCTCCTGAATCCAGGGCCAGTGTTTTATCTACTGAGCCACCTAGCTGCCCCTAGTCCAGTGATTTTCAAATGATCTCTCCTTGATCTATTTCCCAGGTCAGCTGTTTTTCCAAGGAGATATTTCATATTGCCCTCTATATTTTTTTGCAAATTCCTTATGTCACTTTTTCTGCACTTAATAATGGCTGACATTTATACAGTACTTTAAGTTTTTCATTATGCTTTACAAATATCATCTCATTGCTGAGTGAAGTGAGAAGAAACAGGAGAACATTGTACACAGTGACAGCAACACTGTGTGATGATCAGCTGTGAAAGACTTAGCTCTTCTCAGCAAGACAATGATCCAAGGCAATTCCAAAAGACTTATGATGGAAAATCATATCCAGAAAAAAAGAATTATGGAGTCTGAATGTAGATCGAAGTTTAGTATTTTCACTTTATTTGTAATTGTTATTTTTCTTCTTGTGGTTTTTCTCTTTTATTCTTATTCTTCTTTTATATCATGAGTAATATGAAAATATGTATAACATGATTGTACATATACAAATTATATCATTTCTTGTCATCTTGGGGAAGGGGGTAGGAAAGGAAAGGAGAGAGAAAAATTTGGAACTCAAAATATTACAAAAATGAACGTTGAAAACAATATTTACATGTAATTGGAAATTAAAATAAAATACTACCAATAAAAAAACAAAAAACAAAAAAAAATTCATTTTGTCTCCACAACAACACTGGGAGGTAGATTCAATTATCATACACATTTTACAGAGGAACTATGACAGACAGGTTAAGTGACTTGCTTAGGGTCACAAATATCTGAGTGTAGATTTGAACTATGGTTTTCCTTGCTCTAGATCCCTTGTACCCCTTACCTGTTCCTTCTCACATTTGAGTACCAGCAGCATATTAGGTCACTTCTGCATCTGTCTGATCACGTCCTATGTCATTTTCCCTTATGTGAGGTGTGCTGGGCTCTTTTTGGAATACTGAAATAATGAGGTGGTAGTAACCCTAAGGAAACAATTTATTCATTCAAGGAAAATTAGTACAGAAGTGCCCGTGGTTTTATGACAGCTAGCTTATGTGTGCAGCCTCGCTGGCCACACCTGTGTCTCCTGTAGGCCAGACCCCTAAGTGTCTCCTCAAAGTTGGGTGCCTCTCCCTTGGCTTCTGGGCAGGACTAAGAGATCACAGCTGGATAACATCCTGTGGCTACGCTTGCTTTCACCCTCAGTGGTATAAAGCTGACATGAACCATCCCTTTCTCACTGCCAGTATGAGAACACAAAGTAAGTCAGAGAAAACAGCCAGCCTGGGGATTTTTATCACCAGGGGATGATACTTAGAAGCAGATTCCAGCCAAGAGATCCAGCACAGAAAAATTGGAACTCAATGTGTGACTAAAGCCTCTGACTCTCTTTATTTGCCAAAAAGTACTGGAAGGTTTGAAGCTAAGCACCCCAGTGGTGGATCTCTCAACATCTGCATTTTCTCTGAGCATTGACTACAGACACTGGGAAAGCTTGAACCTAAAAACCTGAACCACACTCCTTGAACCCCTGGCCCTTAGGGTATGCCTGAATAAAGACTGATTTGGAGTTGTCTGGACTGAGCTAAGCACATTTGGGAATTCTGTGGGAATTGTGTGCATGTATGTGCACATGCATGCATATGGGTGTGTATGTGTGCATGTGTATATGTGTATATGCATGTATATGCAGATACATGCATATACATATGTACACGTATGTACGTGTGTGAGTGAGTGTGTGTGTGTGTGTGTATATGAGGGCTCTGGGAATAGACACCGGCAGCTGGGAGGAGATGGCTAAGGACCGGGCCGATGGCGTTCAGTATTCAGGAGCACTTTGTGCGCAGCTGAGATGGGCCTCCAAACTCAGGAGGAAAAAAAACGAATGACACGCAGGAACCAATGGGCAACAGAGAGCAGTTTTCCGATGTCCTCCCTGTGGCAGGAGTTGCGGCTCCCGTATAGGACTGCACAGCCACACTGTGTCCTGTGGCTCTTCAAGGCGCTGATCCATGGTCGTCCACAACTGGCAGAAACCTACTAATATATATATAGTATATATATATAGTATATATATTGTATATATTATATATACACATACACACATATACACATATATACATACATATGCACATATATGCATATACTATACTATTATATATGTATTACTATATATATAATATAGTATATATATTACTAATATATATACATATTGAAACTAGATGGCTCAATAGATAGAGTGCTGAGCCTGCAATCAGGAGGCCTCAGACACACTTACAAGCTGTGTGACTAGACTAGGGGAGCCACTTAACCTCTGTTTGCCTTCATCCACCAGAGAAGGGAACAAATCATTCCAGTATCTTTGCCAAGAAAACTTTATGGACAGCATGGTTCACAGGGTCACAAAGAGTTGGGTACAACTGAATGACTGAGCAACAACATACTATATCTATCTACCTATCCTACATATGCATATATGTACATATATGCGTATACACATATACATGCATGTACACACGTTTGTTGTACAATCCCATTACCATATATATATATGTATATATATATGTGCATTAAAGGTGTGTATGTATATAGAGAGTAAATGTGCATATGTGCCTATACATCCATGTGTATGTATAGTATATATAGATTTTCTCTTTTGTCTGTGAGAGGAATAAAGAGCTGTATATAATTATGTGATATTTGTGTGACTGATTCCATTTTGCTATGATTATGTAATTGAAATCCGTTGAAATGCTACAACAAAGGGAAGAGAGGAAGGGTTCTCTAGTGGGTAGATGCATCATAAGCCCTAAGAAGCTGATTGAATATATCCTTACATACATCACATCACTAAGGATGCAATTGTAGCTACCCACATAACAGGCGGAGGTAAAGGATGAATGTTTTCAGAGCTCTAAGAACTTTAGGGAGCTTGGCATTTCCATGGAGAGCCCTCTGGTGTTTGGTGGCATACATAACCACTAGCCTGAGAAAGTGGGTGAGTAAAAATAAGATCAGAGAATTTTATCAATGAAGGGGATTTTAGAGTTCAGGATGCTAGCCATGGTAAACTTCTGAAGGATGGTGAGGTCTTGGGTGTGGTCATAATTGTGAATGGCCAAAGTGGAGCAAAGATGGGTGTTGTTGGAGCTGAGGTTAAGTCATAAAATTTGACAGTTTTAAAATGAAAAGAAGGGGCAGCTAGGTGGCACAATGGATAGAGCACCAGCCTTGGAGTCAGGAGGACCTGAGTTCAAATCCGGCCTCAGACACTTGACACTTACTAGCTGTGTGACCCTGGGCAAGTCACTTAACCCCAATTGCCTCAGTGAAATAATAATAATAATAAATGAAAAGAAAATAATTGATTTATATATATATATATATTTGGGGGGTGGGGCAATGAGGGTTAAGTGACTTGCCCAGGGTCACACAGCTAGTAAGTGTCAAGTGTCCGAGGCCGGATTTGAACTCAGGTCCTCCTGAATCCAGGGCTGGTGCTTTATCCACTGCGCCACCTAGCCGCCCCCCATCATTTCATAATGAAAAGAAACGTAGAGGTTGTCTAGTCCACCTTGTTTCATTGTACAGATGAGAAAAGTGAAACCCTGATGGCCTACCTCAGTTCAGAAAGCACAGATTCAGTAATGGAAGGAGCCTTCAGGATCATCAATTCCACTGTCTTCATTTTATAGATGAAGCCCAGAAAGGTGAGATTCAAGGTCACAAAGGTATTCACCAGGTGCCGAGATGGTAGGAAGCAGGGCTGAAATTCAGGTTTCCTCTCTTGCTGTTCAGCACTTTTTCTACTGCACAAGCTGTTTCCTTGTTTTATGAAAAGATTTAGAGAGAGCTCTGCACAAAACTTTTTTGTCGTTGTTTCATTTCAGGTGCTTATTACCTTAATGATTTTGAAGTTGGCTACTTTTTTTTTCATTTGGTAAGACTAGCTATTTACAATTGTTTCTTTGTATGTTGCCACAAAGCTGTTTTCCAAGCAGGCAAAGTGATAAATTAAATGTGTTCACTGCTAGATGATTTTGGCCATAACCGTTATTACCCAATAAAAATCGCAGGAATCTATATTAAAATCAGTATTGGACTGGAATCTAGTCCAGAAAATAATACACAGCTGTCTCAGAAGAGAAGTGTTTTCTATATGAAAAGAAATTAGGATTTTCTTTTTCAAGTGAATTCAAACCATCTGGAGAATATGAAAGTGTCTATTTCAGAATAGGACTTTGCCTGTCGATGAATTTGCACGTGTAGCAGTGGAAAATAAGTCGAGTATGAGTAACAACTACCAGGCTTATTTTTAAAGATATGTGGGTGTTTCATTAGCAGGTGTGGGAAAATCTTCCTTATTTTTTACAATTCCAAGGACAGAATGATGTTATCCCAAGACCAGGAAGTCAGAAAGCCTGACTGGTTGTCTGCTGGGATGATCTATAATCATGTATTGGAGATGTGCTGGGTTCTGCCAGGTGGAAATGTATTGTTTCCCTTTTTATCTCATGGCAAATAGGACTATTTTCACCTTTTAAGCTGGAAAAACGATAACGACAGGAGAAGCTGTATTTGTTAAAGTTGCATAAAAGAAATTGTATTTTAACATACAATTTCTAGGGTAGAATGCAATATATGAATACAGTGATTTTAATATAGAAATGACTAAGATATTCAAGTGTTATACTCAGCGAGTGAGGACAAACCAGATAAGAACCTAATGTCTGGGTAGATTTGATGAAGTCTATGCATTTAAAATCCTTGGTAGTAAAGAGCTTTTTACTTAGATTATACTTTAATAGACTAGCTGAATGTCACTTTACATATTTTGTTTATGACTAAAATCCTATTACAATGAATGCCATTACAAAGAGTATTTCTGCATAATAGAGCTATATTCATGCCCTAGCAGAATCTGTTCCATAGAAACAGTGTTCTATTATATCAGATTATATGATTAATTTTATACAGTGAATAGTCCTAGAATCACTTGCTACTTATGTGACCTTGAATAAATCACATCAGTTCTCTAATCCTCAGTTTCCTCATCCATATGTAAGGAAACCAAAGAGAAACCAAGCTATGATTTTTGGCTTTAGGGGAGCAAGAGATTTTTTCTGTCTACTCCAACCAGTCCATCCCTTGTCATCTGTATGGCAGAAGAATGTGATGGAAGCGATTCAAATTGTTGACTTACCACAGTTCCATTCAACATCTTTTTATTTGAGGAAGTATAGCCATGAGAATATGTGACTAGTGTAAGATGCAAGTATTAAAGTGAGGTTTTGACCATGCATCAGATGAGAAAACGAAGGAGGTGTTCTAGATCAGGGCTTCTTCAACTTTGTCCGTTCATGACCCCTTTTTGCCCAAGAAATTTTTACAAGACCCCAGGTATATAGGTATATAAAATAGGTATACATAACCTTTGACTGTTGCCAAATTTTTTTCTCCACTCCCATTTTCAGTTGCATAACCCCATATGGGGTCATGGCCCACAGTTTAAGAAACTTTGGTCTAGATCTAAGAATTCAAGGCAAAGGTATTCTCTGATGCCTTTTTTATGCAACAATTGAAAAAAATAAGAAAGATTGTTTGAATCATTGACAGGGAGAGAAAAACTAAGTTCACCACTTTCTTTAGCCATTTTGGCAAATGTGAATTGTCCTTTAGCTTTCCCCAACCTTCCTACCTCAAGCATCTCAACCATACAAGCAGGGGCAGCTAGGTGGCACAGTGGATAGAGCATCGACTCTGGAGTCAGGTGGATCTGAGTTCAAATCCAGCCTCAGACACTTAACACTTACTAGCTGTGTGACCCTGGGCAAGTCACTTAACCCCAATTGCCTCACACACAAAAAAGCTATTAGTAAAAGAAATAATAATATCAACCATACAAGCAAAGCCATCTACATACTCAACACCTCATTTAAACAAAACATGATATCTAATTATAAATGTCTCTTGGAAATTCTCAGAACAGGGCAGAGAAATGCTTTTGCAGAAACAGAGGGCCTATAGATCTGCTCATTCATTCAGTCATTCAGTCATTCATTCAAACAGGCAATTATTAAGTGTTTGGTGTATGTGGGAATCTTTGCCGTGGTGTTACAAAGGGAGGAAAAAAAGACAAAGTCCCTGACCAATTCATCTGCATTTCAATTGGACAAACATTTCTGAAGCACCTACTAGGTACTAGATGCTGGTGATACAAAGCTAAAAATCAATACAACACCCATGATCAGCCCTCCCTCTAAGGACTGAACTACAACAGTGGCAATGGAAACAGATAAAGACTGAGCAAGGGGTAAGAGTGAGAAGCCAGTGGAAGAGGCAAAGAGGTGAAAAACGTAGCCAGGTTATCAGTTCAGAGGACTTATGAGTGGAGATAATCACAAATATAAATATGTGTGTGTGTGTAAATATGTATAAAATATGTATATGGAGACAATCAACAAATATAAAATATATAGTACTATAATATATAGTATACATTTTAATGTATCTACTCATAAGTCCTCTGAATATATATTCATATATATAAATACATATGCATATATGCATATATTTGTATATAGTTATCCCTTCTACATCACAGGAGTGAGAACCGTAGAACCCCCAAGATCTGGAAAACCCATGTAAAATGTTTTGACTCTTCCTTTGTACCAGAGAAGTCTGAATTATTATGGTATTAAAAGATAAAATACTTTGATATCATACAATACCATGCCTATATTTTATACATTTCTGAGTTTCTAAAATTTTTCTGTGTTGTCTTCTGGCGCATATTGTCGGCAGCTTCTGCAAAACTCCCCCCAAATTCCTATTTAATTTCTTATGCCTACCCATGACATATCAAAACCACAATGGAAAGTCACAATATGGAAGGGATAACTGTATACCACACACACACTTATATATGTATATATACACACATACCAATACATATACATGTATGTGCATATTTAAATGAATGCATAGCTTTCCATATGTATTTATTTATAAGTGTATATACATATATTGAACCACATACTCATTAGAGAGGGAAATATAATCATATTTATACTCTCACCCCCTTCCAACATCAAACTCACCATACACCTCCTTAAATTCAGTCAAATAGTCAATAAGGTAGTACCTGACCTATGAGGTGCGAGGAACTGAACTAGGTGCTGAGGATGCACAGACAAAAATAGAAGAATTTCTTGCCCTCAAGGAGCTTACATTCTATTGGAGAAGACAACATGTAAACACACAACTTCATGTAAAATAAATGCCAATTAATTTGGGGAGAAGCCCCTTACAGCTGGAGGAGTCAGAAAAGGTCTAATATAAGATAGAGAAATTGTTCTGAACCTTGAAGTAAACTTTGTAAGTCTCATGTCCCCACTAAACCCCAGAATCACAAGAATTTTAGAGTTAGAAGAAGCCTGAGTTCATTCGTTCTAATCTCTTTGTAATTTCCACTTGTTGCTCCAGTTCTGTCTCCTAGAGCAATACAGAAAAAGTCTAATCACCTTATCACATGTTGTTTTCTAATAATTTCAGTTGTGTCTGACACTTTTTGACCCCCATTTGAGGTTTTCTTGGAAAAGATACTGGAGTTGCTCGTTTTACAAATGAGAAAACTGAGGCAAACAGGGTTAAGTGACTTGCCCACGGTTACACAGCTCGTAAGTATCTAAGGCTAGATTTGAACTCATGAGGATGAAAAAATGAGTGTTTCTGACTCTAGTCCCCAGCACTCAATCCACTGTGCCACCTCGCTGCAAAGAAGACTAATCATCCTTTCACATGACAGTCCTTTGAATATTTGAAGATAACTCTTGTGCAGCCACCACAACCCAACTCTTTTCTTGAAGCTAAACACCCCTAATTCTTTTAACAAATCCTCATATGGCATGATTTCGAGGCTCCTAATCCTTTGTAGTTCAAATGATCCATATGATAGAGTAAGCGATAGGTCTGAATACTGAATGCATGTTCTTTCCTGATCTTTTTTGTCCCTTGTCCCTCACAGATAGTACAGCCTGAAGGTCTCTATCTAGATTTGAGTGCCACTGGACAGCACCATCTGTTCTCTTGCCTTTAGTGATTGCTTGAGACTCTGATTACTATTTATTATTCTATCTTTCAGAATATCTCTGTTTCTTTTTGTCTCTGTCTGTGTGTCTGTGTGTTTGTCTCTCACACAGATACACACACACACACACACACACACATACATTAAGATTCTGTCTCTCCATCTATGCCTACCATTAGAGGCATACAATTTCCTGTAGGGGCCATATAGGTATACATATAAGCCACAATTCTATCTCTGAACTTGCATGCAACCAGGATGACTCTGTGTCTGTTCATCCCTCTCTGTCCACCTGTCTCTCTTTTTATTTTTATTTTTTTTTCTGGAGGGGTGGGTGGTAGAGAGAACAATGACTGTGATGCTCTTTTTTATGGATTTGTCTTCTTTTAAAGGTCAAACCCTGAGGGTCAACTCAAGTACATATACCCTTTCAACAGTGTGTTATCAAATCAATGGTCATAATCTTTCTAAGGCCAAACAAAGGCTATATCAGTGGAGGGTTGAGAACACAAAACATGCAGAAATGACACCTTGTCTAAGAAGTTCCACTTTGCCTTGGATGAGGCAGAAGGAACGGGGGCTCACTAGACTCCCTTGGGTGCACTGATACCATATAATATGGTGATTTGTGTGTCTTATCTCCTCCCTACAGTGCAAGCTCCTTAAGGATAGGAACTGCACCTTACAATTTTGTATATTCTCCATAGCAACTAGTGCTTTGATTTGCGCATTATCAGTGCTCAAAATATGTTTAAGGAAGGAAGGGGGAGGAAAGACAGGAGGGGAAGAGAATGAAAAATAGAGGAACATAGAAGGAAAATAGGGGAAAAAAGATAGAAAGAGGAGAGGGAAAGGGATAAATGTGGAGTGATAAAGAGATAGATTAAAGCAAGTTTGAAGAGAACCCTAAATTCCATATTAATAAGAATGAACTATATTCTTTAGACAGTAGGGAGCTATAGAAACTTTCTGAGTTCGAGGGAAGAGATATAACAAATTAGATTAAAGAACTAAGCTAGTAGAACATCACCCTCATAGAAATTTAAAGCTACATAGGGCTTAGGGTCATGATTCATATTACATACACTATTTCAATAGATCTTCATGGAAATCTAATGATATAGATTCAGGTTTGGGAACTAGGGATGGGGACTGGATAATGTATTTCACTATTGGAGTGAATTCCCAATGTGGAAACCCCCCTCTCCCAATGTGAATGGGTATCTGTTATTCAATTTATCATCTCAATTTATTCAATTGTTATTTAATTGAATTGTTATTCAATTTATCAGTGCCCAGGGGCACTGAGAGGTTAAGAGACCCAACCTGCCCAGGAATAAAGAGCTAGTATGTATCAGAAACAGAGCTCAAGCCCAGATTTTCCTGATCCCAAGGCCAGTTCACAATTTACTACTCCATGGTACCTCTTAAGTTGTGTATTCCCATTTTACCAAGTATAGGCAGTATGGTATAGTGGTCAGGTAATGGAGACAGGAAGTTCTGAGGTGAAGTAGGGCATTGGGCGTTATACTAGACTGTAAGTTGCAGAGAACATGCCAACCACCTTTGATAGCAAAAGTGGTGGGTAATCCTTCAAGTCACAGTTCAAATCCCACTTGTACAGGAAGCTTTTCCTGATCCCCTTTAATTCTAGTGCCTTCCCTATGTTGATTATTTCCAATTTATCCTATCTATAGCTCATTTGTACATAGTTGTTTGCATGTTGCCTCCCTCATTAAACTTTGAGATTACTGAGAGCAGGGACCATCTTTTACCCTTCTTTGTATCCACAGACCTCAGCACAATGCCTGGCACAGAGTAGGAGCCACAAAATAAATGACTTTATACCAATGAAATCATACCTAGTCCTTGTCTTTTATTCTTTATAGATGAAAAGACCATGACTCAGAGCAAATTTGATGAAGGGTCACAGAGTAAGTTACAGATTTAGTTCTTTCTCCACTATGTCAAATTGACTCTCCACATAATATAATATAAAACAGTTACCTGGTCTTTCTAAGCATTGTTATTATTTTAGTGTCTGACCATTAAAAGCCAGCTATGGGGGAGCAGCTAGGTGGCGCAGTGGATAGAGCACTGGCCCTGGATTCAGGAGTACCTGAGTTCAAATCCGGCCTCAGACACTTGACACTTACTAGCTGTGTGACCCTGGGCAAGTCACTTAACCCCAATTGCCTCACCAAAAAGGAAAAACAAAACAAAACAAACAAACAAAAAAAGCCAGCTATGATAGAAATCATTATTTCCAACAGAGGAAAATAATGCTTCTAAGTTATCAGCCACTTCTGATAAGTTTACTGATTTTTTAAAAAATCTTCTATACTTAAAAGCACAAACCTATATTCTCATACTCTAAGTCTGCCAAAGGTAGCAAAGAACTTTGGGGGGGTGGGGGAGAGACACACAATCTTTCAGCAGCAGTAGCAGCCATTTGCTTCTGAAGCTTCATTAACATTCATTATATCACAGATGATTAATGCTATGAATTCTAATTTGCTTACACATGGTTACAAATACGGAGCAACCTTTTTGTGGTGATTTATCGAGGTAAGGAAAACCATTTAATATTGAAGACACCTAATAAAAATTTCCCCAATAAATTAAATCTTGGAGGAAAAAACATCAGAACAAGGATCATTTTTGTTTGGATCTTATTCCTTTCGATTAAAAAATATATGAAGCTCCTTCCAAATGAAAAGTCAAGTCAACAAACCTCAAGGGTTACTGTTAATTTCTCTTTCTGGCTGCTGAATCCCCAGGCTAGACTCAAGGGTCTTAGTTGCCAGCACAAAATGCTGAAGAGTCAGGCCAAGCAATATTGATGATATTTTTTAAAATATGGCTCTCTGTCTTGAAAAAACAACAACCAATGAACTGAAACATATATGTTCTGTAAAATATGAAATATGTGGAATGGAAGCCAGCTAAATTAAGATTGGTGACTGTTTGCTGATCAGCATCCCTCATAGCTATGCTGGAGGACACAGTAAAAGATTTCCCCTTTTTCTCAGAATGTTTCCAAAACCATCATAACCAGGATGAAGAATGAATATAAAATAATGATTTTTTTTTAAATCAGAGAGATGGAGTTGGGCTGATGTTTACTATTTGTGTGATATAGTTTACCTGACAAAGCTGAATGGATCAAAATTTACCTTCTCCCTAGCCCAAGCCAAAATTTCAGATAAAAGTCAATAGCAAGGGGCGGCTAGTTGGCACAGTGGATAGAGCACCGGCCCTGGATTCAGGAGGACCTGAGTTCAAATCCGGCCTCAGACACTTGACACTTGCTAGCTGTGTGACCCTGGGCAAGTCACTTAACCCCAAATGCCTCACTAAAAAAAAAATGTCAATAGCAATCCCATGTAGCCGATAAGGGACAAGACAAGGAATTAGAAAGACTTGGGTTGGGGGCAGCTGGGTGGCGCAGTGAATAAGGCACCAGCCCTGGATTCGGGAGTACCTGAGTTTAAATCCAGCCTCAGACACTTGACACGTACTAGCTGTATGACCCTGGGCAAGTCACTTAACCCTCATTGCCCAGCAAAAAAAAAAAAAAAAAAGACTTGGGTTACAATTCTACTTCTGATACTTAGGAGCTGTGTGACCTTGGCCAAGTCACTTAGCTTCTTAATGTCCTCATTTATCAAATGTGGATGAGAGACATCTTGGCATAATTGATAGAAATATTGAATTGGTCAGTAAGACTTGGGTTCAAGACTTGCCTTTGATGCAAACCAGCAATGTAAAAGTGACCATTTAAGGCTTTAGGCAATTAAGAGTATAAATTGCAGGGGATGAGAGGGATGATTATATGTATTAGTGGAAAGGTGTTTTCTCATGGGGAACCTAACACAAATGAAATCATAGGTCCAATAAAAAAATATAAAGGGAGGAATTAGTGCCAGGTAGTGCCTCTCTGAATTGAGATCACCCTAACTTTTAGGGGTGCTCCAAGAACCTGAGGGAGAAGATAAGTGTTCCCTGGCCTCACCCTCCCAAAGTGAAGCTGGTTGCTTCTTTCCCTCAAGGAACTAGGGGTATCCCTGAGGGACTGGGTGATTCTTTAATACTTTTGGTTCAAGCCCCAAAACAGGTATGTTCCCCAGTCAGCCACCAGTAATTAGCAACCTAAGTCCATTTAACCAATTTAGCATCAATTGTTTTTTTCCAGGGACATTTGCTTCAAATATATGTCAAGAAAAGAAGTACAAATAGTTTTCCTTAATACCTCAGGAACATACTCTCTCCCCTATAACACTCCAGTCTCTAGGGATAGTGAACTCTGACTTAAGATAACTTCTATATAGCACTGGCTCCACTGATTTTCATGCATTTCTATTCAATGAGTCCTTACCTCAGATAAGAATGGATTCTAAAAGCTGCTCTTTGGCGCCTTTGAGGTGGGCTGGCTACAAAAACCCTATGTCAATTCTACTCCCAGAGGTTCAGTAAATTGCTCTCTTGATCTCACAAAGCTATTATCATATCTAAGCTACTTCACCTAAAATGATAGAATGGGGGCAGCTAGGTGGCACAGTGGATAGAGCACCAACCCTGGATTCAGGAGGACCTGAGTTCAAGTCTGACCTCAGACACTTACTAGCTGTGTGACCCTGGGTGAGTTGCTTAACCCCCATTGCCCTGCCAAAAAGAAAAAAAGAAACTAAAATGATAGAACAAGACAAAGAAATAAGGCCTATCAAGAGCTACCTATCTCTCTCAAATGAGGAGGCTTTTGAACCCAAGCCTTGCCCATCTCAGCACTGTTTCTATTCTCTTATCAGATACTATAAGACAGGAAGAAGTCACCTGAAGAGAAAGCAGAAGTTCTCATAGTCTTTGGAATGTACCCCTAATCCAGGATCTTCAGACAGTCAAAGAGGTTCCCTATCACTACATGGTTAGCAGACCAAGACCAGTTATAGGATATCTCTGCCTGCCCAAAATCTCTCCAAGTCATTTCTGTTGTCATCATGACTTTCCCTAAAGTAGCCTGCCCAACCTCTACAATTTGGGAAATTACATCAGCCAAGCACACTGATGTCTTGTCATAAGGATTGAGCTCATTGGTCAGTCCCTGGTTATATTAATGACTTTTATTATTAAAGGGGGAAATCAGGGAAAGTTGAAGGCAGGAGGTGTCATTTCAGATGGCCTTTAAAGTACAGACAAGAATTTCTAGGTCCTAAAGGATTTTACCCTGCTCATCACTGGAACAGTTTACTCAAGTTATGCTAACTCTTACATAAATTTGCCTAATTTCTCTGGTTTTTAGGTTTTTAAAAACAAGATATACTTATTTGAGTCTTCTTTTATGAAATTATTAATATGGAAATGTTTACATGATTGCACATGCATAACCTATATATGATTGCTTACTGTCTCAGTGAGAAGGAAGGGGAGGGAGGGAGGGATATAATGTGGAACTCCAAACTTTAAAAAAATGTTATAAATTGTTTTAACATAATTGGCAGATATATATATATATATATATGCATGCATATAATAAAATTTTTAAAACTAGCTACATATCATACTCTGATACCTAATCAACTTTTTGTTATAATTTAAATTTTACTATTTTATCTTTTACTTAATTTCATCTTGCCCATTTGTTAAAAAAAAAAAAAAAGTGGGGCAGGGGGGAGAGATAAGGACAGCAACATAATAGCTAGCTCATTCCTCCAAACCAGGGAGAAAAGATTCTAAGATGTCCTCTTAAAATCATCAGATATGGGGCAGCTAGGTGGCGCGGTGGATGGAGCACTGGCCTAGAGTCAGGAGTACCTGAGTTCAAATCCAGCCTCAGAATATTGACACTTACCAGCTGTATGACCCTGGGCAAGTCACTTAACCCCAATTGCCTCACCAAAAAAACAAAACAATAACAAACAAATAAAAATCATCAGATGCTTCTCACTATAGGTTCCGATTTTCCCCTTGGACTAAAGAAACTTGCACAAAATAAGAGAGCAATAAACATTTGGAATTTGAAGATATCATCCTCTCTCAACCTAGTTTCTGGAAGAGATAATATTGAAGAGGAATCTTCCATGATGATGGGGCACAGTGGAGTCAGAAAGACTTGAGTTTAAATCCAGTCTCAGACACTAACTGTATGACTAACTGTGTGTAAGTTACTTAACCTTAGTTTGCCTCAGCTCCTTTTCACCTATAAAATGGTGACAGTAATAGCACCTACCTGCCAGGGTTGTTGTGAAGATAAAATGAGATCACATTTCTAAAGCACTTTGCAAACCTTAAAATGCTATATAAATTCCACCTATTATGATGTTAACTATTCGGTGAACTTTTTAGTTTTTCCATGCTGTATATAGATTTTCTCAAGTAAAAATTTTAAATGATGTCCATGGATACCTCCTTATTGGAATTATTTAGGATCTCTACTGAGATTTGGGTGCCAAGCACTCTGAAAAGACCCCTAATTAACTCTACAAGGATTAGTACAAAGTGGGATCTGCCTTTTCTTTACAAAGGAGAAATTCTTTATCAGTTCCTACATTGTGCATTCCTTCAAATCTCTACACCAAACCTCTTTTCCACATAGTGCAGGTCTAGGTTTTCCTAGTTACTATTTCATATGAAGAATAAGTGGACTTCACACACAATTATTTCACTATTGATTATTATTACAACCTGTTCCATCTCATTGAAAAAACAGTTAAGGACAACTTAAGGCTTTTCACAGCTTTCATTGATCTAACATCAATCTTTGACACAGTAGACAAAATCTATCTATGACCATACTACACAGGCTTAATAAAGATTTTCAGCCTTGTAGTGCTTATTTGGACATGACTGCTAAAACCCGAATGAGCAAGAATACTCAAATGACAGTTTCTATCTTACTCTTAAATGACATCAAAGAGGGCTGGATGCTAACCTCTTCCCTTTTTTTCTCCATAATTGAACAATTTCGTGCAGTTGCTGAGAGGCAAGATGGTAAAGTGGTCACCTTAGAATCCAAATGAGCTTCTCTCAGTCCTTCCTCTGAAACATCCTAGCTTTGTGATCCTGGATGAGTGATTTGATTTGTCAGTGCTTGAGACAAATCTCTAAGATTATAAATTGCATAAGTTACCAGTCTGTATTG
This sequence comes from Dromiciops gliroides, assembly GCF_019393635.1. Classification (NCBI taxonomy): domain Eukaryota; kingdom Metazoa; phylum Chordata; class Mammalia; order Microbiotheria; family Microbiotheriidae; genus Dromiciops; species Dromiciops gliroides. The sequence goes on from NC_057865.1 coordinate 257,006,948, forward strand.
TCAGAGGGAGTTTCTCCACCTGGTAATTCCCAACACCAATTAAATCACAAATTGGGATGGGGGGTAGGAGAGAAGTGCAGTAATTTGTTGAGGTAAATATATCCTCTTTAAAAAAAAAAGTTTTGTTGCCTCTTACCAGGAATTATTTTTGGAAGGAGGTGACTCTTTTTGTTGAACTGCCCACTGACACAAGATGTCTACCAACTAAAAGTCTACCTTGAGTGGAAGTGTAAAGTAGATTGTAGAGGAGGGTTACTCTTTGAGTAAATTACATAGTCAATAAAGAACTAGATCTGTAAAAGAATATGAATTTACATTTTAGTTCTACAGTTTATTGGGATACTGTGATAGGACTAATATTTATCAGTATTTTCCTGACAGTTTCTTTCTTCCCCGCTCACAACATGGAGTAGGCCTATGCCCTTCTTCCGTCAACAGGGATTAATTTCCCCTAAAAAGAGAAAAAGTTGTCTGTTTTCAGGACCTGATTTGCCCCAGCTTCTAGGGTTTCTCCAACTCCACATTTATCTCCTAAAAACATAAAAACTCCCAGACATGGACCTAGCAGTCAGGGACTCTCAGAATTGGTGGAATTCTGATGATGACCAGCCACTCCATCTTTCACCATGTCTGGTTCTGATGAAATGATGCATTTGTACATGAAGACAAGGGGCACCCCCATCTTGAATTGAAAAAATGCTGCTATTTGAGCTATAAGTTTGGAGAAAGTAAACTTCCTGGCCTTTAGTTTCTTCATCTGTAACATGCAGATAACAATATTTACTCTAACTACTTTACAGGTGAGATAGGAGCAATATTGACCAGGGGCCCTGTTATGTAAGCTACATTAGATTTGTTTTGTTTTGTTTGCCCTTAGAAGGAAAGGAAGTTACCCATGAGGTTTGGTTGGTCTAGGGGCAAAGGAACAAGCTATTAAACTGACTCTCTGGTCAACTAATAGCAAAAACAAGAAGCATTGTCAGAATCAGAGCTTCTCTGTGCATTATCCTGCTTATGTTCAGGTTACCCCCATCCTGCTGAAGAAGTTTGTTTCTGTATAGAAACCCAAGGGACCTAAATAGGGGCCATATCCTTACTGAACTTCCCAAGAAAAACTCATTTTCTTAACTGATGTGTTGTCCATGAAAGTCTCATTTCATTGCCATCTCAACCCAAAGCACCAGACCTGCCTGAGTCAGACATGACCTACAACAACAGGGTTATTGTTAATATCAAATGAAATAATGTGCCTACAGCAGTTTATAAACCATAAAATACTTTGCAAATATGAGCTTTTACAGAGCTCAGTTCTAGGAAAACAGTTGTCTCTATGGATGAATTTTTATGATTTATTTCATCCAGCTATGAATACTATGTAAAGCAATGTGTTCCCTATTTGGCTGACACTGCCAAGAAACATAAAGCCAAATTAGTGTCCATTGGGCATAATTAGCTCATCTCAAGTGCCTGGTAACACCTACTCCTTATGCTTCTCTTAGATGGTCTCAAACTTGTTTTTATTCTTAATTGTCCTATTTTTGATTGTATACTTCATCTCAGAACCTTTGTAAGTAGCTGGAGTATAAATAAGAAATATAGCATAGGGATTCATCTGTGATTTCACTGGTACAAAGAACTTGAGATGAGGCAATTCCTTCAAGCAATGCAGGTCAGAATTTTCTCTGAAGGTTAACTAATTTGCCCAGGGTCAAGTAGCCAGTATGTGTCAGAGGCTGTGCTTGAACCCAGGTCTTCCCAGATCCAAGGCCAGCTCATACTGCCTCTCAAACAATAAATATGTACAATTAAAATAAAGAGCTATGCCAAACATCTACTATCCTCCTAAACACATCCTACCGATTAAGTACCTTCCTTGATCACTGGCTTGTCATGGTGGAGGGGCTTGCGTAGTTCAATGGAATTATGAACATGAAGGTTTACCCAAGATGGGCAGGTTGTGCTGACAAAAAGGTGATCCACAAAGGAAGGAAATGGCAAACCACTCCAGTATCTTTGCCAAAACAAAGAAACAAACAAAAAAACCCTGTGGTTCCTGGGGTCAAAAAGAGTTGGGCACAACTGAACATCAAAAACAAACAGATTAAGTATAGCCTAGAAATGAACGTGTAAGAATGAGTACTATTGTTTTTAAAAGAATACTAAGTTATACATTTCAGACTTTAAGCTGGGTTTTCATTCAGTCATTGACTAATGTTTATTGACTGCTTGCTCTTTGTTTGTTTGTTTGTTTTGTTTTTTTGTGGGGCAATGGGGGTTAAGTAACTTGCCCATAGTCACACAGCTAGTAAGTGTCAAGTGTCTGAGGCAGGATTTGAACTCAGATACTCCTGAATCCAGGGCCAGTGTTTGCTCTTTTAAGATGTTGCCCAGTGCTAGACACACAGACTCAGATCTGTAACTGCACGTTGACATCTTGCATTGGATGTTTCATAGATATCTGAAACTCAGCATGTTCCAAATGAACTCATTATCATTCTTCTAAAACTATCCCCTATTCCTAAACTCCCTATCACTTTTTTTTTTTTTGGTGAGGCAATTGGGGTTAAGTGACTTGCTCAGGGTCACACAGCTAGTAAGTGTTAAGTGTCTGAGGCCGGATTTGAACTCAGGTACTCCTGACTCCAGGGCCTGTGCTCTATCCACTGCGCCATCTAGCTGCCCCACTCCCTATTACTTTTGACAGCACCACCATCCTCTCTGTTACTCAGGTTCACAACTTAAGTATCATATTCAACTCCTCTTTCTTACCTCCCATATCCAATCAGTTGCCAAATCTTGCTGGTTCTATCTTCATTCTTTTTATGTCTTACTCGCCTCTATGTACTCTATGATCCAATGACGGTGGTATCCTTGCTATTCCCCACACAGCATAATCCATCACCCAACTCCATGCATTTTTCTTGGTTGTCCCCCATGCCCATAATTCTCCCTGTCTCCTGACTTTCCTGGCATCCTTTAAGTCTCAGCTAAAGTTCAACCTTTTTCAAGAAGCTTTCCCTCTTAATGCTAACCCTCTGAGAGTGACTCCAATTTATTCCATCCCCTTATTGTGAGAATATTACTCTCCAGGTCCCCCTGCCAAGAAAGCAATTTGACCTTTCTGAGGTCAATTTGGCATCCTGGAAGTTGCCTCACAATTCATGGACCACCTTTAAGTCATGTCAATCAACCGACTTGAATGCTACAAGCCAATTAGCTTGGAGCTGTGTGTGGGGACCTCCCCTCTTCCAGTCCCACAGGGAGTTTTCAGTCGAATTGACTGAGGTTCTCTCTCTTTGGAAGTGTGATCTGGTAGATGAAGGCACCTCTTTCCCTCCCTCTCCCTCTCCCCCTTTCTCTCTTTCTCTCTCTTTCTAGCATAGATCTGAGCTCGGTTTTTCGATTCTTTCAGAGACACATGTTCTCTCTTTACTAACTTCTAATATACTTTAATAAATGCTTAATGCCTAAACTGTTGCTGAAGCTTCTAATTATAAGTAAATCCTAGCTAGTTTCCCTACACACTGTGGGGCAGGTAAGATGATTTAGTTTTACTCATCACAGTATGCATATCTTATGTATGTATATATGTATCTTATGTATGTATATTATCTGTACATAGTAGTTTGTATGTTATCTCCACTCCCCTTAGATTAGACTGTGAGTTTCTTGAGCGCAAGTACTATCTTTGTAGCTCCTCTTTCTTGCACATTACCTAGCATATAATAGGCACTTCCTGTTTGTTGACTATAAATGTAGCCAGACAAATATCTTCACTATTTCTCAAGAGCCTGCAAAGGTAAGATGTTGAATTCAAATCAGAGGAAGAGTAGAGCCTAAAAAAAAAGTTACAGTGTTATGTAAGCCTCTTCCAATGAGGTTCTCTTAAATACAAAATCTATTTCTTTCATCACTTTTTCTCCTCTTTAAAGGTTAGGAAATTACTTTTGTTGGATTGCCTATTTAGTCATGGTGATAATAAGCTAAACAAATATTGATTATCCTTCTACAGTGATAAATCATAGGATGCTTCCTAGGGTTTGTAACTTTCAGTTCCTAGATATCCATTTAATAATTTTTGTATTTTGTAATGTTTAAACTTAAAATGAGCCAAAATGATATATTTTAGAACTGTTTTCCTTACATTTAAAAATGTTTATCATTTTATTTTTAAATAACTTTGATTTATTTATTCCATTTGTTTTTTCATATTTCCCTCCCCATTACCAAGAGGCCAACCACTATAACAAAGAATTTTAAAATAAGGGAGGAAACACTTTAGCAAAACCAACTGCCAAAAAAAAAAAAAACAACCCAAAAACCTGCCACATCAAGCAACTCTGATAAGCTATAAAATGTTCCATAACCATAGTCCCTCACGCCTGCAAAGAAGGGAGAGATGCCAGAGAGGTTCAGTTTCTCATATGTTATTTGGGGCAATCGTTGGTGATTACAATCACATAGAACCATAACTCTTCTATTGGGTATTTATTCACCATTTCATTCAAGTTTTTTTATTCTAAAAAATAATACCACCTACCCAAATGGTATCATGGAGAGAATACCAGACTAAGAGACCTCTATCTGAGATACTAGTTAGACCCAACTCCATCACTTACTAGCCACAATATCTTTAGTTAAATTGCTTCATTTCTCTGAACCCCAGTTTCTCATCTGCAAAATGGGTAAAATAGTATCTGCCCTTCCTTTTTCCCAGGTGGGTTATAAGCATCAAATAAGTAATTTTAAAGATGCTTTTTCAGAGACTATACAAATATAAGATCATGTAGAATGATGAATTTATAGCTAAAAGGGACTTATCATATCCCCACTTTACAGATGAGCAAATGAGGCAGAAAGAGATCGTGACCTGCCCTGGGTAACACAGCTAGTAGGGGCCTAATATATCAAGGAATAGTAGCTGGCTCCCTCTGTGATAAGAAAAGAGGAGTAGGGGATGTATCTCTGTTATTCCCATTTTTTGTCAAATGACTACATTAACCCCCGTTCCTCACTCACTCAGGGAAGGAAGAGTAGGAGAAATCATGGTCCTTGCAAATCTGAATTTCTGCAAATAGGATGTCTTTGGTTTTTTTTTTTTTAATTTCTTCTTCTCTCTCCTAATTACGCCCAAACATTAGTAACAATTATAGCTCATATTTGTTTGTTAGAGCAGTATGGGAATGGCAGGTTTGCTTCATTTTCATTACAGGTAAATTTCACTTTCCAGGATTATCAATGATTTCTTAATTACAAACGCTGATGGCCTTTTCTCAGGCTTCATCCTTCTTGACCTCTCTGTTTCCTTTACCCCTGTTGACTACTCTGTCTTCTTGTATACTCTCTCCTCTCTGAATTTCCATGATCCCACCCTCTCTTCTCTTATTCCCTGTCTGAATGCACTCTCTTAGTCTGTTTTGTTGGATCTTTATATTCTGCCCCTTAATTCTAGGTATACCCCAAAGCTGTGTACTTAGCCCAATTCTCTTTTCTTTCTTCACATTCAGTTTTGGTGTTCTCATTGATTTCTATAGGGTCAATCATCATCTTTATTCAGATGACTCTCAAATTCATATATCCATCTCTTGTCACTCTGTCTCTTTCTGTATCTCTCTCTGTCTCTTTGTGTCATCTCTGGCTCTCTCTCTCTCTGGCTCCCTCTCTTTCTGGATCTCCCCCCGCGCCCCCCCCCAGCCTCTCTCTCTCTCTCTCTCTCTTTGGCTCTGTCTCTCGGTGTCTTTCTGTGTCTCTCTTTCTCTCCCTGTCTCTCTCCCTCTGTCTGTCTGTCTGTCTGTCTGTCTGTCTGTCTCTTTCTCTGGCTCTCTCTCTGTGCCCATCTCTCTCTCTCTCTCTCTCTCTCTCTCTCTCTCTCTCTCTCTCTCTCTCTCTCTCTCTCTCTCTCCCCCTCCCTCTCTCTCTCTGTCTCTGTCTCTCCTGCTTCACATCATCAGTCATTTCATAGGCATCTCAAACTCAACATATCCAAAAGAAAACTCATTATCTTTCCCCAAAATTCACTCCCTTCTCATTTTCCCTATTTCTATAGAAAGCGCCACCACGCTTTTAGTCATCCAGGTTCAGAACCCTGATGTCATGCTTACCTACTCACTCTCTCTCATCCCACATTTATAATCACTTGCAAAATCTTGTCAACTCTACCTACACCAATATCCCTCACATCCATTCCCTTCTCTCTACTCACACAACCACTAGCCTAATTTGGGCCCCCATAACCTCCCACATGGATTATTCTAATAATCCTCTAATTAGCCTCCCTGACTCAAATTGCATTCTTCTCATATCCACCCTTCACATGCCTTCCAAAGTGATTTTCCTAACACACAAATCTGATTATACCACTCCTCTGTTTAACAAACTCCTTTGGCTCCTTATGACAACCAGGTTCAAATAGAAAATTCTCTATTTGGCACTTAAAGCCCTTAAACAAATGAACCTCCACCTACTTTTTCAGCCTTGTTAGACCTTATTCCCCACCACAGGGTCCTTACTCTTCTTCATATGTGATACTACATCTCCTACCTCCGTGCCTAAAATGCATTCTTTCCCCACCTCCATCTCTCAAAATCCCTTTGGTTCCTTCATGACACAGTTCAAGTTGTATCTTCCACAGGAGGAATGTCCTAGCATCTCCCTTCTAGAGCTTTTCCTCCATATTAAGTGCTTCCTAATGAGTGTTGATTGAATGATTGAAATATGAAGAGCTAGGACATAGTTTTCAATTAAATTGTTCCATGTAAAGACTTGTTTACAAAGCACTCACGTGTATACTGTGGAATATTTCAATTCCATAATCAATCAGCACTCAATAATAAGCATTTGTGTGGTAGGCACTGTGCTAGATGCTAGAGATATAAAAGAAAATAAATATTTTTAAATGTTTTAAGGACATGGTTCTCTATAATAAATATTAGATCACTTAAGTTCATTTGAAATTTAACCATTAAAAACTTAATGTTATTAAATGGGTGACTGAGTAATAAAAGTTACAACCCTAGGAAGCATACCATGAATAGTTTATATGTTTCATTCTTCTTGTTGTTTGTCCTTCGTTCTCAAAGAGGACCATGACCCTGATGTCATAACTTACAATGAATTGGATTTAAGGGAGGCAGTGCTATGTAAGGTCATCAATGTCACTCTCTCATCTAGAGCCATCTAGGTCCAGTGTCTGCCTCCCCACTCACAGTACACTAGTAGTTGGATCTTCTCCCTCTTCTCTGCACACTTTTTTTTTATAACCACACACCTTCCCATCAGGTAAAGTAAACAGCATTCCAAGGTACTTTTAGACCTTTCAGAAAGCTGGGGAAAACAGACAAGTTGATCCCTGGGCAGGTCGCTTCTCCCTCAGTTTCAATTCATTATACAGGTAGTCCAATTCCGCAAGACAGTAGCCTACAAAATTGTTTTTATTATATACTCCTATGTAAGATAAATAACATTCACCTGCAAAATATGCACATGTATGAATCTAAAAATTATACACATGTACTAATGTAGTTTTGTATACATTATAAAACATGCAAAATAGAACATTTTAAAGTATAAGATAAAGTATTAAAATAGGTTATTTTAAGTGAATAAATGAAAAGGCAATTATTAAGCATTGCTTATGTATATCAGACAAGGTGCTAGTAATAATATATACTGAGAACAATGAGTGAATATGTTTCATAGTGGATTTTTTTTTCTTTTTAAAATCTGATTTAGTAATTTAAAGATGTATTCCTGAGTTTAGTTTATTTTAATACCTGGCTGTCATAACTATCAGAACTGAAAAATACACCTCACAAAATGACGAATTGATCCAAATGGAAGTACTGCATCTTTGGTTTATTAAATTCTGATTCTCAATTCCTAATCCCATCTACCAATAAGCAAAAGTTTTTGCTGAAATTCATTAAGCTAGTAAGTTTCCACTTTCTCTGATGTCAAACAATACTTATGAACAAATTGGTAGGTTGGTATTTTTTTTCTATTGAACGAATGGTCTCAAAACTATGAACCTCCACATTTGGCAGATTTTCAAACCAGTTAGAAAATTATATTTCTAAGTTTTGAAAGGGCGCAGGTGTGAGAGATTTTATACATGACCCACTTACATAATTTTTGGCAGTAAAAGCTTAGTATTTTAATGTCTTGCTAATTGTGATGGCTTAATGCTGTGGTTAACTAATATTTCAAGTACATTCTACTTAAGGCAAGGTTCCTTGTTAAAACAGTTGCTTTAATGGCACATTTCAAATAATCTTGATAATATTTCATTTTTAGCTGAATTCCCTTCAAATTTGATTAGATTATTATTGTTTTTAATAACATAATGTGGCTGAAGAGAAATTCATACCAGGCATATGAGTATTAGCTCTGCCATTTTCTTGTCTTAAATTCACATCAATAGTATAATAATTATGACTAACATTATGTATTTTTATAAGGTTTGCAAGATGCTTACATCTAATATCTTGTCTGATTCTTACAACCCTGTGAAGTAAATGCTACTAATTTTACAGATAGGGAAACTAAGATTTAAAATTTAAGTGAATTAACAAGGTCACAAGACTAATAAGTGTCTGAAGTAGGGGCAGCTAGATGGCGCAGTGGTAAAGCACCGGCCCTGGATTTAGGAGTACCTGAGTTCAAATCCGGCCTCAGATACTTGACACTTACTAGCTGTGTGACCCTGGGCAAGTCACTTAACCCTCATTGCCCTGCAAAAAAATAAAAATAAAAATAAGTGTCTGAAGTAGAATTTAAATTCAGGTCTTGCTCACTCCAAGTTCAGTGCTCTGTCCAATGTACCACCTTGCTGCCTCTTGAATTCATATTTTCTGTGAAGGAATTTTTTAAGCAACTCATTCATTTTGTGATGATTATTTTAGTTAAAATTAGATAAAAGACAGAAATCCACTTAACTGGATACATGTAAACTCCAACCTATATAAAAAAGAATGCTCCAATCCAAAGACTGTAAGGCTGAACAATTCAAAGTTTCAATACAGTGCTTTTTCAGATATTTAAAAAAAAAAATGACGGGTATACGTAAGCTCCTCTGCATCATTACCTTGAAAGTGAACAAATGTGGAAATAAGGGTACCACTGTAAACCCCTCACTCTTCCCTCAGGATATTTTACATACCATATGTGACACGTAGCCATCTAATATACAGATCAGTTATGGGTATAGTGTCAATCCATACATTTTTGTTGTTGTTCAGTCATTTCAATTCTGTTTGACCATTTGGAATTTCTTGGCAAATATACTGGAGTATATTATGAAGTTATATTACTATGTTATGGAGTATATTATGGAATATGCCATTTTCCTTTTCCTACTCATTCTAGAGATGAAGAAACTGAGGGAAACTGGCTTAAGTGGCTTAGCCAGGGACACATAGGTAGTAAGTGTTTGAGGTCAGATTTGAAGTCAAGAAAGTGAGTCTTCGTGATTTCAGGTCTGGTGCTTTATCTACTGTGCCACCCAGCTGCCCACCATACATTAGCTATTAGTAAAGGTCAATTCTTGTAGAAAAGAAGTAGAAATAGAAGTTGTCATATTTTCCTCCTACGTCCCCGTGGACCGTTTAGAGTATACACACCCCATTTTAAAGACTTGACTTGACTCGGTAGTCAACTCTAAACTCGCAGTCCTGAGGAAGCTTCCTGCATTTCCACTTTTAAGAAAATTTTTGATAAAAAATAATAGCTCACATTTATAGATTACTTGAAAATTTTCAAAGTAAATTATTTATATACATTATCCAATTTATTATTGCGCCATCCATGCGAGGAAGGTACTTTTATTATATACATTTTTATAGGGAGGGGGGGTAAGGCAATGAGGGTTAAGTGACTTGCCCAGGGTCACACAACTAGTGTCAAGTGTCTGAGGCCAGATTTGAACTCAGGTCCTCCTGAATCCAGGGCTGGTCCTATATCCACTGTGCCACCTAGCTGCCCCCTATTATATGCATTTTAACAGATGAGGAAATTGAGGCTCAGAGAAATGAAATGGCTTGCCCAGGGACCTATGCTTAGTAAGTGTTGAAATTGAAATTTTAACTTAGGTCTTTCTGACTCTAAAACCGAATGTTCTATCTACTGTACCACATTGCCTTGTTTGTGAAACTATAAGCTTGTAATCGCCCTTTTCAATATTAAAACATTTATTAAATTACTTCATTAACACATCCCATCCCATCTGAGAATCAGAGGAAAATTCATGTTGTTTTAGACTGAGACTTACTGTTGGTGAAGCTGTGAATTGTTCCAACCATTCTAGGAAACAATCTGGAATTATGCTAAGAAATTGCCTAAAATGGGGGCAGCTAGGTGGTGCAGTAGATAAAGCACCGGCCCTGGATTCAGGAGGACTTGAGTTCAAATCCAGCTTCAGACACTTGACACTAGCTGTGTGACCCTGGGCAAGTCACTTAACCCTCATTGCCCTAAAAAAAAAAAAAAAAAAAAAAACGAAAAAGAAATTTCCTAAAATGCCAATTCTCTCTGACCCAGGAATCTTACCACTACACATATACACCAAGAAAGTCAAAGATGAAAAGAAATGTCCTATTAACAGCGTTATATAGATAGATATAGATATGTGTGTGTATGCAATTATTTTAGTAGCAAAGAACTAGAAATAAAGGTGATGTCCATCAATTGGGAAATGACTAAATAAAATATGGTGAATAAATTTAATAGTATATTACAGAACTATTAGAAGTGATGACTATGATGATTACAGAGAATCATGGAGAAATGTATATAAATTGCTGCAAAGTGAAGTAAGCAAAAGATTATATATTATATATATAATACATATTATATTACATATAATATATTATATATATATTATATATATTTACATACACACATATATATTCATATACAATGACTACATCATAAATTGTAAGACTTTTAAAAATTGAAACTGAAAGTTCTGTAATTATAATACAAATTTTGGCCCAAAGGAAGAAATATGATATTGTTCCCTCTTCTCCTTGCAGGGGTATAGAACTATGGGCAAAGATCACTTAATATAGTGTTGGAATTGCTAGATGTATCAGTTAAATATGTTGAACTACCTTTTTTTTCCTGTTGTTTGTTATTTTTAATTCTTTATAATAGGGCTGTGTTTCTGGGTGAGGAAAGGAACCAGATATATTGGGAAATGAAAGTCATGCCACAATCAAAGATATAAAAAATGTCTAAGGAGATCAAATTAATTTTTAAAAGGCAAAGAGATTCCATAATCACAATTCCTATTGCATTACCTAGAACACTTAAGTTATTGGCATTCAGTATTTAGCATGGTGTAGTTGAAAGAGTGTTGGATTCAGAGGATCTAAGCTCAAATTCCAGCTGGCCACCAACCCACCTTGGGAAAGTCACTTATTCTTTGTGGCCACCTTCAGGCTCCTTATCTGTAGAGTTCTCCTAAAGTGCCCCTGGACTCTGGGCTGGCTTTGTCTGCTTATAAAGAGAAGGATAACCATTTCGACATTTACCGCCTTAGCCTAGGCCTTTTATCTGCCTGCTCATTAAAATTTGGGAGTGGAAGTGGCTTAGAATTTAAAAGCACAACAAAACGAAACAGAGGACCCCTGAATCTCAAGGTCTGTTGGTTGCTGTCTGTCCTTGTTTCAATAGAGGACCAACGACATGATGACTTGTATATGAAATAAATTTCAGTGAAGGAAAGTTGCACAACATGGTCAGCCTCATTTTCTCTTACTGAGTCATTAAAGTTCAGGGTAGGACAAAAGTGAAGACCACTGGCTGTGGCCTGAGATGCAGTGGATGACCTTGGTGTCCTTGGTATCTGACTTGGATCTCTGGTCACTGCTTCAGTCAACTTATTGGCCATTAGAACAAACTGTTTTCATTCAATCATTCCACCAGGGAAAGTCTTCATATGGTTGGGGTAGAGATCCCCCTACCTCACCTACAGGTCTGAGGCCTGTTGTTTAAGCAGAGCCAGGAAAAAAAATCAATAATCAACTAATCCATCAATAAACATTTACTATGTGCCAGACACTAAAACAATATGTATGACTCCAAAAATGTCAAAAGAAAAAACAACCATAAAATAATGGAAACTAAGTACTGCAAAATTATTTTAAAAGGGGTGAGGCACTCATTGTGGGTGTCCATATTCAATGTCCCACTGTGACATTATATATAATGTCATATTTTTTTTCAGTGTGGTCATTGGCTTTACTGAATTTCTTTTATCTCCTTTTGCTTTCTTTTTTAAAAAAATTATTTCTTATAAATGATGACTTTCAAGGAGGGGGACTAAAAGAAATAAGAGGAAATGTAGGTGCCATAAAAATAAAAAATATCAATAAAATCTATTTTTAAAAGAAAAAAGGAAGTATTCTATATCGATATCCCACTCAATTGCACTAGGTTTGGTAATGGAGAGATCTTCACAGAAGAGACAGAAGAACTAGTAATGCTAAAAATCAATAGATCTTTATTACATGCCCCATTTCAGCCATTCAAGGTCTAGCCTGATACACCCAGGTAGAGATGGGAGTGAATAAGAGAAGTTCCAGGAAAAAAATCTATCTGTACCACAGTAATCAGAGAGACTAGAATAGAGCCCCTGGAGAGGGGATATATCCCTCAGTCAGCAGAGGAGGGAAGATGGACATTAGGTAATATAATCTTCAGGCTGTCAGAGAAAGGGTACCCATGATTCAGTGAGAGCTATTCTCTGGACCTGGTTCTGAGGTTACTCCAAACTCCCATCATTCCTCCCAGTTTGATGAGAAAACGTTATACTTGGAAGGAAAATTAGAATATGAGTTCTTTGAGGGTAGACACCATGTTTTTACATTTAGCTGTTATTTTCCTATGCTCCTTAGCTCCATGCTAGTAAACCCTCAGTAAATGCCTATTGACTTGTCGAAAAGCACATTATCATACAGGGGAGACTCAGGAGCTTTACAGAAAAGGGATTCTTGCTCAAGTGCCTATGATTGTCACAGTCAGTCATGGACTAGATGTTGGTGAGGTGCTCAAAACTCCCGAGGACAGAAGATTTCAGGTATGGAAGATTCTGGTAAAAGGTTGGGGCACCAAGGCAGAGGGTGCGTGCCTATGGCCAAGGCAGCCCATCACTATCAGCCTTTTGCATATCAAAGAGGGTAATGGGATCATAATCCTAAAACTAGTGAGGACCTCATTGGCCTTCTACACCACTCACTCAGTTTGCAGATGAGAAAATGGAGGTTAAGCCCAGACCAGAGGTTTTTCAGACTTCCATAATCACCTTAGGAAACTGAAGTGCAGTTATTAGCAATCTGAGAAGGAAAATAGTAGGACATCTTTTTATTTCCATACTATATGTTTTTTATATCCCTGCTCTATAGAGTCCTTTGCCACATTAATACCAACCTCACAGTTCCACCAGGATAATGTCCTGTGGCCTGGAGATACACACCATTGCAAGAACTGCCCAAATACAAAAGAAACTTGATTAATGTCCCAGAGCTACAGGATACTGGAGAGTATTTGATAATAAGAAGAATATCCAATTCAGTTCTTTTAACTGATTAAAAATGGGGAGAGAGAGAAAGAGATTATTTTAATGAAAAATCATCAACCTCAAACTTATATTAAACCCCTACAACATAATCTGAGTTGCTATGAGATGGTGGTGGTAGTAGTAGTAATTAATACTACAACTACTACTAATAATAATAATAACTAACATTTATTAAGGTCCTACTATGTGCTGGGCATTGTACTAAGAGCTTTACAATTATTTAGTCATTTGAAGCTTACAAGACCCCTAGGAAGTAGGTGCTATCATTATCTTCATTTTACAGATTAGAAAACTGAGACTAACAGAAGTTAAGTGACTTGCCCAGGATCATACAGCTGATAAGTTTCTGAGAGTAGATTTGAATTCAAGTCTGGTTTGATCTGGGGCAGTCAGGTGGTTCAGAGAATAGAACACTGGGCCTAGAATCAGAAAGACCTGAATTCAAATCCAGCCTCAGACACTTCATAGCCATGAGACCCTGGGCAAGTCACTTAACCCTGTTTGCTTCAGTTTTCTCATCTGTATAAGTTGGAGAGAAAAATGACAAACCACTCCAGTATCTTTGCCAAGAAAACCCCAAATGGGGTCACAAAGAATTGGACATGACTGAAACGAGTGAACAACAACGTTTGATCTTGATTATGACTTCGTGAAGTCAGTGCAATTATTATCTCCATTTTACAAATATGGAAACTGAGGCCAAGAGAGGTTAATAACCGACCTATGGTCACACAGTTCAGCCTCAAAGGCCGGATTCAAATGCAGGGCATCCGACTTCAAAGCCAGCTCTCTTTCCACTCTCCCGCTTTACCTCCTGAGATGATAAGGGATGGTGGGTGGCCCTGAGCTCTTCCACAAAGGTTTCCTGGAGAAATTAAATGTTGAGGAAAGTCCTAAAATAGAGAAAGAGTGGTGGAGAGTCAACGGTTCCAAGTTTGGGAGGTGATTGAAGGAGACAGATTCTTGGCATGAAAGCAAATAGAGAATTACAGGTGGGAGAGAGAAGACAGCTTTGCTGGTGTCTTGATATTTTGAATCCAAGAGGGAGTTGCCTGAAAAATAGCATCTAAAGAAATTGACTTGATACCTGTCATCAACAGAGCCAGGAATTCTCAGACACCTGCATCAGACAATACTTGGGTAGGAAAATTATTATTTGCTTGGGAAATGTTTTAAATGAGTTTGGAAATTCTTTTGTTTTACAGCACAATCTGCTTCCATTTAGTTTGATGGTCTGTGGTTGGCAGCATCACTATTTCTCCTTGTGTTTTAATCATATACAGGCATCTCCAGTTACTTCCTTACTCTATTTTGGTCTATCTAAAATTGCTATTTGTGAAGGTTGACATTAATGACAATAACGATAATGGTAATGATGCTGTGTTAACAGAACCTGTTAACTTATTCTGATATTGCAAAGGGGCAGTCGTGGTGATGGGGTGTGTATGTGTGTGTGTGTATGTGTATGTGTATGTGTATGTGTATGTGTATGTATGTGTATTTAAAGCTGGTCATTGATCACACTCATTTCCAAATATTTGTCCAGAGTTTTTGCTTCACATTCCCACATCAAGAATAATGATATCATGTGAATAGCAAATGACTTAGAACTGAGTTCAAAGGTTCATAGATTTAGAATTCAAAATGATCTTGGAAGCTATCCAGACCACTCCCCTCATTTTACAGATAAGGAAACTGAGCTCCAGAGGGAAAAATCACTCTGGGCCTCAATATCTTCATCAACAAAACAAACAGTGAATAGTCTATGATTTCATCAGCATAGGGAACTCTCTGAGAGTAAACACCTTCACCAAATCATAAATAACCAGTCTGTAACTTAGGAATTCCACACAGAAGTTGAGTGACGTGCCCAAGGTCACACAGTAAGTGCCAGGAGGCATATTTGAATCTAGGCCTTCCTGATTCCAAGCCTGGTATTCTGTTTCCATCTTTTTTTTAAAATGATGTTAGTAATACTTGTACCTAACAGGGTTGGTTTGAAAAAAGCATTTGTAAATTATAAAGCAGTAACCACATTTTGAAAATGAGCTAAATTGCTATTAATTAGAAACATGCAAATTAAAGCAACCAAAATCCCTCCTCATCCCTGTCTTGCAAAGATGACAAAAGAAGAGGAAGAAACAAGCATTTATTAAGCACCTACTATGTACAGGGAACTTTACAAATATTATTTCATCCGATTCTCAAAACAACTCTGGGAGGTAAGCACTATTTTTATCCCCATTTGACAGTTGAGGAAACTGAGGCAAACAAAGGTTAAATGACTTGCCCAGGGTCACATAGCTAGTAAGTGTCTGAAGCCATATTTGAACTTAGGTCTTCCTGTCTCAAGCACTGTGCCACCTATAAACAGTATTGGATCTATGGGAAAACAGGCACATTAATGCATTCATGTTTGAGTTGTAAATTGGTGGTCCAGCCATTCTGGAAAGGATTTTGAAACTATTCTTCATGAACTGCAAATATCCTTTGACCCAGCAATACCAGTGGAGCCTATAACCAAAAAGAATCAAAGAAAGAGGAAGTCTATACAAAAATATTTAGAGCAGCTCTTTCCATAACCCAAAATTGTTAAGTAAGGGGAAATCCTCCTATTGAAGAATGGCTAAAGAAACTGTGGTATATGAATTAATGGAATATTATTGTGCCATAGGAAATGATAAGATGGGCAATTTCCAAGGAAATTGGGAACACCTCTGAGAACCCTTGCAGAGTGAAGCAAAAAGAACTGGAATAACATATAATGACAAAACCATGATGGAAAAACAACTTTGAAAAACATTAGAATCTCAACAATGTGTTGATAAACCATGAGTTCAAAGGAGAAAATATGCCAGTCACCTCCCACCAAAGGGAAAATGAATTTAAAATGCTCTGGGGCATGGCCAACTATATACGTTTATAATGATTTGTTTTGTTTTGTTTTTTTCAATTGAGGGGGTCAGATAACAAATTTGTGTACAAATAAATAAAATTACTTTCTGTAGTCCTGAGGAAGTCACTTAAGTTCTGTCTGCCTCAGTTTTCTCATCATGCTCGTAATAGTTGAGGCAACTTTCTAAGACTTCAAGTTACAAAAAGAAATGTTGCCACTCTGTATGGGTAGCAGGAATTTCCCCACCTGGAAGTACTTTACACTAATGAAATCGCAGCTCTTCACAACTCCCAATGGAGTTCATTACCAGTCTTTCTTTTCTATTTGTATCCCTGGCACTTAACACAGTGCTTTGCACATGGTAATAGCTTAAGAAATGTTAATTCATTCATCTATTATTTGTCACTCATAAGCTAGGTGGTCTTTATTTACCTATAGAAAGATCAACTTCTTTGGGGGTTTTATAGTGATTCTGATATTTTTCCAGAATGATTTTATAGCAAAAATTCCTCACTTAAATGTGTTATTTTATTTTAATAACATGCAAGATCAGTCAGTCAATCAACATTTATTAAGTGCCTGTTATGTTTCAGGCACTGGGTTAAGGTCAAGGAATGCAGATACAAACAAAAACAGTCCCTGCCCTCAAGGATCTTATAATCTAATGGATGGTCCATAGATAGAAAATCACCAAGGCCAAAAGGTACCAAATTTGATGTGACTTTACCACCATGATAAAGTAAAGCACCTAGCAGATAAGAATACAGGATGAATGTAAAATCATATCACACATATGCATGTGTTAAAAGGTCTTTCTTTACTGTACTATATAGAAAGACATGATCCATATTGTTATTCTCTTAAGCAATACTGTAAAATGAATGCTCATGGTAGTATCCACAGACCTAGTATGCACTTACTTATATGGGAAATTCTTAACCAGAAAATCTAAATGGAATTTATAAATTAACATTACTATAATACCATAGCAGAGATTTATATAGCCTCCTACAATACAGAAATGGTATTAACTTGTTTTAAAGGTATGTGTTGTGAATGAATGTCTTATCTTCACTAAAGATACTAGATCCTGTTAAATGCAAGCATTTCTAGGCTGCCTTTGCAATATGCATTATTCCATTTAATTAAAGCAACATTTTTAAAGTACAGACCATGTGGCCAGCATTGTACAAACAAGGAGGGGGGTGCATAATCTTCCATCCAATGTTGAGTTGCTATTTTGTGTTCAACAGTAAGCATTGTCAGTGTCTCCCTCTTTGAAATACACCTATCATTGAGGTAGTTTCTTAAATTGTACCCAGTGGTATTATTTATTCTTTGTACGTAGCTACATAAATGGTCTACAATGATTCTGTTAGAAAAGAATCAGGGGCAGCTAGGTGGTGCAGTGGATAGAGCACCGACCCTGGAGGCAAGAGTACCTGAGTTCAAATCCAGCCTCAGACACTTAATACTTACTAGCTGTGTGACCCTGGGCAAGTCACTTAACCCCAATTGCCTCACTAAAAAAGAAAAGAAAAGAAAAGAATCAGAGAATTTTAGAATTGCAAGGGTCCTCAGCTGCCATCCCATCCAACTCATACTCACCAAAGAATCCTCATCAAAAGAACCCTAAAAGGTTATCATTCTGGCTTTATTTAAAGACCTCCCAGTTTAGAGGAGAAACCCACTACCCTTCAAAGTAACCTATCCCACTTTTGGACATCACCAGTTGTTAGGAAGTCTTTCTTTTCATCAAGCCTAGATTTAACTCTTTGAAACTTCTGTAATTTGCTCCTTGTTCTGTACCCTCAGCATTTTGTTAAGGAGACCAAGACTGAGGGTTCAGAGCCTATTAAGAGCCTTTAGCTTCATACCTAGAAAAGCTCTGATTCAGGGCTACAAGAAGAAAGGCTGGTTGTGGGCAACACTTTAATGCACACCTGATATTGGTTAGGAGGAGTAAGTAGAGAAAAGTGTGTATGACTCGGGAAAATAAACTCAAAATGTGTGACTGACTGATTGGATATTAACAGTGTTATCTCTAAAAGGGCAGCACATTTTATTCTATGACTTATTGCTGGATGTTTGGGGAACTAGAAAGGTGCTAATTTTTTGTCACACTTTTTATTAGTGACTTTTTAAAAATCATTAATTTTTAACCTAGCTGATAAATAACTCACAGAAAAATCACACAAAAAGTTCATTTCCTGAAAATCATTAAGAAAACACTTGAGGGGCAGCAAGGTGGCACAGTGGATAGAGCACCGACCTTGGAGTCAGGAGTACCTGAGTTCAAATCCGGCCTCAGACACTTAACACTTACTAGCTGTGTGACCCTGGGCAAGTCACTTAACCCCAATTGCCTCACCACAAAAAAAAAAAAAAGAGTTACAGAGCATGGGTAGGAAAAGATTGCTTATGACTTTCATTGTTATGGAGAGCTTCCAAATGGAAGAGCTCATATTTGAACATTTGAGCATAATAAAACATTTTGTAGAAGTTAACAATGTAAAGACTGCCCCAAATTAAAGACTGGTTCAGGAAGTAGATGAGTTCCCTATCTTTGGAGGTATTCTCATAGAAGTTGGTTGATCATTTGTTTGGGTATGGTTTAGGGGGGGTTTCTCATTTGGAAGGAACCTGTAAGTTCCTTTCCAATTCTTAGATTCTTTGATTCTATAAGAGATATGTGGAAATTGATTTTTACCCATTTTGACAAGAGTATATGCTACTTGAAGGCAGACTCTATCTTATCTTTCTATGCACTTAGCATCCAATATTTTACACATATTAGGTGTTCAATAATTTTGAATTGAATTGTGTTTTTAGCTGTATCACTCTAAAGCTATCTCAATGTTTTAAAATGAGTTGTCCATGAACAATTATCAATATTATTTACCTAATAGAGTAAAACATTCTTTAAACATTCACTTATTTCATTTCACCTACAGGGAATCTTTTCATTTAGCATCTTATTTTTATTACATTTATCATAGGCTCATAGACTGGAAGACATCTTAGAATTCTACTCCAAATGCCTCATTTTACAAATGAAGAAACTGAGGCCCAGTGAGAAATGAGCTCAATATATTTTTCTGTGTCCTTGGTAATCCTAGAAGTCTGTGGATGGCTCACTGGTAAACCATAATGCCTTTGTTGCATATATTTGAAGATAATTAAAACAGTAGGAGACATTTATCCAATTTTAATGTACATGATTTTATGCCCTATTGCTTAATTAATAGCATTAAGAGTTTTAATGACAAAACTACTCCCCCGGTACAAAATAAACACAACTTTAAACTACACTAAATTGGAAACTGATAGAGCCTATGAAAACTTAGTCAATGGATTCATAAAATATCAACCCCAGTCTAACTGAAGCACATTAGGTTGCATAGTACACATTAAAAAAAATTCAATATCCCTATTACTTTTGGTTGAAGTGATTTCAATGAAATGCTGAAACCCCTATTGTCATCCCAGTGTTGCCAATGGATTCTCAGCTCCCACACAAGGTCATTTGGGAATAAAGCTAACAAAGTTCAGGAACACCAGGTAATTTATCAATGATGCCACATAATTCCACCAACTTGGGGGATACAAATTCAGGAATAGATAGAAACAGAGACAGAGAGATAGAGACAGAGATAAATAGAGAGCGATGAAGATATGGAGACATATATACACACATACACATGTATGCATATATGTGTATACACACAAATGTATGTGTAAGTTACGAGTTGGGAATTGAACCTATAATTTTATTGGTATAGAGTATTCATTCTTAGGTGAGGAAATCCCATCTGCCTATTCAGGTAGGCACCTTCCCTGCAACTTCTACATTTAGAAAGTTGCCTAGAGGAATACCAAGAGCTTAAGTGACTTATGGGGGGTCCCCAGTTTGTAGGTGTCAGAAATGAGACTTAAACATAGGTGCTCCTGATGAAGACAGCTTTCTATCCACTACACCACACTACCTCTAATGAAAAAAGTATATATGTAAATTATGAAAGTATAACATATGTGTGAATTATATGTAAAACTATACACATAGAAAATAATATATATTTGATTATATGTAATTTCTAAAACTTCAAATTTTGAAAATGTAAACAAAATATCTTACTGTTAAATCATAATTTATCTGTTAAAAGGAAAAAATTCCGAATTAGTATTCTAGCTTTTTAAAAAATCATGTTTTAGCTTTATTCAAATTAATGGCCTCATTCCTTTATACCTTTCATTGAGTCATTGAATCTAAGTACAATATTAAAATCTCATGTGCTCACAATGACATGAGAGTGATTGAGAGGCTCACACACACAAACACACAAATACATTTAAACACACTTTTAGCATTGTTTATAAAAAGCATTAAATGACATGTACCAAGGAGGACATAATCACACAAATAAAGAAAAGTCAGAACAAGTTGTGGTATATAAATGTAATGGAATACTATTGTGCTGTAAGAAATGATGAGCAGGTAGGTTTCAGAAAAACCTGGAAAGACTTGAGTGGACTGATGCTGAGTGAAGTGAGCAGAACCAGGAGAACATTGTACACAGTAACAGCAACACTGTGTGATGACCAGCTGTGAAAGACTTAGCTCTTCTCAGCAATACAATGACCCAAGATAATTCCAAAGGACTCATGACAGAAAATGTTCTCCAGAGCCAGAAAAAAGAACTGTGGATTCTAAATGCAGATTGAACCATACTGTTTCTACTTTTGGGTTGTTGTTTTTTTTCTTTGAGGTTTTTCCCTTTTGTTCTGATTCTTCTTTCACAATATGACTAATGCAGAAATATGTTTAATGTGATTGTACATACATAACCTACATCAGATTGCTTTCTGTCTTGGGGAGGGAAGGATGGAGAGAAATTTGAAACTAAAATCTTATGAAAACAAATATTGAAAAGTATCTTTACATGTAACTGGAAAATAATAAAATACTTTTATTATTAAAAAAAAGAAAAGAAAAGCCAGAATGTTTTCCTTTGCACCCTGGCTATAAAATATTTGAAAGTGAGGCATATCTAGGCTTGTCTGATGACTAGGAAGAAGTAATAATGTATTGAAACTGTCAGTAATCCTACAGCCATGAGAAAAGACGTCAAGATGCCATTATTTATTCTCAATACACTCTGAAAATTTTAAAGACATCTTTTAAGTGGAGTTTGTTCTACTCTTAAAAGCAAGATTTAGAGTCAGGACTCCAAGTTTTCATTTTCATTCAGACATTGATTCTCTGTGTGGCCTGAAGCAAGTAATAACCTCTCTGCCTTAGTATCTGTATGTAGAAAATTGGAATAATATATTTTATTACTTGGTGTCCCTCTCTAGGAAAGTGCAGAGATTAATTAATTTATATCAATAAAGTACATTTCGTGAAAAATATTTGGAAATATCTGCCAAGAAGCAGTCTTTTACTCTTTGGTAACCAACTGGTTTTTTGCTTGTTTGTTTTCCTTCTTCATGTGACTGGTAAGCATTTTTATTCTTATTATTTAACCATTAGTATAAAAAATATTCAAGGGAAAATGTCAAAAGTAATATTATTAAATCAATGATGATTTCTTTTTTAAAGAAATGTTTATTAAAATATCCTCATTTGCTGTTTTATTACATTATATAAATCAAAATAAAATGTTTCTAAGAAATTAAATTGAGCAAATCCAGCACATTAAAAATGAATTTGATCTGTTGTTGAACATTTTCCCTTCAGAAAGTGAAGCTTTTCCTTTATCTCATAAGGTTCTATCTAGCATGACCGTGCAGTTTTCTGTGGCTTTCTCAGTGGAATAATATGTATCACATAGCAACATCTGCAAAGGAGTATACTGCATAGCTAGCTTCATTTCCCACTCTCTTGGAAAGATTATTTCATCCAAGTGTTATAAACATATTTGATACCAATGCCATTTTAAAGGGGACTCTACAGTGGATGTCTGGAAAACATTTCCATCCACCAGAAATAGAAATAAATAGAAATTGTCATCATAATCATGACAATACAAAGAATGACGGTGGGTGGGGAGTGGGGAAGCAAGATTGATGGCCTAAAAGGCTCATTCTGTAAAAAAAACAACCAAGTAAGTAGACATAAGGTCCTTGTAAAGATAACTTGGGGACAGCTAGGTTGCACAATGTATAAAGCACTAGGTCTGGAGTCAGGAAGACCCGAGTTCAAATGTGGCTTCAGACATTTACTACCTGTGTAATCCTTGGCAGGTCACTTAACATTGTTTGCCCTCAGTTTTCTCATCAACAAAATGAGCTGGAGAAGGAAATGGAAAACCACTCCAGTATCTTTTGTCAAGTAAACTTTAAATATGGTTACAAAGGATCAGACACAACTGAAATGACTGAATAAAAATAACAACAACAACAAAAGATGGCTAAGTAAAATATCTATTTGGAAGGAAACCAATAATACTGAATGTACCAGATCTTGACCATTGTCACCATTGTCTAAGTAATAATAATTGATATTTATATGGTGCTTTAAGGATTGGGAAGCCTCTATAGAAAAAACTCATTTTATTCTCATATCCCTTCTTGGTAAGTACTATAGGTATTATTATCACCATTTTACAAATGAGGAAACTGA